>NC_059211.1:41448581-42093303 GCF_020615455.1 Coregonus clupeaformis | reverse complement strand
ATTTCCATAAGTATTCAGACCCTTTACTCAGTACTTTGTTGAAGCACCTTTGGCAGCGATTACAGCCTCAAGTCTTCTTGAGTATGACGCTACAAGCTTGGCACAACTGTATTTGGGGAGTTTCACCCATTCTTCTCTGCAGATCCTCTCAAGCTCTGTCAGGTTGGATGGGGAGCGTCGCTGCACAGCTATTTTCAGGTCTCTCCAGAGATGTTTGATCGGGTTCAAGTCCGGGCTCTGGCTGGGCCACTCAAGGACATTCAGAGACTTGTCCTGAAGCCACTCCTGCATTGTCTTGGCTGTGTGCTTAGGGTCGTTGTCCTGTTGGAAGGTGAACCTTCAACCCAGTCTGAGGTCCTGAGCACTCTGGAGCAGGTTTTCATCAAGGATCTCTCTGTACTTTGCTCCGTTCATCTTTCCCTCGATCCGGACTAGTCTCCCAGTCCCTGCCGCTGAAAAACATCCCAACAGCATGATGCTGCCACCACCATGCTTCACCGTTGGGATGGTGCCAGGTTTACTCCAGATGTGACGCTTGGCATTCAGGCCAAAGAGTTAAATCTTGGTTTCATCAGACCAGAGAATCTTGTTTCTCATGGTCTGAGAGCCCTTTAGCTGCCTTTTGGCAAACTCCAAGCGGGCTGTCATGTGCCTTTTACTGAGGAGTGGCTTCTGTCTGGCCACTCTACCATAAAGGCCTGATTAGTGGAGTGCTGCATAGATAGTTGTTCTTCTGGAAGGTTCTCCGATCTCCACAAAGGAACTCTGTCAGAGTGACCATCGGGTTCTTGTTCACAGTTTGGCCGGGCGGCCAGCTCTAGGAAGAGTCTTGGTGGTTCAAAACTTCTTCCATTTAAGAATAATGGCTGTCACTGTGTTCTTGGGGACCTTCAATGCTGCAGACATGGGGACCTTGTGCCTCGAAACAATCCTGTCTCGGAGCTCTACGGACAATTCCTTCAACGCAACGCGGAGTGCCTGGATACAGCCCTTAGCCGTGGTAAATTGGCCATATACCACAAACCCCCAAGGTGCCTTATTGCTATTATAAACTGGTTACCAACATAATTAGAGCAGTACACATACATGTTTTGTCATACCCGTGGTATACTACGGCTGTCAGCCAATCAGCATTCAGGGCTCAAACCACCCAGTTTATAATGGAAAATATCATTTGAAGGTAAATATTGTATTTTAAAGGCGTTCCTGTCACGCCCTGACTCAGGGGACTCTTATATGTTGAGTCAGGGTGTGAATATTCTATGTTGTGTTTTCTATGTTTCAGTCTAGGTGTTGTTATATCTATGTTTGGCCGGGTGTGATTCCCAATCAGAGACAGCTGTCGCTCGTTGTCTCTGATTGGGGATCATACTTAGGCAGCCTATTGGCACTCGTTAGTTGTGGGATCTTGTTCCGTGAGTAGGCTTGTTTTGTGTGTAGCCTTAGGACTTCACGTTTCGTTGGTTTGTTGTTTTGTCGTGTGTTTATCATTTAAATAAACATGTACGCATTTCACGCTGCGCCTTGGTCTGACCCGTCCTTGAACGAACGTGACAGTTCCCTGTGGCATCCCTCACAGCCAGTCTTCCCCCAAGATAAAGCCATTCTAATATGGGAGGCTTGTTTCTTTCACTGCACTTGTTGACTGGACAACGTTGCAGGGGGCTGGGGGATACGACATGGCCGAGAAACACTACAGAAAGGGTTAATACTCTTCAGCCTCCTCCTACTCCTGCTGAACCTCCTCCACCATCCACCCTCCACCTCCACCCCATCCTTCCCTCTGCTCCCAGAGTGTACCCCCACAATCTTGGCAAATCCTGACCTTAATTAATACAAGCCTGGGTGGAAATAGGAACGCGGTCGGCTCTCAGGCCCTGGTCTCCCTCTGAGCCGCTCTCTGGGGTAATGAGAGGGCTGCGCATCGGGGGCTGCCAGCTGAGGGGAAGGGGTCACTTGGAATGGATTTGCAGGCCTTCAATGAGAAGCCCTTCCATGCTGAGAGAAGCTGGCCTGTTTTCGGACACCTGGTCATTAACATTGCTAATTAGCAGCCATTAATCAGGTCTGTGTGTGTGTGTGTGTGTGTGTGTTTGTGTATATATATGTGTGCACGCAAGTGTGTGTGTGTGTGTGTCTGTCTGTCACAAGCTCAGTGTGGAGATGCCTGTTAAAAGAAGATTGCTCCTTGCCTCCCAAAGAGGTAAGATAAAAGAGGTTCTCATCATCTAAAAATTAGCTGGATGTAGTGTTGGGTTAGACAACAGTTTCCCATCAGCACCGCAGGTAGGCAGGGAATAGAGGGAGACACAGCAGCCCCCCTCCAAGGCTAAATCAATTAACTATTATTAATGAAATTGCACTCTGATCAGCACTAACCCACTCGAGAGGCTGGGAAGACAGTCTATTATTTTGAGGCATCAGTCTGTTTTCATAATTCAAAGCTTATGTACAAAGTATTTTCATTCGGTGACCTTGATCAGAAATAATAAATGGACCTATAACAATAAATACAATGTCAAATTGGACAAAAATTACATTACAAATGTATACATTTACCACCTTGATGTTGATCATAATATTAACATAAAGTCAAATGAGTTAATTTAATCCAAACGCCTAACCACGTTTTCACTTGGGTATGGTAGGTAATCTGTAATAGGTGGTTATTGATCAGCAGAGCAGTTTAAAGCAGATACTCTTCTAATGATCTTGTTAACCAACACACATCTCTTCAAATGGAAATGTGACCTGGTGATGTGTTGAGGCATCATGATTCACAAAAGGAAAACAGAAGAAACTATTCTGGTAGCATATTGCTAATGAAGCATAATTGTACCTTGCCTATTGTTGATATTAATGTGATACTAATGATCCAGTGGAATAATAATAATAATAATATGCCATTTAGCAGACGCTTTTATCCAAAGCGACTTACAGTCACGCGTGCATACATTTTTTGTGTATGGGTGGTCCCGGGGATCGAACCCACTACCTTGGCGTTACAAGCGCCGTGCTCTACCAGCTGAGCAGTATCACTGTCTATTCAGAACCAATCAAGCTTGCAAAAAGTGTTGTAGCCCATACAAAAAGTTGTATGCTGTACACACAAAAATAAGATGCACATAGGGGCACCGTAGGGGCACTGTAGCGCTGGGTCTTATCTTCCCCTCGCTTGCCTTCTTTCCATCCCCTTTTCTCTACATCCTCAAAATGGAGTCTTCTACTTGCTTTGATATGATTTCTGTGATTTCCCTGGGAAAGTTGAATAGGCTGGGGCAGATTACAATGACCAAATGAGGAAAAATAAAAAAAAGTTGCATTCTTCTGTTTTTCTCATGACAGATTGCTTGTGAAATGAGTGAGGCGAGCTGGTAAAATGCTAATGAGCGAGATGCATCAACGAGCTGTGTCATCCCTGGGGGGACCTCGCGAGGGGCACAAGAATTTGGTTTAGCAATGGGGACAGCAGCTTAAATCCACCACAGCCCCCTTTGTGAGCAAGCACATTCCTTTAGTTTCAAGGGGAAGAGCTAAATCCCCCAAAAGTATTCATGGCATTGGAAAACAACTTAACCCACGCCTAACGACACACTGAGCGTTCTTTTGATTGGTCCATTCAGCTTCTGGGATAAGTAAACTGAAATGGTCACAGAAAGCTCAGTGAAGCATCCTATCCATACCTCAACACAACTCTTCCTGGGAGTCTTACTGCAGACGCATGCAATATTAGGAAGTTACAGACCACCTCTCCACAAACAAAACAACCTGCTGAATCCCAAAACTTTTCTACCTGTCTATTTACACATGTACATACATCTCATTTCTATATGCACATATTATATACTGTATACAGTAAATGAAATTAAACAAAGCCTATTTAAAATATAGCCTATGAAACTACAAACTTTTTTTAAAGACATTTTCAGTTTAGACAGAATAAAACTGTATTTGTCCTGTGGGGTATAAAAAAGAAACCTCTGTGTGGCTGATGAAACGATGAGATAGAGGCAGACACAGCTCAACCGAGGCCTTAGACGGGAAGAGCACTATGCTAGACAATAACCCTCACTGCCGGTAGCCTATCCGCCAGACTTCAGCTCAAGTTGTTGACGACGCCGCTACCTCAAGAAGGGAACTCATAGAATTGTGCAAGATATTCTCTCTCTCTCCTAATTAATGCGGAGGTCTGTGCTTGCTGAGGACACTGCTATTGGAGGGGGAGAAATGGGGCCCTGGCAGCTTGTATCTCAGCAATTACAGTGTGAATTGCATGAGAGGATTACATGGAGTGCTTGAGGCAGCCAGGCCGCCTCGTCTTGAGTACCAAAAACAGCTGCTTAGGGCCCATGCACCTGCTTGTTAACAGACCATTTTCACCTCCACTGCCATCTGAAACAAGAACATTCTCTTTTTTTTGTTGAGACATAGTCCTCCTCAAATGGAAGAAAGAAAGAAAGAAAGAGGACTGAGAAATAAGGCATGAATGAGGCTGGCGGTATGGGGGTTGGAGGTAAGGGGGGGGTTGGAGGTAAGGGGGGGTTGGAGGTAAGGTGGGGGTTGGAGGTAAGGGGGGTTGGAGGTAAGGGGGGTTGGAGGTAAGGTGGGGTTGGAGGTAAGGTGGGGTTGGAGGTAAGGGGGGGTTGGAGGTGAGGTGGGGTTGGAGGTAAGGTGGGGTTGGAGGTAAGGTGGGGTTGGAGGTAAGGGGGGTTGGAGGTGAGGGGGGGTTGGAGGTAAAGGGGGGTTGGAGGTAAAGGGGGGTTGGCGATAAGGGTGGCGGCTCCAAAAGTGCTCTGGTTATACTGGGCTGCTTGGTAGTAAAACGGTCTTCAAAATCGTAGCTTTTTCCATGATCATTTGCAACAGACAGTTTAAGTCCCACTGTAAAGTGTCTCTCAACCTAAGATAGTGGAACTCCCCTCCCCCGGGACCCCTGGTAGCAGGACTATGGACCATATTCATATCTAGAGTGACCGGCGTTGGCGACAAACAGCCAGGCTTTGCTTTGGCGGTTACAATGTAAATGAGAAGCTGGAATGAATGGTAAAGTCCCACCCACTCCCCCTGCTTTTCTCTCCCAAGTCCTGTGGATCAACATGCGCTTGGCTGTACGTGCAGTGCATAGCAATGAGGCAGTGGCTTCAGCAAAGGAAGAAAAGAGAAACAGGCAGCCAGAGTCTGGCCAGGCAGGAACATCCGTCTGTGCAGAGACTGACTGACTGACTGACACATCACTGCTGCAACCAGCTGGATCTGGAACACAGTGGAATGAAGTGAATTAGGTTGAAAGTAGATTTCTACTTTCGCATATGAAGAAACATCTTAAATCTCACAATCACAAGTTTGCTGCCGATTGTCTATTAATAACCACTGTTAAGAACATCACATTACCATTTCATAACAAACAGATAATGCAATAGCTGTACAATTGAATTGCAATTGTCAACTACTTAAAACAGTGTAAAACATTTTTTTAAATTAAAGCTCATCCGTGATGAAACTGAAACTACACATTGTTTCTCTCTACTATATGCATGGCATTACAAACAAGGCCCAATCTAGCCCCAAAAAACCCTCCTGCCATTCCAATCAGGGATTATAGGGAGGGAGGGAGGGAGGTTTAAACTGAGGGAGGAAGAGTATTACACACACACACCATTCACATGATGTCACCAATATCAAACCAGACACTAATAAGCTTACTCACTGATCTGGGCCAACTCATTAAAAAGTTTGTCGACAAATTGTTGTGTATTCACGTTAGTAAAAGGTGTCTACTGGGGGGTGGATGAGTATGGGGAGTAAGAGGGAGGTAACAGAGGAGTGGGGGCTGGCACAGGTGTTTGGATCAGCTTAAAAATAATAAACCCCCTCCCCACTGGGAGCTCCCCTTTCACAAGTCCCCTGCTTTTCTTCCCAGCTGTTAAGGGCTACCGTGAACAGGAAATTCCTCACGTGATTGGCCTTTATGAGTGGTGCTGAGGCTTAAAGATGGGCCTCTGAGGGGTCATTTGTGGATGACCATGTGAATAACCTTGTTAGGGTCCATGTTTCTCTTCACACCCAATGAAGAGACGCAATTACTACTTCACACCTCTCCCAGGAGAACGCTTTATTGACCAGCCTTAAAAACGGAACCAAGGGAGCCTAAAGGCAATCACAGACTTCTATAAAGCCCTTAGGCTGTGTGGAGTCCCTGCTTTATTCAGGCCATTAACACACACTATTCACGTAAATCACACAGTACAGTCAACAGGGAGGTACTGCATGTAAAGGCTGATGTGTAATATGCAAGTAGTTTATTACGCAACAGCATAAATTACAACGTGGTTACAGTTGAATTAATACATTTCCATAATTCTACCCAATGTGAATCACATTGACAATAAAATCACAATAACAATAATAAAAGTCTTAAACATCTATAACATTTAGTAAACTCTTTAAAGCTTTTCCTTGATCCAATTTCCCGGCTGGTTGAATCATTCCATTAAGGTGTTTAAACTGCCATTAAGGCCCTTTAATCACACAGCCAATTACAAGCTTTGGCAAGTGACATTATTTGAGTTAGCGGACATCGATCAATCTAAAAATATATAAATACAGCATCAAGACAAGGGTACTGCTGCTGATCATTCTCCAAACAAATGACTTTCTTCACAAGGTTGTTTTTCACAATGCCATGTATGAGGAGAATCAGAAGAGGAAGCTACTCTCTCTGACCTCTACAAGCTCTCCTCTCTCTAGCCTCCATAGCCAGGCTTATTGCTTTTTGTATGTAGTATACAAACATCACTGAGCAATTCCTGGTAGAAAGGAAGCTCTATTGTGAGGCTCACCCACCCACTTTGTGAGGAGGCCAATTGTTCATAAAAAGTTGGTTACTACTCATGATGTCTTGGAGGTGCATTTACAATTGGAAACCAATCAGACTGCAGGATTTATTGCACAACGGAAGCAGAGTTAATGTCCAAAAGCCAACCACACCGCAAAGTCTTACCAAGTGTTGACTGACTCAGATCAAGGTAGTAAGCACACACACACACACCCAGTAGATATAACTTAAGCTAGCCCAGTACAAATCTGTGGAGTTCATTCCTAATATCAGTCCCCTTGTGTTTGTAGTGCATATGAGGCAACAGAACAAATATACCACACACACACACACCTGCCAAAGTCATAAGGGTCTCTGAACTAAAGTGAGTGGGTACAGATCAGACCTGCCCCTTATGATACTAACACACCACAACGATAGAACCAATTCAGTCTGTATAAAGCTACATCCTCAGAGTAACCTGATGAGGATCTGACTAGCTCACTCTATGGCTCAGACTATAGGCCTTGCTTGTGTCAGAATAAAGTAAGTACTTTAAATAAGTACACCTGACTAACTATGAACAATCTTTCAGAGGAAACACTTTAATAAGATGGGGAAAAATCCCACCCCAAAACTCAGTCATAACACCATATCGTAAAACTTCAATTAAACGCTGATCTCAAATAGCCGCCTGTCCCTTTTAATAGCCGGGCAACGACACACATTTCATCAAATAAACACCTGTTTCAAATAAACTCAGAGGAGTCTAAATGAATTGTTTACAAGGTTACCATGAAATACCATGAATTGTTTACGAGGTTTAATGTTTGATTTGTTACAAGAAGTAATTCAGTAGACTCGAATTATGGCAATCATCAGTTGTTATTGCCAGCAAGAAACTGCTAGCCATTGGCTGCTAACAGCTGAAAACTGCTAGCTAACAGTCAACAACTTCGGGAGTACAGACGCCCAGAAATCGGCCAATCACCCTCTAGTGGCGAAAGTAAGAACTGCCGAAAATGCAGTCCGATTAATTATTCTGTCAAGAAAAATATTAATAAATAGAGACATACTAAGACAAAACAAACGTTACGCAGTGTGTAAATGATAACAGTGCAGGAAATGAAGAAATGTATTAAAATACTGGGAGTGAATGCTAGAACTAAACAATTAACTATGCAAATGAGCAAAAACTGTGTGCATTAAGGAAATAGAAGCCTGTCTCAAATATAAGCCTGTCTCTAATAAGCACCTGTTGTGTTCAGTGATTAAAGCAAATAGACACCAGGCTATTATTGAAGTTTTACAGCAGTTATTAGGTGGCTCTGCGATCCACTCTGTGAGGTAGAGGAACAGAGGAGCCACGCCTGTGCAGCTGACTGCAGCGAGGCAGGCAGGAGTCTCTCTCTGGAGCGGAACAGGGAAACAGGGCGAGGTCCCTGGCTGGATCTGTTGCTCAGCGCTGCCTGCGATGGACAGCTGTTACGCATTTGTCTGCTTTGCTCTGCTCCCAGAGCCCCGCTTTGTTTGCTAATGCCTGGGAACCCACTGTATGTCCAGGTGAGCAAACGCTGACTATTCCATGTTTCAGAACAACCGGAGGGCGAGGCAGCTCAATCTCTCCTCTTTCATCTCTCAATACAAGCTCTCAACCGGGCGGCATTTCAAAAACATAACACAGACAATACACACTGCTGCAGATGAGCACAGGAAGGGGGTTAAGGATTCTAGAAATCAACATGGTGAATAGAGAAATCTGTGACGGCCTGTCAACTTGTCAACATGATTAACACTAATAAATGGCACATCTCTGTTTATGTTGACAACATGTTCAAAGCTGTGAGGTTTGGATGTATTCATGAGTGGCAGAGACTTTAAAGATGGCATAAACTGTCTTGTGTGACTGACTGTAGCTGAGAGTATTGCTTTAGTGATTGCTGTGAGAAGGGGGGGGTCATTCTCCTGGCCTCCAGCTTCTGTTCATAGTGTTCTCGCTTTATGAGCTGGGGGGGGTACGGCATCCTCCCCCAAACAGGCATCAAAGAGGATGACCTCACTCTAACCTTATTGACACAAACTTCAAAACAGAGGCCTTTACTCTGCTCCTTATTGTGCAAATGAAGGTTATTACGTCAACTGGTCAGCAAACTACAGGAAACTGTTGTTGTATCCCGATCAATAGCAAATTAAAAAGGTAAATGTGACCAAGTGTAACCTTAAGTGGTTTATAAACTTGATGCAAGTACAACAATGAAGAAAAGGTCTAAAAGCAACCAACCTTTTATGAAAGGACAAATACAGTATATCCTCAAAGAACAGAATTCCATTCATGCTTGATTGTGAAGATGAGTATAATTTAGCATTTTGACTTGCTTGCTTTTGTTCAAGGTGACCATCTTGCTCATTGCAGGTGAAGTCACCCAGATATTACAAAAACACTAAACCAAACAATTATTGACAAAACATATGAATCAAATAGCCTACTATAACTACATAAAACATATTCCAATGACATCTCTGAGAAACTAGTAATCTGTGTAAAATGAGGAGAATACTAATCTGCTCCATAGCACATTACTCCCATATTCCACACATCATTACATTAACTTCCTGCTTTTGGTAATTCAAGCATAGGCTACTTTGAACTAAGCATAATGACTAAGATGATCATAATCTCAATATTTGACACCTTATTATTGCATGAGACATTTTAACATGAGTTCTATTTCAAGGTAGTTAGAAATGAAGAGCAATTTATCAATGTTAATTTCAGAGTTTTAACCATGTAAAATGCTCTAATCAAGCAGGGGGATTGTTCGACAGGCTGCTATGTCAACTTGCTATTAGACTCTATTACAGTTCAATTAACTAAGAATAGAGTAGACAACGAGATGATTTTCAAGTGTAAGGATATGTAGTCCAATCACGTGCTCATTTCAGGCCTCTGGAAATATGATTGGACAATGTTTCATATGTCTACATAATAACAATTCTGAGACAGATTGAAAATGTAACAATAATGTTTGTATTGATTATGCTGGGTGTGGATTTCACCACAGTTTGTTTATTTTTACATTTGCATAGTTGAAATAGTGCCGTCGGCTCGGATACCATTATTATGGTCACGTTTTTCTAAATTAGGCAGTGTAGCTAAGAATTCAAGTTACCAACATAACATTGAAAAGTGTGCTGTCTTTTACGACGTTTACACACTTCAACCTGTAATGCCTTTCAGGGCAGCAGCAATCCGAAGACTTATGTAAGAGCTCAAGATAGGTCCATCCTGAATAATAATGTCACCAGACAGGAAGAAAAGGTGTTTAAAAACAAGGAGCATGTTTATTTTTCATTTCTACCGTGACTTGCTAAAACAAAAAGTTCAAAATAGCCTAGGCACAATGTTTTGAAGCACTGGTTGCAATCAAACATGTCAGCAATCCAAAGAGGTCATGTAGGTCAGCCCAGAGTTCTGGAATAGGTGTCCACAAAACTGAGTGTCAGCTTCACTTAGACTGACTGTCGCTTGTAATTGCAACTGTCATCATCAATTAAGAAGGAATGCAGCACTTTAAGGTCATTGCTTAATGGCGCGTCCATCCAACCACAGTTCAACTACAGCCAACTCTCTCTCCTATTCAGTGTCCTGTATGGATCAGCAACATACATATTAGATTCCGGACGCACTGAAGCGCATGTTCTGAAACTGTGAGCAAGAATTTGTTGGCACCAATACCATGCTTGTTGTGTACACAACAAGACCTGCTAATAGTTATTTCAGTGTTTCTCTTATATTCATTCAGCAGCGGCGGGCCACCACTTAAATTGTTGCCGACACTCCCAAAAATATGAATACCAAAAAAAAGTTCTTTTTTTTATTTGTTATGATTTTTGGGGATGGTAAAACATTTTTTCAGTATAAACTTAAACGACTAAAACCAGATATAAAGTATGTAGAAAAGATAATGGACCTATATTTATTTTTATTTTATAAGATCCTCTTTGAGAACTAACGATCACCAAAATAATAACTAGACAGTCAGGGAGAATCTAAAATTCCAAAAACGTCATGGCATGGGATCCCACTGATTTTGTTATAATGTTTGAGTCACTCAGATAGCATAAGAACATGGCATAAGCCATGGTGAAATGTGTCGAATTGCAGGAAATTAGCTTTAAAACTGACATTTTTTCTCTCAGCCCCATGACAAAATGTGTAGAATTGCAGGAAACTAGCTTTACAAAATTGTAAAATCTTCTCTCTGCAGCCAAGAGGAGGGCCTCTGGCCATTGGCCACGTCCACTACCACGCCCCTGTCACCCCCACCATTTTGTACTGTATATTTGTAGCATTTGATTCAATGAGTCTTTTGTGGTTTTCAATGAGGTAAATGCAGATGGGAAACCCCATGCTTCAGCCTATTTATTTAAAGCCGCTATGCTGCATCAGTTGGGCTACAAGTTATAATGCTTTTAAAAAAGGGAAAATTATATTTCAGATGGTGTCAATTTAATTTTCATTCATTTTGGAGTAGAATGTCCTTTTAAAAAGTCACCAGAAGTGACCCCCCCGCCACCGCTGCTGAAATAAAATCTTAGAGGAAACACTGTTCATTAGACTACATATGTTTTTGCAAAGCTACAAAAAATGTCATCCAAAAGTACAAAACCATGAAAACGTCGCTGTAATGCACAACCAATAAGAATAGCAATCCACTTTTTAAACCAGCTGACAAAATGCACTAAGAAGCAAAACAAAGATCCATATGTCGTTGGTTTGTGTGCCAGCACACCACTTGGTCTCTCTCAGAGGTCTGAGACAAATCCTGTTGCTAGGTTTTACATGTTGGAAACCATCCAAGCACTCATGGAGGAGTGGACTGTTGGTCTGTGGATTTATCAACACAGTCATATTTACAATGCAAACTGGGAATGACTGACTGCACCACTAGAGCTGGGCAACTTCAGAGGAGCAAGCTTACACGCGCAGGCGTTGAGGGGACAATTCCTTTGACACAATTAATCTTTAAATTATAATATCTAATTACTCATCCTATTTACTTGTTAGGAGTTCAGTTGGCGAACTCACAGTGGGGAACAGCCCCTTAGCAACCCTTCTTGGCCCCCACCTTGCCCTCCCAGCAGTGTCGGCGTGGCTGGCTGCTTCACCTGCCCAGCAGCAAGCTGTCCCAGGAATGTCCCAGGCTTGTCTGGGGCCCTCTCTCCACGTCATGATTAATGTACAGGCCTCCGCGGGGTCACACTCCATGGGCACAGACTGAAACAGAAAGAGACCAGCCTTGGGTAGTGTCCAGGAGCATCCGCTGCAGACGCAGATATTTGGGCAAACAATTTAGGGGCCCGAGAGGACGGCTGACAGCTCGTTGAAGAAGATGAATACTACATATAACTGCCAAACAAGCCTAACTAAGGCCAAACTTAGAGAACGCTTCAGTAAGGTATAACAAGTGATGATAAATGCGCAGATGGTTGTTTCGTTTGTATCGTTCTTTTGATGATTGTTATGTCTATTATTATTACTATACTAATAGACATTCATGCACTTTTCTAGTATTGATTTCCTATTCTTTTCTTTATAGAGCCCCACAGTTTTTCCACCATTCATTTTTCCTATATGGGATTTTAGAAACACTTAAAATAAGGGCTGTGGTTCGTGTAGGCTTACCTTGGCATGACGTTTTGGAGAACCATGTAAATCTCTCTCGGACAAGGTGACTTTTATCAAAATATATTTGGCTCTTTTTCTTTTTTGGGAGGTAAATACAGGCGAATATATTGATAAAAGTCACCTTGTCCGAGAGAGATTTACGCGGTTATCAAAACTTCACGCTAGGGTAAGCCTACACAAAACACATCCCTTATTTTAAGTGTTTCTAAAATCCCCTATGGGAAAAATGAATGGTGGAAAAAACAATTGGAACAATTTCCTTGTTTGACCACTAGGTTTTATGGGTAATGACTCATACTGTGGTACTCTAACTTCCCTTAATTGCCCCACTTTTACAACTTCCGATGACCAGAGATTGAGTCAGTTGGAGAGGATCAGCTTGAGCAAAGTGAGGTGCAGAATCACTGATCTACAAATAATCTTCCTTGCCATATAATAGGCTTTGTATGATCAAGATTCGCAGAGCTTTGCCTCCCCTGACTCAAATACGCGTGCACAACCAGACATAGATTGACTAATTGGAGAAACCTTGTGCCAATTACAGATCATTTACTAGGATTTTGTACTTCCAGCACTAGCCGGATAATGTTGGAAATACTGGTAAAATCACAGTGCCTCATTTAAATCGGGCAGAAACGCAGGGACTTAGTCATGGGTAAAGCTTTTGAAATATTTTAGTCATAATAACATGCAAGTGACTAAAGAAAATCTCAACTTTATTTTTAGTGAACTTCTAACCACATCACAACAGGCTGCAATGGCCCAAATGACACAATACTATTGTAATTGACTTTACTTATCATATACAAATTATTAATCTATCTTGTCAGGCAAATTTTTTTATCCCTTGGTCCTCCAAATTGAGCATAACCGTAATCCACCTTGCTTTGACTCGGTTGCTTGCATCCCATTCGCTTTCCTGACATTTCAGATCTCACGTGTGTGCTGGCTTTTGTTTCAGAGCCTCGCTGTTGATGCAGCTCACTCTCCTCTCCAGCTGGGCGCTCATTCATCTTTTTATACCCTGTATGTGTGGAGGCCATCAGCTGCTACACAACATAACAGCCACACGAACACTGGGGAGACCGGCTGAGCTTAGCCAAGAGGAAGCTCTACACGGCCTCTACAAACAGTCTAGGAACATCACTGGATTTCTGAACTGTTACACCCTAAAGATGACAAGCTCAAACCAAATTATGTTTTTTCCAAAAGAGAACCAATGCAAACCTAGATTTGTTTTGTGCCAGTTGTTGACACAATGGATGAAACAGGAGAAAGCTTTTGAGCACCCATAAACCAATATTTAACTGAGGGTAACAAGTTCAAGATTATTTTGATGTCAGGTGTCCTTCCTTCAGGTCTAAGCTGAGGGAAAACAACATGCACTCGATCATCCCTGGAATTAATTGAGTTTTAGCGGGAGACTTTGTTGAAGGTTCTGTTGAAACTATCAGAATTTCCTCTTGCGCTCCAGTGGGATTAAAGTCCTTAAGAGCGTGGTAGTTCTCTAGCAGCCAAAAAGCAAAACAAACAAGAAAATCATTTCCATACACACAGCTGCCGTGCCATTCTGCCTTTCCTGGGCTCGCTGCAATAGTCACGCATGTTCCTAACCACAAGCCATCTGTAGGCAACATCAATCCACACGGCCAATTGTTACTGTACACCTGTATAGAACTTGTGATCTTTTAACCACCTTCTACAGCACTTACAAACCAGAGCACCGTGGAAAAATATGTCACTTTGTAAAGCCGTGTGTATGTGTTTGTGTGTGCATAAGTGTGGGAACAAATTAAAATGTTTGTCTGTGCTTTGATAACATGTACAGTAGCACATAAGACTACACACACAGAAACAACACACACACACACACACACACACACACACACACACCGGACACACAGATACAGTGTCAGGGACTTTCAAAACAGCAGGCACAAAATGTGCAGAAGAGCACTGGAGCGCGACACAAGAGGAGCCGATAAATTAATTCAGCTAAGCAAACAATCTCTCATGTAATGATGCCTAGTTCTCCATTTATGTCATGTCAGCCTAGCTGAGCCGGAAGAGTGAGCTGCTATGTGACATTCGACCATTAATTAACATTTTACTATTATTTTCCCACCTCAAAATAACAAACAATGACCCTCAACTCTCTGAAGTATATTTAGCTGCAAATAAGTGCTCCCCTGTGAGAATTGATGTTTAAGTAATTTTCACTGTTTTATATGGATAAGAAAGAGTTAGATAAAAAAATATCTGAAACCTTACACCATACTTATTTTATTTTATTATTGTTATGAGCAAATAATGCTTCTACAGATGAGGATTATGTTGTTCGGATTTTCCCTTCTGGTTTTGGTTTGGGACTGAGAAGATTGGACATTCAAAATAAGGACTACAACAATTTTGCCTTTGTTTCACCTGGAATACAATGGCATTTGTAAAAAACCCTTTCCAAATATTTATTTTTAGGTGTTTTTTAAATTCGAATTTCTTAACCAAAAATAATCTGGGGGCAATGCAATAGACGGAACATTACATGACAATATACCAAAGTCCTACAACCAAGTTAAATAAGTTATTCTTGATGTCCTGAATATCTGCAATGTAGGGTATTTTGAGTATAGAAAATAATACATTACTGAAAAACTAGAATATTTGGTGGTTTCAACAGTATGCCAAGCCATAGTGCTGACATACAGAGGGCATAAACAGTGTAAAGCTGGGGATGGTGGAAGACTGATCCGTTCAAGGCCTGTCTATTACGTAGGCTACCATGATTCACACAAGATTGTTTGATTTGTCTGCAGAACACATGTAACCCTTTAAACTCATGGGAATTGGCCTATATGGTTGGGCTACATTTAAATGTTTCTTACAGAAGAAATATGAAATGCATATGCATGGTGGCAAATGAAAGGGGGAAAGTTAGGAGATTATGGGAAAATGATTAGACCAAAGTTGAGGATAACAGTTCACCTGACAAGACTGAATCCAAACATTACGCTGTTGATTTTTTGTGCATTTTTCCCACATTTCTTGACGCTTATCAGTAACATAAGAATATTCCTGGAAAATGTGTGGTGGGTGCAACATAACACAAAAAAATTACAAGGGTTTGAGTGAGAGGACTAACTGGTGTCTCCAAGTGGCCACACACACCTTTCCAAAGTGTGAACAGTTCCTAAGTCATTTTATTGCACTTTGATGACTCAAAGAATAGTATTTTTTTAAACTACAAACACACTTGTAGTTGTTTTGTTTGGAACACAACCCTGCATCCCCACCATCACACAATTACTGTTGTTGTTTACACAATCCAAAAACTGCCATTATAAATCGCAATCTGGTTCAGGTGGGCATAATTTGAAAACTTGCTCTATTGCCAACATGACTAGCTAAGTTATAAAATAAGATATTACAGTGGTAGGCTTTCACAGGGCAATTCAGAGAAACAGATCGTAATTTTGGTCCGCATTGAAAGGAGTCATGTGTGCGTTCAGGTGCGTGTTCCATGGTGAATCTTCTTCACAATATACAAACACAGGCTCATTCTGTTCAGAACAACCCAGGGTATGATGCCATGTCATCAAACATAGTGATCATAAATGTTGACACTGTATATGACATGAGTTTTAAGATATGGAAATGTGTGCACATTTGGACTCACAGGTGTTTGGTTTGCTTGTATGACGTCAAAGCAGTGTTTATTATAATCCTCAACATCTCATCTTTCAAAATACATCAAGTCCTTAATTTACAGCATTTCCCTCACTCAGACAACCAAACATTTGCTAAAGTTACCCAATTAGCGGGAGGGCTGGAGGCAACTTCTTGTCGCATGTGGTGCTCAAGTCCAGAACGGCTCTCAGTCAAAACCAATACAATGCAGTGAAGCTCAGAGCATTTATCAGCGCCCAAATCTGCCACTTTACGAGTGTAAAGGGTTAAAAAGCTTACCAAATATAAAATAACGTGCAATTACAAATCAGAATTCACATCCAATCTGTAAATAAGTGTTTGAACTTTTTTTGTCAACTATCTCTCATGTGCCTAAAACCACTAGATCAGATAGATATAATAGTTGTATTATAAATACACCGCCACACTGATTTCATGTTAAAGTAGTGACATAAAATAATGATGTGAGAAGTGAACCCCACATTCTGTAGTGGGGTAAAATGCTACAGGTTTTACATTGCTACCTTTATCTGTTCATTGGTGAGTATACAGTGCCACCTGCTGGTTTAGGAGAGAAGGGACTGTGGAGATCATTCATAAACCTACTATTCCTTTGCCCAGAGTTAACTAAAAGCTAAGCATGTTTATATTTATTTGTAAATGTTTATTCTCAATGTAAAGATAAACATGAATGAAATTCAAAACAAGGCATGCAAGATTGCAAACATAAATCAATAAAGAAATGCTCTGAAAGAGTTAAGCCTATCTCACTAACAAAGAGTAGATTAAAACTACTAGTAAAGATGAAAAAAATGAATGTTTTCCAATTTAAAAAAAGACTAGAAAGAAATGGATGGCATGCTTCCTGCAGCCACTACATATGCCAGACAAAAATATTTACCTTCCATACGGTGATCTTAAAAAGGCTGCTTTTGGGAGACTGCCACAGACGTGTCTATGTTCAAAGCCTGTTTCCCCTCCTGCTTGCCTTTGATTCCAGTGTATAGTAGAGGGTAGGCTCCTGTGAAGAAAAGAGACAGAGCAGGACCTAAAATATGGGTGAGGAGTGTGATTAGATCTATGTGATATTGCACTCGCATCACAGCTTGGTTGGATGTCCTCAGAGACAGTGGGGACTTCAAAACATAAGGGCCTCCTCTCATGCTTTCTCTACATTTGATACATGGAGATCTCAGAATTAAACACTTATCAAATACAACAACAAAATACACAGTAATATGGCATCTCTGAATTTGGTATAGATAAGAGAAAGCTAAACGTTTTCATCTGAGTTGAAAGTGAGATGACAAATAATAATGATAAGAGCAAATAAAACATTTTGGCACACAACCCTGGTGGTCTCCCATCTCTCTCCACGGTCATGCTTTAGGAAATGATTCATCGCTTTTGAGAGACAGACAGCATTGGATTAGCTAACAATTGACAGGTATGCAGCTCTTCGCTTCCAGCAGTTTACATGCAAAAACTCTACAGGTGCATTAAACCTAAGCCACAAAATCTCGAGTCAGACCTACAGTCAGGGGCAATTACTGAAGCCCTGTAAAAGTCACAGCTCGATATTGATTTAGTCAGGCTAGAGAGAAAACATGTTTGGATGAGCAATTCGAGACCTGTCTTTTCTCCTGCCAACTGCAGTGAAAACATTGTGTCTAGGGGGAATTAGACATGACTGTGGCTTTCTCACAGCCTTGGCTTGTACTGCTGCACCTTGGTCCATGGGTCCAACACAGATACCCTTCAGTTTGTAGTGAGTCTGTTACTGTATGACTATACACAGACCTATTTGTTTTGGGTTCTCATAGCATCTAGCCAACTTCTTTCTCAGATTGTGGGAGGGAGGCAGCATCGTTGGGGGTCAGGAATGGCAGGAGAGGTGCTTGGAGAGCAGCCTGGGCTGCAGGTGTGTCCTGACAGAGTCTGGGCATTCTTCTCTGCTGCTTAACCAGAAAAAACAACAGAAATTGAGTGGATTAAGACATATGCAGGTACTAACAGCCCCAAGAAGGTATTTGACACGGCACTTCAACTTTCTACAAGACAGGTGGAGCTTACATGATGGCATGGCAATTAAATACATGTTTTAGTGGGGGGGAAGCTTAGGAAACATGAAAGGCTGTAATATACATGACTACCAATTATCTTCCATATGTGCCACTGAGTCTACAGCCTGAAGCTCTGATCCATAACAATTTTGGACAATTTCTGTTAGACAAATGTTACATATTACTTATATTTCAGTATTCTATCAATTATTTCAACTTGTTGTAATAATGATAACACTACATCGCCTATTGTTCAGAGGTGAAAGGTAGGCTATTTCTCAATATGGATGATTTATTGCATTGAACTTGGCAAAGTTTATTTGACATCAGAGTGGCAACAAAATACTTGATCTAGACAAGCCGTCAGTGTGAGCAGGGGGTTCAGTCAGAGGCTCCATGATAACATTCACAGAAAGCACCTGGACTGTGCTTCAAGGTGTCGGATACCTCCACTCTGATCACTTAAACAAACTGTGTTCCGCTCTTAGTCAACCCCAAACCCAGAGCAGTTCAAATAGTTTTGTAGTCAAACAGCGGTCAAAGAGTTTCCCTCACCACTGCAAATACCTACCCTAAACCAAACACACCACTTCTGGCTGAGAAAATGATTGAGTGCAACGTGCAAGGTAAAATGTATGCACTCACTAACTGTAAGTCGCTCTGGATAAGAGCGTCTGCTAAATGACTAAAATCTAAAATGTAAAAATGTATGGGTCTGATTATACTGGGTCAGTGGTTGCAACTTAAGATTTTCCACAATCCTTCACTGTCATTATGAATTTGTCCATTTCTTGTCTCAAATCATAACCATTTCAGACTATTTCAATTCACCTCTGTGTCCTCAGTCCATAAAAGCCATCATGAATGTTTCTATGAAATTTATATTTAACCTAAAACATAACTGGGTCATGGAATATTCATCTATTTAGTAAAGGGAAAGAGACTTCCCACCCAAACCCCAATGCCTTTCCAGCTAGTCCTTGTGCAGCACTGATAACCTGAGAGACAGGATGTTTCCTCCTTTTCACCCAATTACCGTCACTATGAACATGAGAGCAGAAAAGCTAGACAGAAGATTAGCTTGATCAGTGAACAACACTCTGCCATTCCATTACTTTAGTGATTTGTTTTACTTTCTGTTCTGAATGGGCTGTAACCTCCCTGGAGATTAAAGTTGTAAATATTGCGGAGTGTGTGCAGCAGCTTTTAGTTACCAGAGGTCGCTTTCACACCGGCGTGACTAGCAATTTGAAACCACCAACACCATCTGAGTAATGAGTCCGAGACCACACTCCATCTTCCCCCATTGCAAGAGAGCAAATGTGTCACAGTCTGCCAGGCTAACCCCACAATCACTCTGCTTCCCCTTGGCTCCCATTAGCATGCTGTGTCGGCTCAACAGGATTTTAGGGGCTGTCAGCAGGGTACCCTTCCCCCTAGACTTCTTCAAGCAGCGACCTGTCCCTTTGGAAATGAAGCACATCTGAAAGCGTGGTTTAAAAACTCTGCAAAATTCCTCACCACTCCCATCATCATCACTGGGTATCCCTCTAGCCCTGTTAGCCGTCTACCTGCTGCACTGTGTTCTATCTAAATCATTCACCGTTCCCACACATGCCCTGACAAATACCACCTTGAACACCACAGAACAGGCAACTGGGTCCATTTATACTGGAATGATATTGTATTCCTTGGCATGATATTATATGTTTCCTTGATAAGCTGAATCATCCACACATTTCACCCTTCAAAGTGCCATATTGTGACTTAGGTGTTTTAGTGAAGTATTGTAGAATCTTGCAGCCTTGTATTCTGAAAGCTAGGGGTAATTTAATTGGCAGGCGTAGGCCACGCAATCTACACACACACACACAAGGAAAGGAAAAACATACTGCACACACACACACACACACACACACTGACCGGATACATACAAGTGTATAGAGCTGCATCACCTAGCTCTCTGGGTCAGTGATTGTAAGGTGAGGGTGTGGGGTAGAGGATTAGTCCTTTAAGAAACTCAATACCTCACACACAATTAGCCCTCCTTGTAGCTCAGTTGGTAGAGCATGGCGTTTGCAACGCCAGTGTTGTGGGTTCGATTCCCACAGGGGGCCAGTATGAAAATGTATGCACTCACTAACTGTAAGTCGCTCAGGATAAGAGCGTCTGCTAAATGACTAAAATATAAATGTTATTAGGTAAAGGAGTTGGCATGGCGCAACCAAACAAACCTAAGCTTGTTAAGTGTGCAATTACAAGCATCTCATATTAAAACAAGATTTAACATCAAATTGTATTTGTCACATACACGTGTTTCGCAGATGTTATAGCGAAATGCTTCATACCAGAATGTTTCTGCTGTAAAAAACAACGAAGATATATTTACAGGTACCAAATCAAATGTAGCCTTTGGCTTTGGAGGCAGACTACCTACAAGCATTGTTTCTATTTCAACGTTTAGAAGAGCATGGCCTGGTAGGCCCTATGGCTAAATCAGGCCTACACGTAGCACCATATGAACTCTTAAGGAGCCTACTGTGCCAAGGACCCATGCTATTTTCAAAGGTAGACTGGCTCTGGAAGCCAAAACAGCCAAATACTAAATATAACGTGAGTCGATTCTCAAATCGCGATTCGGTTCTAGAAACATAAAGCCCTTTACTTTCATATCACATCAAAATAATTTAACACATATAAAATATACACTTACTGTGCACTGTTTTAACCGGCTTTATCACAGTTGCGGCTGACAGTATTTTTCACTGACAACAAGTTTCTGGCGGCCTTCTTCCGTTACACACAGGTGTTAGGAGCTCTGTAGCTCAGCTGATAGAGCACGGCGCTTGTAACGCCAAGGTAGTGGGTTCGATCCCCGGGACCACCCATACACAAAAATGTATGCACGCATGACTGTAAGTCGCTTTGGATAAAAGCGTCTGCTAAATGGCATATTATTATTATTAGGAGCATGCACCCTCTGTCTTCCATAAACATGCTCTGTATGCTCTGTAACATGACGATATGGCCGTGTGGGAACACTAACCCTATAAAATTCAACCTTTCGTTTTTTGAAAATTATTTCTCGTTGATATGAAAGATAATGTCCTTATGCTTCCAAAACCGTACCGCAAGCGATGCGTGTTAATGTTCAGACCAAGCACCGGTGCTCTTAATTATCAAAACCCCTGTACAGAAGACACCTTCATCCAATGACTTACAGTATGTGTAATGTAATGGAACTGAGAGTCATGATCAAAGGCTAGCCTACACTGAAAGTTTCAAATTGGAGCATTAATTGACTCCCTCAAATTTAACAGATATGTCTAGAAATTACATAAAAATATCACACCTACCTCCTGCATAAATATATTTGTCTTGGGAAAAAAAATCTGAAGTTGTCCTTTCCTCACAAAATGTTGTCTATTAATAAAAGTTCAGCACGTAGAGATTTTCTTCTTCTTCGATGAGGTTTAACGGCGGTTGGCATCCAATAAATGTTGCATTACCGCCACCTACTAGACTGGAGTATAACTCCCTTATACTTTGCTTTAGAAAATACAACAAATACCCTACCATCTAACACTACACTCACACAAAAAAACGTAACAATAATAAAAAATAATAACTACCATACTCCACTATTTAAATATATTTATTCATACTTCAGGCCAACAGCCTGAAAGGATGGGCCACCACCACTTAACACACCCTGTAACTCTTCTGATGTCTCGCACACCCAAATACCTCTCTGCAGCTGCCACCACAACCTCTATTTTCTGCGACTTATGTTCCATCCCTGCAGTACAGTTGATAACCATTTCTATAAATGCCAAAAATACAATCTTACTGAAACATATATCACTTGTTGGTTTATCCCTCTGTACTGGTACAGATCTAATACTCACACCATTCCTCTCAGGATCCCTCCCCCTTGACCCATCTTCCTATACTTTCTTCACTGCCTCAGCATATGACAACTTCTGCACTACTCCAACCCTGGAAACCTCAACCTGCCTCTCTCGCACCGGACATTTCGGATCCCGAACCCCATGGGCACCCCTACAATTAACACATACCACTACTTTCCCCAATGCTACACAGTCCTTTGTCTCATGCCCTTCTGCACACTTCTCACACCTGGGAACCTCCCTCCTACACACTGCTGCCACATGCCCATAAGCTTGACACCTGTGGCACATAGAGATAGAGGACCTCTTCTTCTTCTTCTTCTTCTTCTTCTTCTTCTTCTTCTTCTTCTTCTTCTTCTTCTTCTTCTTCTTCTTCTTCTTCTTCTATTATTATGGTATTATGTCTGTCCGCAAACATAGGTTGGAGGTGCATGCCGCCACCTACTGTGTGGGGTGAAAATTGTGAACTTTAACACAGAAAAACACACGGAAATAGGGAAACTCATTATTCCCCCAAAACAACAAAAACAAAAATCTATGTACTCCTTTAGCACAGTGTATCCACTGATTCTTCCACAACATATTTATTCCATCTGCACACACTTGCCAAGTGGTCAAACCTTCTACATTTAAGACACTGCAACGGTCTGTTCACATAAGCTCTCACCACATATCTCATATACCTCAGCATTACATGTGTCGGAAGAGACTCTTCATCAATGAGCACTAGCACCGATAGGCTTTCCTCTTTCCTTCCATTCACCATACAGTTCAATAGATGTGCATCCACTACTCCTGGTACATGGTGCTTTAGATTTTCAGCCTCAATTTCCACCGCAACGCCAGAGATGACACCTTTTACCGGTGCTCTGTTCAGAAAATCAAAGCTTTCTACTTCATACTCCGATAATTCCCTGAGACACATTGCACTTATGTTTTGTTCTTCTGACATACAACAAATCAACACCATACCACTCCTGGTCACTTTGATTGACTCCACCTTTCCCGGTGCATCCTCCACCATCTCCCCGACCACAAATGGATCTCCCAAAAACACATCCTTATCCATGAAATGTACTCCAACAAGGAACAAGGCATTATTGTCTGTGGCCTATCTTCATTAACAACTTCAGCCCTTTGCTACATTCTTCAATGCTACAATTTTCCACTCATTTCCATTAACTTTACTCAACGCGCCATCCGACTCAAACAATGCTTCCGCTTCCGCCATATTTGAGGACTCTTCTTCTTTGTTACATTTGTATTGGCGGATTGCAACCAACTGAAAGGTGCATACACTGCCACCTACTGTACTGGAGTGTGAGACCGATCACCGCTTCCCTATTCGTCTATTTATCTTATTAAGCCCTGTGTTTCCGCCTACTGTTCTGGAGTGTGAATTCATTACACTTTGTGACACAAAAAGGGAAGGGGAAAAGGACAGGAAAAAGGGAAGAAAAATGGTCCTACCAATTAACCCTTCACCCATTAAAACCTCACCACTATTCCACTACTTGGCCCTATCTGATCCTACACCAGGCCAGCATCCTGGGAGGACGGGATACTATCGTTCAACACACCTTGTAACTCTTCTGCAGTAAAATGTTGTACACCCAAGTACTTCCCTGCAGCTGCCACCACCACAGTTATTTTCTGTGATTTATGTTCCATTTCTGCTGTACAGTTGATAACCATAGCTATGAACGCTTAGAATTCAACTTTACTGATAGTACATGTTATTCTTATCACTCTCTATTGGCCTCGGCCTTCTCACAGGGAGCCTCTTAGAATCCCTTGCCGTGGACCCATCTTCCTCTACTACTCTCTTCAATGCCTCAGCATATGACACCTTCTGTACTACTCTGATCCTGGGAACCTCAACCTGCCTTTCTCTCACCGGACACTTCTAATCTCCAGCACCATGGTTACCCCTACAATTAACACACACAACTTGTTCCACCGATACTACACATTCCTCTGTCTCATGCCCTCCTGCACTCTTCTCACATCTAGGAATCTCCCTCCTACACACTGCTGCAACATGACCATAAGCTTGGCACCTAAAACACAGTAATGGGTTCAGGACAAAAGCTCACACAGGATAACTGACAGTAGTGGTGCACTGTTTGTTCACCCGCACCCGCCCACAATTGACTCATAACCCGCAGTCGCCGCGGTTATATCCGCGGGACGGGCGGGTTTAGGGTCATTAAGTATTGTGTAGATGAAGGGCGGGTGGGTGGCGGACGGATTGAATAAAGAGAAAACAATGCCTTAAAAAATCCATAAATATATCATTCTTGTGCAATTTATACCTATAGGCTACATTGAGGTTTTTCTTTCATTATTTTAGGTTTTCTGGCATTAGTGTGTAAGCCTAAGCTTTAGGGCCTAACTGTATGCGTGCCAAATAGCCTACACTCCAATTGTGGTCCTCTGTAGCTCAATTGTAGCTCAATTGGTAGAGCACGGCGCTTGTAACGCCAGGGTAGTGGGTTCGATCCCCGGGACCACCCATACACAAAAATGTATGCACGCATGACTGTAAGTCGCTTTGGATAAAAGCGTCTGCTAAATGGCATATTATTATTATTATTAATTGCCAAATGCTTTTGGGAACGGGTAGAAAAGGTTAACATAGATCCATGGAGGCAAAAAGGACAATGTTGGAGTTTAATTCAATAAGAGAAAAGTTGCGAATTGGAGAGTTGAAAATAAAGACAAGGGAGGGTCAGAAATTGTTTTGGGGGGAAAGATTTGTTGAAGTGATAAAAGAGAATGATAGCAGTGCTGGCTATGTTAGGCCTATGTGTGATGATTGTGAGGCGCTATACAAATTCGACAGTCACAAGATGGGACTTCAAATAGGCTTATGGCACATCAAGGGAACTGTAGCCTACTGTTCAGATGGGTTAAATGGAAACTGAAATCTGGACACTGACTGTAGGTCTATAACCTCTCACATAGCCTAAATTTTAACTCCTACAGAACTAAACATTTCTTGCAGTAAAATGATACACCAAATGTAGGCACATTTTTGACTTGGGAAAAGGAGTGGAGAAATATGATCCCCACCATTGGACATAAGCATTATACAACAAGTTGGAAATCGCAAATTCAACAATGAGTGGTTTGGAAGGAATCAGTGGCTAACTGCAAGCGTTGCAAAGAAATCACTATTTTGCTTCCCCTGCTATTCGGTGGAGAGGGTGTGTTGTCCAAGTCTGGGTTTAAGGGTCTCTTTTCCAAGCTTAAAAGGATAAACATTCACACCCAACACCTTGGGCCAGAAAAGGTTGAATACATTGGCCATGCTGTCAATCCAGCATGACTTCTGCGGGTTCAAAACAACTGGAAAATCGGAACTGGGAAATCTCAGACTTCCAAGTCCCAGTTGTCTTGAAAGTACCATAAATCCAGAGAATGACAAACTTTGATGACAAAGTTTCATGACAAAATGTGTTTATCCTATGGTTCTGACTTGATGTACAGGGAGAATACTGGAAAAACGGCCTCTGTTCTGAATTCTGTCGCTGTAAACAAATAGTTATATTGACTACGTCCATCTTAGCTCGCTCATTAACGTCTTAATCGAAATTACGGATTGCCTCTTATCCACTCGTCGTTCCCATATGCCTTAGTTTGTGCATCTCAATTGTCAGTAGAAACCACATGTGTTTAAGCAAGTCAGCCATATCAGCTCAGTTTAAAAAAAAGCAGTAAATGAGGCTGAATGAACTGTTTCGCTGCCAGAGAAGGCTCCGCTGATAGCCAAGTGTAGCGGTGGTAAGGATTCACTCCATGGTGCTAAAAAGAAAGCTCTGCTGTTGGGACAGTTTTATGTAGGCCCTAACAGTTTGTGGGCACCATTTGTCACCGTTATAGTGCAATTCATGTATTGTTGTGTAGTGGCTTTGCTGGCATGCATCTAAAAAAATATATGTTGAGTTTGCCCCACCCAGATTTACATGATAAAATCGCCACTGGTGTAGTTACATTCTGTAGAGGTGCTATCTTTATCAGCATCAAATAAAATACAATTG
The DNA here is from genome assembly GCF_020615455.1 of Coregonus clupeaformis. NCBI lineage: Eukaryota > Metazoa > Chordata > Actinopteri > Salmoniformes > Salmonidae > Coregonus > Coregonus clupeaformis. Next base: position 42,067,099 of record NC_059211.1, on the reverse strand, counting down.
TATTTGTCACATGCGCTGAATATAACAGGTGTAGACCTTAATGTGAAATGCTTACTTACAGCCCTTAACCAACCAATAAAAGCTGATAGTATTTCAACCACATAAAATATGCACCCAAGCCTAACTGAAATCTGATCAGAAACATGTTGGGTTGTTTTCACAGCTTTCTATTTCCTTACAACCAGTCAAACTGATGTGACAGCGCCTCTTCCCCCTCAGGAGGTTGAAAAAGTTTGATATGGGCCCTCAAATCCTCAAAACATTCTACAGCTGTACCATTGAGAGCATTTTGACTGGCTGCATCACTGCCTGGTACAGCAATAGCACCGCCCTCGATCGCTAGGCGCTGCAGAGTGTGGAGCGGACAGTCCAGGACATACCTGGGGCTGAGCTCCCTGCCATCCAGGACATCTATATCAGGTGGTGTGGTAGGAAGGCCCGGAAAATCGTTAAAGACTCCAACCACCCAAGCCATAGACTATTCTCTCTGCTTCCGCATGGCAAGCGGTGCCGTGCATCAAGTCTGGCACCAACAGGCTCTTGAAAAGCTTCTATCCTCAAGCAATAAGACTGATAAATAGCTCACAACATAGCTACACAGACTATCTGAGTTAACCTTGTATCCTTATTGACCTTTAATTTTTATTTTCTCTATGCACACTCACAGGGCCCTACACACTCACACACACTCACTCCATCATCTTCTCACTCACACATAATTAAACTGATTATACTGACTCTACACATGCACACCCACTCACATACAAGCTGCTGCTACTCTGTTTATCTTATATCCTGTTGCAGTCACCTTACCCCTATACATATCTACCTCCACCACTCCAGTATCCCTGCACATTGTAAATATTGTATTGGAACTGACCCTGTATATAGTATGCCTACTTACTTATTTTGTTCTTCATATTTCTTCTTATTTCTTGTGTGTTTCTTTTCTAGTATTACATTGTTATTGATTATTACATTGTTGGGTTTTGAGTTTGCAAGAAAGGCATTTCACTGTACTTGTGCATGTGATATTAAAACTTGAAACTTGAAACATTTGGAAATTTAGCTAGAAAATCTTTCCCGTTTTTTGGTGGGGGTTATTGCATTTTCTCCCAGCTCCCTAAACGTCTTAGCACGGTGAAAGAAGCAGAGATGACAGAGAAAACTTTACCTATGTCAACTAAATTGAAGCATTAATTCTATTGATTTAGGACATTATGCTGGTGAACAAAGGCTGCATGTATCTAATTATAGACAAGTTGACTGACAAATAGCCTACCAAAATGTTGGAAATTATAATCAGAAACATATCTAAATCAGGCAAATAAAAATCGTTCAGCCATCTCTGACTGTAGTTTACAGCGCATTTTCTATATAAGCGGGTCTCAGATTGTCACTTTATCACATTTAGTCGGGCGGTTTCCGATGGATTATTAGCAATTGCGGGCCAACCTGCCAACCAGGCCTGAGCAATATTGGCCATAAATTAATATACTAAATCAGTGATGACTTCTTGTGTCCGGTAGGGGGAGACCTTCGCCTTGACTTAAAATATTATCAATTGTATATTTATGCTGTTAAACAGATAACTCATTTTAGACTATGTTGAAATAATTATTGATGGCATAGAAAGTGAAATAATGTAATCTTTCATCATTATTGACTGTACCATAGTCCAGTCCAGAGCCATGTATTTAGAATCCAGTCTAATTCATGGAGTTCTAATTCTTAATTATATAGGTCCAGTCTAGTCCCTAGAATGCAAAACAAGTGAGTTTGAACAACAAGCTAGGTCATAGGAAGCTTTATACTGACACATTTCAGCACTATGGACAGCTACCTTTTTAGAATGTAAGCTATTTTGGTATAGCAGTCACAGGAGGTTGGTGGCACCTTAATTGGGGAGGACGGGCTGGTGGTAATGGCTGGAGCAGAATCAGTGAAATGGTATCAAATACATCAAACACATGGTTCGATGCCATTCCATTTGCTCCGTTCCAGCCATTATTATAAGCCAGCCTCCCCTCAGCAGCCTCCACTGATAGTAATGCTTCCTATGAAGCAGGTTTTTCTTTTCAAACTCGTTTGTATTCTAAGGACTCTAGTGAGAAGACTGGACCATGGTTTTATGGACACACAATCAATATTTTTCCTGTGCAGTGCAATATTTATACCGTATAGTGTCCAGGGGCCCCACATAAACTTGTTTGACCACAGTAAAAGTCCAGCAGCACTTGCTATGACCTAGCTTTTTGTTCAACTCACTTTTTTGGATACTATGGTATGGACTCTAATGAGTAGACTGAACTTTATTTTTATGGACACACAATCAATATATTTTCTGTAAAGTCCAATTTGTTTGTGCAATACAACAATCCCACTGGGCACACACTGGTTGAATCAACGTTGTTTCCATGTCCTTTCAATGAAATTACGTTGAACCAATGTGGAAAAGACGTTGAATTGACGTCTGTGCCCAGTGGGATGCTTAAACATTACATTTCAAAATTGCATCCTTAAACACTGGTAAATTAACAATAATCCATATAATCAAAATAATTATTTCTAATTGTAGATTTTATTTGTAGGCTTTTATTGTTATTATTATAGCCTATATTTTATTAATGAATTTTCAGTTTTACAGACAGATAATGACAGCAAACAATATATTGAGAATACCCAGCCCCCCATTCCCTGACAGAAGACAGAAAAACCAAAACAGAAAGAAAAAACAGAAGACAACATTGTTCTTAAGAAATCTGCAACATGCTTTACAGGTGGGCAATTACTATGTTCTTTACATTCATAAAGTCTACTTAGGCTCCAACCATTTCTCAGTATGCTCCACATTATTACAGTGGGGGAAAAAAGTATTTAGTCAGCCACCAATTGTGCAAGTTCTCCCACTTAAAAAGATGAGAGAGGCCTGTAATTTTCATCATAGGTACACGTCAACTATGACAGACAAAATGAGAAAAAAAAATCCAGAAAATCACATTGTAGGATTTTTAATGAGTTTATTTGCAAATTATGGTGGAAAATAAGTATTTGGTCAATAACAAAAGTTTCTCAATACTTTGTTAAATACCCTTTGTTGGCAATGACACAGGTCAAACATTTTCTGTAAGTCTTCACAAGGTTTTCACACACTGTTGCTGGTATTTTGGCCCATTCCTCCATGCAGATCTCCTCTAGAGCAGTGATGTTTTGGGGCTGTCGCTGGGCAACACAGACTTTCAACTCCCTCCAAAGATTTTCTATGGGGTTGAGATCTGGAGACTGGCTAGGCCACTCCAGGAAATGCTTGAAATGCTTCTTACGAAGCCACTCCTTCGTTGCCCGGGCGGTGTGTTTGGGATCATTGTCATGCTGAAAGACCCAGCCACGTTTCATCTTCAATGCCCTTGCTGATGGAAGGAGGTTTTCACTCAAAATCTCACGATACATGGCCCCATTCATTCTTTCCTTTACACGGATCAGTCGTCCTGGTCCCTTTGCAGAAAAACAGCCCCAAAGCATGATGTTTCCACCCCCATGCTTCACAGTAGGTATGGTGTTCTTTGGATTGCAACTCAGCATTCTTTGTCCTCCAAACACGACGAGTTGAGTTTTTACCAAACAGTTCTATTTTGGTTTCATCTGACCATATGACATTCTCCCAATCCTCTTCTGGATCATCCAAATGCACTCTAGCAAACTTCAGACGGGCCTGGACATGTACTGGCTTAAGCAGGGGGACACGTCTGGCACTGCAGGATTTGAGTACCTGGCGGCGTAGTGTGTTACTGATGGTAGGCTTTGTTACTTTGGTCCCAGCTCTCTGCAGGTCATTCACTAGGTCCCCCCGTGTGGTTCTGGGATTTTTGCTCACCGTTCTTGTGATCATTTTGACCCCACGGGGTGAGATCTTGCGTGGAGCCCCAGATCGAGGGAGATTAGCAGTGGTCTTGTATGTCTTCCATTTCCTAATAATTGCTCCCACGGTTGATTTCTTCAAACCAAGCTGCTTACCTATTGCAGATTCAGTCTTCCCAGCCTGGTGCAGGTCTACAATTTTGTTTCTGGTGTCCTTTGACAGCTCTTTGGTCTTGGCCATAGTGGAGTTTGGAGTGTGACTGTTTGAGGTTGTGGACAGGTGTCTTTTATACTGATAACAAGTTCAAACAGGTGCCATTAATACAGGTAACGAGTGGAGGACAGAGGAGCCTCTTAAAGAAGAAGTTACAGGTCTGTGAGAGCCAGAAATCTTGCTTGTTTGTAGGTGACCAAATACTTTTTTTCCACCATAATTTGCAAATAAATTCATAAAAAATCCTACAATGTGATTTTCTGGATTTTTTTTTCCTCAATTTGTCTTTCATAGTTGACGTGTACCTATGATGAAAATTACAGGCCTCTCTCATCTTTTTAAGTGGGAGAACTTGCACAATTGGTGGCTGACTAAATACTTTTTTTCCCCACTGTATATTATTTAACTTATAAAAAGTAGGAATACTCTTGAGTTTGGCTTTTTCCCGATGTAGTTATAATTAGGTATCATAATTTAACATTATGCACTATGCAAAACTGCAACAACAACAACAACAAAAAATGTCATATCTAGTGCCACGTTCACGTGTTAGTAGGAACTAGGAAACTCTGAAATGTCCGACTTGCTAACTGGTTGTAGTTATACACATGCCACGTTCAACCAGTTAGCAAGTCGGACATTTCTGAATTTCCTAGTTCTGACTAGCAAGTGAAGGCGGTATATTCCATGACATAGACAAGGGTTCCCAAAGTCGGTCTGGGCCCCCTCTGTTTGGTTTTTGCCTTAGCACTTAGCACTACACAGCTAATTCAATAACCAACTTGTCATCACACTTTGATTATTTGAATGAGCCATGTAGTCCTTTGGCAAAAAACAAAACGTGCACTCGGTGGGCCCCGGTACCGAGTTTGGGAAACCCTGACATAGACTGACCAGATGAATCCAGGTGAAAGTTATGATCCCTTCTTGATGGCACTTGTTAAATCCACTTCACTCAGTGTAAGGACAAGGCAAAATATTAAACTGCCTTTGAACGGGTATGGTAGAAGGTGCCAGTCGCACCAGTTTGAGTGTGTCAAGAACTTCAACAGTTTCCTGTGTGTTTCAAGAATGGTCCACCACCCAAAGTACATCCAACCAACTTGACACAACTGTGGGAAGCATCCCTGTGGAACGCTTTCAAAACCTTGTAGAGTCCATGCCCCGACGAATTGAGGCTGTTCTGAGGGCAAAAGGGGGTGCAACTCAATATTAGGAAGGTGTTCCTAATCTTTTGTGCACTCAATGTATACACCATAGAAATAGCGTTTTATCGCAGGCTTTTATTTTGAAGCGAAAAAACGGAAGTCAATGTTTTTTGTTTTTATTATAGGCCTATATATATTTTATTCCAATTCCAATTCCAATACAATAACAAATGAACATAGCACATCACAAATATATTTTCAATGTATGAAACAAAATGTAAATTAAATAAAACAAACAAAAATAAGAAATAAAAATCACTACAAATATAGGCTACTACAATCAATGACTACAACTAATGTACTACAACTTAATGTGGCCAGCTGTGACCACGGGATGCTGACGTGACGGTAATCGTGACGGTAAATCAGACAGGAACAGGCGAATATTTGATTGAATCTTCGGTAATTCCAAAGTAATCCAACCAGAGATACTGTATATAATGACGAGAGCGTCTTGTGGAGTCGTCCCAAAGGCGGGAAGGCAGGTGGTCTGCTTATTGTGGACAGATTTTGACTGGCGTAAACTCTCTTGCTTTGCCTCATCCTCTCTGATCCAACCATATACATTAAAACCGTTATTATTATACCTCAGTGCAGTGTTTCCCAGCTCCCGTCCTCCAGTACCCCCAACAGACATTGTTGTTGTAGCCCCGGACAAACTCACATTATTCATTTTAATTTTAATTTTTATTTTATCAGGTAAATTGACTGAGAACACATTCTCATTTACAGCAACAACCTGCAGAATAGTTTGAGGGGGGAGGAGGGAGGATGAATGAGACAATTGGAAGCTGGGAATGATTAGGTGACCATGATGGTATGAGGGCCAGATTGGGAATTTAGCCGGTACTAGGGTGACCATATTTTAGTTTTCAAAAAAGAGGACAGTGGGAGCGGGAGGCAGACGGACACCTGCAGTGGGTGGTAAATACAAAATGCGTTCACAACCATGCAACTATGTTATTGAACTTTAATACACAAAGTAATACATCCTTTCCATTCAACTGTTGGCCCTCAACAATAGAATAATAACAAACAAAATTTTAAAAATAGTTTAGCCTTTAACACCTTTTACATGACACTTTCTTTTCATGGCCATAGGTTAAAATTAAATTAAAATAAACTGTTGTCATAAAAAAATCCACTATTTCAGTCAAAAATAATGTCAGTCCTGATGCTCTCTGGTATACTTTCCTGAAGATCGAATCTTTCCCAATAGTCCTTGATTACCAATCAAGTAGGCATGAAAGTCTTTGCAAGACTTGTTTTTAAAGTTGTATTGTGTACACAGAAGCCCCTTCAGTGACTCAACAGACAAGTGATTCCTTTCCTTTGTCCACTGGCTTTGCATCAGTGAAAAAACTCTGTCTACATTTGCATTGTGAGAAGGAATAGCAAAGAAAAACTGTGCAATCTTCAGTAGCTCTGAATGAAAATCTATGTTTTTGGACCTTTCAAAATATTTGGTCCACTTCTTGTGTGCTTGCAGATTACTGAACTCTCCATCACTGTTACACCTTTCTGTGAATTTCTTCAGGTTGGTGACCTGATCAAAGCACTTTGCATCATCAGTTGGCACCCCCTTTTCTCCCAGGTGTTTGATACAGGCTAATATGTCATTCCAGTCAGGTGTCTCACTCAGATCCATCCACATGAAAGAGGAGAACTCCTCCATGGGTACCATCCATTTCTCCAGATACTCCAGGCATGAACTGTACAGACCCTGTACTTGAGCACTGAAATGGTCACAATTCTTACCAAGTCCATCCTTGGGCTTTTGTGCCAATAGTCCCTTAACTTTAAGGGACATTAAGTTATTGGTCTTGCGTTCAAGAAGCATGATCAAGACGAAAACACGGGAATTTTCTCTGTAAATCGTCTGTGAATTTACATTTGCGTTTGGCCATTTTCACGCTGTTCTGGAGCCATGTGCCACTGTTGACAAGCAAGCTGCTGCTCTGTCGCTTGGCTGTTGCCATGGTGAGGGTAATGATTGAGATGCAGTTTGACCAATGTTTGCGTAGGCCTACATGACCGACCAATGGTGGCGTGTGAGAAGGCGGGACCTAAAGATCAAAGCAATGCAAAACCCCAAAAACGCACACAATGAATGGCGACTGTAGAAAGCAAAAGCCGAATCCCGGACATTTTGGGCGATTTAGAAATCCCGGCCAGACACATTTTTTAGGTCCAAAAAGAGGACATGTCCGGGAAAAAGAGGACGTATGGTCACCCTACCCGGTACACCGGGGTTAACACCCTTACTCTTACGATAAGTGCCATGGGATCTTTAGTGATCAAGTCATTGAGGACTTGATGATTAGTCGACAAGTTGAATCAGGTGTGCTTGCCCGGGCTACAGTAAAAATGTGTACTGCTAAGGTTTATGGAAGACTGGAGTTGGGAAACCCTGCCTCAGTGGAGATAACTCATCCAACAGCCACATTGTTTCTAATGCTGTACTGTCTTTGACTCAGCTGCTGCAACAACAGGAACCTCTTCCGGGTCAAGGTTTTCACGACCTACCAAAATAAGAGTCCATATTGAAAACATGATGCAAAATTGGATGAAATAGTAAAAAGTTAATTATATCTGCCATTACTAATTCCTATTTCAGCTATAGGTACATCAATGAACAATTCAATATACATCGCTTTTTACTCCGTTTAATCTTTTGAATAATTACTTTTATAATTAAATGATTCACATTTTGAACCGGAAATGATCGTATAACCCAGAAAGGTTTACGAAATGCTTGGCTCCTAAATATAGTTTTCAATCTGCAATTTACAAATACATAGCTAGCTAGCTAACATCATTGGCTTGGCTAACAAGCTGGTTAGACAAAGTTAGTGGTACTAACAACATATGAACAATGTCACGCTTTAAAAGAGGAGCCAAAGTAGATTCTAGAGCAGGATTTAGAACAGAAAAAGAGGAACCGGCTGCTGCTGTCCCTTACGGATTGTTGAAAACCGCCAGAAAAAGCGGGCAACTCAATTTGTCTGGACGAGGGCTGACTGAAGGTAACTGTCTGGGAAGAAAAATTGCCGAGTTTTCATGATGATACATCATGAGAAGGGTATGGTATTGGTTGATTGATTGATTGATGACCACTTGAATGAATGAATGAATGCACGTATGCTAATGCTAACCATTTTACCACTATTCTGCACTTGTAGTCCCACAAAGTGTGTGGAGGCTGAACTTAGACACACCTGAGGAGGCCAAACAGAACCTGTCCTTTGGGGCAGATGATCGCTGGTGGGACCAGACAGATCTGACCAAGCTGCTTCTCTCTTCAAACAAGCTGAAAGCTCTGTCAGAGGATGTCAAGCTGTTGCCAGGCCTTACTGTTTTGGATGTGGGTATTCTTTTTTTCTGACGTGTTTTGTGTTGCCTGATTTAAAAAGTGATAGACTAGACCCTTTGAAAGCTTGAATGGAAGGTCTATGCTCCCAAGATTTATGGGAGAAACATACTTTGATAAGTTTGATGTTTACGATGACCCTCTGACATTCTATCCTGTCTTTCCACTTTCCCAAGGTCCATGATAATCAGCTTACCTCTTTACCCACATCTATTGGAGAGTTGGAACATCTTCAGAAACTCAGTCTGAGGTATGGGAGGATTTTGCACATCCTTTAATGTCAATTAAAGTTACTCAACAAATGAGAAATGCACACAAGGAAAAAGTTCCATTATAAAGAAAGAATAGGTATTTTTCCTCTATAGGCCTACATTTTGCTGAAATGATGTTCATTATCGTTCTCTGTTGCAGTCACAATAAACTGAAAGAGTTACCGGAGGAGGTATGGAGTTTGAAGAACCTCACCTGTCTCCAGCTTCAGCAGAATCTACTGGAGCAGCTGCCAGAGGGAGTGGGACAACTCACTAACCTGGATGACATCGTAAGTTCAGAACTGGGCATGAAAAACTATTGAAAAGAACACAACACAAATGAGATGTGTCAATGTAACAAAGTGATTATCTTAGATTAACTCTTTGGATGATCGTCGCTAACTTGTTTTTGTATTGTTGGTGGAAGGATCTTTCCAACAACCAGCTTACTGCCGTCCCTGACAGTCTTGGAAACTTGAACCATCTGGTGAAGCTGAACCTCTCCCACAACAAGCTGAAGAGCCTCCCCTCAGGAATCAGTGTCATGAAAAGTAAGAGGACAATGGCAGCAAATGTTTTGCTTTGTGTGTTGTTCAGTCTTTGTATTTTACATTTACATCATTTAGCAGACGCTCTTATCCAGAGCGACTTACAAATTGGTGCATTCAACTTATGATAGCCAGTGGGACAACCACTTTTTTTCTTCTTTTTTTTTGTGGGGGAGGGGGGGGTAGAAGGATTTATTTATACTATTCCAGGTATTCCTTAAAGAGGTAGGGTTTCAAGTGTCTCCAGAAGGTGGTCAGTGACTCCGCTGTCCTGGAGTCGTGGGGGAGCTTGTTCCACCATTGGGATGCCAGAGCAGCGAATAGCTTTGACTGGGCTGAGCGGGAACTGTGCTTCCGTAGAGGTAGGGGAGCTAGCAGGCCAGAGGTGGATGAATGTAGTGCCCTCGTTTGGGTGTAGGGTCTGATCAGAGCCTGAAGGTAAGGAGGTGCCGTTCCCCTCACAGCTCCGTAGGCAAGCACCATGGTCTTGTAGTAGATGCGAGCCTCAACTGGAAGCCAGTGGAGTGTGCGGAGGAGCGGGGTGACATGAGAGAACTTGGGAAGGTCGAACACCAGACGGGCTGCGGCGTTCTGGATAAGTTGTAGGGGTTTAATGGCACAGGCAAGGAGCCCAGCCAACAGCGAGTTGCAGTAATCCACACGGGAGATGACAAGTGCCTGGATTAGGACCTGTGCCGCTTTCTGTGTAAGGTAGGGTCGTACTCTGCGAATGTTGTAGAGCATGAACCTGCAGGATCGGGTTAGCGGAGAACGACAGGGTGTTGTCCAGGGTCACGCCAAGGTTCTTTGCACTCTGGGAGGAGGACACGATGGAGTTGTCAACCGTGATGGCGAGATCATGGAGCGGGCAGTCCTTCTCCGGGAGGAAGAGCAGCTCCGTCTTGCCAAGGTTCAGCTTGAGGTGGTGATCCGACATCCACACTGATATTTCTGCCAGACATGCAGAGATGCGATTTGCCACCTGGTTATCAGAAGGGGGAAAGGAGAAAATGTATTGTGTGTCGTCTGCGTAGCAATGATAGGAGAGACCATGTGAGGATATGACAGAGTCAAGTGACTTGGTGTATAGAGAGAATAGGAGAGGGCCTAGAACTGTGCCCTGGGGGACATCAGTGGTGAGAGCACGTGGTGCGGAGACAGATTCTCGCCACGCCACCTGGTAGGAGCGACCTGTCAGGTAGGACGCAATCCAAGAGTGAGCAGCGCCGGAGATGCCCAACTCGGAGAGGGTGGAGAGGAGGATCTGATGGTTCACAATATCAAAGGCAGCGGATAGGTCTAGAAGGATAAGAGCAGAGGAGAGAGTTAGCTTTAGCAGTGCGGAGAGCCTCCGTGACACAGAGAAGAGCAGTCTCAGTTTAATGACCAGTCTTGAAACCTGACTGGTTTGGATCAAGTAGGTCATTCTGAGAGAGATAGCAGGACAGTTGGCTAGAGACGGCACGCTCAAGAGTTTTGGAGAGAAAAGAAAGACGGGATACTGGTCTGTAGTTGTTGACATCGGAGGGATCGAGTGTAGGTTTTTTGAGGAGGGGTGCAACTCTCGCTCTCTTGAAGACTGAAGGGACATGGCCAGCGGTCAAGGATGAGTTGATGAGCGGGGTGAGGTAAGGGAGAAGGTCTCCGGAAATGGTCTGGAGAAGAGAGAAGGGGATAGGGTCAAGCGGGCAGGTTGTTGGGCGGCCGGCTGTCACAAGTCGCAAGATTTCATCTGGAGAGAGAGGGGAGAAAGAAGTCAAAGCATAGGGTAGGGCAGTGTGAGCAGGACCAGCGGTGTCATTTGACTTGATAAATGAGGATCGGATGTCGTCAACCTTCTTTTCAAAATGGTTGACGAAGTCATCCACAGAGAGGGAGGAGGGAGGGGGAGGAGGAGGAGGATTCAGCAGGGAGGAGAAGGTGGCAAAGAGCTTCCTAGGGTTAGAGGCAGAGGCTTGAAATTTAGAGTGATAGAAAGTGGCTTTAGCAGCGTAAACAGAGGAAGATAATGTAGAGAGGAGGGAGTGAAAAGATGACAGGTCCGCAGGGAGTCTAGTTTTCCTCCATTTCCGCTCGGCTGCCCGGAGCCCTCTTCTGTGAGCTCGCAATGAGTCGTCAAGCCATGGAGCAGGAGGGGAGGACCGAGCCGGCCGGGAGGGTAGGGGACATAGAGAGTCAAAAGATGCAGAAAGGGAGGAGAGGAGGGTTGAGGAGGCATAATCAGGAGATCGGAGGGAGAAGGATTTAGCAGAGGGAAGAGATGATAGGATGGAAGAGGAGAGCGTAGTGGGAGAGAGAGAGCGAAGGTTGCGACGGCACATTACCATCTGAGTAGGGGCAGAGTGAGTAGTGTTGGAGGAGAGCGAGAGAGAAAAGGATACAAAGTAGTGGTCGGAGACTTGGAGGGGAGTTGCAGTGATATTAGTAGAAGAACAGCATCTAGTAAAGATGAGGTCAAGCGTATTGCCTGCCTTGTGAGTAGGGGGGGACAGTGAGAGGGTGAGGTCAAAAGAGGAAAGGAGTGGAAAGAAGTAGGCAGAGAGAAATGAGTCAAAGACAGAAGTAGGGAGGTTAAAGTCACCCAGAACTGTGAGGGGTGAGCCATCCTCAGGAAAGGAACTTGTCAAGCTCATTGATGAACTCTTCAAGGGAACCTGGAGGGCGATAAATGACAAGGATGTTAAGCTTGAATGGGCTAGTGACTGTGACGGCATGGAATTCAAATGAGGAGATAGACAGATGGGTCAGGGGATAAAGAGAGAATGTCCACTTGGGAGAGATGAGGATTCCTGTGCCACCGCCGCGCTGACCAGATGCTCTCGGGGTATGCGAGAACACATGGTTAGACAAGAAAAGAGCAGTAGAAGTAGCAGTGTTTTCTGTGGTAATCCATGTTTTCGTCAGCGCCAAGAAGTCGAGGGACTGGAGGGTAGCATAGGCTGAGATAAACTGCCTTGTTGGCCTTAGAACGGCAGTTCCAGAGGCTGCCGGAGACCTGGAACTTCACGTGGGTCGTGCGCGCAGGGACCACCAGATTAGAGTGGCAACAGCCACGTGGTGTGAAGCGTTTGTATGGCCTGTGCAGAGAGGAGAGAACAGGGATAGACAGACACATAGTTGACAGGCTACAGAAAAAGGCTACAATAATGCAAAGGAGATCGGAATGAAATGAACTAAACATCTGGGAAAGCGAGAGAGCGGGGCCTCCCTCACTTGGGTTTCACTGAAACACTCAAATATAACTCTCCCAACTTCCACTTTAGAAATTATAATTGTTGTAAACTACAGCGGTTCAATGTTTTCTAGGAATAGACTCTAACTTAGTTTATTCAGCTAGCTAACTTACAGTATTCTTCCGTGAAAACCGTCCAGGGCACCGAATCCTATGACGCCATAGCCAACTAGCATGCCAGCCTCCAATAACACGGTTTAGCACCAATACTCGGTTACAACAAACCACCAGTGTGTTAACACGCCAAGCAGATCATTCGTGTCCGTGTCTAACGTTGTCTGTACTGCCTACCTGTTAGAAATGGATGCATCCACTTTAATATTCTTGACATGAACATGGCTGAAGCATAACATCCTGTATGAACGTCTCCACAGATTTGAGACTGCTGGACTGCACACACAATCAGCTTGAGAGCATACCTCCTGTCTTGTCTCAAATGGCGTCTCTAGAGCAGCTCTATCTGAGACACAACAAACTGCGCTTTCTTCCTGAACTGCCCTCCTCAAGGCTCAAGGTAAGGATACTGATTGTCAGGTGTCCTTTGAGAAGGAACTTTTGAGTCTCAATGAGATCGCCTGTATGAATTAATTGTCAATAAGTGCCCTATGCAAACTCTGACATCTTTCTATCACCTGTCTGGTAGGAGCTGCATGTTGGGAATAACCAGATTGAGGTGCTGGAGGCAGAGCACCTGAAACACCTGAGCGCTCTGAGTGTATTGGAGCTGAGGGACAACAAGGTGAAGAGTCTCCCTGAGGAAATCAAACTACTCCAAGGCCTGGAGCGCCTAGACCTAGTCAACAATGACATCAGCAGGTAGGTTTGCCTGATCTGATCTCTCCTCAGTGCATACTGTACTTGGTCCACGTCACAGGTCTAGTGCTGTTATTCTTAACTATTTTATTTATTATTTAGTTGATTTAGCCTCTTTCACCTGTGCACATAACACATTTATACACAGCACAAATGAAATACCAACAAGTCAAAACACCCCAAAATGTCTTGTAGTGTTTAGCTGCCTGGATATCTTATGGCTGTGTTACTGCATGTCTCCCTTGTATGTGTGAGCCAGTCTGCCAGCTGCCCTTGCCTTCTTGCCCAAGCTGAAGATCCTGACCCTAGAGGGCAACCCTCTGAGAGGCATCCGCAGAGACCTCCTGACTGTGAGTTAGTTAGATTACATCTCATTACCTTCTGGAAGCTACTACAGTTTCACCACTACAATATAACCTCAATTAACCTCAATGTAGAGTTGCAATGTAGCCAATTGCAGTCTGTGATAGGGTATGACTTTTGTGTCCTTCACAGAAAGGAACCAATGAATTGCTGAAATACTTGAGGGGTCGAATAAAAGGTACGATTATGTTTTAGTCTTTTTCTGTCTATGCAGAAGGTTCTTGTATTCAGTGAATAGACTGTTTCCATTTACTTTGCAAGGTTTTGTGGAAAGGCCACTGTTGTATTACCAGACTGTCTCATATCATTGGACTGACATTTTTGTTTTCCATTTTGATCTGAAGAGGATCCAGATGGCAAAGGAGATGAGCCTGACACTGCCATGACTCTGCCCAGTCAGGCAAAGATCAACGTGCACACCATTAAAACACTGAAGTCATTGGACTACAGGTGTGTCAACTATTATTTTGTGCCGTGTTTGAAGCTCAGTTTAAGACATTCTGGGAAAGTTACAAACTCCTCAAACGTTCTACCACAAATATATTGCATTGCCACAGCATAAGGATAGTTGTGATGTAATGAAGTGCTGTCAGTAAACTGTTGTTGTGTGTGTGACCCTGGTCCCAGTGAGAAGCAGGTGGCATGTGTTCCTGATGATGTGTTTGATGCTGTGGGAAGTGAGGCCGTCGCCAGTGTCAACTTCAGCAAGAACCAGCTGGCTGCAGTGCCTCCCAGGTACCCTGCTTATAATCAGTGACTTCACACCACAGTCTGGGCCTATGGGGGAAAAACCCTCAGTGTGAGAAGAATCACACCACTCATAAAAGTGTTGAAAGAGAATGTTGTTGAAAGAGAATGTTAGCTACAGTAGGACTGTTGTGGTGATGATGTTGGATGAGTTTGTGTGAGTCTCTGCTTGATCCTCAGGGTTGTGGAGTTGAAGGACTCTGTCTCTGACATCAACCTGGGCTTCAACAAGCTGACCAGCCTCCCCTTGGAGTTCTGCATGCTGCAGCAACTGGCACACATAGACCTCAGGTACATGAGCACTGCCAATCAGCCTCCACAGCACATCTATCACCTCTACAGCTCAAATATCAAAAGGCCTCATCTTTCCAAAGAAAAGTAGTGTTTGTGTAGCGGAGGTCAGTAAATCGAGAGGCTAAACCTTTTTTAGACTACGAGGTGTGGATTTCTGGTAGGAGCTTTGTTTTGAACCTGTCTTAAATTGGTACGTTTGCTTAAGATGGTACGTCGGTGCATGTGAGACATTTGTAATATGCTGTTTTTGGGGCTTTTCCCTCAGAAACAATCTTTTGACATCGCTGCCAATGGAAATTGAGGCCTTAATGAAACTGCGGAGCATCACACTGTCCTTCAACAGGTAAGCACTCAGATCATAAAGGGATGTATTCATCGTGCTGTACATCGATGATTGGTAAGAACGGATTCAAATTCATGTCATATTTTGACAGGTTTAAATTGTTCCCGGATGTGCTGTACCGGGTTCCTAGCCTGGAGACCATTCTGATCAGTAATAACCAGGTGGGAACCATTGACCCACTGCAGCTCAAAGCTCTGGACAAGCTGTCCACTCTGGACCTGCAGAACAATGACATCATGCAGGTGCCACCTGAACTGGGCAACTGCACCAGCCTGAGGTAGGGACCGGGATGTGACGCTGGGTTTAGTGGACAATATATGATGTGACGAAGATATAACTGGACAGGATTTCAAAAAGTGTGGGAGTATCTGGTTTTATTTAGATAGGGGAGGAAGCTACAGGAATTGTGCTATTTGGGTCAGGTATGGTGTTGAATAGCAATCAGAAAAGGTAGTGATCCATATAGTTGTGATTTTGCTCTGAGCTGTTGCTGTCTAGAGGGAAGTATGTACTTGTATATCAATATTTTAAGCTGGCTTGAAGCTGGTCTCTTACTAATTCTCTCGTCTTTCCCTTAGGGCCCTCATGCTGGATGGAAATCCTTTCCGCAACCCCAGAGCAGCCATTGTATCCAGAGGAACTGATGCTGTCCTGGAGTACCTACGAAGCAGGATCCCTACATAGTCAACTGCATTAAAGCCTACATCACACCAAATGAGATGGTTGAGAAAATACAATTTTATGTTTAATCAGTGTTAGATGTTTGCCTTGAAACTAACTGCCATTATTCTGTAAAAAGTTTCATGACATTCGAGCCTGATGATTTGAAGTGTATCTTCTCTTGTTGTTTCATATAAAGTATGAATGATTACTACTGGGAGACTGCTGTAACAATGTTTACAGGATCTTCTACCAATGGCAATATTTTAATTCCATTCCAAACTGACAAGCCTGTCTTAGTGTGGGTTATTTTTCTCAATATGTGGAAAAACAACAGCAATTCAAGTTTTGCATTCAATGTTTCATAACATAATGCATGGGTTTAATTTTGATTGTATGGCCATTGCAAGATAATCTGATACACTTCTACTGATTGGCCTTGACCTGTTTCATTCCTCGCTCCAAATGAGACTTTTAAAATGTTCTATAATTCTCAAAAATTCATTTCTAATGACATTGAGATATTTGTTTTTGTTACAGTACCTAATAGCCGTAAAAAAAATTTTTTTTAAATCATCGGTGTTCTTCAGGCACTTTTTATGTGAGTCACTACTTCTCTGTCTGCATGCACTCTGTCATTTTATTCATGAAAACTGATTAAGACAATTGAACCACGTCTGTGTCAATGACTCGAACGACTATATGGATTCAAGTCCAACCACATTAAATATGCACAAGGCAGATGTGTTTGGTGCTTTGATCCCTTGTTATTGTCTGTATGTTTATTTTTAAGTGGTAAAACACCACCTAGTGGGAGAAAAGTGAAGTGTGATGGAGGGCAGTAAGATACCAGACTTAGAATAAAAACATGAAATATGACATTTTAGTCATTTAGCAAACGCTCTTATCCAGAGTGACAAATGAACTTCATCATTTAGGGGAAGAAAATAGTGATTTTGATGAGATTGTATAAAGACCAGAGGACCATGAGAATAACAATAGTAACATTTTTATTATTTGTACAATAGACTTTTATACATTATTCAAAACACTTCTTAAATACTGAAAAATTGTACTTCCAAAGCCGAAAATGGCTCTGATATTTGCTGCACAGCATTTTTCGTTCAATTTTATAATCTTTTTAAATAAAAATTTATCTTAAATATGTACAGATAGCATCTGCAAAATGCAATCTAAACACACAATATATACTTTACCAATTACATTTATTTGTCTTAATACAGAAATAAAACTGGAAGGATTAAACTTGCATGTGCAAATAAATAGTATAATTATCACTAAATTTGTCCAACTAAACAGAATAGTTCTCTTTTAATAGTTAAAATTACTTTTTGCACAAAAAATGAAGCAGCATTCAAGTCCAGTAAGTCTTCATACTGCAGAAGCTTGGAGTACATTCACAATCTATGAATAAATTATCTCAATGTGTTTTCATTCACAATTATTTACATCAATACTGCAATTAGACTGAATATTACCATATATTCGCTTTTTTATATTTAATTGTATTTTAAACACATACAAAAATGACTATTTTTATATTCATATACATATATATAATATTTGTATAACACAAATTCACAATTACTGTAGAAATACATTTTATACATTTGATAGTACAGCTTTTCTTCTCCAAGTCGTAAGATCTTCATCCATACTCTTTCAGTGTCCTTATAAAATCTTGCAATTTGAGCAAAGCTATATATTTGAGCAAAGGTATATCAATATATTCAGAATAATTATCTGACAACATTTAGTAAAAATAATTATATTATCAAACTTTCTGTCACAATATCTTGAATATTTAACTCATAATTGACTGGATATCGAAGTACCACGTACCAGCTTAGCTTGCCACAAATTCAACCAGGGTCCCTCCATAGGGTTATAGGTGCTTAGTTTTTCTCAAGAATGTCACATTTGATGCTACATTTGACAAAAATGGTTGTGAAAAATGGTCAGGGCTCATAAGGAATATGTTTTGATTGGAATAAAATGGCACCAATTTTCACAGTATAATAATCTCACCGGTTTGCAAAAAGAGAGAAATCTCTTTATGAGAGAGACCCTAAAATCTATTTCAAAACACAGAGAATGTATCCCAAAAACCATGCTGTAACATCAGAGTTTAAAATGAACATCCATCCAGAAATGTAACAGGGTGAAATGCCTATTCTGGGCAGTGGGATTGTTGGAGAAAAAAAACATAGATTTTGCATGAATACTTTTCCAATTATGCATTGTCTTAATAAACTGAGATTGAAATTAAGTTCTAAAAAGTAATTGGTGTTCTACAGAGTGGTGCTGAAAAGCTAAGCAATATTACTCACACCACTTCAAATCAGTGCAGACAAAACAACTCAAAATGTTTTTTTTTATAGAAATACAGACAAACAAATGAGAAATGATGTTACAACTGTGGGTAAATTCTTTAGGAGATTAATGTGGGGGTATGTATACATTGCATACTCCTTGGCACAATTACAGGACATACGGGAAACCACATAATGTAGCCAGCAGATGGCCCTCTAGGGTAGTCTTGTCATGTTTAAAAAATGACTTTCAGAGGTGGGATAGAATATTGCTTCTACTTTTTCAATTTTTCAATTCATGTGTGCAAACATATACATTATTGAGCATTGAGCAACTTCAAAAAATCTAGCTCACATAATGCAGTGACTGGTTGGGTATAGAGATCAACATAGTTTTAAAACAATGAAATAAACTGGTGGGAAAACCTATAATAAAAAATAAAACAACTATTGATAAGTTGGCCCAGTATTAAGGTAGGAGACAAGTGCCATTATTTTTTTTCTTCAATCCATTTCAACAATTCAAGAACATTGTAAAAATGTATTTTCAGTACCATTCCTCTCTCAACTGTTCATGTCTTTATTGTAAATGAAAATATTTACACAAGGCATATACAAAGTTGAGGCAGTGTTTATTGTGAATGTAATTCCTAAAGAGCTAGTGTGTTTTCATGCTCTGTGAGTAAAATGAGAAGCTACAATGAAAAAGGTACAAAATGAAAGACAATATAAATAAGCAAAACATTTCCAAATAAAAACAAAGATCAAATAAAAATAAATAACATGAAATTACTCCAACCTACAGCCTCGGGCTGAATGAGAAAAATTACTTTTGTTTACATCAACTCAAGATATACATTTCCTGTTTACACAAAATTCATAGATAGGTTATAAGATATGTATCCTATAGTACATTTGGCACTAGTATCTGCCATTGGTCCAGCAATTGGCAAATGTCTCTGTTCCTAGATAAAAACTGGTTGTACACATTTCCACAAACCGTTTGGGCGAGAAGCAATGGTGTTATAAAAAATATTTAATTTGTGCTCTCCCTCAAGATTACCAAGTCCACAGGCTTCTGGAAATTCTTCAGAAGAGACACAGCAGTTTCATGTTCCATGTGTAAAAAACTATGTCCATTGCCCTGCAATGCAGAAATGAAGCAGAGGGTGAACAGAGTGATGGGGGTGAGGAGGGGCAGGGCGGGGCAGGGCGGCACGGAGGACTGGGAACAGCCCTAGCTCAGGAGATAGAAACACAACACTGTCAAGGAAAAGAGGAGAGAAAGAGCAGAGAGATGCACACAGGAAGAGAAGGAGGTCATGCTGTAAAGGAGAGAAGGAGGAGAGAAGCTGGTCTTTAGAGGTCTGTCCTTCAGCTAACACTTGCATCTGTGGAGAGAGTAGAGAGGTGCCTGCTTCTGCAGGCTATGGGTGGGCGAGGGGTGAGGGCTTCTACTAGCACACATTTAAAGCCACACAGATACAACAGACATGCCAATAACTGTAGAGACTATTCCAATCACATTAAGTTGTATTGGCACAGAGAGCCTGGCTTGTTCATGTAGGCTTCACTGTCAGGGATTTGTCTGGATTTATGACTGACAAACGTGGTCTGAACAGTAGCTTTACATGGACCAGAAATCTGACAATCTACAGGGGTACAGTGCCCTCTCTGCACTATGGTAAACACTTACTTTGACAGCTTCATCCCTATGTACTGTATGTGTGATGGTGATTACCCTTTTAGAATAACAGCCCTCTACCTAAGCTAAATACACCACGACATCATAGTGTGCAATTAGTTTCTTATTGCATTGGGTAGAAGAGCTCTGATGCTCGTCCTAAAAGGTTTACTCCTGAAGTATTTACGAGAAGAGACTTGAGGATCTGATAATACTGAAGTAGAGGAAAAGACCAGATTCAATCTTTGCTGCAAAGTTGGAAAGATGGAGAAGATAGTTGAGAAAAAATGGCAGAAGATGCTCCAGGGGTTTCAAGGTTATCAAATAAGTTGAGATCAGGTTGGACTTGCACATTTTTGACATTTTTTGTTGTTGTTGTACTTTTACATTTTTGTACTTTGAGTATTTCAGAAATAAACCAATTGATCCAGCACATTACATTGCTGGTCGATACTTAGTTTTCATGCATCTAAAACATCACATTAGGAATCCTATCATATCAGTAAAGTTACTTACTTGCATGTTTGTCCACTTAGATTTTTCAGTCTGTTTCTATGGGCCTTTATTAGGATACATACAGTATAACCACTATTATTCGAAGACCTGACTGACTGAGGGACAAGTAAAGCATGTTGGAGGTTTGACCAAGGTCAAAACAGAGGACCATGCTCACTTGGTAGACACACGTACGTCCAGCACAAAATGCCACATGCAAAGCCTCTACTGGCAATGTGGCGGAGGGAGGATGCGCTCTCACAGACTCAGAGGACAATGATGATCGATGCAGTGATGAAGAACATGGTTACCTTCAGTATTTTGTCCCCAGGCTGAAGCAGGTTGGAGGCTGGTCCATCAGGCTGTACCCTAGTAACAAAGATACCCTATAAGTCAAAAGTGATATGAGGTTAGGAACCACATGGTGAAGATGGTTTAGAATCTTTGCCTTTTGGTGTTTAGCGCTTTTGTTTGTGTTTTCCTCGAACTCAAGTTCTGTGCATGATTTTGATGATGTCATTGCCAACATTAACATTATAGGTTTAGCTGGTCTGTAAAAAGCAGACAGTAAGGATCTGTCACAAGATAAAAAAAATTGTGTTGTCCGAGTGTGCTCTGTTGGTTTAATTCAAGAACTACATGTACTTACATGGCATTTACGACTACCTTTAATGAAAAGATAAACAGTACTAAAACAGTTACGCTAACAAAAATATTTGTCCATCTATTTACAAAGATATGGACACTGTGGGGGATGTTTTTTACATTTCATGTTTCCCAAAAAATTCTAATCAAGGCAGAGATTATAAATATACCAATCTTTGCATGCGTTTAAACCATATGAAGATGCTCATAATACCATATGAAGATGCTTACTCAACACAGTTAAACAGTTAATCCTCACTTGAAGCCCGAATAACGTTACTAACATCTAATGACTCATGTATTACATCAGGGACTCCTTGAGGCATCACAGGAAAGCAGGCCCATAGAAGATTCCCTCAGTAATCAGCATGCACCACCTTTCAGTGGGGTGCTAAGATGGGGGATGATATGCATACAAAATATACAACACATTCAATGGCTATAACAATGTTTACAACATCGAATTTGAATTCTATTTCTATGGCTTACAAGACTTTCCCCCTGCAAATATAATGTCTAGGAGAAGAAACTAGGGACTGGATTCAATCCATATCGCAGAAGTATCGCGGAAGATCCGCGTTATAGCTCGATTGAAATTTAAAGGCAATGTTCCCGCGACTGCATTCATGGTAAACGCTGCATATGTCATCTTAATCGGAAATTACCTTTACATTTTTACGTGGATCTTCCGCAATACTTCTGCGATAAAGATTGAATCCAGCCCTAAGCTTGGATGTTTCAAAACAATAAGGGAAAAAATTGCCAGTGACAACAACATTTTAACTGATTTAGAAATGTTTGAAATGCAAAGCTATGGACATTTTTCTCACTGCATCCTTTCTTTGCTGTTACATGGACATTTGCCAACCTTACGTCTACATTACGATTCATTGCCACAAAAGTGTGGAGTCTTTTCTTGATTCTTGCTCATTATTGGCATATAATAAAAAGGTTCAAAGTTAACCAAGTCAACTGCAGCACTGCATAGCATACAGCATTGTAGTAGTACTTGTTATCATGGAAACTCTGAAGTGAGACATACAGTGCTGTGCAGTGGTTATTCAAACAGCTTAAGGAATAGGCTACAGCAGAGAAAAATGTTGCTCATACAGAGAACATTTAGCTGCTTTAATCTTACCATGTCAGAAGGCTTGAAGGGGTTCCCTTGGCCACTGATTCCCCCTGAGATGCTGAACCCTAAGCCTGGATTCTTCTCTATCCGCACACAGAACTGCCAAACGACACAAAAACGTAATATTGCCAAAAATATAAATTTGGTATTTTATAACGATGCAATTACATGGTGCAACATCTATCCTCTCTATATACCGGTAGCCAGAATATAGGCCTCTCAGAGATCTGTTGGCAACCAGATTGAGAGAGGGAAAGGGAGAGAGAGAGAAGGAGAGTGAAAGGATGCTTGAGAGGAAGAGGGTGAGAGAGAAACACAGATGAGACAAACACAGAGACAAACAAAGAGATGGAAGTGGAGAGAGGGAGTGATGGCCAACCTGCTCCTGGAAGCCGTCCATGCTTTTCTGGCCTTTGGTCTGGATGAGACAACGTGCGCTCTGGGGCCGGGGGCTGGTGGTGGTGGCCATGGGCAGAGGAGACTGGTACTGCTGGATGGAGATCTTGTTGATGGCGCCCTCGTACTGCTGGTCCCGCACCGAGCGGTGTGGGGGTGTGGCCGACGCGGACGTCACGATCATGGTCTGTGATTGGTGGGGGTGGGGGTGGGGGTGGGGGTGGGGGTGGGGGGGGGGGGGTGGGGGGTGGGGGTGGGGGTGGGTGGTGGCCGCCTGCCTGTGGGTAATTCAACCCGTTAGGCAAAGAGTCAGGAAGCTGCAAAGATGCAAACGTCACGTCTTACAAAATGGCGGATAACAGACAGATGAGGTGCAGCATGCTTCAGCCCCTATCTCTGTTAGTTTGGTTTTCTTCAAGCCTGCAAATCCTATCGTCCTACATGATCCTCTTCGAAAAAAGGTGCTATTTAGAACCTAAAAGGGTTCTTCGGCTGTCCTCATAGGAGAACCCCTTTGAAGAACCCTTTTTGGTTCCATGTAGAACCCTTTCCACATAGGGTTCTTCATGGAACCCAAAAGAGTTCTACCTGAAACCAAAAAGGGTTCTAACTGGAACCAAAAAGGGTTCTCCTATGGGGACAGCCGAAGAACCCTTCTGGAACCCTTTTTTCTAAGCGCGTACAAGTAATAAAACAGGATACACAACCCACAGTTTTCTCTGTGCATTAATATTTCATAGGAAGTCCCTGGTTTACCGTTTTCATTATTCTTGCACAGAGACTGATGGCTAGAATGTGACCACAATGAAATGACTGCCAAACTAACTGACAAACAGAGGTTGCCAGGGAGACCAAGCAAGAATGGAGCGCTGCTTGAATGATTCATGGTGCTTAGCAATTACTCCTGACATTTAACAACATTGACATAGCAATCACAGCTAAATAAAGGAGCCCATCTTAAAAGAACAGGTGGAGGAACCTTAAGAAGTACAACAGGGACAAGACAGGGGATCCTTTTTGAAGTATTATGTGGTTATACTGTATGTCCTTGTAATGTCACCTTTGTTTAAAAACAATGGTTGTGTGGGGGTGTATTACGGTTTGACATTAAATGTACTGGTATGTCATAAATAAATACATGAATGAGCTACAAGCCCAATGTTTCAGTCAGCAAATTGGGTGATAATGAGCACTATTTCATCAGCATAGTTTAGGGTCAAATTAACAGTGACATTACACCACATATCTAACACTTCAAACAGGCCTCTCTCCCGGTCCTTTGCCAGTGTAAAGCACCAACCTTTTTCATGATGTTTTCTGGGGGCACGTCTCTCCTGCCCAGTGAGTAGGGGGCCCACTGAGTGGTGGGAGAGCCCACCTCCTGGCCGTTGTCTAATATATTGCTCTGTTGAGAGGGGGTCTGGAGAGAGAATAGGTTAAAGGAACAGGGTTCAGAGTATCATTACGGCTATGGGGGTAACCTGTGTTTTCTGCAAAAATGACAACAGTTTTACCAGAGATAAAGATGAATTTATTTACTGTGTTAATTATAAGGTTATAATCGTTGATAATAATAATACTATTGATGGAGCACTGCAGATAGTAAACCAGTGGGTGTCCTTGGATCAATCATGACCTTAACTTCTTTATAATAGTAAGCTTAAAGTCCTATGCGTATGAATATATTAGTTGGGATATTTGCCTCCTGTCATTTATCCACATACAATACTTTTTTGTTAAGAATAGATTGTGACAGGTTTAGAGATATTCTGACAGGGTTGGCCTTCAAAAGGATATATTATGTAGGCACTAAAATACCTACATGAGAAACATTATCAAGCAAGAAACTCTGATACAATCTCTGCTTTTTATTACAATGTGCTTGTCTATGTCCTGAAATGCATGGTGTCTATTCACTAGGCTCCATTGGATTGAGGCTACTGAGTGACACAGAGTACAATAATAGCCTTACACAGTAATAATAGCACAGAGGACTGCTGTAACCCATAGAGCAGAGCGGACACCGTAGCTGACACATAGATTGCAGACATGCAACACACCGCAGACATTTTAAGATTTCAGACAACAGATAAAAGACAGCACTTGGCTTGAAGTTGAAATGGGAGGGATTGCCATGTCAGTCATTTTAAGGCTTGTTTCACACCGACACAGTTGGTGTCATTTGGCTGAGAAATTGTAAAATACTCGGCTTCACTATGGATTCTATACTGATACTGTCATACATGAGGCTTAGCCCATCAAATGTCATGGTATATCTGTAGACTAGTTTTTGTTTGATGTTGAAATATGGACTATAATAAAAAAGATATACAAGCATAGCATTTCAATATTTAAGGAAGTGATACAAAAATATTCACATTCTCCATTGTAAGGCAATTGTAGTTATTGGTAATATTGTGCTTCTTATGATAAATTTAGTTTTTAAGCTTTTATCCTTAAAAAAACAGTAAAAATGCAGTACACTCTCTATCACATGAATGTTAAAGGGTTCAACTGCACTGAGACTGTTTCTGTGTTTTCTGGTTCATACTCACATTGGGTAGAGGTAGCCACTGTGTTGTTTGGTTTTCATGCTTATTCGTGTTATTGTAAAAGTTTATTGTCATGCTTCTGCCGGCATGCGGTGCGGCATAGCCTCCAGAGTACAGCATGCCGAAGTTTACTGTGTTGTGCTTAAGGACAGCGCTCTGATTGGAGGGAAACAACCGCGTGACATGAGTAAATGGGTGAGCCACTGGGTAAACGGGATTGCACCAACACACATTGCGTAGCTGCAACAGATAAAGTGAGCTTGACAAACAGAACAACAACAGTACAGAGTTACTACAGTACCAGCACAAACACATTAAAAACACACTCATGGATACAGTATGATTACGTATACCATACAAGCAACAGTATGCACTTTTCTTTAAGAGATGTATAGCACTGAAGTATTTGCCTATATTATCAAGGGCCGATTTCCCAGACCCAGATTAAGCCTAGTCCTGGATAGCTTTTTAGTTTAGAACTAGGCTTAATCAGTGTTAGGGAAACTGACCCAAATTGTAGTAGTACAGACAGATATATTTTTCTTGTTAAAGTATGATATCATACTAACAGTAATAGTAGAAAGAAAATTAAAGAGAAGAGAAAGAAGAGAAAGGAGGTAGAGAGGAAACCTTACCATGTTTGTGCTTCTTATCACAATCAACATAAGTGATAAACATACATGGAGAAACATCAAGTGGGTCTGGTGCCACAACTGGAGCACATTACTAAGCAGTGGACTGAACACGTTCATTAATACTGACAGTCATGCAGACATGTGGCGTGTGTGTCAAGACAACAGAAGCTCCCATATAGATGGTGTGTGATCATGTAATAAACTGTGTGTTCCCAAGGTGAATAAGAAGTTGTCAGACTTACCCGGTCTAATCGTTTGGCCTCTATATGTCTAAGCAGCTGTTGCCGCCAGTCTACTGGCATTTTAGAGGACATATCATCAGACTTATGCTGCAGCTGCATGGTGCGCATTTTGATCTCATCAGGGCTCTTTATATTCTCAGTGCAAGTGCTTAGATTATAATCTGGGGGCATCTTCTCCAACAGGGCAGCCATTGTGGGTCTGGCAGACACAGGCCTGGCCTGGGACGTCCCAAATGTCTCTGTGCTGTAACTCCTGGCCGACAGGGGGCGTCGCTGTGTCAGGCTCTTGGTGGGGTAGCCCATGATAGGCTTCTTGGGCTCCTGGTAGGAAGAATAGTCTTCCTCGTACCTGCCATTCCTCTTGTTGTACTGTTGGTCCTGCTGGGCCATGCTGGGACTGTTCTGTTGCTCCAGCATGCCTTTGAAGTGCTGCCGGCCATAGTGGTCCGACATCTGCTGCATCTCCTGGGCCTCCTGAACCCTGCGGAACAGAGCCAGCTCTGTGGAGCTGACCAGGGAGTCGGCCCGCCTCAGGAACCCAGGCCGGGAGCGCTGACTGGGGATGGGGAAGGGTTGCTGCTGCTGGGGTGGCTGGTTCTCCTCGTTAACTGAGGGCTGAGAGTATGAGAACATCTGGTCCATGGGCGGGTAACCCCGGTAGCCCCTGGGGCTCACCAGCTCTTTGGGCAGGGTCTTCCCCGGCTGGTTGACATACTCAGGGGTGTTGGGGAAGGGCGGAGGGGCCCTCCTCTCCTGTTGCTGATTCCTCATATCCATAGCCCCCTGAGGGTTGAAGCTCTGGTCGAAGTGGTAGACCTTCTTGGGGATGGCAGGCTTCTGCTGCTGGCTATTGGTGCCGTAGGCGTCATCATCATCCAGCATGGGGGCAGACTGGCTGCGGGACATGCTCTGCTCCATGGGTGCTGGCATGTCTGGACGGTCAACACTCCCCTGGTTCTCTATGCTGGAGCTGTAGCTGTCCACGGGGATGCTGTACACCTTATAGGAGCCCATGTCTATTTCGTCAATGCTCTGGGACTTCTTGAACTTAGCCTTCACCTCCTTCATCATGGGAGAGAGGCGCTCAGAGCTCTTGCTCATCACCATGGCCCCAGAGCTTGGTCTAGTGGGCTTGGATTGGACATGTTGGTACATGCTGGACATGTTGGCCTGCTGGTTGCTGCGCCCCTGACCCTGCCCCGAGTTCCTGGAGTCTAGGTAACCCCATGTCCCTGTGGAGGGGAACGTGCCCGGCAGCTCCCCATGATGCATCTCCTGCTCAAAGTCCTTGCGGTCAGGGTTGGGGCTGTTGCCTGGGGAGCTCAGTTTGGAGGGGAAAGCTGTGCGGTCCTCGAAGGGGCTGGGCGTTCGCGTCCAGTTCTGCCATGGGTTGGGAGGGGGAGGCTGAGGCACTTCAGTTTCGGGCGTGGTGCGGACATTATGGAATTGGTGGGAGGGATGTTGGTGTTGGTGAGGGGCCTCCTGCAGCTCCAGGGGTACGCCCACGATGCGCTCCTGCCTCATGAGGGGCCGGCGGCCCCCGTGGGAGGTGGAGGAGCTGCGGGACTTGGAGCCCAGCATGGGGTTACCACTACTGCTACCACTGGGGGTCTCCAGAGGAGCCTCCTCAGACACGAAGCCTGTGTTGTCGTAGTGGGAGGTATCGTTCCACTGGTCAAAGGTGTCGCTGAGGGGGCGTCGCTCACTGCGCTGCTGCAGTGTGCTGGAGGGAGGGGTCTCTCTGGGGTCTCTCTGACTCAGTAGTGGCTTGGTCTCAATGGGCTTGGGGAACTGCTGGACCAGCCTGCAGAAAGAGAGTAAGCACATAGAATAGAGCGCAACATTCATAATCGACCTGAAAATATGATTTGAAATACAGATGTCTTCCTTGACCTCGAGTTTTGATAGGTCAAATCAAAGGCTGCATTCAAATAGAAAGGTACTGTGTATTTTAAAGTAATGTTTGCCTCAAGCTATACTGCTGGCATTTCAAAGGGAATCTTTTCAGGAATACACTGCTCGAAAAAATTAAGGGAACACTTAAACAACACAATGTAACTCCAAGTCAATCACACTTCTGTGAAATCAAACTGTCCACCTAGGAAGCAACACTGATTGACAATACATTTCACATGCTGTTGTGCAAATGGAATAGACAACAGGTGGAAATTATAGGCAATTAGCAAGACACCCCCAATAAAAAGTGGTTCTGCAGGTGGTGACCACAGACCCCTTCTCAGTTCCTATGCTTCCTGGCTGATGTTTTGGTCACTTTTGCATGCTGGCGGTGCTTTCACTCTAGTGGTAGCATGAGACGGAGTCTACAACCCACACAAGTGGCTCAGGTAGTGCAGCTCATCCAGGATGGCACATCAATGCGAGCTGTGGCAAGAAGGTTTGCTGTGTCTGTCAGCGTAGTGTCCAGAGCATGGAGGCGCTACCAGGAGACAGGCCAGTACATCAGGAGATGTGGAGGAGGCCGTAGGAGGGCAACAACCCAGCAGCAGGACCGCTACCTCCGCCTTTGTGCAAGGAGGAGCAGGAGGATCACTGCCAGAGTCCTGCAAAAAAGGTGGGGGTTGTGCTTACAGCCCAACACCGTGCAGGACGTTTGGCATTTGCCAGAGAACACCAAGATTGGCAAATTCGCCACTGGCGCCCTGTGCTCTTCACAGATGAAAGCAGGTTCACACTGAGCACATGTGACAGACGTGACAGAGTCTGGAGACGCCGTGGAGAACGTTCTGCTGCCTGCAACATCCTCCAGCATGACCGGTTTGGCGGTGGGACAGTCATGGTGTGGGGTGGCATTTCTTTGGGGGGCCGCACAGCCCTCCATGTGCTCACCAGAGGTAGCCTGACTGCCATTAGGTACCGAGATGAGATCCTCAGACCCCTTGTGAGACCATATGCTGGTGCGGTTGGCCCTGGGTTCCTCCTAATGCAAGACAATGCTAGACCTCATGTGGCTGGAGTGTGTCAGCAGTTCCTGCAAGAGGAAGGCATTGATGCTATGGACTGGCCCGCCCGTTCCCCAGACCTGAATCCAATTGAGCACATCTGGGACATCATGTCTCACTCCATCCACCAACGCCACGTTGCACCACAGACTGTCCAGGAGTTGGCGGATGCTTTATTCCAGGTCTGGGAGGAGATCCCTCAGGAGACCATCCGCCACCTCATCAGGAGCATGCCCAGGCATTGTAGGGAGGTCATACAGGCACGTGGAGGCCACACACACTACTGAGCCTCATTTTGACTTGTTTTAAGGACATTACATCAAAGTTGGATCAGCCTGTAGTGTGGTTTTCCACTTTAATTTTGAGGGTGACTCCAAATCCAGACCTCCATGGGTTGATACATTTGATTTCCATTGATAATTTTTTTGTGATTTTGTTGTCAGCACATTCAACTATGTAAAGAAAAAAGTATTTAATAAGATTATTTCATTCATTCAGATCTAGGATGTGTTGTTTAAGTGTTCCCTTTATTTTTTTGAGCAGTGTATATCATCAAAGGAAAATATGTCCAATTTGAGCTGGACTGTTTTCCATAGAGGTCTGAAAGTAACAGTAGGAATATCAAACAAGTCAACACGAATTTTATCCACAGATGAAAAAAGGCTCTTTCAGTGAGAGCTCCATCTGTAGCCAAGATTCAGTAAGATAAAATGGTAGGGTTTCAGCTGCATTTCAACGAAGATGAGAGTGGATAGGAACTGTCCTTCTAACCTTGGTTGGGCGGACTGAGAGAGAGAGAGAGAGAGAGAGAGAGAGAGAGAGAGAGAGAGAGAGAGAGAGAGAGAGAGAGAGAGAGAGAGAGAGAGAGAGAGAGAGAGAGAGAGAGAGAGAGAGCGAGAGAGAGAGAGAGAGAGAGAGAGAGAGAGAGAGAGAGAGAGAGAGAGAGGAGAGAGAGAGAGAGAGAGAGAGAGAGAGAGAGAGAGAGAGAGAGAGAGAGAGAGAGAGAGAGAGAGAGAGAGAGAGAGAGAGAGAAAGAGAGCGAGCGAGAGAGAGAGAGAGAGAGAGCGAGAGAGAGCGAGAGAGAGAGAGAGAGAGAGAGAGAGAGAGAGAGAG
The DNA here is from genome assembly GCF_020615455.1 of Coregonus clupeaformis. Lineage (NCBI taxonomy): Eukaryota > Metazoa > Chordata > Actinopteri > Salmoniformes > Salmonidae > Coregonus > Coregonus clupeaformis. The sequence goes on along the minus strand of NC_059211.1, from coordinate 42,037,011 downwards.
AGAGAGAGAGAGAGAGAGAGCGAGAGAGAGAGTGCGAGAGAGAGAGTGCGAGAGAGAGAGAGAGAGAGAGTGCGAGAGAGAGAGAGAGAGAGAGCGCGAGAGAGAGAGAGAGCGAGAGAGAGAGAGAGAGCGAGAGAGAGAGCGAGAGAGAGAGAGCGAGAGAGAGAGCGCGAGAGAGAGAGCAGAGAGAGAGAGAGAGAGAGAGAGAGTGAGAGAGTGCGAGAGAGAGAGAGCGAGAGAGAGAGAGAGCGCGAGAGAGAGAGTGAGAGAGAGAGAGAGAGGTGTGCTGTGCTGCGCTCTCTCAGTCTTATGGAGATATATGTTAATGAGAGATGTAAAATAGCCTTGTTGCACCACTCTCTCCCCTCACACAGCCTCTTGACAGTTGGAGTTCCAACTCCTGTTCACCCAGGTGCTCTACACAACATCCCTGTCTCAAGAAACGGACAGGTGGAATCGATGCCTGCTAAACGAATATTTACACAGTACAGAACAGTACTGGAAGTGACCCAGCTAGCAAGCACTTATCAGACCACAGGTGGCTGAGGCAGCACACCATGGTAGGCAAACTGATATCGGACCCTGGTCAGCAAACAGACGATGTGGACCTATGCTGAGCCTCTGATTTTGCTGATGGAGGACCGATGTCGATCATAGGTCACAGTAAGCTTGCTATCAGGCGTGTGTCTGTGGCTAGCCACTGGTTCTGTGTGAGGACTGTGGGTTGAAAGTCGGTGAGCTACTACCCACCTGTTGGTCCAGTGTTGTTGAGGCACTCCTCCATCCTTCCCAGCAGCCTGCAGGGCGGCCACGTTCCCCGGGGGGTTGGAGGAGCCAGAAGAACCCTGGGATGGAGAGTAGTCCGAGTAGGTGGCTGACGAGCCACTGTTGTTCAGGCAATGCATCTTATCTGGGTCTGATTCATCTGTAGACTCTGACAGGGAAGGACGAGAGAAAAGCATTGATATGTCTCTGATGTCATCTACCTGTGAAATGAATTTGAATACGGGCTTAAGGAGATATCTTATTTTCAAAAGGTCACTGCTCATGTTACCACTTTAAATGTGGGTTAAAGCTGGGTCACCAGGGGAGCAAAAGCTACTGGAGAGAATTGGATGCTTCTCTCCTCAATCCAACAGCGAGTCATTTTGTAAGTATTGCAATTAACATGGGTGATCCACGTAGCGGGAGCAAAAAATATTTTTGGTATCTCCGATTTTTCTGGCAATTCTCACATAGGTACTTCATTGGGAGGAAGGATGTTTAACATGCTTTTTATATTTGTATCACAAACCATGTTTTTTTAAATCATGATGAAATGGAACATTTCAGGCCCTTTTTAGACCTATACATGCCTCCTGTAAGACCTTATGATCCGTGAACTGTACATGATACAGAACACATACAGTGAGGGAAAAAAGTATTTGATCCCCTGCTGATTTTGTACGTTTGCCCACTGACAAAGACATTATCAGTCTATAATTTGAATGGTAGGTTTATTTGAACAGTGAGAGACAGAATAACAACAACAAAATCCAGAGAAACGCATGTCAAAAATGTTATAAATTGATTTGCATTTTAATGAGGGAAATAAGTATTTGACCCCCTCTCAATCAGAAAGATTTATGGCTCCCAGGTGTCTCTTAAAGGGAGTGCTCCTAATCTCAGCTTGTTACCTGTATAAAAGACACCTGTCCACAGAAGCAATCAATCAATCAGATTCCAAACTCTCCACCATGGCCAAGACCAAAGAACGCTCCAAGGATGTCAGGGACAAGATTGTAGACCTACACAAGGCTGGAATGGGCTACAAGACCATCGCCAAGCAGCTTGGTGAGAAGGTGACAACAGTTGGTGCGATTATTCGCAAATGGAAGAAACACAAAATAACTGTCAATCTCCCTCGGCCTGGGGCTCCATGCAAGATCTCACCTCGTGGAGTTGCAATGATCATGAGAATGGTGAGGAATCAGCCCAGAACTACACGGGAGGATCTTGTCAATGATCTCAAGGCAGCTGGGACCATAGTCACCAAGAAAACAATTGGTAACACACTACGCCGTGAAGGACTGAAATCCTGCAGCGCCCGCAAGGTCCCCCTGCTCAAGAAAGCACATATACAGGGCCGTCTGAAGTTTGCCAATGAACATCTGAATGATTCAGAGGAGAACTGGGTGAAAGTGTTGTGGTCAGATGAGACGAAAATCGAGCTCTTTGGCATCAACTCAACTTGCTGTGTTTGGAGGAGGAGGAATGCTGCCTATGACCCCAAGAACACCATCCCCACCGTCAAACATGGAGGTGGAAACATTATGCTTTGGGGGTGTTTTTCTGCTAAGGGGACAGGACAACTTCACCGCATCAAAGGGATGATGGACGGGGCCATGTACCATCAAATCTTGGGTGAGAATCTCCTTCCCTCAGCCAGGGCATTGAAAATGGGTCATGGATGGGTATTCCAGCATGACAATGACCCAAAACACACGGCCAAGGCAACAAAGGAGTGGCTCAAGAAGACACACATTAAGGTCCTGGAGTGGCCTAGCCAGTCTCCAGACCTTAATCCCATTGAAAATCTGTGGAGGGAGCTGAAGGTTCGAGTTGCCAAACGTCAGCCTCGAAACCTTAATGACTTGGAGAAGATCTGCAAAGAGGAGTGGCACAAAATCCCTCCTGAGATGTGTGCAAACCTGGTGCCCAACTACATTATTATTATTATTATTATTATTATTATTATTATTATTATTATTATTATTATTATTACAAGAAACGTCTGACCTCTGTGATTGCCAACAAGGGTTTTGCCACCATGTACTAAGTCATGTTTTGCAGAGGGGTCAAATACTTATTTCCCTCATTAAAATGCAAATCAATGTATAATATTTTTGACATGCGTTTTTCTGGATTTTTTTGTTGTTATTCTGTCTCTCACGGTTCAAATAAACCTACCATTAAAATTATAGACTGATCATGTCTTTGTCAGTGGGCAAACGTACAAAATCAGCAGGGGATCCACATTTTCACGTTTATTTATTCAATATGAAAAATATTAATATCTCATGTCACATTTCCAGAGTGGGCTCTCTGGTACCTTTAATGATTTTACCCATTTTATACATAGAAATTGACATTATAGGTCAGTAACCAATCACAGCCCTCCTTTAGGATTGCACATTCAGCAAGTCACCAGCAGAGGGAGTTCCCATTGAATCCATTTTCCCATTCACTGTGTTTGTGGTGCTCATAAAAGGTATCATACCTTCAGAATTAGCAGAGAGCCCACTCTGGAAATGTGATGTACTTGTAGAGTATATTGTTCCAAACAATATGTCTTAAAATGAACAAAATCAAAAAGGGTAGTAGATATTAATATTTGTAATGTTGAATAAATGAATGTGAACATTTGTATTTCAGAATCTAGACATACTCCATATGTTAGAACACACTATAAGGAGTGTAATGACACCAATATGTTGTATGTATCATGTACAGTTCACGGATCATAAGGTCTTACAGGAGGCATGTATAGGTCTAAAAAGGGCCTGAAATGTTCCATTTCATCATGATTTTCAAAAACATGGTTTGTGATACAAATGTAAAAAGCATGTTAAACATCCTTAATCCACAATTCAGTTTCTATGTGAGAATTGCCAGAACAATCTGAGGTACCAAAAATATTTTCCGCTCCCGCTGGTGTGGAATCGCCCTTATGCTTTATACCATACCTAATTAGGATAGAACACTCCCCAAGGACATTATATAATAATTGTGCATTGCAGGACTATGTTTTGTAATCTCACAGGAGGAAACGCATATGCAATTAGAAATAACAATAGCAAACACAGGGATTTTCACTGTAGAGTTTAGAAAGCTTGAGGCTTTTTCATGTCAGAACAGGATAAGAGCGGAGAGTGAGTGTTTTTACTGATAGCGGGTCAGCCTCCCACCGATTGAGATATCAGCACAAATGGCCTGCAGCAACTAGTCAATCAGCTTACTCTCTGGTTTATCAGAGTAGGAGAAAAACCAGTTTGAAAGTATGGTCTCAAGATATATACAGTGGGGTCACCCTTGATAAAGATGAGCAATAATGACTATAAAATACATTTAAAACATTGGGAAATTATATTATTTTATACTAATACAATTGTTCAGAGAAAGAGATTTTGTTTAACAAGTAATCATTGTTTTTCTCAAAAAGGTAGGGGTAAAAATTATTGACACCTAAAGATTCGTATAAATAAAGTAGTAAAAAGTTTAGTATTTGGTCCCATGTTCTTAGCACGCAATGACTACATCAAGATTGTGACTCTACAAACTTGTTGGATGCATTTTCAGTTCGTTTTGGTTGTGTTTCAGATTGTTTTGTGCCCAATAGAAATGAACGGTAAATAATGTATTGTGTCTTTTTGGAGTCACTTTTATTAGAAATAATAATATAATATATTTCTAAACACTACATTAATGTGGATGCTACCATTATTACGGATAATCCTGAATGAATCGTGAATAACAATGAGTGAGAGGGTCAAAGATTATACCCCCAAGACATGCTAACCTCTCACAATTTCCAATAACAGGGGAGGTTAGCATGTCTTGGGGGCATGATCTTTGACCTCTAACATCACTAATAGGCTAATTTATAGCATTTTTATATAACCTTAATGATAATGGTTGTGTTTGTACTGAAGTAGAATACCAGATTTGGGAGTTTAGGGCCTACCTTTCTTGTCTTTCCCCAGTAATACAACCTTTGGTTTGTACATGGGCGGTTCCACCAGGGTGGGCCTCATATCAGAGATACGGATATCATTCGGAGAGCCGCTCATAGAATCCTGAGAAAAAGATAATGTGTTATTACACATAGTTATTTCTGAACAAAAGACAAAAAGACAGAAACACATACACAGCTTGGTTAACAGCTTCAACGACTTAACTCCACAAGCTCAGTGAGGTTCCTGAGGCAGGAACTAACAAAAGGACACAAATATAGTACATAACTGATCGTTTTTGTACTGCTTGTACTGATAGTGTCATCAGAACTGATATACTTTCTCTATTTCTTAGTGATGTGTAACCCACTGGAGCATGTTCTATCTGTGACTTCCTGCTCTCTTAGGGCTCAGAGGCCCAGCTGCCTGTTACAGGAGAGCCTACTTCCCACACCTGATGTCCCACATCTGCAGCCCTGCTCTGCTCACTGCACCCACACAGGGCAGGCTGAGGCAGCCGAGCGGAGAGAGACCACCAGGCCTGCTTGCCTGGCAACTCCAGGAACCACATCCCAGGAACACTTACTACACAGCAGTGGCTCACCGGCATATCTGTATCTCCCTCCAGCTTCTTTTTTTCTTATGTAAAAAAGAGATAACAATATTTCCAATACTTCTGCGCTATATGTTTCAAAACATATCATTTAATGTCTATAAATACAATCCATATCCATGATGGGGCTACTATGAGGGTTTAGCATGTTCAGTGCAGGAGTTAAATGACACGCAATGACAGCTGCAACCGCTTTCTGCTTTGGGTAAAAATGCCACCTTAAATCACTCCCAAGGTTATCAGCACCTTCTCTGTGGCTGGGAGTAATTGGTATGGCAGGCTTGATGCTTTGGCCACGTCTCAGAGGAATGCTTGATTAACTCAAAACAAACAGCTGTGAAGAGACTGTAGTGTGTGATGCCACTAAGTGCTGGAGTTAGCTTTGGCACTGCCAGTCTACTGCCCGTTTGCACACTACTGTGTATACTATATATGCTATGATGCACAGACTTTGCATACAAAATGTTCCTCTTCATAAGTACTGTACATGATATACATTACATATCTACAGTTACATTGTTCATTCATCTTTGCAATAGAGAGTGTGGCTGTTATCAGCTTTCATCTTCATATTTCATGACACTCAGACTTTGTTTCTCCAGATGTTTTATAGTCTTTGTCAGCGTGCAAAGAGGCAGTGTGAAGTCACGCCAGCCGAGCCGTGGTTGAGCAGACTGTCTAATGTCTGATCTCACAGCCACTTACTATGAGGCAGAAACAGGAAGAAGCTGTAATGGCCGAGGACGTATTCTCTGGCTGTGGCAGCTTGGGAACCACGCGATGTAAAGAAATCTAAGCAAAACAAACAAACACACATACAAACAAACAAATAAAAGATGGAGAGGAAGTTTTCATGGTTCTACAAAAGAAAGCATGTGTGAGGTAAAGAAGCATGGTTTATGGCATCAGCACCCACACCCCTCCATCCCCCCACCCAGTGCCCCAGTTCTCATTGCGTCACCGCGGCACCCAAGGGTCTCTCTCTCCCTGGGGCTTTATGGGAGGAGACAGCATGAGGCAATCCAAAGCAGTAATGAACACAAAGTACACAGGACATTGCAGCTCTGTCAACGCACTTCACAGAGAGGTAGAGATATAGCAGAGTTTGCCAAGCACAGGAGGACCTTCCAGCTTAAATGAAAATAAGTGGTTGTTACCTGACACCTTGGAAGTTGGAGCCTACTTCTACTGGAAAAGGGATTCTAGATGTATTTTCATCTTACAGGTTAAAATAAAAACTAATCTACATCTCATCTTAACTTAAATCTATGCAATGTTAAAAGGACTAACAACCAGCATGAGAGCATTTACAACCCTGATGTAAATGGCCCAAACTCTGGGCTCTTATAGAGCTTACAAAGAAATGCCAGTAAGAAGATACAAGATACATATTGTATGATCTGCTTTATTCATCTCCAGATGCTGACCACTTGACTCTGGGAACAGGCGCTTAGAAATCACCTATTCAGATCTAGCCTCTTGGAGTCCTCTGAATGCAATTGACATTTAACACTGACCTTTGCTCTGTTTGTTCAACAGCCTCTGCTGTTCGTTGTGCAGTATTTCAAGCCTTATTACAGGCTACAAATTCAGCGCCAGGTTGCCCCCTGGGGACTTGCAAATGCACTAATACTTGACATTAGAGTTATGGCCGAGTTAACCTCCATTTCAGCCACAATATGTTATTATGCCAAGATAATGCACCTTTTTGCACACAGCATAAAAAACACTGAAAACAGCATCTCAGCAGACTACTTGTCTGACACTGACTCCTCTGCGTATTCAGAGAGAGAGCTAACGATTGAACAAAGACCCCATTGACGCCATCATGGGGGCTTTGAGGCTTCCAGATGAAAGGGTCCTATGATCTCTGCAGGTTTCAATCACATCACCTCTAAAAAGCTGCTGCGCCACAGTCCCATGGCCCTGGGTTTAATATATTGCCCTCTCAAACTTTGTCACACCTGGCCATAAGTCAAAAACACTGAAACCTGATACAACATTAATCTATGCCTTTGAAAATGACCCCAGTTCTTTCAATGAAATTCAGTTCAATACAGCTGGTCTCACCTCTACCTGAACTCTCACATTGAGATGTCCAAGGCAATTGAGGACTAAATCTGACATAACGGCCTGAGAGGACCTTGAGGCTGCAGTGTAAACATTCATGTCGTTCCTCCCTCCCCCACCGTGCCCAATACAAGCTGTTGTTTTGTTTTGTTTTCCTCGTGTTACAAGAGCGTAATAAGCACTACAAACTTTTTAACATGTCCACAAAGAGATCACGAATTTGCTCCTGTACCTCTGAGCTCTCAGTCAGATCATCCTTGCGCTTTGGGATGTCGATGGCAGAATTGTGGATGATGCCCTGCTCTGTCATCTGAGCCTTGTTGAACTCTCTTTCTCTCTCTTTCATCTCTCTTTCCATCACCTGGAACAGAAGATCACTCTGAGTGACTGGGTGACACATATCTATCCCATTCAGCCAAAGAGGACTATGTATAACCTATGCATTTGTTTTTGTATATGTGTGTGTGAGAGAGAGTATGGTGGTATATGTACGTCTCTGGGTGTGTGGTGTGACCTGGTCTGTTACCTCTTTGGGGGGCATGGGCCAGGGAGGCTCATACTGTTCTTGTTTTCGTGACTCCATGTTGGTACCAGAGGAGTTAGTACCAGTGCTGAGGGGATGCTGGTTCTTGCCCACCATGTTCTGCACTGACTTCACCATGTTCTTTAGGTCCTCTGGGTACGGTGTGGGGTAGCGCTTCAGATTGATCTCAACCTGGGAAGACAGGACGAGCAAAATGAGCGGTAATAAAATAAAATCATAAAAACGGGGGAAACTGAGGTCAACAGGAAGTCCTGTGAAACCTTGACTTTTCCAGAGTTGTCCTCCTCCTCCTTCTTCTCCTCGAACTCAAAGGCTACGGTCATCCTCTGCTGACGCTGCTCCTCCCATAAGGCGGGGTTGAAACTGTCACTGTCTGACTGGTAGTCTACAGAGAGGACGGGCAGAGAAACAGGGAGGTGTCACTGACTTAATGTGCACTGGTCTCACACTGGTGCTGTTCTGACATGCTCACTTCACCACCAGCATACAGTGCACTGGCACCTAACCTAACCATCTGTCAAACTCCCTCAAGTGGAACCTCAAAATGGATTAAATCCCTGAGTAAATGTACACCTTAAGTCTTTCTGACCCTCAAAGGGTAGTTCAGTGACACATGCTCTGCACACATATCACTATACCCATTACTATGAGGGATAACAGTGTTATTTCAAGCACCATTAATCAATTGTGAATACATATCCATGGCACCTTAGTGATCACATATTCATAGAACTGCAACATTTTGCAGCACTTTGTGGGAATACTTGGCTATGAGGATTTTCCCTCATGTCAGCATGTGTTACATTTCCACCCACAGTATTTGGCTAGCTCACCCTCATCATGTCGTGGTTGCTGAGGGAACATGTAGTTGGTGAGGACCCTCTGCTTGGTCTCTGGATGGGCCTCTGTCTGGAGGGGGATCAGGGCCTTGGACTGCATACAGCAGACATTCACACATCATTAACGCTTCAAGTATAGCTAATACACAGGTAAAACAATAGAATCGATCCGAAAATGTAAAGGTGTGATTTTTTCCAACAAAGAACATAAACGATCATGTTTACCTGATTGTCTGATAGCCAAAGAGCAGCAAGATCTTTTAGTTTGGTGAAAGTGAATGGGAGATTCTTTAATCTGTGTAAGGGAGAAGAAGACGAAATGTGGAGTAAGAAGGCATATCATCTCAATGAGTACATTGTGTTCTGATGTGTTCAAGGACACAGATCATCATTAAGTCCCCTGTGAAAAGCCAATAGTATTCCTCTGCCACGGAACAATCACAGCCTGCCTGCCTCTGACTGACTGACTGACTGACTGACTGACACCCACCACTCACCTTGGCAACAAGCTCAGCAAACTTTGCCTCACTTTGACAACAGAAATCTGTCAGAGGGAGACAGTGTTGTGGGCTACTGTAGGTAGAACAATGCAGGGTTGAGGTGATTCGATGCCCGTTCTCAGGTAGCCTATCTGGTTGTGTGCTCAGCTCTGTGGTGTGTGGTGCTGCGTGTGGAGGCAGATCTGCCTAATGGCTGTCATGTGTTAAGTGATGGTCAGGTTTAATTACCTTGGATCCAGTTAATCACTGGCAGAACCACCAAACATCTCATAAAGAGCTTTCTTAATTAGCCCGTGGGCAGAGGAAGTGCTTTCTAATGCTGTGCAGCTATCTTAATGTGCTATTAACAAAATAATAACCACTAGCTAGCCTCCCTAGTTTATATAAAATCCTCAGAAGAATGCCCCACTCCACCTACGCTCTATGTAAACATATAGACACACAACACAAGCCTTTTCCTCGTCAATGCGAGTGTGAGGAACATATGGATTCACTGTGTGTGTGTGTGTGTTTCTGTGTGTGTGTTTCTGTGTGTTAGAGTGTGCTATGTATACATAGCAGAGCAATCAGTAGCTACCTATTGTCGCTTAAGTTGAGAACACGTAGCTTGGTCATCTGCCCAATCTCATCAGGTAGAAACTCTAGTTTATTGGAGCGCAACGACATGACTGTCACATTCTTACAGTTCCCAATCTGCAACAAAAGAGAGGCAAGCGGACATTTCAGTGATCATTTTCCATCTTCTATGCAGCAAACCATATCAATTACCAGTGCTGGGGAAGCTACTATGAAAATATAGTTTGCCAAGCTACATCCAAACTACTTTGTGATAAATTATGATATCTAAATCTGAAATGCCATCGACTACATATTGCAAGAACAGATCACTCTGAAGTCAGATGTTAGCAGAATGTGTGATTTAGCGTATTAAAAGTTTCAAGTGAGAATTAGGCAGAAAGGAAATGCTTGCCTACTACACCTATGTTTTTTTTTGCAAAAAAAGTAGTGTGTAGTTGCAGTAGTTAGCTATACCGCTACATGACAAAAAAGTAATTAACAACTAAAAACACTACCAGAATTGAGTTAAACTGCCATCAAGCTACTGCAAAATGTAGTTACATTACTAGTTGAACTACATGTAGTTCACTACTCCCCAACACTGTCAATTACACAACCAAATGCATTGTGTATGTGTTTGAGTGTACAGGAGCACTGTGAGGATATAGGGACAGACGGACGTACCTCCCTGGGTAGTTCAACAAGGAAGTTCTCATCAGCAGAAAACGTGCGAAGGTTGGGCAGGTAGCCAATGGTGGCGGGCAGGGACTCTAATTCATTACAGCTGCAGTCAAACTCCTCTAAAAGCGATAAACTGAGTAGAGGAAGAAAGAGGAGAATGAGTCCTGTAAGAATCCTTCATGCCACAGCTACTTTCACTTGGTTAGTTATTAGTGTAACATCACCATGTGTAAAGGCGCTATAACCAAAACTCTATCTATAAAAAATACAAGCAAAACAACCACAAATCAGCATAGATTTTCTACTACACATGTCTTTGATGTACCATATTAATATGTGCATATCATTTCGTCAAGAACCTGCGAAGCGCAGACCTACTTAATTCGTATGCTAAAAATGGGCTGTGAATTCTTGAAGTGGAACATTTACATGTACATATATCATAATGATACAAGCATTATTTCACTCAAACATTTTGAGGAAAAGCCACAGGTAGATTCATTTCAGCCGCAGGTTGCATTATTTGTTATTGACTGTATTTGTTGTTGACAGATGCAGCCTCAGATGATCGATCCCTCCTTGGTGTAGAGACATTAATGGAAACAAATCATAATTGGGTTCCCTATAAGAGTAGATCCATCTAAGACATGTACAGACTACAGAAAAGTGAAATGATGAATCAAATGGATTCATGAGGATCATGGCAATATTCAAAAACCATGACTTGATAGAATGAGAGATTCTTATAGACAAGCCATGAATTACATTGATTCAACTTTATTAATCCCATGAGGGAAAATGAATAGTTAATGTTGCTGACTCAATATCTGGTGGTGCCAGTATCTCTTTTCAATCAGATTATAATCAACAGTATGCTTTATACAAAATCTGGGAATATTAAATACTGAACTTCATGAATTACAAACTTAACTCTATATCTTATAATATATCTTAAACTCTAAAGCCACAGTGTTTATTGAGTCAAATGCCCTTGCCTCTTTGTCAGATTTGAAAGGACAACATGTGAGCAAAATCAACAACTGTCCAGTTTTAAAATGTCCTCTACAGCCTCAAACAATTCTAAATTCAAGCTCCAACAGTGTTTAGTGTACAATGTCAGTGTATATGTACAGAAGAGGACGAGGGGAAGAGTTGCCTCCCCACATGGGAAAGACTTAATTTAAGCAATATGGCCTGGGGGGTGTGGTATATGGCCAGTATACCACAGCTAAGGGCTGTTCTTAAGCACGACTCAGTGTGGAGTGCCTGGATACAGCCCTTAGCCGTGGTATATTGGCTATATACCCCAAACCCTGAGGTGCCTTCTTGCTATTATAAACTGCTTACCAACGTAATTAGAACAGTAAACAAGTCATTTTGTGTCATACCACAGCTTTCAACCAATCAGAATTCGGCCAATCACCATTTACAATTGTATTTATTTATTGTACACACAGCAGAGTCATTAGCTCAACATTTGTCTGAGCAGGCTGGCCCAGCTGGCCTCCCATATGCAGGCCTTTTACTAGGTCTGCTTCCCTGGCCGGAACATACAGACAGGGGACATTAAGGTGAGCACTTGCCTGAATAAACATGCTGTGGCGAGGAGGAACGTGTACAGGAGACAGGGATTTACAGTCTACTTACCCTAATTTGGCGCGTCCACTAAGTGGCCCATTTTAGATGCATGTGAAATAACCACAACACACAAAACCCACCAATGACAAACCAAGAAAAAAGGTGTACAGGAAACAGTATCACAGGCTTGGGGAGCAGCAGTGGGGGTAGGGCATGATAAGGATGAACATGACATGATGAGCTGTAAGGTGGTGACCCTGACCTATGACGTCACAGTCTCAGTGACAGGGCGTCTTCAGACTTGACCCCCAGGAATGCTTCTGACTCATTCTAGTTTACAGATTAAACTGATATAATATATATATATAACAAACAAATCAACTTGGCTGGCTGTTGTGTTTGAGGTTACAATACTAGCAGAGGAAGCTTGTGATTTTCTACATTTTTACATCAGAGTCAAGTCCACTCAGACAGCCTCCATTTTAAATATTGCACAACAAATGAATGGCACACACCCAAAATGTCTCTTTCTCTCTCTCTCTCTCTCTCTCTCTCTCTCTCTCTCTCTCTCTCTCTCTCCTCTCTAGTGCCGCCAACTGAGACACAATGTACTACATCACTCTATACTTGGTGTGAACAGTGATGGAGCCAATCAGCGTTAGTCAATGTGAGGTGAGAAGCAGCAGCAAGGTGAAGGTGCCAGAATGAGACAGCAGAGTTTCAGAACCCTTCTATCCACAGGCCGTGTTGACTACAGCAACAAACCACTGGCAGAGAAGACGAGCTAAGATTAAGATTCAATGTGTCAACTGAATTTACCATCAAAATATGTGTCTCTGACAGCTTTTAATTTGGTTATGCAATAGATGTCTTAAAACGGACTAACATTCAGTTCAATGATAGATATGAACTAATAAACATGTAGTTTGTAGTTTAGCTTTTGGCGACATCAGTTCAAAACATTTTATTTGACTTAAGGGAAGTTCAGAGATTGCAATCTGAGTAGTGAAAGTAAACGAAATAGTGTAATCGGTCTCTTCTTCATAAAGTACTCACCTTCCAATGGTGTTAGGCAGTGACGTGAGTTGGTTGTCGTCGACTTTTAGTGTTGTAAGCTTCTTCAACATTCCTACAATGGAGACAAAAACATTACTCTAGTTTCACTGTTTATTTGATGTTATGTAATTTATTATTTAAAAAAAAGAACAAACACACTATGAGAAACAAAGTTAAAAGAGAAGAACACAGTTAAAAGGAATTTTTCAAACCCATTGTCTACATAATCCTCTTACTGGTTGATTAATTTACAGCCAGGAAATTATTTATAAACTTATTAAGTACAAAATAACTTAATAGTTTGTGCAAATCAAATTCCAGGATTCAAACAAACACATTTTTCTCTCTAAATAGGAATGGAATTTTAATGACGCCTATGATTGATAATGGCAAAACAACCTCCAAGAGGAGCCGCCATGATGAACGCAGTCATTACAGAATGAATCATCCTCTCTCGACCTTCTCTCCTAATCATCCTTTCTTCATCATTTTTCTTATTCTTTCTTACCAGGAGATACTATTGTTCCAGAGGGGAGAGAGCAGAGACAATCTAACCAGGATATACTATTGTTCCAGAGGGGAGAGAGCAGAGACAATCTAACCAGGAGATACTATTGTTCCAGAGGGGAGAGAGCAGAGACAATCTAACCAGGAGATACTATTGTTCCACAGGGGAGAGAGCAGAGACAATCTAACCAGGAGATACTATTGTTCCACAGGGGAGAGAGCAGAGACAATCTAACCAGGAGATACTATTGTTCCACAGGAGAGAGAGCAGAGACAATCTAACCAGGAGATACTATTGTTCCACAGGGGAGAGAGCAGAGACTATCTAACCAGGATATGCTATTGTTCCACAGGGGAGAGAGCAGAGACAATCTAACCAGGAGATGCTATTGTTCCACAGGGGAGAGAGCAGAGACAATCTAACCAGGAGATACTATTGTTCCACAGGGGAGAGAGCAGAGACAATCTAACCAGGAGATACTATTGTTCCACAGGGGAGAGAGCAGAGACAATCTAACCAGGAGATGCTATTGTTCCACAGGGGAGAGAGCAGAGACAATCTAACCAGGATATAATATTGTTCCACATGGGAGAGAGCAGAGACAATCTAACCAGGAGATACTATTGTTCCACAGGGGAGAGAGTAGAGACAATCTTACCAGGAGATACTATTGTTCCAGAGGGGAGAGAGCAGAGACAATCTAACCAGGAGATACTATTGTACACAGGGGAGAGAGCAGAGACAATCTTACCAGGAGATACTATTGTTCCAGAAGGGAGAGAGCAGAGACAATCTAACCAGGAGATACTAATGTTCCACAGGGGAGAGAGCAGAGACAATCTAACCAGGAGATACTATTGTTCCACAGGGGAGAGAGCAGAGACAATCTAACCAGGAGATGCTATTGTTCCACAGGGGAGAGAGCAGAGACAATCTAACCAGGATATAATATTGTTCCACATGGGAGAGAGCAGAGATAATCTAACCAGGAGATACCATTGTTCCAGAGGGGAGAGAGCAGAGACAATCTAACCAGGAGATACTATTGTTCCAGAGGGGAGAGAGCAGAGACAATCTAACCAGGAGATACTATTGTACACAGGGGAGAGAGCAGAGACAATCTTACCAGGAGATACTATTGTTCCAGAGGGGAGAGAGCAGAGACAATCTAACCAGGAGATACTATTGTTCCAGAGAGGAGAGAGCAGAGACAATCTTACCAGGATATACTATTGTTCCAGAAGGGAGAGAGCAGAGACAATCTAACCAGGAGATACTATTGTTCCAGAGAGCCTCCAGCGATGCTATCTCTTTCATTGTTACCCAACGCTTAGGTTTACCTCCACTTTACTCATATCCTTCCATATCCTTGTCTGTACATAATGCCCTGAATCTTTTCTATAACACCCGGAAATCTGCCCCCTTTATTCTATGTACCCAACGCACTAGAAGACCAGTTCTTAAAGCCTTTAGCCGTATCCTTATTCTAGTCCTCCTCTGTTCCTCTGGTGATGTAGAGGCTAACCCAGGCCCTGCAGCCCTCAGTATCACTCCTACTCCCCAGGCGCTATCATTTGATGACTTCTGTAATCGCAAAAGTCTTGGTTTCTTGCACATAAATATCAGAAGTCTACTTCCTAAGTTTGAGTTATTCACTGCGTTAGCACACTCTGCCAACCCTGATGTTCTAGCAGTGTCTGAATCCTGGCTCAGGAAGGCCACCAAAAATTCTGAAATTTCCATCCCCAACTATAACATTTTCCGTCTAGATAGAACTGCCAAAGGGGGTGGAGTTGCAATCTACTGTAGAGATAGCCTGCAGAGCTCTATCATACTATCCAGGTCTGTGCCCAAACAGTTTGAGCTTCTACTTCTAAAAATCCACCTTTCCAGAAATAAGTCTCTCACTGTTGCCGCTTGCTACAGACCCCCCTCAGCCCCCCAGCTGTGCCCTGGACACCATATGTGAATTGATTGCCCCCATTTATCCTCAGAGTTTGTACTGCTTGGTGACCTAAATTGGGATATGCTTAATACCCCAGCCATCCTACAATCCAAGCTAGATGCCCTCAACCTCACGCAAATTATCAACGAACCTACCAGGTACAACCCTAAATCCGTAAACATGGGTACCCTCATAGATATCATCCTGACTAACTTACCCTCTAAATACACCTCAGCTGTCTTCAACCAGGATCTCAGCGATCACTGCCTTATTGCCTGCGTCCGTAACGGGTCCGCGGACAAACGACCACCCCTCATCACTGTCAAACGCTCCCTAAAACACTTTAGCGAGCAGGCCTTCCTAATTGACCTGGCCCAGGTATCCTGGATGGATATAGATCTCATTCCGTCAGTAGAGGATGCCTGGTTGTTCCTTAAAAAGTAATTTCCTCTCAATCTTAAATAAACATGCCCCATTCAAAAATACAGAACTAAGAACCGATATAGCCCCTGGTTCTCCTCAGACTTGACTGCCCTTGACCAGCACAAAAACATCCTGTGGCGTACAGCATTAGCATCAAATAGCCCCCGCGATATGCAACTTTTCAGGGAAGTTAGGAACCAATATACACAAGCAGTCAGGAAAGCAAAGGCTAACTTTTTTCAAACAGAAATTTGCATCCTGTAGCACTAACTCCAAAAAAGTTTTGGGACACTGTAAAGTCCATGGAGAATAAGAGCACTTCCTCCCAGCTGCCCACTGCACTGAGGCTAGGGAAACACTATCACCACCGATAAATCTACAATAATCGAGAATTTCAACAAGCATTTTGCTACAACTGGCCATGCTTTCCATCTGGCTACCACTAACCCGGCCACCAACTCTGCACCCTCTGCTGCAACTTGCCCATGCCCCCCCGCTTCTCCTTCACACAAATTCAGACAGCTGATGTTTTGAAAGCGCTGCAAAATCTGGACCCCTACAAATCAGCTGGGCTAGACAATCTGGACCCTTTCTTTCTAAAACTAGCCGCCGAAATTGTCGCAACCCCTATTACTAGTCTGTTCAACCTCTCTTTCATAACGTCTGAGATCCCCAGAGATTGGAAAGCTGCCGCGGTCATCCCCCTCTTCAAAGGGGGTGACACTCTAGATCCAAACTGCTACAGACCTATATCCATCCTGCCCTGCCTTTCAAAAGTATTTGAAAGCCAAGTTAACAAACAGATCACCGACCATTTCGAATACCACCGTACCTTCTCCGCTATGCAATCCGGTTTCCGAGCTGGTCACGGGTGCACTTCAGCCACGCTCAAGGTCCTAAACGATATTATAACCGCGATTGATAATAGACAGTACTGTGCAGCCGTCTTCATCGACCTGGCCAAGGCTTTCGACTCTGTCAACCACCGCATTCTTATTGGCAGACTAAATAGCCTTGGTTTCTCAAATGACTGCCTCGCCTGGTTCACCAACTACTTCTCAGATAGAGTTCAGTGTGTCAAATCGGAGGGCCTGTTGTCTGGACCTATGGCAGTCTCTATGGGGGTGCCACAGGGTTCAATTCTTGGGCCGACACTTTTCTCCGTGTATATCAATGATGTCGCTCTTGCTGCTGGTGACTCTCAGATCCACCTCTCTGCAGACGACACCATTTTGTATACATCTGGCCCTTCATTGGACACTGTGTTAACAAACCTCCAAACGAGCTTCAATGCCATACAACAATCCTTCAGTAGCCTCCAACTGCTCTTAAACACTAGTAAAACTAAATGCATGCTTTTCAATCGAAACGCTGCTGGCACCCGCCCACCCGACTAGAATCACCACTCTCGACGGGTCTGACCTAGAGTATGTGGACAACTACAAATACCTAGGTGTCTGGTTAGACTGTAAACTCAACTTCCAGACTCACATAAAGAATCTCCAATCCAAAGTTAAATCTAGAATCGGCTTCCTATTTCGCAACAAAGCCTCCTTCACTCATGCTGCCAAACATGCCCTCGTAAAACTGACTATCCTACCGATCCTTGACTTCGGCGATGTCATTTACAAAATAGCCTCCAACACTCTACTCAGCAAATTGGATGTAGTCTATCACAGTGCCATCCGTTTTGTCTCCAAAGCCCCATACACTACCCACCACTGTTACCTGTACGCTCTTGTTGGCTGGTCCTCACTACATGTTCGTCGTCAAACCCACTGGCTCCAGGCCATCTATAAATCACTGCTAGGCAAATCCCCGCCTTATCTTAGCTCATTGGTCACCATAGCAGCACCCACCCGTAGTCTGCGCTCCAGCAGGTATATCTCACTGGTCATTCCCAAAGCCAACACCTCCTTTGGCCGCCATTCCTTCCAGTTCTCTGCCGCCAATGACTGGAACGAATTGCAAAAATCTCTGAAGCTGGAGACTCTTATCTCCCTCAATAACTTTAAGCATCAGTTGTCAGAGCACCTACCGATCACTGCACCTGTACACAGCCCATCTGAAATTAGCCCACCCAACTACCTCATCCCTATATTGTTATTTATTTTGCTCTTTTTGCACCCCAGTATCTCTATTTGCACATAATCTCTTGCACATCTAGCATTCCAGTGTTAATACTATTGTAATTATTCTGCACTATAGCCTATTTATTGCCTTACCTCCATAACTTGCTACATTTGCACACACTGTATATATATTTTCTGTTGTATTTTTGACTTTATGTTTTTTACCCCATATGTAACTCTGTGTTGTTTTTATTGCACTGCTTTGCTTTATCTTGGCCAGGTCGCAGTTGTAAATGAGAACCTGTTCTCAACTGGCTTACCTGGTTAAATAAAGGTGAAGAAAAAAAAAAATTTAAAAAAAAGGAGAGAGCAGAGACAATCCAACCAGGATATACTATTGTTCCAGAGGGGAGAGAGCAGAGACAATCTAACCAGGAGATACTATTGTTCCACAGGGGAGAGAGCAGAGACAATCTAACCAGGAGATACTATTGTTCCAGAGGGGAGAGAGCAGAGACAATCTAACCAGGAGATACTATTGTTCCACAGGGGAGAGAGCAGAGACAATCTAACCAGGAGATACTATTGTTCCACAGGGGAGAGAGCAGAGACAATCTAACCAGGAGATACTATTGTTCCACAGGGGAGAGAGCAGAGACAATCTAACCAGGAGATGCTATTGTTCCACAGGGGAGAGAGCAGAGACAATCTAACCAGGATATAATATTGTACCACATGGGAGAGAGCAGAGACAATCTAACCAGGAGATACTATTGTTCCACAGGGGAGAGAGTAGAGACAATCTAACCAGGAGATACTATTGTACACAGGGGAGAGAGCAGAGACAATCTTACCAGGAGATACTATTGTTCCACAGGGGAGAGAGCAGAGACAATCTAACCAGGAGATACTATTGTTCCAGAGAGGAGAGAGCAGAGACAATCTAACCAGGAGATACAATTGTTCCAGAGGGGAGAGAGCAGAGACAATCTAAACAGGAGATACTATTGTTGCAGATGGGAGAGAGCAGAGCAGTTCTATGGCCTCACCTATGGTGTCAGGCAGATGCTGGAGCATGTTGGAAGAGAGCAGGAGGTCCTCCAGGCACTCACAGCCAGAGATGTCAGTGTCCAAGCTCTCAATCCTGTTTTTAGCAAGGTCCAGGTAGCGCAGCTGCCTCAGCTTCCCTATACACTTCAGCAGAAGGGGAGAGAGAGACATGAAGCGATAGATGTTAGAGGGGTGAGAGAGAGAGAGAGAGAGAGAGAGAGAGAGAGAGAGAGAGAGAGAGAGAGAGAGAGAGCGCTCTCTCCGGCTTGCCATTGTTCTAATGTGTGTTTGAGGGAACTGTCTTTCAAGAGTTTCCCTATGGTAGTGCATCACTACCCCCATGCACAGACTTCATCAAGGCCAATGGCAAATGACACAATAACTGGATGTGGTAGTGAAGGGCTGTAGGCCTACCCCAGGTATCTTCTGCAGTGAGTTGTTGTCCATCCACAGCTCCTTTAGGTTATGGATCTGCTCCAGGACTTCAGGCTGAAACACCAAAGACACACAACATCATGTAGCTGTCTAGAACAACCAGCAGCAGGAGGGCTGTACAGTAGTAAATACCCCAGGAACTAGGGCAGAGACATAAGAAAGCCCTGTCCACTTGGAGTAAGGGCAGGCTGAGGAGTGGCATGTAATTCATCATCATGGTAAAGGAAGTGGGGTTTTAACACCAATCAATATACAGTGCCTTGCAAAAGTATTCATCCCCCTTGGCGTTTTTCCTATTTTGTTGCATTACAACCTGAAATTTAAATTGATTTTTATTTGGATTTCATGTAATGGACATACACAAAATAGTCCAAATTGGTGAAGTGAAAAGAAAAAAATAACTTGTTTAAAAAAATTCAAAAAAATAGATTACGGAAAAGTGGTGCGTGCATATGTATTCACCTCCTTTGCTATGAAGCCCCTAAATAAGATCTGGTGCAACCAATTACCTTCAGAAGTCACATAATGAGTTAAATAAAGTCCACCTGTGTGCAATCTAAGTGTCACATGATCTCAGTATATATACACCTGTTCTGAAAGGCCCCAGAGTCTGCAACACCACTAAGCAAGGGGCACCACCAAGCAAGCGGCACCATGAAGACAAAGCTCTCCAAACAGGTCAGGGACAAAGTTGTGGAGAAGTACAGATCAGGGTTGGGTTATAAAAAAAAGATCAGGAACTTTGAACATCCCAAAGAGCACCATTATATCCATTATTAAAAACTGGAAAGAATATAGCACCACAACAAACCCTGCTAAGAGAGGGCTGCCCACCAAAACTCACGGACCAGGCAAGGAGGGCATTAATCAGAGAGGCAACAAATAGACCAAGGATAACCCTGAAGGGGCTGCAAAGCTCCACAGCGGAGATTGGAGTATCTGTCCATAGGACCACTTTAAGCCGTGCACTCCACAGAGCTGGGCTTTACGGAAGAGTGGCCAGAAAAAAGCCATTGCTTAAAGAAAGAATAGTTATGCACGCTCAAGTTTTCTGTTTTTCTGTCTTATTTCATGTTTGTATCACAATAAAAAATATTTTGCATCTTCAAATTGGTAGGCATGTTGTGTAAATCAAATGATACAAACCCCCCAAAAATCCATTTTAATTCCAGGTTGTAAGACAACAAAATAGGAAAAATGCCAAGGGGGGTGAATACTTTTGCAAGCCACTATAAGAAGTGAATAATCTCATGCCACAACACCAATGGGGGTAATTACAAAACAAAGTATGCATGTCAATGATGGCATATGCACACCGAGTGGTGCAAAGTTACGATCCTCAGTCGCTCCTCCAGATGTATTCTAGAATCATCTCTCGTTCCGTATTCTATAATGGAAAAGGTGTGTTTGAATCTCTGCACGGGCCACAGAGTGGGGTAATGAATGAATGGAGCCCTGTGAGTGATTGTATTCGATACAGGCCTGTGTGGAGAGGCCTGGCCAGACTGTGTGTGTCTCTCTGGAGTAAAGGTTCTACCTGACTATGTGTAAATGACTCCATTAGGCCAGCCTGAGAGACTAAGTGACAGACCTCCCAGTCCTTCATGCTGCCCTAATCAATTCCAATCGCTCTCATCTCAGTGTTTCATGCATTTCTTTCCACAGCATGGTGTGGAGTCATTGGTGTGGCAGTCAATAAGGACTCCAAATGGTATTCTGGACTATTTTCTATTTAAACTATTTCTGATTATTATTTCTGAAAGCTTTGATCTCATAGTTGTGAGGGTAGCTACAGTATCTTGTGTGTTTTCTAAAAAGTAGTGATGTTTTATTAAGTTTGGCAAGGGCATTCGCCTAAAAAAATTGTATGTGCTTGGTTCAGTGACAGAATTTGTGACAGAAGTTGATAGAATCTCAGCATGGAAGCAGGCAAAACCCAACAACAACAAAAACAGGAGGTACACAACCACTTTCTCAAAAGTAATTGAAATTCCTATAGTATCAATTGAGACTTTACAACACAGCAATCTACATCAGACTGATGCAATGCATATTCTATTAACTACTGAACCAAAAATGTAGAGAAAACTTCAAACCAAAAGAACAAATGAAGTTTCCGTCCCACCAAGGGTATAAAGTAGGTCAACTGGCATTGGGTAATGGAAGCGGTGCTAAAAACGTCCCATGTAGTTGCTGTGTCCCCTACCTGTCCTTTACCCTCCCAAAACATCACACACAATCTCCAAATCCCTCATTAAACTCTTGGGAGTGTTGTGTGTAGTATGACTCATTAATCCATAGCTCTCAATCTACAGTAGAGCTGGAGTCAGTACAGTAGCACCACACTATTTTACTTGTAAGTTAAGCTTTAACGAGAAACAAAGAGAAGGGTTGGCACGGTGGACTGTGTTGGCACCTCTACCATGCCTCCTGTTCTCTCCGGATGGAGATTAAACACTTGGATGGTGCTCAGTGCCGTGGAGCTTCCTGTGCAGAGGCATGTCCTCTTGTCTGTCTTTGAAGCTCTGCGATGTCATTTCCTCTCTGCTGATGACATCCTCTGCTCTGCTCTACCCCGGCCCTCTGAGCACCGGCATCTGCGTCCCCCCTCCTCCCTCTTCCCTTTCTCCAGGCAGGGACTTTAATTAGGAAACTTTCCTCACTTTCTGCCTCTGTGACACACACGACTCAGCATCTGCTCTTGGCTCAGCTGGGCCCACATGTGCTGAGGTCATTGTTTGGTTTCGTCACATGACAATGCCTCTGAAGTTGCATTTTTCTGTAGTTCTGTCAGTGGCAGACATTTTCACATCTGCATCTTCTGCATGTGTTTAGCCTAGAGCAAGAAGGGCAATGTTTTCAGTCTCATTCATAGCAATGAGCTGCTTGTGCTGAATGCACATAAGGTGCATAAGGTCTTCTGAATCCTGGTCTTATACATGTAAATGTTTGCAGTTTAGTAAAACCGAGTATGAACATACAGTATCTCAGCTGAAGACTGATTGCCACTAAAATAAGGCATGAGTTGAAATCAGTTGGAGAGAGCTTTCATAGAGCCTCTGGTTCAGCCAGCCTGTTAGAAGCTCTGATGACTCTGAATTACATTCCAGAGCTCAGGTCAATTAAGGGGAAAAGGTATCTGCCTCCACAAAGAAATACCAGTAAACCAGGATGGAATTCTGGAAAAAGTCCATGAATTCTCAGTGCTGAAAAACACTGATAGAATAATTTAACATTCACCACAGAAACCATCAGCTGAAGAAAATGCAATAGGCATGTTTGCACAAAGTCTGGGGCAGATGAGGAAGCAACAACAGCTTAAGGAATGCGAGAAAATGCATTGTATTTTCCCAGGGCTTCAAAATCACCAGGCAATAAAGCTAGACAACAGGATTCTATTTGAGGGGAATTGAGATGCAATTGGCTATGTCGCTCACACTATCAGCAAAAAGCAACAGGAGTCCTTGAATGGGGATGGGATAGAGGATGAGAGAGGTCATAAGTTGAGGGAGAAAGGCTTGTATTTAAGTAGGACACACAGATTGGGAGTTCAGACTATAGCACCAGGAAGAGTCGATGGGCGCTCCCTCTCTCTGCAGTAACTTGGGGGCTTCATACAGCAAAGCATGCTTATAACAATGTCAAACCATCTGCTCCCTTGGAACGGGCCGTGCAAATGATGCCTTTTCCTCACTACCCAAGGACAAAGTCCTGGAAATACTAAACGTACATCAGACGTGACAGAAAGTATAGACCAGGGGTTCCCAAACTTTTTTGGACCACGACCCCATTTTGAGATAAAATATTTTTCGCCACCCCACCATGTAAACAAAGTCATGTAATCAATGGCCAATGTTTACTTTTTTAATTGGGTTTATGACAGTCTATTACAAATCAGTCTGACAGTACTTTTGACAGTATTTCAATCTGAAGGAAGTATGGTTTGAAGTGACTGAAATGCCTCAGAAAGGTAATGGGAAGTTCAGAAGACCATCAGGTAATAATTTTGTATGATCTTGATGTTCTTTTTCCCCCAGTCTGATTTAGTGCCTGGTCTTGTCCACTCTGTTCTAATGAGTCCTGCGCAGCTTGTGGGCATTGTAGGGAAACAGAAGACACATACATGTTCCTTAGAGTCTTTCAGTGATGGGGTCATAATATTATGTAGTTTAAACCGTTCAAAAGATAGAGCCATTTGTAGGAGGAAAACAGAAACCGCTCTGTTTAATACATCTAGCGGCTACCGGCTATGAACCAAGTGCATTTTTTAAATTTCATTTCAGAGTTTCTCTCACGACCCCATATTCAAATAAGGTGACCCCACATGGGGTTGCGGCCCCTAGTTTGGGAAACGCTGGTATAGACCTACAACCAATTCCATACAGAAAAATGCCCTTATGTTTAAAATGTGATGGTTGGGAAACACAGGAGTCATTCTGAGATGAGTTTGTGTGCCTGTTTATCTTGACCTTGAGTGAGGAGGAGGCAGGTGCTGCTGTGTGCATAGTGAGTGTGTTCCAGTGCCACAGTGAGTCACAGAGGGATCTGTGGAGGCAGACCAGCTCATACTAACACCAAGCCAGCCCTCATACTAACACCAAGCCAGCCCTCATACTAACACCAAGCCAGCCCTCATACTAACACCAAGCCAGCCCTTATACTAACACCAAGTCAGCCCTCATACTAACACCAAGCCAGCCCTCCTACTAACACCAAGCCAGCCCTCATACTAACACCAAGCCAGCCCTCATACTAACACCAAGCCAGCCCTCATACTAACACCAAGCCAGCCCTCATACTAACACCAAGCCAGCCCTCATACTAACAGCACATTTAGACATGCACAATTAAGGCATCAGTGGGACCTGTGGCACAGAGCATGTCATGTATGGCTTCACCCAGCAGCTCTCCCAGGGCTCCCCAGTCCCCAGCCCCAGCACAGTGTGTGATCATGCTAACCAAGGATGACTTAGCATCCTCCCTCCCTCCTTGAGCATTCTGCATCAAACACACTTCATATTGCCTCATTTTAGATATCACATGGATTGTTAGTCAATAATCATGCATCATTTTAAACTAACCTCACAGTACCTCTCTAGTGTACCAGCCATTTCCCATGTTACACTTGCACGCATTCACGCACACACAAACGCCTGCCTGCCTGCCCGCCTGCCCGCACACACATACACACACATACACACACATACACACACAGCGGGCGGAGGGAGCAGTGCTGGAGACGTAATGAGGGTGCAGAGCAGAGCGAGGGGGCCCCGGCTCTGGCTGGTCTCCCAGGTCTGCTGGGTCATGGCTGCCTGTGTGGTGACAGCTGCTGTCCATGTGACTGGCGTCTTCAAATGGCCTCTTTTCTTACCAGTTCAGTGAATTCATTGCTTCCCAAGTCTAATCTCTCCAGCTGTGACAGTCTGTGTATTGACCTGCAGCAAACAAGAGGGAAGAGCCTCAGATTCTGGCATAGAAACAAAGTCACCATTTAGAAAGGCCAATCACCAGCCAAACTCCCTCCCAAACAGGCCTCCTGCAACTCTGCCATCGCAGAGGGGATGGCGTGCTAGCCAGACATCCCCACACATTCACATAATATTCACTACAAATATAAATAGCTAAAATCACAACAATGCAGTTAGTTAATGATTAATATAACATGAAATGGCTTTCTCCATTGCACCATGTAACACCTAAAAGTAAACTCTTTCATCCATGTCTTGTGTACACAATGTCAGCCGGAGAGAGCAATGTCAGAATGAATACATCTAAGATGTATTGCACATCATTACTGGTTGTATTGGCTTGAGATTGCAGAGGACCTTTGTCTTGAGTGGTGAGTGTTGAGTAAAATCACTAAAGCAGATACTCTGCCATGTATGTTTTATGTCATGATATACAGCAGCTGGGCCATATAGCAATTAGTCCATTTCAATTATGATGTGAGAACTAACAGATCAGATTCGTCATTGCAGAATATCTCCCCAACTTTGATTACATATTAAAATCCTATTTGTAATCTATACCCTTGCTCTAGGATACACTTTCCCTCCAATGACTCCACGATAACGTGATAAACTCATTAACTGAATGAGGACATTACACTCATCTTCAAGGGGAAACATGTTTGAGTTGGTTTACGCAGATGAACAAACATCCCTTGCTGTGCCAAATTAGAGGTGACAGAGGATGAGTGTACTTCATTGGTCTCTAGTGTGAGGGATGGGGGATAGGGTTATTGTTATGGTGGGATAAAAATAGTTTTCAATCAGGACACCTGAGTGAGCGAGCATGCACCAACTAATGTGTGTGTGTCTGTCTCTGGGGCTCGCAGCGCAACACTCTCTCCACTATGATAAATCGCAACATCATTGGTTGCGCTCCACTAGCTACACACACCGGTAAACACACGCTCCAACATGGGGCCTTCTTCACATTTCATTTAGACATCAAATAACAAGGCCTGAGCAACAGGGACTGGCCACAGCACAGCACAGCACCCCTCCTCTGACACATGCTACCCGTCGCAGAGAGAGAGACTGATGGCATTTGCTTTAGAAGCTGCTATTTACCATGCTCTCACTCTAATCTGCCCATTAGAATTCCATCTCGGAATGTTACTCAGGCTATTTGGCCTCCAGAGTGTGGTGCAGGGGGAATGGTAAAACCTAAGCCTGCCGTACGGACTAGTATCTTGGGCAGGGTTGGATTATTCATTGGGACTTAATGGGTATGCTGGCTGCTAAAGCTGTCAGGGCTTCCATTAACATCCACTTTTCATGGCTACTTCAGTAGCCCCTCCATTGGAGAGAGGGGACAGACCTGAGGTGGGTAGGCTGTGGGTAGGCTGGATGGAGTGGGATGGGATGAGGGATATCATTTATTTTAAGTGCTTGGGGAAAACACTGAGACGTTGCAATAAAATACTCTATACTAACATGTGGATAGATAACACTCAAATAATGTTACAAATTGTAGTTCTCTCTATTTGTAGGAATCAGTGATATTGGCTGCAAGTTATCCATGTAGTTCAGTGAAAATGATGTTGGCAAAGAGTTTAGTTTGAGCCTGGGATGTCTTTTACTGTACCCTTTCCTTTCCATCCCATGATCAAACATGTCTGTAGCTAATTCTAGCTGCCCTGGTAAGGTGAGGTGAGGTGAGGAGAGGTCTCTGTGTGGTGAGTCACTCACTTTGGCATCGTTTTCAGGTGGTTCTCTCGCAGTTCCAGGATCCGTAACTTCGAAAGTCTGAAAGGTAGAAGATGTCAAAAACACATGCAACCACAACAAGACAAACAAAACAAATTATAGAGAGGGTATATTCCTGGAAACTTTTGAAGTTTACCAGTAAACTACCAGAATTTTCGTCTTTCAAGGATTTTATGTAATCTATCACAAGGTGTCTGTAATAATCTGTGGCACTCTGTATTGGCTTTATCACATGTAAAATATATGAATAAGATTATACATTTTTTGGGGGGGGGATGACAAAGCTATAAAACCTTATCCTAAATAAAAACCATAAACTTATTGAATACCATTGGTGTTTAATATGAGGGTTTCAGCATGAAATATCCTTTATATATATATATATATTTTTTTTTTTACAAACTTTTATTTCAATATGTATTTGTTGTCAATGTTTTGTTGTCAAACTGGTGGTAGCTTTGAAAAAAGTCCATAGTTGGAAGAGTTGCAGAGTTAATTGAAAATAATGCCATTGTTGATTAGATGCTTTTTCATTAATTATTATATTTTCTCTTGAACCTTATGGTCTATCTACTAGAAACTCATGGACAATATAGACATATATATAATAAATGCATACTATATATGAATATATAGATTGCCATAGATGTTCTGTTAATTACCAAAATTACTGAAGATTCCGGTAACTTTAGTAAATGATCAGTAACTTTGCAACCCTAGTATTAATAGATGTTAATGATATACATAGGACTGTAAAGTATTGGATAAGAAAACATGACACCCCAACCTTAAATTCCATTACACTGAGCCCAAGAGCAATACCACTGCTGTTTTGATGAATTGTTAATTTTTCTCAATTCATCACCAAACCAGATAGGAAATGCTGCTAAACCCATTGCTTTATTAATGCAAGCCCCCAGGCAAGTGATGTTTACCAGGCGTTGTGTGCAGAGAATAAAGAACAGTCTGTTTACAGTGTAAACCCACCCAGGCATACTTGTAACTGAGCGCAGAATAAAAGCTCCAATCCAAACCCTATCCATACACAGAGGAGGGCCCCTCCTTCTGTAGTAGAGGGCCACAAGACCCACAGTCCCAGAACAGGGGACTCCATAAGCTGAACTCACCTCCCAAAGTTGGCGGGGAGGTACTCCAGAAAGGCGTCGTTTAAGAAGAGCTGTGTCAGGTTGAGGAGCTGGGTGAAGCCGTCTGGGAGCCTGCAGTGGAGAGATTGAAAATGAGAGAGGGAAGGGAAGAGAGAGAAAGAGAAAGGTAGAAAGAAAGAGAGAGCAGGTTCCTGTTAGTTGGTGCCAGGCTACAGGATTTACAGAGGCTAAGGACCTCAGACACATTTAAAGTCAGGCTAAATGTTAGCCCGCCCCATTCCCATGACAACTCCCCTGAACCAGCTCCACTCAGCGCTGTCAGAGGAGCTAGCACACTACAGCACTACAGAATGACTCATACTCATACCTTGGTTCCCCAAGGTTCGATACTCTGCCCACTACTGTTTACAATCTACATAAATAACAGAGGAGCTAGCACACTACAGCACTACAGAATGACTCATACTCATACCTTGGTTCCCCAAGGTTCGATACTCTGCCCACTACTGTTTACAATCTACATAAATAACATTGGTAATGCTGTAACAAAATGCAGATGATACAGTGTTGTATTCCATTGCTCCATCGGTTAGCCAAGCCTTTTCACATTTGAAGTCAGATTTTCTACAGAGGTCACTATTTGATCTAAAGTTTTTCTAAATGCAAACAAAACGCATGCTTTTTCTAGGTCCCATAACCTAGATTTAAATGAATTTGTAATGACTAGTTTGAACGGTACACAAATTGAGCGAGTTCCTTTCTACAAATATCTTGGTATCTGGCTTGGTGACAAACTGTCATTTAAAAAACATGTCACTGAGCTGGTGAAGAAGTTGAAGTTCAAGGTTGGTTTCTTTTACAGAAACAAAGCATGTCTGATTTTTGTTAATAGGAAGGAAATTGTCCAGGCCATTTGTATGTCTATTTTAGATTATGGGGATATTATCTATATGGATGCAGCAGCATCTACACTTAAACCACTAAATGCTGTTTTCCATTGTGCCCTTAGGTTTATTACTGCTGATGGTTGTACAACTCACCATTGTGTTTTGTATCAGAAAGTGGGTTGGGCCTCTTTGTATGTAAGGAGAGAGCAGCATTTTATTGTGTTTATCTACAAAGCACTCAAGCAGAAACGTCCTACGTATCTATCATCATTAATTAAATGTAGACTTATAAATTACCAAACCCAGTCTCAGGCTTGGATAACACTGGAGGCCCCTTCGGTCTCCACGGAGTTGGGTAAAGCTGCTTTTAGTTTTTTTGCGCCATTTATGTGGAACAACTTACAGAGCTCTCTGAAATTAGATGATCCCCATTGGTCAGTTCAGAGTAATGATCAGAGACCTATATGTTGATAAATGTGTCTGTTTTTCTTTAAATGTTTGGTAATTTTGTATAATGTATGTGTTTGATGTATTTATGCAGGGCTCATCTGTAAAAGAGACCCTAGTCTCAGTACGACTTCCTTGTCAAAATAAACGTCAAATAAAAATAAAAATACCCTAGCCAAGCAGTAATACACTCTTAATCTAGTCTATGAGGACCCATTTGTTTGTCAACCTATGATTTCCCACCAACAAATGTAAAATGTATGGCGTAAATATTTCTCAGTGGCAGTGCAAACTCCCTTATGATTTTCCAATGTATTTAATGGCAGGAGTCACGTCATGTCAAGAACTAGCAGAGAGACCTGCATTACCCTCTGTAAGGACAGAAGACGATTCAATATTTAACAAATGGCATATTTACACAATGCTGTATCCATTAAGATAATTAAACAAGGCAGGACAGAAATGTCTTAGTTTAACAGTGATGGAATTGTTTCTATTCTTATATTCAAATTCAAATTCATTTCAATTCAGAAAAAAGCCTCAGATTCACAAATAGAACAGTCTCCCATGTAGTTATTTGCCTCGTTCTGTTTATCTGTTATAGTTGCCCTTAAGGCGATTTAGGAAATTATAAAAAAAAATTCTACAGCCAATTTGACTGAAAGCATATTTATAGAAATATTCATGGATGTTTCTTACTGAGGTAATCTGTGGTTGTTGCTTGGCACATAGCAACATACACAGCTGTTGGCGATGATAGTACAGCATTACCATTGTACACTTCTCTCTTCACTTACTTGGCAATGGGATTTACACTGGCCTCCACAACAGATAGGCATTTACAGCATTTAATGTTGTCTGGGAACTCTTGAATACCTAAAGATGGAATGGAATGGAAACATGTTTGTCATTCATAACCAATTAATAATAATAATAATATAATAATAATAATATGCCATTTAGCAGACGCTTTTATCCAAAGCGACTTACAGTCGTGCGTGCATACATTTAACACTCATGCCTCATCACATTGTACATCATGCTAATATTTAGAGTCACAGTATCAGTAGAGAGTAGCGATTTCGAATAGATCAGAGTAGAAACTTGCAGATATTCCAATGAACCTCACTCGCTTACCGTTTTTACTGATGTCTAACTCCCTCAGGTTTACAAGGCTGGCTATGGTGGTTGGCAGGTTTGACAGGTCATTGTCAGGTATGCTCAGCTTCCGGAGAGCCTGACAGTTAAATAGTTGCTTTGGAGAGAGGGAGGCAGAACAGAAGAAACACAAGTTATACTGATGTTATATCAGCTTCTTAGCCTGCTGAGCTGAAAGAGTGTAGACTTGGTGAGACTTCATGCATTGAGATTCAATGAGGCTGGTCTCTAATGATGCGGTGCTGTTGTTAAATGAGAAACGTCTCTTTCAACATTATTCAGGGTTTCCCATTGATCACTGTAAGAGCAGCCACTCTCAGTTGAGTAACCTTGTGGGACAACATTAGTCCTCCACAGCTCTATATAGAGGGGGGAGAGCCACATCAGTCCTCCTCAGAGAGAGGGAGGGAGAGAGCGAAAGAGGACGCATAGAGAGAAAGAGTGAGGTAACAGAGAGAGAAGGTGAAAGGGTGCTATGCAGAGATATAGTGTGCTGTGCATCACATTATGCCACTTGATGTTTGAGATAACAGGTTACAAATTACCATCACAGTGTATCATGAATAATGAATAGATCAACTTTTACATTCAAAGCCAACCAATAATACAGTATCAACAAGCGTTTTCTCCTATATTTGACTGCAGTCCATTCCTTTTTCCATGAAAAGGAGAGATTAGAAAGGGAGACGTTCTAAGGGTCTGCATCCCAAACGGCACCCTATTCCTTACATAGTGCACTACTTTTGACCATGGCCCATAGGGCTCTGGTCAAAAGTACTGCACTACAAAGGGAAGAGGGTGCTATTTGAGATGCAGTCAGGGAGACATTACAGTCCAGTTGGAACATTACTATAACATGCCCATTATGAGAGGCCACTACTCTTTAAGAGCATTAAGAGCCAGAGGGGGAGTTGCTACAACAATGGAGACTGGAGAGTAGAGCCAGCGTTGTCCAGTCTTGCCCAGGGCATCACTCTGATATACATGAGCCACACTTACATAAAGGACCATACACTCTGGCTCTATCAATGCCTGGTTCTTACGCAACCCTGTGAGGAGCCACACTGGCCCTGAACTCACTTCACAAAGACCCTAACCTTACGTAGCAGGCGTAAAAAAACGCCTGAGCGGGGTCCCCACATCTGGTTGTCATGGGAAAAGGAAGCTAGGTTGAAGACACTGTTTCTGGGTTCTGCCGACTTAAAGCATCTAATTGGGAGTTTGTTGATGAACACACTACACTGTGAAATTTCATAAAATGTAGTTAAGTAATTCCACTGAACCACTCTGACGGATATCACAGTTAATTGCACTGTAAACATTCAGCCAATACAACGGTATTCAGCCAGGGGTTTCAATTTAAAACAAAGACACTATTGTCAAGATTGTAATAGATCTCCTTTGAAAGTCTTAACGAAAGCTACATTCACAGATTGTATTGTTTTCTATGTGAAGGTCAGACAAGAGTCAGCAAGTCCATTTGTGTTTCGCTCTCTGCTTCATAAGCAGCTCATTTACAGACAGGAAGGACATTACGCCACTGCTTGGTCTGTGGGGGTCTGGTTGGCTTGGCAACTCATTTAGCCAATCAACACTGAGCGCCACATGAAGAGAGAGAGTGCATAGAGCTGAGATAATGTTGCCATCGATCATTATGCCATGCTTTAGTAATGTAGGGGAAATTCAAGGGAATGGCTGTGTTGTCTGAACTATTTGGCTTTGTAGAGCCTATTTTCTACAGTTCACCCCTTACATCCTCCAGCCCCAGCCCCAGGCTCAACCCCAGCCCAAGCCTCAGCCCCAGCCCCAGTCTCATCCCCAGCCCCAGTCCCAGCCCCAGTCTCGTCCCCAGCCTCAGCCCCAGCCCCAGCCTTGTTCCCAGCCCCAGCCTCAGCCCCAGCACCAGCCTCAGCCCCAGCCCCAGCAAAACCCACCTTGGGCAGCTCCTCGATCTGGTTGGCATCCAGGTAGAGCTCCTCCAGCGTGCGCTCGAAGCTGAAGATCTCCTTGGGCACCTGCTGCAGGCTGCAGTGGGAGTAGTCCAGCACTGAGATGACCTCCTCCTCACCCCGGAAGCACCGGCACGGCACCAGGCGCCCAATGATCTTCCTCTTAGTCGTCATCTCCAGACACTGCACTGTAGAGGGGGAGGAGGAGACGGAGGAGGAGAAGAGAGATAGAAGAGAGAAAGAGAGGGAGAGAGAGAGAGAAGACTGTCAAAATAATGCATTTCAATCCCATATGACGCCAGGCTAGCGTGTCCTGAGTTATCGACAACATAAACTAGCCGAGTGTTCCTCTGACCCACTCTGCTTTAAATAATCCCCCCACTGCTTGGCCCTCGCCTCACCAGCCCCGTGATTAGGTCAGGACAGCACTGCAGAAGATGAAATGTAATTAGCCGCAGCCATGCTGAACCACGCTCGTCAACCAGGCTCTTAATTGTCTCCGACAAAGTTAAGTGCAATTAGCCAACCTGAGTCAAAGCCACTATTCACACTGTTACACAGCACAGCAATAGCATCATACCTCCCTGCCCAGTGTCACATCCTAATTATACTGAACAAAAATCTAAACGCAACACGTAACATGTTGGTCCCATGTTTCATGAGCTGAAATAAAATATCCCAGAAATGTTCCATACATAAAAAGCATATTTCTATAAATGTTGTGCACAAATTTGTTTACATTCCTGTTAATGATCATTTCTTCTTTGCCAAGATAATCCATCCACCTGACAGGTGTGGCATATCAAGAAGCTGATATAACAGCATGATCATTGCTGGGGACAATAAAAGGCTCCTCTAAAATGTGCAGTTTTGTCACACAACACAATGCCACAGATGTCTCAGGTTTTGAGGGAGCGTGCAATTGGCATGCTGACTGCAGGAATGTCCACCAGAGCTGTTGCCAGAGAATTTAATGTCAATTTCTCTACCATAAGCTGCCTCCAACGTTGTTTTAGAGAATTTGCCAGTACGTCCAACCGGCCTCACAACCGCAGACCAGATGTAACCACGCCAGCACAGGACCTCCACATCCGGCTTCTTCACCTGCGGGATCGTCTGAGACCAGCCACCCAGACAGCTGATGAAACTGAGGACCTGGCACCCAAGTGGGTGGGCCTATGCCCTCCCAGGCCCAACCATGGCTGCGCCCCGGCCCAGTCATGTGAAATCCATAGATTAGGGCCTAATTTATTTATTTCAATTGACTGATTTCCTTATATGAACTGTAACTCAATAAAATTGTTGAAATTGTTGCATGTTGCGTTTATATTTTTCTTCAGTATATTTTACATCAACTACCAAGGAGAAGTATAGTCATTTCAAACACATAAACATGTAATAATCTGCTCTGGACAACAACTCCTAAGCACTATTTCTTAGGGCAAAGGAGATTTACTGGGGAAAGTAAATGGTAGATATCAGGGCTCATAAAATGTACTATTAGCATACATTTTCCATCCGTCTTTTTTCACTACTGCAAAACTGTGCAAATGATGTCGCTTATCAATACTTACAAAGTATGTTAACAAGGTAGTAGAAGCTGAAATACCTCTGTAAGTGTAAGACCTCTAGTCCAAAGTGGTTAGTGTGCCTATCCACACTGTCTTTGATACATTGAATAATAGAAAGGAGACAAACACGGAGCCTACATCCTTCATATCATCCACCCAACATTGGACTTGCAATAAATAGACACTGATCTGGAATCAGAACGTGATTCATTAGTTGGTGCTCAGTCAGCAATAGAATAGTCTCTCACAAAGCCTCTCTGCACATCCCCACTGGGCTAACTAACAGTGGAACATGTTTGTGTGAAGACAAGGAACATGTTTGTGTGAAGACAATTTGCACTAAATAATTAGCAGCTCTGCACTCGAAATTATAGAAGACAATTAGTTTGAATGTGTCCTATTTCCATGTAAGGATGTGGTAAGATCTGAGTTGTATCTGAGTTTATAGTGTCTGCAAGGCCATATTCCTTTCTATTTGATTTATATTTTTTTTACCCCCCTTTTTCTCCCCAATTTCGTGATTACGATCTTGTCTCATCGCTGCAACTCCCCAACATGCTCGGGAGAGGCGAAGGTCGAGTCATGCATCCTCCGAAACATGACCCACCAAGTCTCGCTTCTTAACACCTGCTCGCTTAACCTGGAAGCCAGCTGCACCAATGTGTCAGAGGAAACATCGTTCAACTGACGACCGAAGTCAGCCTGCAGGCGTCCAGCCCGCCACAAGGAGTCGCTAGAGCGCAATGAGCCAAGTAAAGCCCCCCCGGCCAAACCCTCCCCTAACCCCGATGACGCAGGGCCAATTGTGTGCCGCCCTATGGGACTCCCGGTCACGGGCAGTTGTAACACAGCCTGGGATCGAACCCCAGGCTGTAGTGACGCCGCAAAACTGCGATGCAGTGCTTTAGACCGCTGAGCCACTCGGGAAGCCATAACGAGGTCTTTTGAACAGAAGTCAATCATTCCCCCAATAAAATGAAAGTTCTAATAATAAAGCAGTGGTATAAAAGTGATTATAAACTGGGTGGTTCGAGCCATGAATGCTGATTGGCTGACAGCAGTGGTATATTAGACCATGTACCACTGGTATGACAAAACATTTGTTTTCACTGCTCTAATTACGTTGGTAACCAGTTTATAATAGCAATAAGGCACCTCGGGGGTTGTGATATATTGCGTCGTGCCTAAGAACAGCCATATACCACACCCCCTCGTGCCTTATTGCTTAAATGTACCCTTGTGATAATTAAAACGTTCTTCTATTATACTGAACCCATCGTTCAGCCTCTGCTGATTAACTACAGTGGGGAGAACAAGTATTTGATACACTGCCGATTTTGCAGGTTTTCCTACTTACAAAGCATGTAGAGGTCTGTCATTTTTATCATAGGTACACTTCAACTGTGAGAGATGGACTCTAAAACAAAAATCCAGAAAATCACATTGTATGATTTTTAAGTAATTAATTTGCATTTTATTGCATGACATAAGTATTTGATCACCTACCAACCAGTAAGAATTCCGGCTCTCACAGACCTGTTAGTTTTTCTTTAAGAAGCCCTCCTGTTCTCCACTCTGTATTAACTGCACCTGTTTGAACTCGTTACCTGTATAAAAGACACCTGTCCACACACTCAATCAAACAGACTCCAACCTCTCCACAATGGCCAAGACCAAAGAGCTGTGTAAGGACATCAGGGATAAAATTGTAGACCTGCACAAGGCTGGGATGGGCTACAGGACAATAGGCAAGCAGCTTGGTGAGAAGGCAACAACTGTTGCCGCAATTATTAGAAAATGGAAGAAGTTCAAGATGACGGTCAATCACTCTCGGTCTGGGGCTCCATGCAAGATCTCACCTCGTGGGGCATCAATGATCATGAGGAAGGTGAGGGATCAGCCCAGAACTACACGGCAGGACCTGGTCAATGACCTGAAGAGAGCTGGGACCACAGTCTCAAAGAAAACCATTAGTAACACACTACGCCGTCATGGATTAAAATCCTGCAGCGCATGCAAGGTCCCCCTGCTCAAGCCAGCACATGTCCAGGCCCGTCTGAAGTTTGCCAATGACCATCTGGATGATCCAGAGGAGGAATGGGAGAAGGTTATGTGGTCTGAAGAGACAAAAATATAGCTTTTTGGTCTAAACTCCACTCGCCGTGTTTGGAGGAAGAAGAACGATGAGTACAACAACAAGAACACCATCCCAACCGTGAAGCATGGAGGTGGAAACATCATTCTTTGGGGATGCTTTTCTGCAAAGGGGACAGGACGACTGCACCGTATTGAGGGGAGGATGGATGGGGCCATGTATCGCGAGATCTTGGCCAACAGCCTCCTTCCCTCAGTAAGAGCATTGGAGATGGGTCGTGGCTGGGTCTTCCAGCATGACAACGACCCGAAACACACAGCCAGGGCAACTAAGGAGTGGCTCCGTAAGAAGCATCTCAAGGTCCTGGAGTGGCCTAGCAAGTCTCCAGACCTGAACCCAATAGAAAATCTTTGGAGGGAGCTGAAAGTCCGTATTGCCCAGCGACAGCCCCGAAACCTGAAGGATCTGGAGAAGGTCTGTATGGAGGAGTGGGCCAAAATCCCTGCTGCAGTGTGTGCAAACCTGGTCAAGACCTACAGGAAACGTATGATCTCTGTAATTGCAAACAAAGGTTTCTGCACCAAATATTAAGTTCTGCTTTTCTGATGTATCAAATACTTATGTCATGCAATAAAATGCAAATTAATTACTTAAAAATCATACAATGTGATTTTCTGGATTTTTGTTTTAGAGTCCATCTCTCACAGTTGAAGTGTACCTATGATAAAAATTACAGACCTCTACATGCTTTGTAAGTAGGAAAACCTGCAAAATCGGCAGTGTATCAAATACTTGTTCTCCCCACTGTATGTCCCATAGAAGTCTTAGCATCGCAAATGCTTGGAAATCAATGCCAAATTAACAAGATACTTGTTCATCCTTTTAGTTTTTCCTGTTTTAATCTTTGTTAGTACCATATTAAACACCACTAAAAATACCAAGACATGAAGCTGTGATTGTCCCCAAACATTGGGCTGCTCTATGTCACTACAAGTAGCCTGTGAATTACACTGTCCCTGTACAAATCCATCATTCACTGTAAAGTCACTATACGTTTTTTGTCTCTGTTTATTTTGAAAGATGCAGTCACATCAGTTCTGGCAGTCAAACAAGGCTATTCATCATAGGCTAAAACCATATGATGAGATTTGGATTCCTACAGACGCAGCCGTAGCAGCAGCAGCTCTGTGAGGCGTACCGTGGGTTAGTGTACTGTGCTGTGTAGTGCATACAGTATGTAGAGTTGGATGTAGAGATGTGGGGCCCAGCTAGCGTGGCTGCTGGCAGGAAGGACAGCTGGGCAGGTGGAGAGCAGGGGAAGCTGGGTACTGATCCACAGCCCCCACCAGCCTGTAGTGACTCCACAGCCAACCGCTGGTGGGTCCCAATGCTCATCTTTGTTTTTCACCCAAAAACACACACACAACAACAATGGCCATAGCACAGGCAGAACAACCTTCTTTCCAGAAGCCACATTTTCCATATATTGGTCTTTGTATTGTTCTGAAATCCCATTGTAAAGGAGACAAACAACCCTGTTTTAATCGGAGTGCCTTGTAAAGAGCCTCTCTCCCATACTGTAGAGCAGAGCAAGGAGATAAATGACATTTCAGCTTGGGAGACATAAAGCTGGTATGGAGCCGTGCTCTCTGGGGGCAGGAGTATATCACACAAGGTCACAGTGAAATCCCTCTATCACACCCCCACTCCTACTTCCAGCAACACAGCAGCAGCTGCCAGTTCCCTCTCCTCTTCTCCTCAGTCCTCACACACACAGCAGCATCAGGGGTCACGCCCACAGAGAGGTGTCAGCAGCCAATCAAAATGCAGGGAAGAGGCTGTCTGAGCAGCAAAAAAATACCATTAGAAATACCCAGCAGCTTCGTGTGTGTCTCCTAATCAGTCCTTTGAGTGAGATCCCTGCTCTAATGACTGGTTGTATATCATAGAGCCAGAGGGCCTCACATAGAAGTATAATTCTGATTATATAGGGCCTCTTCACACAGATCAGACCTGCAGGACTCCAGTGCTAGGCTCAGCTGCCTGTGTGTGTGAGAATATTCCCAATGGGGCTAGAGAGAGAAAGAGAGCGAGAGAGAAGTGACAGAGAGTGGTGAAGGAGAAGACAGGCAACAGAGAGAAAGAAGAAACAGCATCAGCCAGATAAGATAAGGTCTGGCTCCTTTATCTCAACACCAGTAAATAAAAATGACTAACAAAGCCACAGCAAGATTTTACACACTTGATCCACAGCGCATGAAATGTATCTATTTGTTTTAGGCACCATTCATTGTAAGACTGTGGTTATCTTACATAGCAATCCTAAACAATTCAGAAATGTGATAACGAACTGACGCCAAGACTATGTTCTCTCTACAACCAACAATAAAGAAGTGTTCAAATTCATGACCAAGGTTAGCTGCATTACACAATCAATTAACCATATAACCCACTGAATCAAATTTTTCTGTAAGGTTAATTGCATAAAACTGAATCTATGGTCTCATCTACTCTTAGAGCAGGGTAAATGTAATGTAAATGTAAAGAATAATAATAATTGGTCATTTAGCAGACGCTCTTATCCAGAGCGACTTACAGGAGCAATTAGGGTTAAGTGCCCTGCTCAAGGGCACATCGACAGATTTTTCACCTAGTCGGCTCGGGGATTAGAACTAGCGACCTTTCGGTTACTGGCACAACGCTCTTAACCACTAAGCTACCTGCCGCCCATAAATGTAAAGAGGTTCCCCACCGCTCAATCAAGTCAAATCTAGTATTGGAGAATACAAAACAAAGTACAGTGAGGGAAAATCCCTGCTGATTTTGTACGTTTGCCCACTGACAAAGACATGATCAGTCTATAATTTTAATGGTAGGTTTATTTGAACAGTGAGAGACAGAATAACAACAACAAAAATCCAGAAAAATGCTATAAATTGATTTGCATTTTAATGAGGGAAATAAGTATTTGACCCCTCTGCAAAACATGACTTAGTACTTGGTGGCAAAACATTTGTTGGCAATCACAGAGGTCAGACGCTTCTTGTAGTTGGCCACCAGGATTTTGTCCCACTCCTCTGTGCAGATCTTCTCCAAGTCATTAAGGTTTCGAGGCTGACGTTTGGCAACTCGAACCTTCAACTCCCTCCACAGATTTTCTATGGGATTAAGGTCTGGAGACTGGCTAGGCCACTCCAGGACCTTAATGTGCTTCTTCTTGAGCCACTCCTTTGTTGCCTTGGCCGTGTGTTTTGGGTCATTGTCATGCTGGAATACCCATCCACAACCCATTTTCCCTGGCCGAGGGAAGGAGGTTCTCACCCAAGATTTGATGGTACATGGCCCCGTCCATCGTCCCTTTGATGCGGTGAAGTTGTCCTGTCCCCTTAGCAGAAAAACACCCCCAAAGCATAATGTTTCCACCTCCATCTCCATGTTTGACGGTGGGGATGGTGTTCTTGGGGTCATAGGCGGCATTCCTCCTCCTCCAAACACGGCGAGTTGAGTTGATGCCAAAGAGCCCGATTTTGGTCTCATCTGACCACAACACTTTCACCCAGTTCTCCTCTGAATCATTCAGATGTTCATTGGCAAACTTCAGACGGCCCTTTATATGTGCTTTCTTGAGCAGGGTGATCTTGCGGGCGCTGCAGGATTTCAGTCCTTCACGGCGTAGTGTGTTACCAATTGTTTTCTTGGTGACTATGGTCCCAGCTGCCTTGAGATCATTGACAAGATCCTCTCGTGTAGTTCTGGGCTGATTCCTCACCGTTCTCATGATCCTTGCAACTCCACGAGGTGAGATCTTGCATGGAGCCCCAGGCCGAGGGAGATTAACAGTTATTTTGTGTTTCTTCCATTTGCGAATAATCGCACCAACTGTTGTCACCTTCTCACCAAGCTGCTTGGCGATGGTCTTGTAGCCAATTCCAGCCTTCTGTAGGTCTACAATCTTGTCCTTGACATCCTTGGAGAGCTATTTGGTCTTGGCCATGGTGGAGAGTTTGGAATCTGATTGATTCATTGCTTCTGTGGACAGGTGTCTTTTATACAGGTAACAAGCTAAGATTAGGAGCACTCCCTTTAAGAGTGTGCTCCTAATCTCAGCTCGTTACCTGTATAAAAGACACCTGGGAGCCAGAAATCTTTCTGATTGAGAGGGGGTCAAATACTTATTTCCCTCATTAAAATGCAAATCAATTTATAACATTTTTGACATGGGTTTTTCTGGATTTTTTTGTTGTTATTCTGTCTCTCGCTGTTCAAATAAACCTACCATTAAAATTATAGACTGATCATGTCTTTGTCAGTGGGCAAACATACAAAATCAGCAGGGGATCAAATACTTTTTTCCCTCACTGTAACATACGCATATGCTATGCTTGTAATGCAAAATGTATCACTTGTTGAATCGTATGCAGTTTATTAAGCTTCTATTTTGAATATCATTTTGTATACAGTACAATGACTATTATTCTATTCTATCCAGTCTTGCCACGTGTCAGAGAGAAAAGGAAGCAGTAAAATAGAAGGACTTTGGTATGTTGTGTTAACATCAGTGAGTTCTGCTCAGGGTGCTATGGAAACTACATGACGCAGGAGCAGATTCTGCAGAGGTGAGGAGCGAGGACACCGGCTCAGCTCTATCTCTATCTCTCTCTATCAGCCATTCTATGGGAACATCCCTGCTGATTAGATTTAATTCACTAGGCGAGTCATTCCAAATGTCTCTAACGTGAGCCCTCACTCTGGAGTATAAAATATGTACTCTTTGTTGGCTTATCAAGAACACTGCTGAGAATATGCACATGAATGGAGATGTTGCCTGTAAAATGAGTTTATATTTGGCTACAGATTTTAATAAACAGTCAGCTCTGTCTTATTTTTTTTAATGAAAGTTGTAATTTGTGTCTATATCAGTGGCTCCGGTGAGCTTCTCTCCCAGGAAATGTGGAACAGCAGAACACTTTACATACTCATAAAAAATGCAGGCGTATCCATCAGCTGAATTCCTCAGGGTCAGCTAGCAGCCAACGTGACACATGCAGTTCCTCACAATAGCTCCAATCCGTTACCAAGGTAACCATCTTTAAGGGGTCAATGTATTTTTACAGAGAATTGTATTTATTTATCTGACAGTCGATATTACACACGTTCAGGAACCAAGGAAAATAAGCATTGATTAAGATATCCAGAGAATGTTGCAACTGCACCATATAAACTATCTCCAATGTTTACAGCATATGATTGGTTTAGAGAAGAAGGCTAAAAATAATATATTTTTCCTCTGTGAACAACATGGTAATAAGGATGGATGCTGTGGTAGTGATTGAGAGCTATGCCTTCCTTGCCTGGCTGTAAATAATGGAAGATTACAGTGAACATGAAGGAAAATGGGCTTAAGGTAAATAAATCAAGCAATCTGTAAAAGGTAATTGTAGCACTGGGGCTTATGCACAGAGCCTGGGCAGAGCCTGGCCCACTGACAGAAAAACAGGCAGACAGACCGACAGACAGAGCCTGGGCAGAGCCTGGCCCACTAACAGAAAAACAGACAGACAGACAGACAGACAGACAGACAGAGCCTGGGCAGAGCCTGGGCAGAGCCTGGCCCACTGACAGAAAAACAGACAGACAGACAGACAGACAGACAGAGCCTGGGCAGAGCCTGGGCAGAGCCTGGCCCACTGACAGAAAGAAAGAAAGAAAGACAGAGCCTATAGCCTGGGACACAGTGACTAGGCTACCAGTATTAAAACTATTAAAAAGCTCCATGCATCCTGTATATCTAATCATTACATATTCAATGATCTGTAACGTTTTATGTTAATATTCTGTCATAATGCCTACACAAGGTTGTCATAAACTTGCCTTAGAACGTGACATTTCATTTAATGACGTTCCATTTAATGACATTGCAAAGTTCGACCTAGCCAGTCTTGGAGGCAGGGGTGTTAAGGACACAGCTTAATGAGGGGAATGTCGCAGTTATATCAGACAGGTACTAATCAATAACAGGACATTGATTTAATATTTTAGAGCAGTTGAACTCGATTGACTGCTTGAGGAACAAGAGAAAAACACGAAAATCTCTACTTTTACAACCCATAATCCCTCTGTCACAATTTGTTAACAGCGTATAAAAGCAAGGTGTGTTGTTTGCCACCTACAATTCAGACATCAGTCAATTAACATGTACTGTTACGATTTTGTAGTGTCTAGCAGCTATGGGAATTTGCAACAGCTGGCTGAGCCCAAGTTGAAGTTTGACAACTTTGTGAATGGCTCCTTAGAATGGAAACACAAAGCAGAAGTCCCAAAGCAGTCAATGTGTCACGACAGTATGAACACGTATGCCTAGATACTTACAAATCTATCAAGAGGGAAGTTAGTACAAATATAGCCTGCCTAACTCTCATCCATCTCCCCTACTTCTTCTACTCACTCTCTTCCTGTGCCTGCTGCCCTGTCAGAGGAGATGCAGTTTATTTAACAGTGAGCAGCACATCCCTCTGACGCAGCATGGTCCTGTTTGAGACACTAGACTAGTCGTCTACCTCCCTTGCGCTGGATTGAGAACAGGCCCTGTGGAAGTCACAGCCAGGTCAGGAAGAGTAAGCCCTCCACGGCTCAGTCACAATGTGCAGCCAGACATCCAATACAAACGTCACCAGCTGGACATCAGCCAACAGTGGATTACAGAAGCTTACAGATAAGACTATGGAGGGCACCCAAAGTCACCAGAAACTAATTTAAAACAATTATAATGGGTATGAATCACACAGCAACATGTATAAGGCATACTATTTCCTCAAGAGAATATTAAACTATGTCCGTGCTATTGGAATTTTACAGAATGTCTCAGCTTTAGCTCAGGGGGATTAGACAGTCTTGTGGCGGGAAAAAGACCCGGGTTCAAACCCCAGTCAGACACACTAGCAAACAGTTTGTCAGAAAGAAACTTCAATAGCCTTGGTGCTCTGGGACTCATGTTACAGCACACTATGAAGCCTAGTGTGGTAG
Organism: Coregonus clupeaformis; assembly: GCF_020615455.1. Lineage (NCBI taxonomy): Eukaryota > Metazoa > Chordata > Actinopteri > Salmoniformes > Salmonidae > Coregonus > Coregonus clupeaformis. The sequence goes on along the minus strand of NC_059211.1, from coordinate 41,993,974 downwards.
ACTAGTGTTAGAGCACACTAGTGATGCGCGGGTTGATGCTGTCCCCGCGGTTATATCTGCGGGGCGGACGGGTTTAGGGCAGTTGCAGTCGGTGCCGTTTAAGATGAGAGAGGAGGATTTTTACTTTTCATGAGCATAGCTTATTTCTATTACAGCATATTGGATGACTGTCATTCATATTCCATTCACCCAGTTCAATGTAACAGCGATACAGTGGCTTGCGAAAGTATTCACCCCCTTGGCATTTTCCCTATTTTGTTGCCTTACAACCTGGAATTCAAATGGGTTTTTGGGGGTTTGTATCATTTGATTTACACAACATGCCTACCACTTTGAAGATGCAAAATATTTTTTATTGTGAAACAAACGAGAAATAAGACAAAAAAACTTAAAGTCTCTTGGGGTATGTCACGCCCTGGCTCTGGGGACACTTGTATGTTGAGCCAGGGTGTGAGTTTCCTTTGGGTATTCTAGTTTTTGTATATCTATGTTGGCCAGGGTGGCTCCCAATCAGAGACGGCTGTAGCTCGTTGTCTCTGATTGGGAGTCATACTTAGGTAGCCGTTAGGCATTCATTGGGTGTGGTTTCTTGTTCCATGTTGGTTTGTGAATGTAACCAGGGACGTCACGTTTTCGTTTTGTTGTTTTGTTCGTGTGATCATCTATAAATAAATATGTTCGCATTCAACACTGCGCCTTGGTCCTCCTCTCTTCCCGACGATCGTGACAGGGTATGTCTCTATAAGCTTGGCACATCTAGCCACTGGGATGTTTTCCCATTCTTCAGCAAAACTGCTCCAGCTCCTTCAAGTTGGATGGGTTCCGCTGGTGTACAGCAATCTTTAAGTCATACCACAGATTCTCAATTGGATTGAGGTCTGGGCTTTGACTAGGCCATTCCAAGACATTTAAATGTTTCCCCTTAAACCACTCAAGTGTTGCTTTAGCAGTATGCTTAGGGTTATTGTCCTGCTGGAAGGTGAACCTTCGTCCCAGTCTCAAATCTCTGGAAGACTGAAACAGGTTTCCCTCAAGAATTTCCCTGTATTTAGCGCCATCCATCATTCCTTCAATTCTGACCAGTTTCCCAGTCCCTGCCGATGAAAAACATCCCCACAGCATGATGCTGCTACCACCATACTTCACTATGGGGATGGTGTTCTCTGGGTGATGAGAGGTGTTGGGTTTGCGCCAGACATAGCATTTTCCTTGATGGCCAAAAAGCTCAATTTTAGTCTCATCTGACCAGAGTACCTTCTTCCATATGTTTGGGGAGTCTCCCACATGCCTTTTGGTGAACACTAAACATGTTTTCTTATTTTTTTCTTTAAGCAATGGCTTTATTCTGGCCACTCTTCTGTAAAGCCCAGCTCTGTGGAGTGTACGGCTTAAAGTGGTCCTATGGACAGATACTCCAATCTCCGCTGTGGAGCTTTGCAGCCCCTTCAGGGTTATCTTTGGTTTCTTTGTTGCCTCTCTGATTAACGCCCTCCTTGCCTGGTCTGTGAGTTTTGGTGGGCAGCTATCTCTTGGCAGGTTTGTTGTGGTGCCATATTCTTTCAATTTTTTTATAATGGATTTAATGGTGCTCCGTGGGATGTTCAAAGTTTCTGATATTTTTTTATAACCCAACCCTGATCTGTACTTACATTTACATTTTAGTCATTTAGTAGACGCTCTTATCCAGAGCAACTTACAGGAGCTATTAGGGTTAAGTGCCTTGCTCAAGGGCACATCGACAGATTTTTCACCTAGTTGGCTCAGGGATTAGAACCAGCGACCTTTCGGTTACTGCCACAATGCTCTTAACTACTAAGCTACCTGCCGCCCTTCTCCACAACTCTGTCCCTGACCTGTTTGGACAGCTCCTTGGTCTTCATGGTGCCGCTTGCTTGTTTGTGCCCCTTGCTTAGTGGTGTTGCAGACTCTGGGGCCTTTCAGAACAGGTGTAGATATACTGAGATCATGTGACACTTAGATTGCACACAGGTGGACTTTTTTAACTAATTATGTGACTTCTGAAGGTAATTGGTTGCACCAGATCTTATTTAGGGGCTTCATAGCAAAGGGGGTGAATACATATGCACGCACCATTTTTCCATTATTTATTTTTTAGAATTTTTTGAACCAAGTAATTTTTTTCATTTCACTTCACCGATTTGGACTATTTTGTGTATGTCCATTACATGAAATCCAAATAAAATCCATTTAAATTACAGGTTGTAATGCAACAAAATAGGAAAAACGCCAAGGGGGATGAATACTTTTGTAAGGCAGTGTAGGTTTAGGCTACTACATGATTCTCAAATTTTCCCTATACCCATCATGAGGTTGCTATAACCTAGCCTGTGAATGAAAGTTTACAATGTAGGTGCACACAACACACCTTGTTGTTCTGTGCTCACTTGAACAGGAAGGTGGCGCGGCGATCCTCCTTGTGGGCAAATTTTGTCATCATACTTTGTCATCAAAGTCTGGCATTCTCTGGATTTATGGTGCTTTCAAGACAACTGGGAACTCAGGAAAAACAAGGTTGAATCATGACATCAGTGATCTTCAGGTCAGAGCTCTAGAAAGAGGCCTGAGTTACCGACTTGGAATTCTGAGTTGGATGACCATTCAAAACGTATTTTCCCAGTCGGAGCTAGTTTTTTTCAGAGTCTGAGATTTCCCAGTTCCGAGTTTCTAGTTGTTTTGAATGCAGCAGAAGTCATGCTGGATTGACAGCATGGCCAATGTACTCAACCTTTTCTGGCCCATGGTGTTGTATGTGAATGTTTATCATTTTAAACTTGGAAAAGAGACCCTTAAACCCAGACTTGGACCACAAACCCACTCCACTGAATAGCAGGCTAGGGATTGCTTTGCAATGCTTGCAGTTAGCCACTGATTCCTTCCAAACCACTCATTGTTGAATTTGCGATTTCCAACTTGTTGTATAATGCTTATGTCCAATGGCCGATGATTTCTATAATTTCTCTTCATAATTTCTCTTCATGTGACAAGGATTGAAAAGGATTTGCCAGTAGATTGTTGACTTGATTCATGATGATGACTACTAGCTTGCTAGCTAAGATTTTGAAAGTATGATGTTGACATGATCAGTCCAATCAAAGCTACTGTAGATATAACGTGATTTGACGTCATTTTATCTAATGCCTTCTTGGATGGGCACTTCTAATGTAACTCTATGTCAGCACCCAAGGGGCTTGAATGTTGGAGCTCTATCCTTAGATGTTGCGGTGACGTAGTGTCCCCATGAGTGACAGAACACTGAGCCAATCACAGCACAACTAGAGAAGATTACCAACCCTTATGCTCTGTATTTTCTGCTGGCTGCCCCTCCACCACAGAAAGCACTGAGCTAGGCAGAAACACCTGCATTTTGGAGCTGCCTTACTCAAGAAAGCAAAAAAGAGACCATGTTTGTATAAGGCTTTATTAACTCAATATATATTATTATTTTGTTTTAGCTAAACAGGTGGGGCTCAAAACAGGTGGGGCCCCTGCCCTGAATGACAGGTCACCACTGCAACTTTCACAGTGAATGCTTTTGTTTATATGTTTTGTGCAAATTAATTGAACATTGCCAAATGCATCATAAAAAAATTATTGTTCCTATTTAATGCAACCCTTGCTGTTAATAGATTGCAAAGCAGCATACAACAGAGCTAAACGTTTGGAACAAGTTCACTTTCTAATCCATACCCTAAAAACACATATCAAGTGCAAGTTAGCTGATTAGCTCACATCTGAAGGCTGGAGGGCATTTACAACGTCTTCTACTGCGGATCGCTAAAATATCCTAATGATTATTACATTTACATTTTACATTATGATCACACTTCCTCAATTCAAACATTATGGCGACACTATACCAAAGATGGTTTGGTATGGTTTAGAAACTTGGGAACCAATCTCGAGTTATCAGTGTAGCCTGTTATCGCCTGGACTTATCTTCACGCCTAGAAAAAATCCTCCTGGCTTCCGTCATAACTCTCAAATTATAGAAAAAAAAGAGGAAGAATGTTGTCTAGTAAACTAGTCCCGTGCGAATAGGGCTATAGCCTTAATAATAACTCCTGCAGAATTAAGCATTTCTTGCTGTAAAATGATACACCAAATGTAGGCAAAATTTGGACTTGGGAACAGGAGTGGAAAAATATGATTTCTTCTTTCTGCATCTTGAGAGAATGTAATGCTCAGTTAGATCCCATTTGTAGATGTGCTGTCTTTATCATAAAAGCATCATAAAAGCTGATAATATTTCAACCACATAAAATATGCATTGAAGCCAAACTGAAATCTTATAAGAAACACATTGGGTCATTTTCACAGCTTTCTTTTTCCTTACAACCGATCAAACTGATGTCATTTGGACATTTTACACAGAAAATCGTTCCTATTTTTTTTTTGCGTTATTGTATTTTCTCCCCAGTCCCTAAACTTGTTTGTCCCGCGAAAGATGACAGAGAAAACTTTACCGATGTCAACTAGATTGAAGAATTAATTCTATCGATCTATTACAATATTCTGTTGAGAAAGGGTTTACTTAGTCTTCTAGGGCAACCTATAATGACAGAAGAGAAGCTTGACTAACAAATAGCCTACCAAAATGTCAGATATTATAAGCAGAAATATATCTAAATCAGGCAAAAAAATTATCTTGCACCCCCTGTCAAAAAATCATTCTCCAGTCTTTGACTGTAGCCTATAATGCATTTTCTATATTTGCGGGTTAGGGTTGGGTGCGGGCCTCAGATTTTCACTTTATCACATATAGTCGGGCGGGTGCGGATGGGTTATTAACAATTGCGGGCGGGTGCTTGGTGAACACACAGTTGACCCGCACACCACTACAGCACACTATATAGCCTAATGTGGTAGACTAGTGTTAGAGCATGCTATGTAGCCTAATGTGGTAGACTAGTGTTAGAGCATGCTATGCAGTCCTAGTTAACAAGCCCTTGACATGAAGATTAGAAAGCTACTCTCAAGGGCACATGTCACAGAGAGGCAGTGAAAAAGGGTGAGAAAGAGGACGTGTCAGACAGCAGAGCGTGTGAATATACCTCTTACTGGCATTAGGAGTGAGAGAGCATTTGAATGAGAGCAGAGTCAGATCAAGTTACTGAGCCCGCCATCTCTGCAGCTCTCAGAAGTTCGGCCTAGCCAGCCTTGGAGGCAGGGGTGTTATGGACACAGCTTACTGAGGGGAATCTCACAGTTATATCAGACAGGTACTAATCAATAACAGGACATTGATTTAACCTTTTATCTCAGACTGCAACTATATGTTTGGATTATCTGTGACAGGTCTTATTTACCTCACGGTGTCTGCAAAGCTAAACAGTCTAATCCTCCATCAACATTATTTACAGTCCATGGTAAACATCCTTAGGAAGGATTCACCTTTAAGATTGAAAGTGTATCAAACCAACAGTTTTAATACATTAATAAAAAGTATAATCCACCTAGAGTGAAACTACTCTACATACTGTGTAAATACATCAAATATAAAACCGTTTAAATAATTCAGTTCAAATCAAGGCTAATATGGGTGTGCATGGATAGTGGCAGATCTGAATAAGTACACATTTCATCTATACTGAACAAAAATATTAACACAACATGCAACAATTTCAAAGATTTTACTGAGTTGCAGTTCATAGAAGGAAATCACAGTCAATTGAAATAAATTCATTAGGCCCTAATCTATGGATTTCACATGACTGGGCAGGGGCGCAGCTGTCACGATCGTTCAAGGAAGCGGACCAAGGCGCAGCGTGATATGTGTACATTCTTTTATTAGTACTTAATACACGATACAAAAACAACAAAACAAACGATACGTGAAGTCCTGGGTTGAACACAAACCTTCCGGAACAAGATCCCACAAAGACTAGTGCCAAACATGCTGCCTAAGTATGGACCCCAATCAGAGACAACGAGAAACAGGTGCCTCTGATTGGGAACCACCCTGGCCAACATAGATCTACACGATCTAGATCAACAACATAGAAAATACAACATAGACACTACACACCCTGGCTCAACATTTAAGAGTCCCCAGAGCCAGGGCGTGACAGCAGCCATGGGTGAGCCTGGGAGGGCATAGGCCCACCCACTTGGGAGCCAGGCCCACCCACTTGGGAGCCAGGCCCAGGCAATCAGAATGAGTTTTTTCCCACAAAAGGGATTTATTACAGACAGAAATACTATTCCCAAGAAAAGAAAATGCATTCAGACTCAATCATACAATAATTGGTGGACTGACTCCACAATATGGCCTTAGAGAGCCATACATCATGAGAGTGGAGGCTCCCTCCATTGAAACATGGTGCCCGAGGGTCTACTGTAGTCCATCACATACACCACACACACACACACACTAGGCGTCTTCAGAATGAGATCATCACAACTACCTATCCTCTCATCATGGGCCAGTCAACACCATCATCATTTACACTGGAATAAGGATTTCAATATACAGTACTATACTACATGTGGTTCAAACAACAATACACATATGCTGCATTGATCTGGAGTATACCATATCTATCACGTATCAGCTAAAACAATGGCATCTGTCTATAGAGAACATTGAACAGCAAGTCCACTTTATGACATCCACAGCTGGCTGCAGGAAAGAACAGCTGTGCAGATACTGATATTTCTACATGCAGCTTTACATTGCCTTGTTCCTGAAAAACGGACTACACCCTCAATTGGTGATACCAAACTAAAACGTTTGGGGTTAAAGGACTGTGTAGCTGGGTGAAGGGGGACAGGAAGCTGAGACTGGGAAGACTTGACTGGGATACTAAAAGGTCACTCAGTCTACTGTTAGATGTAGACAATGAAAACATATGTTACATAACAGGATTGGGCTTCTGACAGCTATTCTCATCCTAGAATTCAGGTTAACCTCAAAGGCGCTTTGTTTCTAAAACTGACATTACTTAAGAAATACTCCAAGTAGAAGGACCTCTTCAGTGGGTTTAACACAATGATTTACAGAATAGTCTTGACTGAACAAGGGAAATCATGTCATACTGTGAAGTCATTGTTTTCTCAACAACGTAGCAACTGCTCATTAATCATACAGGCAAGTTAAAATGTTACCATTTGAGGACAGGCCTCTTCAGCACAACAGCAGTTGTTCTTGTCACGAAGGCAAGGAAAATGGAGGATTGTTTTTTTCCATCTCCTGTGCTCTACATTACAATCAGGTTCTCTGTGGTAACATGTCAGAGTGTGTGGGAGGAAAAAATATCTTGTTCTGCCGCAAGTTATTCATTCATTATAGAGGAAGACTAGGGATGCAGGATGGCAAAAGTAAGATCCTCACATGGAGACTAGATTAGTTTTTAAGCAGGGCGCAGAATGCTCTGATGAGTCAGACAGGTTGGGCAATGGACCATGGCTTCCATTGGTGAGAACTGACAAAACACAGCTATGTCAGTGCAACAGACTCACAAGGGCAGTTGTGCTGATGATGATTAATAGCACTTGTTGACAACTGGGTGAGTTCTTTATATTCCGTGATTTCATAAATTTCCTACATTAAATGTCATACATTTATCTTCACAACAACGTTCAGCGAGTCCTTTTATATTCAATCACCAGGTGTGCAATTCACTTTGATGAAACATGCAAACAAGACTCAGCTATCCTATTTGCTGCAGTCTGTCTACATGCAAGGTTTTGCAGTCACAAATACTGGCACTGCCATTGGTTGGCTGCAGAATTGTCTAATTAGCCTCACTAAATAGGTCATAGTTTTAGCTTAACTGCCACATATACATATACACGCACCCTCATGTTTCACTTGTTTTATGGTCCATTCCTGCCTGCCCGTCCTCCTTTTTAGCTCTTGGTGGATTCGAGGTAAGACGGAATCATCTGTTACTATGCTGACTCTGCTGACATAACAAAGGCCTCTGCAATAATTACAGGCAAAATGCTCAAGATCACAAAGCCTGGGGAAATATACCGTAGAACATTTTTTAAAATCAGTGAAGTGAACTTGAGACTGTCCTTGAATACTGGGGATTTACTGGCTTCAGTTGTCTGGATTACAAGTGCGGGGAGAGGTTTCATGGCTTAAAATGGAATCATTTGTGTTCTTAAATACAGTGACCAGGTCACAGACAATTAAACCAAGGAGATATCCAAGCCTTCAAGAGTGACAAAAAGCAGTTTAGAACATTATAGCATTACCAACAACCGCATCGTATGCTACAGCACTGAGGGATTTAGCTATATTTGAACGTGCCTCTTTTGAGGCCAACCTCACCACCACTTTGTTTTTCTCTCTTTTCTTGGACAAAAGCCTGTGATCCATGGCCCAGTTCTGCCTCTGTCGCAGAACATCCTTGAGCATGAGAGTGGGCAGGAACAGCAGCATAATGATATCTCATGCTCTGTTGTTAGAAAGATGGAATATATCACTACCAATAGAGAAAGACTACATTTTCTGGGTGAATTGGTGTAGCGAATAAGGGGGAACAGCCAGAAGGGGCATGAACCAATAACCTATTATTACAGGGTAAGCATGCTATGTTGTGCAATAAAGATCCCAGTGTCTTGGCAGAGGCAGTATGCTTCCCATGCATGGAGGACACACTATGTCCTCTCTTGAGAAACAGGCCTATTTCCAAATCCCGACATGAACAGGGGCACACTTCCAAAAAAGATCTGAGAAACTGCAGCCGTATCCCATGGCTGCCACTGGTGTAGCGACTAAGCGGGAACAGCTTGAGTGCTTTTACATACAGTACAGAGAGGCTATAATATCAATTAATGTCTACGTAATAATCATTTACGTAAATACTTTTATAATGGAACCATTTATCCCCTTACAACAACAATGACCTTTTGAAAAGGAGCTTGTGTGCACTGCTGTAATACTGTTGACAACAACTAAATATCTGGAGAGAGTGCAATGCTGAGCGTTAAAGTTAGGACTGAGGATGGTGGTGATTGGTGCTGTGTTTTAGGTCACCTAACAGAAGGGACTCCCAGCTGCCTGTGAGAGCTGGTGCTCGGTGCCTGGGGAGCCAGGGACTTTCAAGATAATGGAGACAGATCCAGGACAGAGCAGACCTTTATAGTGAAGATGGAGGGGAACTAGAACAGATAACTCACCCTGCTGGAGTCTGGCAACACCTCCTGACATTTGGGAGTGTTTTGTGGACTCAAACCAATGTATCACTGTTATCAACACTAGGAGCTAAGTTTGATTAATATGACAAGAATGTATTCCAATGTAATATCTGCAAGTGAACAAGCCTTGATTCACTTGTTAAATGTGCAACCAGAGGGAAAAAAACTCTAGACCACCTTTACTCCACACACAGAGACGCGTACAAAGCTCTCCCTCGCCCTCCATTTGGCAAATCTGACCATAACTCTATCCTCCTGATTTCTGCTTACAAGCAAAAACTAAAGCAGGAAGCACCAGTGACTCGGTCAATAAAGAAGTGGTCAGATGACGCAGATGCTAAGCTACAGGACTGTTTTGCTAGCACAGACTGCAATATGTTCCGGGATTCTTCCGATGGCATTGAGGAGTACACCACATCAGTCACTGGATTCATCAATAAGTGCATCGATGACGTCGTCCCCACAGTGACCGTACGTACTGTACATACCCCAACCAGAAGCCATGGATTACAGGCAACATCCGCACTAAGCTAAAGGGTAGAGCTGCCGCTTTCAAGGAGCGGGACTCTAACCCGGACGCTTATAAGAAATCCTGCTATGCCCTCCGACGAACCATCAAACAGGCAAAGAGTCAATACAGGACTAAGATTGAATCGTACTACACCGGCTCCGTTACTCATCGAATGTGGCAGGGATTGCAAACTATTACAGACTACAAAGGGAAGCACAGCAGCGAGCTGCCCAGTGACACAAGCCTACCAGACAAGCTAAATTACTTCAATGCTCGCTTCGAGGCAAGCAACACTGAAGCATGCATGAGAGCATCAGCTGTTCCAGACGACTGTGTGATCATGCTCTCCGTAGCCGATGTGAGTAAGACCTTTAAACAGGTTAACATTCACTAGGCCGCAGAGCCAGATGGATTACCAGGACGTGTACTCAGAGCACGCGCTGACCAACTGGCAAGTGTCTTCACTGACATTTTCAACCTGTCCCTGACTGAGTCTGTAATACCAACATGTTTCAAGCAGACCACCATAGTCCCTGTGCCGAAGAACACTAAGGTAACCTACCTAAATGACTACCGACACGTAGCACTCACGTCTGTAGCCATGAAGTGCTTTGAAAGGCTGGTCATGGTTCACATCAACACCATTATCCCAGAAACCCTAGACACACTCCAATTTGCATACCGCCCCAACAGATCCACAGATGATGCAATCTCTATTGCACTCCACACTGCCCTTTCCCACCTGGACAAAAGGAACACCTATGTGAGAATGCTATTAATTGACTACAGCTCAGCGTTCAACACCATAGTGCCCTCAAAGCTCATCACTAAGCTAAGGAACCTGGGACTAAACACCTCCCTCTGCAACTGGATCATGGACTTCCTGACGGGCCGCCCCCAGGTGGTAAGGCTAGGTAACAACACATCTGCCACGCTGATCCTCAACACAGGGGCCCCTCAGGGGTGCGTGCTCAGTCCCCTCCTGTACTCCCTGTTCACTCATGACTGCATGGCCAGGCACGACTCCAACACCATCATTAAGTTTGCCGACAACATAACAGTGGTAGGCCTGATCAACAATGAGACAGCCTATAGGGAGGAGGTCAGAGACCTGGCCGTGTGGTGCCAGGATAACAACCTCTCCCTCAACGTGATCAAGACAAAGGAGATGATTGTGGACTACAGGAAAAAGAGGACCGAGCACGCCCCCATTCTCATAGACGGGGCTGTAGTGGAGCAGGTTGAGAGCTTCAAGTTCCTTGGTGTCCACATCACCAACAAACTATCATGGCCCAAACACACCAAGACAGTCATGAAGAGGGCACGACAAAGCCTTTTCCGCCTCAGGAGACTGAAAAGATTTGGCATGGGTCCTCAGATCCTCAAAAGGTTATACAGCTGCACCATCGAGAGCATCCTGACTGGTTGCATCACTGCCTGGTATGGCAACTGCTCGGCCTCCGACCGCAAGGCACTACAGAGGGAAGTGCGTACGGCCCAGTACATCACTGGGGCCACGCTTCCTGCCATCCAGGACCTCTATACCAGGTGGTGTCAGAGGAAGGCCCTACTATTGTCAAAGACTCCAGCCACCCTAGTCATAGACTGTTCTTTCTGCTACCACACGGCAAGCGGTACCGTAACGCCAAGTCTAGGTCCAAAAGGCCTCTTAACAGCTTCAACCACCAAGCCATAAGACTCCTGAACAGCTAATGAAATGGCTACCCGGACTATTTACATTGTCCACCCCCCCTCCTCCCCCCACCCTCTTTTACACTGCTGCTACTCTCTGTTTATTATCTTTGCATAGTCACTTTAACTCTACCTACATGTATAGATTACCTCGACTAACCTTTGCCCCCGCACATTGACTCTGTACTGGTACCCCCTGTTTATAGCCTTGCTACTGCTGCTCTTTAATAATTTTAAATTTTTTACTTATCTATTTTTTACTTAACACTTAAAACTGCATTGTTGGTTAAGGGCTTGTAAGTAAGCATTTCACTGCAAGGTCTACACCTGTTGTATTCGGCGTATATGACAAATACAATTTGATTTGATTTGATTTGAATATGTTTCCTAAAGCCAGCATCCTTGCAGATACTTCCATGCCCTATCATGATTCCGACAGGCAGAGGGAATTTGTGCTCTGTGAGTAAATGTGGTTACTGAGGAGGAATGCTTTGCTGAGGTAATCTTTCGCAGGTCAGTGGGCAGGCACGGAGGCAGGCAGGGAGGGAGGGAGGGAGGCAGGCAGGTCAGTGGGCAGGCAGGGAGGCAGGGAGGCAGGCAGGTCAGTGGGCAGGCAGGGAGGCAGGCAGGCAGACATGTCAGTAGGCAGGGAGGGAGGGAGGCAGGCAGGCAGGGAACCGACGGGTTGAGGTGTTCAGTGACGCAGTGTTGTCATCACTCATTACCACATCTGTTCACTGGTTCAATGTGAACAAACAGAGTAAAGCTACCAGAGGGGAACAGGCAACTGTAGTCCATTTCACCCTGTCACAACAATCAAAGAAACAATCACTCAGCTGACCCAGGTCCAGATCACATTATGGAGGAGGATAGTGAATCATAGCTGATCCTGAGGAGAGGCATTATGATATGTCTCCATTAGGAGGAAACACACAGTTAAATACCTACTATAATTACATATCTATAATGGGTAATGACCCATTTCGCTGCAATGAGTCTTCCTGAACTTGTTTAGCCTGATATACGGCAGCACGTACGCCTCTGTATGACCCAAGCCTTGGCCCGTGACCCACTATCTGAAACTGATCTAATGCATCTGTAGTCTGAAGCCAGACAATCTGTCCTCTGTCTCTAGGCCGAAAAAAAAGAATTCCCCAAAGTAATAAGAAGAGGATTCCTTCTGTGCAACAAACACAACAGTGTTTTCATTGTCCCTTTAGTATAGGTCAGTACTCCTCAAGTAATTGCCCAACATTTAGTATTATTAATGATTCCATATTATACCATAACTATTATTGAAAACGGTAAAATCGAATTAAACGTTTTTCAAAGTGTAATTTCTAATGCTATTTTTCTTGATGAGCTCTCTAGCCTACATTTAGATCACCATCTCCATTCATTATTACACTCTTAATGAGTACTGGGGAACAAGTGACCTTTCCATACAGAACACATTTCACCCTCACACAGAACTGCTACGTTTCTGAATTTCTCCATTGATGCATTATTCTGGGATAGACTCCCCTTGCCTTGCTAGCGCTAATTTAATATCTTTGTAGTCTGTGCCAGGCAATTGCTCTGTGAGGCTCTCCATTTCGTTCTCCTGTGCCCCTTTATGAGCTATACAACCCCAGTAACCTACACATTTTTCTCTCACTCCTGCTCGCAGCACTCAACTTTTACCATCTCCCCCTCTCGAAATACCATTGGCTGGCCAACCTCAAGCACCTTTTCCTCCCTTTTCCAACACTCAACATCATTATATTGGGGGCTAATAACCATTTAGCCTCAGCACATGAAGCATTTAACTGTGCTAAACTACCATTTAAAATATCAAATAACAATTAAGGCATGTTCTTCACCAAATGTAATCTCAGTAAATGCAGAGAGGTAAGAATAAGAGAGATTTGGTCTTATCACAGATCTTAAAGTACATACACTAAGCCTGTCCCACTTCACATCCCACTCTGCCTGTGTGATTGTGTGTGTGTGTGTGTGTGTGTGTGTGTGTGTGTGTATGTGTGTGTGTGTGTGTGTGTGTGTGTGTGTGTGTGTGTGTGTGTGTGTGTGTGTGTGTGTGTGTGTGTGTGTGTGTGTGTGTGTGTGTGTGTGTGTGTGTGTGTGTGTGTGTGTGTGTGTGTGTGTGTGTGTGTGTAATATTGTTCAGATATACACCGGACAAGAGACATTTATTTGGGCCGTACTAACCAATTATGGGGCCCAGGGCAAGAACGTGTTTAACAACAGAAAATCACATTTCTCCTTTCCTAAAAACGTTGGCTATTACACCTATATACACCTACCACACCAGGTGTCGCAGGAAGGCCAAGAAGATCACCCAGGACCTCAGCCACCCGAGCCACAGCCTTTTCTCCCCGCTTCCCTCACTCAGACGCGGGCAGTACAGGAGCATCATGGCTAAAACTGTAAGACTGGCCAATAGCTTCTACCCCCAGACCACCAGGCTGTTGAATAGCCACCACTAGGCTACTCCCTCATTGTTACAGTTGTAAAAACATTGAAAGACACCCGTTTTAAAATCAGCGGGGCAAAAAAAATATGTTCATCCCGAAGTTGTCTGTCTGACTGCCCGCAGCATGAAATATGCCTTCTGCTATGATCTGTCTGACTGCCCGCAGCATGAAATATGCCTTCTGCTATGATCTGTCTTACTGCCCGCTGCATGAAATATGCCTTCTGCTATGATCTGTCTGACTGCCCGCAGCATGAAATATGCCTTCTGCTATGATCTGTCTGACTGCCCGCAGCATGAAATATGCCTTCTGCTATGATCTGTCTGACTGCCCGCAGCATGAAATATGCCCTCTGCTATGATCTGTCTGACTGCCCGCAGCATGAAAAATGCCCTCTACTATGATCTGCCTGACTGCCCGCAGCATGAAATATGCCCTCTGCTATGATCTGTCTGACTGCCCGCAGCATGAAATATGCCTTCTGCTATGATCTGTCTGACTGCCCGCAGCATGAAATATGCCTTCTGCTATGATCTGTCTGACTGCCCGCAGCATGAAATATGCCTTCTGCTATGATCTGTCTGACTGCCCGCAGCATGAAAAATGCCTTCTGCTATGATCTGTCTGACTGCCCGCAGCATGAAATATGCCCTCTGCTATGATCTGTCTGACTGCCCGCAGCATGAAAAATGCCCTCTACTATGATCAACCCCTGATATCTGGGACATGAAAAACACAAGGCAGAGGCAATTCTAGCAGAAATATATTTTAAGTTATTTACACATTCACACGTGCGTTCACACATTGACACGTTCACTAGTTCAACAAGGCGTGTGAACGTGTCAACACACGTGTGAACACATAAGAAAAGAACGTGTCTCCAATGACAGTCTATTTTCATTCAAGCCAGTATCTTAGGCGCTCAGTTACATGTTAGGTGACTTGGTGAGACATATCAGTAGTTACGGCTCAATTTAGTCCCCATATCACCCCTCATATGCGTGCCTGTATATGTGTGTGTGTGTGTGTGTGTGTGTGTGTGTGTGTGTGTTTATAAGTAGGGTTGCAAAGCTACCGGTAATCTTCAGTATTAACAAAACATCTATAGCAATCAATCGTTAACTTTGGTAATTTATAATTGAATAATTTTGATGTATTCATATATAGTATCAATTTATTATATCTGTGTCCATATTGTCCATGAGTTTCTAGTAGATAGACCACACGGTTCAACAGAAAATAGTCTAATTAATGAAAAAAGCATTATTTTCAATTAACTCTTCCAACTATTGCTGAAACTCTCATATTAAACACCAATTGTATTCACTAAATTTAAGAGAATGTTTTACAGTTTTGTCATACAGTTTCTATTTAAAAATCATCTTATTAAATTATTTCATATATTTTACATGTGATTAGGCCACTCAGAGGGCCAGAGATTATTACAGACACCTGTGATCATCTGAAGTACCCAAAGGGACCACTAGATGTCTTGTGAAAGATTACATAAAATCCTTGAAAGATACTGAAATTCTGGTAGTTTACTGGTAAACTGCGAAGGTTTCCAGTAATATACCCTCCCTTTGCAACCCCAGTTGTGAGGATACATGGACGTTGGTGGAGGTATCTGAAACAGCCTGTAATCTCATTGAGGCAGCAGTAATGTTAGACAACAATGGGCCTGACACCAGACTGAGTCTCTGTACCACATGGCCTGATAAGCAGTACAACAGTAGCTAGTGCTGCTGGCTTCAGAACATGTCGTCAACAAGGCTTTGTAAATCTGTTTTACCACTACAGTGATCTCCGCCAGTGTTATAGATGGTGTTATAGATGGTGTTATAGATGGTGTTATAGATAGTGTTATAGATGGTGTTATAGATGGTGTTATAGATGGTGTTATAGATGGCTGCAACAAACACTGCTGATACATTTAGACTTAGTTGCTGCCCAGGAAAGAATCAATTACATTCTAAACAAAATGTACGACTTAAAAGCCCCAGTTAGGAATAATAAAATGGATAATGTTGTTTATCGATGACTTTCCAGTGCCTAGCTAACTTAGCAGATAGAGCCTGCATGCTCAGGCAGCATTGCATGACAGCTCATACCCCTGAGTGGCCTTGAACCACTTTCAGAGATAATGCAAAGCAATAAAGTTTAAAAATGGCTCTGTTGGAGAGCACCCAACACGCTCTCCTCCTCCTCCTCGCACCATTTGTAGATTTGAAACTTCTCCTGAGAGTGACTGGTGATTTACAAAACGGACTCTTGTACTGTCTGTGTGATCAGAATCTTGTTCCACTTAATCAGTGAAGTTCTCCACTGATGCCTCCATGGTTTGGGACTTACAGAGAGCTCCTGCTAAACTACTGTCCTTACATGACCACACCCAACAGAGGAATTATGAAAAGATTTCTAATAGGCTCGAAAAAGTGAAAGTTGCCTTTTTTGTCTTACATCAGAAAGTAATAGTGATTTCATGTTCATGTTCATGTGAGTGAACCTAAAGTGATGAAAGACTACGTTGGTCACCTGCGTGCGTTAGAAAGCAGGCTGGGGAAGGAGGCATTGGCAAATAATCAACCTGCATCGTATAATTAAGATTCCAGTGGTGACGCAGCGGGCCGTAACATTCAGAACTCTGGGAAAGAATTAAAGAAGAAAAAAAAAATTCCTCTGCACAGCTTACAAGTAAGGAGTAATCATCTCTGACCTGGTGTGATGTGGCTCACAGTTCATTCACACAGTTCATGTGGTGCTGGATGTATGTAGTGGGAGGACCCATTTATTCTCTGTCTTCCTCAGGTTGATACAACACAAGACAGTCACAAGGCTCTCTGATGTTGAGTGAAAACATTGCCAAAATTCCTTCAGAAAATCTAAGCTCAGTCTACCTCAGGTGCCAACCAATGGACTAGCTTGAAACCACTCTGACTGCAACAAAGTGCATATGATAGGATTTTAGCGAATCAAAATGAGTAATTCATGAAACCCCCGTCCTTGATACTATGAAAGCCACATTTCACATTATGTGTTCGGCCAGACTACTTGGCAAGGTTAAGCACTGAGAATGAAATGTTGGTGTTTTAATAAAGCCTATTCTATATATCATGAAACTATTATGTGCGGCGGCAGGCCATGCAAGAATTTATAACATCATATATTATTTATCTCAAATGTAACTCTGACCTACTTCAGAATCCTATGCAGTACAATAGAATGGTATGAAGCTACAGTATATGCAAAGATTAGACTGATAAGAAGATAGATCCTCCGGTCCTCTGTAGCTCAATTGATAGAGCATGGCGCTTGTAACGCCAGGGTAGTGGGTTCGATCCCTGGGACCACCCATACGTAAAAATGTATGCACACATGACTGTAAGTCGCTTTGGATAAAAGCGTCTGCTAAATGGCATATTATTATAGATAAGACTGCTTTACAGAACATGCAAGCAATCCACATCTTCATTCAAAGCAGCCTATGACTTTCATTGCTGCTCACCCAGCGGGCATCATTTGGTGTATGGGACATAATGTGATGTCATTTTCTGGTTGAAATATGGTTTTCTGGTTGTGTTAGTTGGGTAATGTGATTGCTTTACCACCAATGAGTCCCCTTCCCTGTTGCTATGCCGATTGCAATGCATCGGTACCAATTGACCATGTTGGTGGGCGAAACAAATGCTCAAAATGACTTGTATCACACAACCCTGCGATATTAAAAGCTGTTATTTTTAAACCGAGAGGCAAATGTGAGAGGCAGAAGTAATCAGTGCTAAGGCATGTGTCTGTAGAGCTTGTGACACTCTTTTCTGATTCTCTCTCTCTCTCTATGATCATGCATCCAGGGCATGTCCGTAGAGCCCCTCCCAGTATGAGGCTGAGGTAGGTAGGTAACCATCTTGTAAGAGAGAGAAGAGGGGAGGATTCCAAGAGCATAGAGCCCCTCTGGACTGTACTCACTCAGCCATAAATGTTTTTGCTCCATATTGCTTACTCTACTGCGGCCAGGAAGCCCAGGAGAAATTAATGTGAAGTACAGCCGTGAGAGTTAAGCTTAACCTGTACAACTTGAGAAACATTACTGGAAGTCTGTGCAACACACGGTGCCCCATATTGCCTAACGCAGACATTGAAAATGTCGCACCAATCAACATTTGCAGATGAGTTGAGTATGGCCACTGTTTATATCTGCAGTATGTGCTAAAATGCTGCACCTTTCAAATAACATACATTTGAAAACTGAAAGCCAATGGGAGGGTCAGGTGTAAAGACGGGTCAAAGGAACAAGCTCCATTCAATAGTGGTTACCGTCGCTTCGTCATACAAGTGCATCTAAAAAAAGAACATGCTTCCTCAGCAGAAACTGGCCTCATTCAATAGACTGATACCTATAAGTGAATCAAGTCTCTGGGGACTCGGCCTAGTTTCCGAATTGGGAGTTGTTCCGAGAGCTGGGAGGAGAGACCAGGGAGAACAATTTCTGGAAAGTTAAAGGAAACCCTGTAAAACTAATACAGTATATTTGGCTACTCCATTCACTCCATTATCCATAGAATGCTGATTAAAGGGGGTATTATGAAGTAATCCACCCTATCTAATATCTCATTTGTGCCCTGGTGCATTAGCCATGACTCAAAACATTAGCCAAAGGTTACAATGTCAAGGCCCATATTTGTTATCATTACTTAATACAAAAGGGGGTGACAAAGTGACTGACTGGACTAATGAGCCAAATCTGTATTCAAATCCTGCTAGCGCTCCGAAGCATATTGAGGGTATTTCTCTTCCTTTTCATCTCAGTAGTATTATTCCAGAGTGTTGTTCCATTTCTTTATGCCTGAGCAGAGCATGACATTTCCATCGTGATAGGGCACTGCGGAGGGAGGGAGGGCAGCGATGGTTGAAGGTGCCCTGTAATCTGGGAGAATAGTGGAATTACACAGCAGGAATGTAAAGCGTTCTCTGAATGGAATTGCCCAGTCAGCATTCTTCACAAATCCTGCCTCTCCCAGGACCACTAGTGTAGCCCGGCCATCCACCCTCATCCACAACACGCATCAACTACACCACCAACCAGCCGTAGAACCGCTAACCATAAACATGTGAGGTCATTACAATCCCAGAGCCCATTATTGGGAGCCAAGCATTCATGTGGAAATGATATTGCATCACAGTGGAATCTTATCAAATGACATGCAGTAGCTAGAGTCATACTCCTAAAGTATGTATACTGAACAAAAATATATACGCAACATGTGGTCCTCTGTAGCTCAGCTGGTAGAGCACGGCGCTTGAAACGCCAAGGTAGTGGGTTCGATCCCCGGGACCACCCATACACAAAAATGTATGCACGCATGACTGTAAGTCGCTTTGGATAAAAGCGTCTGCTAAATGGCATATTCATATTAATGTAATGTGTTGGTCCCATGTTTCATGAGCTGAAATAAAATATACCAGAAATTGTCCATACACATGTGGGGAAAAACTCATTCTGATTGGGTGGGCCTGGCTCTCAAGTGGGTAAGCCTATGCCCTCCCAGGCCCACCCATGGTTGTGCCCCTGCCCAGTCATGTCAAATCCATAGATTAGAGCCTAATTAATGTATTTCTATTGACTGATTTCCTTATATGAACTGTACCTCAGTAAAATTGTTGCATGTTGCGTTTATGTTTTTGTCCAGTGTAGTATATTCATGAATTTAACAGTGTTGGTTGAATGAAACTCTACCTTCAAAGTCCCCACTTCTTCCTCAACAACAACCTTGGCCATGTATACATTTCATATTTGTGTGAGTACTCCCCCATCCATGATGGCTATTCACTTACTGCTGAATAAACCACAATGCTGTGTGTCACCCTCACACCCTCAGTAAGAAGAGAAAGAGAAAAAGGAGGTGAGAGAGCGAGAGAGAGAGAAAGAGAGGTAGAGAGAGAGAGAGAGAGAGAGAGAGAGAGAGGGAGAGCGAGAGAGTGAGAGAGAGAGAGAGAGAGAGAGAGAGAGAGAGAGAGAGAGAGAGAGAGAGAGAGAGAGAGAGAGAGAGAGAGAGAGAGAGAGAGAGAGAGAGAGAGAGAGAGAGAGAGAGAGAGAGAGAAAGAGAAAGAGAAAGAGGGAGAGAGAGAGAGAGAGAGAGAGAGAGAGAGAGAGAGAGAGAGAGAGAGAGAGAGAGAGAGAGAGAGAGAGAGAGAGAGAGAGAGAGAGAGAGAGAGAGAGAGAGAGAGAGAGAGAGAGAGAGAGAGAGAGAGAGAGCAGTCAATAACCCCCCTCCTCCAATGGTAATCCAAACACATATGAGCTGAATAGAGCCTTGCAAATGAGATACACTACATTACCAAAAGTATGTGGACACCTGCTCGTCGAACATCTCATTCCAAAATCAAGGGCATTCATTTGGAGTTGGCCCCCCCTTTGCTGCTATAACAGCCTCCACTCTTCTGGGAAGGCTTTCCACTAGATGTTGGAACATTGCTGCGGGGACTTGCTTCCATTCAGCCACAAGAGCATTAGTGAGGTTGGGCACTGATGTTGGGCGATTAGGCTTGGCTCGCAGTCGGCATTCCAATTTATCCCAAAGGTGTTCGATGGGGTTGAGGTCAGAGCTCTGTGCAGGCCAGTCAAGTTCTTCCACAACGATCTCGACAAACCTTTTCTGTATGGACCTCGCTTTGTGCACGGGGGCATTGTCATGCTGAAACAGTAAAGGTCCTTCCCCAAACTGTTGCCACAAAGTTGGAAGCACAGAAACGTCTAGAATGTCATTGTATGCTGTAGCGTTAAGATGTCCCTTCACTGGAACTAAGGGGCCTACCCGAACCAGGAAAAACCAAACCCAGATTAATCCGTCTGACTGCCAGATGGTGAAGTGTGATTCATCACTCCAGAGAATGCGTTTCCACTGCTCCAGAGTCCAATGGCGGCGAGCTTTACACCACTCCAGCCAACGCTTGGCATTGAAGCATGGTGATCTTAGGCTTGTGTGCGGCTGCTCAGCCATGGAAACCCATTTCATGAAGCTCCCGACGAACAGTTATTGTGCTGACATTGCTTCCAGAGGCAGTTTGGAACTTGGTAGTGAGTGTTGCAACTGAGGACAGTACATTTTTACGCGCTACGTGCTTCAGGGGCCTACCACTTCGGGCCTGAGCCGCTGTTACTCCTAGAAGTTTCCACTTCCCAATAACAGCACTTACAGTTGACCGGGGCAGCTCTAGGAGGACAGAAATTTGACAAACTGACTTGTTGGAAAAGTGGCATCCTATGACGATGACACGTTGAAAGTTAATGAGCTCTTAAGTAAGGCCATTCTACTGCCAATGTTTGTCTATGGGATTGCATGGATGTGTGCTCGATTTTATACACCTGTCAGCAACGGGTGTGGCTGAAATAGCTGAATCCACTAATTTGACGGGCTGTCCACATACTTTTGTATATACAGTGTATCAAGGTTGCACTGGCATCAGAGAAACTTATCTCGATACCTGGAACACACATTGTGACACACAAAGCACCTTGACTGCATCCTGTTCACTTGACAAGTTTATATATATAAAAATGAAGAAAGAGTAAACGGGCATTTGTGCAACCATTGGGAGATACTGTACATAGTGACAAACAGAAAGAATATCAACAGACGCTTCATACCCTACAAACATTCTACAACCAGCTTACAGAAGCAACAATTCCTAAATCCAAGGTATTATCATTTCCCCAAAAAACATAACAAGAGATTAGGTAAAGCATCCAAGTATGTTTGCATGCAAGTTTGTATTAGTGTTATGTAAGAAATCAACTCAAAATCAAATCAAATCAAATTGTATTTGTCACATGCGCCGAATGCAACAGGTGTAGACCTTACGGTGAAATGCTTACTTATAAGCCTTAACCAACAATGCAGTTCAAGAAATTGAGTTAAGAAAATATTTACTAAATAAACTAAAGTAAAAAATTAAATAAAAAGTAACACAATAAAATAACAATAATGAGGCTATATAGAGGGGGTATCAGTACCAAGTCAATGTGCAGGGATACAGGTTATTCGAGGTAGGTAGGGGTAAAGTGACTATGCACAGATAATAAACAGCGAGTAGCAGCAGTTTAAAAACAAAGGGGGGTCAATTTAAATAGTCCGGGTGGCCATTTGATTAAATGTTCAGCAGTCTTATTGCTTTGGGGGTAAAAGCTGTTAAGGAGCCTTTTGGACCTAGACTTAGCGCTCCGGTACCGCTTGCCGTGCGTTAGCAGAGAGAACAGTCTATGACTTGGGTGACTGGAGTCTTTGACAATTTCTTGGCCTTCCTCTGACACAGCCTAGTATATAGGTCCTGGATGGCAGGAAGCTTGGCCCCAGTCATGTACTGGGCCGTACGCACTACCCTCTGTAGCGCCTTACGGTCGGATGCCAAGCAGTTGCCATACCAGGCGGTGATGCAACCGGTAAGGATGCTCTCGATGGTACAGCTGTATAACTTTTTGAGGATCTGGGGACCCATGCCAAATCTTTTCAGTCTCCTGAGGGGTAAAAGGTGTTGTCGAGCCCTCTTCACAACTGTCTTGGTGTGTTTGGACCATGATAGTTTGTTGGTGATGTGGACACCAAGGAACTTGAACCTCTCGACCCGCTCCACCACAGCCACGTCGATGTTAATGGGGGCCTGTTCGGCCCTCCTTTTCCTGTAGTCCACGATCAGCTCCTTTGTCTTGCTCACATTGAGGGAGAGGTTGTTGTCCTGGCACCCCACTGCCAGGTCTCTGACCTCCTCCCTATAGGCTGTCTCATCGTTGTCGGTGATCAGGCCTACCACTGTTGTGTTGTCAGCAAACTTAATGACGCAGTCGTGGGTGAACAGGGAGTACAGGAGGGGACTAAGCACGCACCTCTGAGGGGCCCCAGTGTTGAGGATCAGCATGGCTGTTGTTGCCCACCCTTACCATCTGAAGGCGGCCTGGCAGGAAGTCCAGGATCCAGTTGCAGAGGGAGGTGTTTAGTCCCAGGGTCCTTAGCTTAGTGATGAGCTTTGTGCGCACTATGGTGTTGAACGCTGAGCTGTAGTCAATGAACAGCATTCTCACATAGGTGTTCCTTTTGTCCAGGTGGGAAAGGGCAGTGTGGAGTGCAATAGAGATTGCATCATCTGTGGATCTGTTGGGGCGGTATGCGAATTGGAGTGGGTCTAGGGTTTCCGGGATGATGGTGTTGATGTGTCATGACCAGCCTTTCAAAACACTTCATGGCCACCGACGTGAGTGCTACGGGCGGTAGTCACTTAGGCAGGTTACCTTCGCTTTCTTGGACACAGGGACTATGGTGGTCTGCTTGAAACATGTAGGTATTACAGACTCGGTCAGGGAGAGGTTGAAAATGTCAGTGAAGACACTTGCCAGTTGGTCAGCGCATGCTCTGAGTATACGTCCTGGTAATCCATCTGGCCCTGCGGCCTTGTGAATGTTGACCTGTTTAAAGGTCTTGCTCACATTGGCTACGGAGAGCGTGATCACACAGTCGTCTGGTAGACTTGGGTCACTGGGCAGCTCGCGGTTTTTCCATTTGTAGTCCGTAATAGTTTGCAAGCCCTGCCACATCCGACGAGCGTCAGAGCCGGTGTATCAGGATTCGATCTTAGTCCTGTATTGACGCTTTGCCTGTTTGATGGTTCGTCTGAGAGCATAGCGGGATTTCTTATAAGCGTCCGGATTAGTGTCCCGCTCCTTGAATGCGGCAGCTCTAGCCTTTAGCTCGGTGCGGATGTTGCCTGTAATCCATGACTTCTGGTTGCGATATGTACGCACGGTCACTGTGGGGGGGACGTCGTCGATGCCCTTATTGATGAAGCCGGTGACTGAGGTGGTATACTCCTCAATGCCATTGGATGAATCCCGGAACATATTCCAGTCTGTGCTAGCAAAACAGTCCTGTACCATAGCATCTGTGTCCTCTGACCACTTCCGTATTGAGCGAATCACTGGTACTTCCTGCTTTAGTTTTAGCTTGTAAGCAAGAATCAGGAGGATAGATTTATGGTCAGATTTGCCAAATGGAGGGCGAGGAAGAGCTTTGTATGTGTCTCTGTGTGTGGAGTAAAGGTGGTCTAGAGTTTTTTTTCCCTCTGGTTGCACGTGACATGCTGGTAGAAATTAGGTTAAACGGATTTAAGTTTGCCTGCATTAAAGTCCACGGCCACTAGGAGCGCCGCTTCTGGATGAGCATTTTCTTGTTTGCTTATGGCCTTATACAGCTCATTGAGTGCGGTCTTAGTGGCAGCATTGGTTTGTGGTGGTAAATAGACGTCTACGAATATTATAGATGAAAACTCTCTTGGTAGATAGTGTGGTCTCCAGCTTTTAATGAGGTACTCTCCCTCAGGCGAGCAATACCTCGAGACTTCTTTAATATTAGACACCAGCTGTTATTGACAAATAGACACACACCCCCACCCCTCGTCTTACCAGACATAGCTGTTCTGTCCTGCCAGTGCATGGAAAACCCAGCCAGCTCTATATTATCCGTGTCGTCGTTCAGTCACGACTCGTGAAACATAAGATATTACCGTTTTTAATGTCACAGAGATCATCCAGTTTATTTTCCAATGATTACACGTTGGCCAATAGAACGGATGGTAGAGGCGAGTTACCCACTCGCTGATGAATTCTCACAAGGCAGTCCCGATCTCCGCCCCCTTTATTTTCGTATTTTCTTCACGCGAATGACGGGGATTTAGCCCTGGTCTCGGGGAAGCAGTTTATACTTCACGTCGGACTCATTAAATAAAAAATATTTGTCCAGTTCGAGGTGAGTAATCGCTGTTCTGATATCCAGAAGCTCTTTTCGGTCATAAGAAACGGTAGCAGCAACATTATGTGCAAAATAAGTTACAAACAATGCGAAAAAACAAACAAAATAGCACAGTTGGTTAGGAGCCCGTAAAACGGCAGCCATCCCCTCCACCTCCGGCACCATTATGACAACCACCATTACCCTACGAGAGATAGGCGGGCACCTAGACATAATAAAGCAGCATTTCAATAAATATGACAAGCTGATGTTTAACCAACAAGGTCAAATAAGAGAGGGAGCGATGAGTCTAAATCACAAAGAGAACGATAGTCATGATTACTGTTTACCCCACATGATTCTGGAGTAAACGATGTTTAAGAACAAATAATTTCCCTCTCAAAATGACCAAAAAGCCATGACAAACACGCAAAGTTATGGGTTATACAGAATATTATCCCAGAGAGAGTTCAGTTTAATCATCCTTATTCCTTCATTAAAAAAAAAATGAACTGGTAATAAAGGTAAATGAAACACGCAGAACAGGAAGTGTTTCAATTGTGACCTCTGTCAATTACTGCATTAGCTCATTCCTTCTATGAACCTCTATCATGAGGTCTCTCTGTCTATCTAAAATGGGACAATGTAGAACATATAATTGGTTTCTAATGCAAGTTAAAATGAGCCAAAACCAAAGCTAGCGAGCTAACTCTAACCAATAGATTCTCAAGAGAACATCTGTCTCACTACACCTTCAGGAGTGCAAAAATAGATAGCATTCCCTTGAGGTACACCAAGGTAGTGTTCGGGTTTATTTGAGTACAGTACAGCCTGCCCTTCAGCATACATTCATGTAAGACTCAAACAGATTTTGAACTCATTAGTGTTAGTTGATTGGAGCTTTATACAATTACAGATCTGTTTGGGTCTACAGGCACACGACGATAGACTCAATACAATGAATGACTTGGAGTTGTTGTCCTGAGATGCACCTCAGAGGCTATTAGCAGCCATCCTCATCTCGCCTTTGCCCTCTAGCCCAGACTGGCCAATGACAGCCCTGCTGAGACACAAATCAAAGCTGACTGCTGGGCAGAAAACAACAGACAAATGCTGCTTGCCCCGGTCTGTCTGCTCAGACTACACTCCTGTCAGCTTTCTGTTAGCACATGGTTGGCTACTTTGTAGATACAGTCAACATACATGTACAACATACTGTACATTAGTCTCGCTTGGCCAGACTTACAGAACAAAGAGGCCAGGTCTAATTTGATGTAAAGACAAGACGTGCATTGATCAAATTGGATGATTCTTCAGATGATTCTTCAGCTTAACGAGTTGCTGTGGGTCTTCCTAGTACATCAGTGGCCCTATAGAATTATAAAAACACATGAATAAAGATATGGAGTTTTTGAACTCGTCTCCTCCAGTCAATTTCAGTCATTTCTATAGATGATGGAACCTTAAGGGCAGGAAGACTTTTACTCTCTAATGTGAGCACTCATACTATAAGAAAACAACTAGTAGAGTCATACAAAAGCCCCTGTCCTTTCAGACTGTCAGTACAAGGCATAGAGCCAGGATGAACCCACGGCTATACAAGCCAGGCAAAGCCTACCCGTTTTATTTTGCACTTCCTATACTCAACAGTTGAGAATTATTGGGAACGAAGAAGTGGTGTGTTTGTGCACAATACCAAAAACATACAAGGCAAAACTAAATGTCTGAAGTGATACAGTCCATGTTACGTCATGGTGCTGTAATTATTAGGAGTAATGGCTAGGTTATCACAAAACATCAGACATCAGATGGTTTCTTCTTGTTTTCAAGCCTGAGGGGAAAAGTGATTTAGTTATGTTTTTTATCCCAGTAATTAACTCCACACAGGAAGTACAGTACAGGGTTGGTCCATTCTTTCTACACCTCTGTTCTTTTATTTATATGTGCTGTGGTTGAGGTCCAGGTAATGCAAATGCAATGCCACATAATCACAGAGGTGAGACCTTGCAATCAAGGTACATTTAATACTGCTCACTGCAGCAGTTTGCCCCTCTCTCTATCTCTCTCTGTCCTTCCCACACACTGCATATGAACGAATGCAATTAGACATGGCTGGCTGGCACCCTGATCCACAATGCTTGCTGACAGGGTTCTTTTATCACGCTCACAACAGCTCTTCACCACTTTATGCAAGAAAAGGCACTTGGATAATTAATTGAGATTATGCTGTGAGAAATACGAGGTGCTGCTGCATTCAGGGGATTCAGATTGTAATCGCTGGCTCTCTTTTCTTACCCACTTGGGTTTATCCATTGAGTTTTACAGATAAAAAAATACTCAACTCTAGGGTTGCAAAGATACCGGTAATTTACCAAAGTTATCGGAATCTTCAGTAATTTTGTTAAATAACAGATAATCTATGGCAAAACTGTAAAAAAATATATATATATTCATATATAGTATTCATTTATAATATATGTGTCCATATTGCCCATGAGTTTCTAGTAGATAGACCATAAGGTTCAAGGGAAAATAAAATAAAGAATGAAAAAAGCATCTAATCGACAATGCCATTATTTTCAATTAACTCTGCAACTCTTCCAACTATTTATTTTTTTCACAACTGCCACCAGTTTGACACCAAAACATTGACAAGAAATACATATTGACATAGTAAAATAAATAAAAGTTAGTAAAGAAAATATATAAAGGATATCTCATGCTGAAACCCTCATATTAAACACCAATGGTATTCACTAAGTTAATGGTTTTTATTTAGGATAATATTTTACAGCTTTGTCATATTTTTTAAAATTTTAAAATCATTTTATTCAATTATTTCATATATTTTACATGTGATAAAGCCACTCAGAGGGCCAGAGATTATTACAGACGCCTCTGATAATCTGAAGTACCCAAAAGGGCCACTAGATGTCTTGTGATAGATTACATTTTTACATTTTAGTCATTTAGCAGACACTCTTATCCAGAGTGACTTACAGTTAGTGAGTGCATACATTATTATTATATACTGGCACCCCGTGGGAATCGAACCCACAACCCTGGTGTTGCAACCGCCATGCTCATGCTACATCACTGCCGGCCATTCCCTCCCCTACCCTGGATGACGCCACCCCATGGGTCTCCCGGTCGCGGCCAGCTACGACAGAGCCTGGATTTGAACCAAGATCTCTAGTGGCACAGCTAGCACTGCGATGCAGTGCCTTAGACCACTGCGCCACTGGTAGTTTACTGGTAAACTGCGAAAGTTTCCAGTAATATACCCTCCCTTTGCAACCCCACTCAACACACCTTAAAACTACTCAGCAGGAGGAAACAATCTCCTAGAAGGCTTTAACAACGGTTGTCTATGGTGGATAAAGGAAGTTAAGTGGTAGAATACGGCTCAACGCTTGTAAACCCATGAAGAGCATTTACTGACTTGTTGACAGTAAAACATATCACTCCTGGTGACTAATATTGAAACGCCACCATATTATTTAACGCAATGAAGTGAACAACTGTGACAGGCATGCAGTAATAAATTAAAACAGAGGAGCAATTCCCCTCTCGATGTGCACTATGAAGCTAGGAAGGAGAGGCAGTCAGTTTATTGAAGTCATTAAAGTATATTACCCTCTCAATCAGTGTCTTTTCATTGAAAGGTCTAAATCAAACACATACTGTACATGTAGTAGAAAGATAGATATTATAGCAATTTATGTTGCTTAGTTACAGGAAAATCTACAGTTGATTAAATGGTACTAGCAATTGAAACCCCAACCATATATCAAAACTGAATTATAAAAAAACAAATTTATGGTGCCTCTCATCTTGTACCTCACGGTGACACTCTCACACTATCATCAGCAGGAAGGATATTAGCTCAAGCTTATTGAGGTGTCCTGTGTTAGATCTGTAATGCATTAGTTATGCCCCAATGGTAAACCCCTCCGTGGTAGAGCCAGACACAGGAAGCTTTATTTCCAGAGAGCATCTGATGAGCTCAACATTGGGTTAATGGAGATAAGGATTTGGCCTGAATTCTGCATGGCACCTTCTTCAAGCCAACAGTGGGGGTCCATTGGCAACTCAACTCAAAGCAGACACACCATAAGGTAATTTGGAAGGAGCAGCATGTTTTGCGGATTCTGCCATTTGTCTTTAAGAGGTAGTGGGAGTGGCTGAATAGACAGATTTGGAGACACTTTGCAACAGTTTCTGGTAATATGTTGTGGTTGAGGCGGTTGTCCAGGCAGGGGCAAGATGGATGGGTAGATGATGGATGGGCCGCCCTTGGCAACAGGCCCCATGCTCTCCCAGAGCGCCTGGCAGGGATCCAGAGGAGTCAGGCCTGTCTGCCCTGCCTGGCTCCTCTCCGCTCTCTCTCTCTGCTACTGGAGAGAGGCCCATTAATCTCCTGCCAGCGCCACGGCCCATCATACAAACATCACTCCCCTCACACTGTCACTCAGGTTTTGTGCTGCAGTCAGGCCTGATCCATTCCCATGGCAGTGCTTACGGGAGACACCACCGCCACACCTAATCTCCTCACACCTGTCCACCAGGTTATTTCGTCCATGCACACCCACTGCAGGCCAGGGAGACCGAAGTCTCCTGCCCATATGACTAACAAACAAAGGCCGGCCGCTCCCATCAGTGAACAGAAAATCAACTGCAGTGACGATACCATATCAATTTTGACAACTGACACATATTGGCATCTATCAAGATAAAGTTAATAGAGACTGAAAAGAGATACTGGCACAATAGGTCCAAGCTTATAACTGTACTGATGTTGATGTTCTCTTCAGTTTGACTTCAGAGCTGCATATTATTGCCCTGCAGAGATCTTCTGCTAATTTGGTATGTTGCTCCAGCAATGAATACACAAACTGGTCAAAAGAAAACGGACTCAAACACAGCCCAATATATGAGAAAAATACTGTTAGTAGAAATATATTTATTTGCAAAAAGAAATGGCTGACATTTTCAGGTTGGCAGATGGACTAATCAGTGAAACATGATGAATAGTATATGTAAGGAAGCACAGACAGCAGCTGCCCGTGTCCATGGACAGATGCCACACCAAAGAACACCTTTTCCACTGTGTTTACAGATCCAGTTGGGGTCATCCAACATTCAAATCACGTGTCACTATTCTGCATCCAAATACCAGGAAAGTTTAGAGTCCTCTAAACTTCGGAACTTCATTTAGACTTGTAAAATGTAAAAAGCTAGTAATTGATTAGCAGTTGTTAAACTAACAAACTGTCAAGGGCTGATGTGGATGTGGTGTTGGAGTCAGGCGCAGGACACAGCAGCTTAGTCCAACATACTTTACTTGTTAGAAACACGACAATACAAAGTAATTGCATGTCCCGGAAGATCTCGTCCACAAAGGATTGGAAGACTGAAGGAGCATTCATTAACCCATATGGCATGACGAGATACTCATAATGACCCGAGGTGGTACTAAATGCTGTCTTCCATTCATCTCCCTCCCTAATGCGCACCAAGTTGTAGGCGCTCCTGAGATCCAGTTTTGTGAAGAAACGCGCTCCGTGTAATGATTCCGTCATACTCGCAATCAGAGGGAGTGGATAACTGTATTTCACAGTGATCTGATTGAGACTACGGTAATCAATACACGGGCGCAACCCTCCATCCTTCTTCTTCACAAAAAAGAAACTCGAGGACGCAGGGGAAGTGGAGGGCCGTATGTATCCCTGTCTCAGAGACTCGGCTATGTATGTCTCCATAGCCACCTTTTCCTCTTGAGACAGAGGATACACATGGCTCCGCGGAAGCGCTGCTCCTGTCTGGAGGTCTATCGCACAATCCCCCTGTATATGAGGAGGCAACCGCGTCGCCCTCGTCTTGCTAAACACGAGTGCTACATCCTCATACTCAGGGGGAATGTGCATTGCGGGCACTTGGTTCGGACTCTCCACCGAGGTCGCCCCCACGGAAACACCTAGACATCGCCCTACACACTGGGCAGACCACTCCTTGAGAGCCCTCTGTTGCCACGAAATGGAGGGATTATGGGTAATTAACCAGGGAAGCCCCAGCACCACAGGATACGCAGGAGAGTCGATCAGATGTAACTGAATAGTTTCCTCATGACCCCCCTGCGTACTCATCCTAAGTGGTGCTGTGACCTCTCTAATCAACCCCGAACCCAACGGGCGGCTATCTAGTGCATGGACAGGGAAGGGAGCATCAACAGGAAGGAGGGGAATCCCTAACCTTACACAAAAATTCCGATCAACAAAATTCCCAGCTGCGCCTGAATCGACTAGCGCCTTATGCTGGGAATGAGGTGCAACCTGAGGAAATCTTACAGGTATACATAAGTGAACAACAGAGAGCTCTGGGTAAGTGGGGCGCCTACTCACCTGAAATGACTCCCCCAGTGCGTGGCCTGTTGTCCCGTCCCCCCTGGAGACCCTCCCCAGCACCTAGCCGCAGTGTGCCCTCCACGGCCACAGTTGGTGCAGGGGACGGCCCCCCTCGGGCTCCCTCTCCTCCTCTCTCTAGCGCCAGCACCCCCGAGCTCCATAGGGCTCGGCTCGGAGGTGCTGGAGGGTGGAATGGACGGCCCCCACTCGGGACGTCCGCGGGTGGCCAGCAGGGTGTCGAGACAGATGGACATGTCCACCAACTGGTCGAACGATAGGTTGATGTCCCTGCAGGCCAGCTCTCGACAAACGTCCTCCCGTAGACTGCATCGATAGTGGTCGATGAGGGCCCGCTCATTCCACCCTGCATCCACCGCTAGAGTCCGGAATTCCAGGGCGAACTCCTGTGCGCTCCTCTTCCCCTGTCGGAGGTGGAATAGACGCTCCCCCGCCGCTTTCCCCTCAGGTGGATGGTCGAACACTGCCCTGAAGCGGCGGGAGAACTCTGCGTAGGTGATGGTGGCGGCGTCTATTCCCCTCCATTCGGTGTTGGCCCACTCCAACGCCTTGCCGGAGAGACAGGAGATGAGGGCAGAAACGCTCTCGTATCCCGAGGGCGCCGGGTGTATGGTGGCCACCTGCAGGAGGAACCCCTGACACCCGGCTGTGGCGCCATCATACGCCCTCGGGAGCGAGAGCCGAATCTCACTGGATTCCGGAGCTGGGATGGGAGGACTGACCGATGGTGGTGGTAAGGTTGGAGGAGGTGTGGGCACTCCTCCGGTCTCCCATCGGCGCAGAGTGTTGATCACCTCCTGCAGGGCGGATCCGAGTTGATGGATCCTGGCGTCTTGACCGCTGACTCGATCCTCCAGCGACTCGGGTGCTGCTGCTGCTCCTGCTGACTCCATAAGGGTGTGTAATTCTGTCAAGGGCTGATGTGGATGTGGTGTTGGAGTCAGGCGCAGGACACAGCAGCTTAGTCCAACAGACTTTAATTGTTCGAAACACGACAATACAAAGTAACGGGCCTCAACAACAACGGAGGCGAGCGATTACGCATACAGTGCGCAAATACACAAAATACAAAAGAATACCCAAATAGTGCGTCCGTACTCTAAATACATGAGAGCAAAATACACAGCACCTACGGACAGGCGGACAATTACACACAACTAACTACAAAAAAACGAGAAACTTATAGGGGACATAATGAAGACTAAATGGAAACAGGTGTACAAGGAAGACAAAACCAAACAAACATCGATAACATTCAACGGTGGCAGCTAGTACTCCGGGGACGACGAACGCCGAAGCCTGCCCGAGCAAGGAGGAGGAGCAGCCTCGGCCGAATCCGTGACACAAACACTCACAATTCACAATTCATTAACACACAACATAAAAAGCATTTATGTTAATTGTTGAAAGACACAAATAGGGTTATGGGGGCTTAACCAAGAGCCTCTTCACACTTACTACACTTTTCGTAAAAATACCATAGGCTGCATATATTATGTCTGGACCGCTACCCCACCTGTTTTGCATGTTATTTTGGCATTAATACGTGTCACATATCAGTTTGAAAACAATGTAAAAAAATATATATATATCATTGCATTAATAAAGCAGCATACAAACATGGTCTCTTTTTTTATTTCTTGAGTAAGGCAGCTCCAAAATGCAGGTGTTTCAGCCTAGCTCAGTGCTTTCTGTGGTGGTGGGGCAGCCAGCGGAAAATGCGGACCGTAGGGGTTGGTAATGTTCTCTAGTTGCGCCGTGATTGGCTCAGTGTTCTGTCACTCATGGGGACACTACGTCACCGCAACATCTAAGGGTAGAGCTCCAACATTCAAGCCCCTTGGGTGCTGACATAGAGTTACATTAGAAGTGCCCATCCAAGAAGCCTCAAGGTCATTGGCCACAGATAAAATGACGTCAAATCACGTTATGTCTACAGTAGCTTTGATTGGACTGATCATGTCAACATCATACTTTCAAAATCTTAGCTAGCAAGCTAGCAGTCATCATCATGAATCAAGTCAACAATCTACTGGCAAATCCTTTTCAATTCTTGTCACATGAAGAGAAATTATGAAGAGAAATTATAGAAATCATCGGCCATTGGACATAAGCATTATACAAGTTGGAAATCGCAAATTAAACAATAAGTGGTTTGGAAGTAATCAGTGGCTAACTGCAAGCATTGCAAAGCAATCACTAGCCTGCTATTCAGTGGAGTGGGTGTGTGGTCCCACGTCTGGGTTTAAGGGTCTCTTTTCCAAGCTTAAAAGGATAAACATTCAACATTGGCCATGCTATCAATCCAGCATGACTTCTGCCATGCTCAAAACAACTGGAAACTCGGAACTGGGAAATCTCAGACTTCAGTGAGTTCAAGACAACTGGGAACTCTGAAAAAAACTAGCAAGGACTGGGAAAATATGCTTTGAACGGTCATCCAACTCGGAATTGCAAGCCGGGAACTCAGGCCTTTTTCTAGAGCTCCGACCTGAAGATCACTGACGTCACCATGATTCGACATTGTTTTTTGAAGTTGTCTTGAAAGCACCATAAATCCAGAGAATGCCAGACTTTGATGACAAAGTTTGATGACAAAATTTGCACACAAGAAGGACCGCCGCGCCACCTTCCTGTTCAAGTGAGCTCAGCACAACAAGGTGAGTCCAAAAATGTATTGTATGCTGCTGCATTAATGATGTAATATGCCAAGGAGATATGTATGCTGTAGCTAAGAAAGTAATACTAAGTGTATGTTGTGTAGTAAGCTGTTAGTAGCCCATGTGCCTCACCCTAATAATTTGGTCCCTTTTCCCCTCATAATTTCGCCTACTGTTCTGACTTGGTGGTGCACATGTCGCCTATAGCCTGTTTTAGAGAAATGTAATCATCGAATATTGTAAGATCTTTCATTGTCTGCTTATATGCCCCCTTTATTTATCCTACGGTTCTGACTTGGTGTACAGGGAGAATATTGTAAGAATGGCCCATGTTCTGAATTCTGTCGCTGTACATTTCAAAAGTGCTGATCAAATAGTTATATTGACTACGTCCATCCTAGCTCGCTCATTAATATCTTAATCAAAATTACGGATTGCCTCTTATCCGCTCGTCGTCCCCTTATGCCATTGTTTGTAAATCTCAATTGTCAGTAGAAACCACATTTGTTTAAGCAAGTCAGCCATATCAGCTATGTTTTTTTAAAAGGCAGTTAATGAGGCTGAATGAACTACTTCGCTGCCAGACAAGGCTCCACTGATAGCCAGGTGTAGCAGTGGTAAGGTGTTGGCACTGCTGTTGGGACTCTTTATGTAGGCCCTAACAGTTTGTGGGCACCGTTTGTCACCCTTATAGTGCAATTTAGTGTAGTGGATTTGCTGGCATGCATCTAAACAAAATTGGGGGGAGTTTGCCCCACCAAGATTTACATGCTAAATTCGCCACTGCAAATAGGATATGTTTTTTCATTTGTAACATTGTACGATTTCATAGGTGGCACCACAGGTCCCATAGTGGTGTGGGGAAAATTGTTTTCCTGGGGCCCTGAGTTTTTCCTGATCTGGTCTTAGGCTAACCTAACCAACTCTGGACCCTAGTTGTAGCGTATGGCAGTAATAAATCAGCTGTATGGGCTATGATGGGACCAAATCATTTTTCAAATCAAGTCATATGGTTAAAAAAAACTCCTGGAAAAACTCCTGGCCCTAGAGAAGATGAAAACATTAAAACCCTTTACACAACAAAGAGACAATAACTGCGATTGGACAACAAAACTAACAGGGCTGAGCTCGCTGTATGCAGGGTTGCATCGTGTAGGCCTTTGCATCTGTAATTAAAAAGATACTCATACAGTATGTCATCACTTTTGTGTTGATTGATTAATTCCAGTCAATCATTTTTTATTAATAAGGCCTAGGTAGCCTAGCCACCCGAAGTTTGAATATGAACCAAGTATGATCACATTCACATTTTCTCAGAACAAAAATAAATGGGCCTATTTTAGACTATAAATACATAACGTTATGTTTCTCCTGGTCAGGCCCAGATGGGATCAGAGCTCATAGGCTTCTCTAGGCTACCTACAGCTGTGATTGTTATCAGTAGGCTACAGTTGATCAGACTGAAACACAGACTAATTATGCACGTTGAGAAATCATGAGGCATTTTATTACATTTTTTGGGTGGCGTGTATGGGCTTCCATACAAAACAGCCCGTCACAATGAATTCACTTATACCCACATTTTCAGTAGCAATTTGTTTTTACCACATGCAATGATTTGCAAATGAAAATCAAATCAAATCACATTTTATTTGTCACATACACGTGTTTAGCAGATGTTGTAGCGGGTGTAGCGAAATGCTTGTGCTTCTAGCTCCGATAGTACAGTAATATCTAACAATTTCACAACATATACCCAATACACACAAAAAAGTAAGGAATGAGATTTAAGAATATATACATATATAGACAAGCAATGACAGAGCGGCATGGACTAAGATACAGAAGAATCTTATAGAATAGAATGCAATATATACATATGAGATGAGTAGTGCAAGATATGTAAACATTATTAAAGTGACTAGTGTTCCATTTCTTAAAGTGGCCAGTGATTTCAATAGGCAGCAGCAGCCTCTAATGTGCCAGTGATGGCTATTTAACAGTCTGATGGCCTTGAGATAGAAGCTGTTTTTCATTCTCTCGGTCCCAGCTTTGATGCACCTGTACTGACCTCGCCTTCTGGATGATAAAAGGGGTGAACAGGCAGTGGCTCGGGTGGTTGATGTCCTTGATTAACTTTTTGGTCTTCCTGTGACATCGGGTGCTGTATGTGTCTTGGAGGGCGGGTAGTTTGCCCCTAGTAATGCGTTCGGCAGACCGCACCACCCTCTGGAGAGCCCTGCGGTTGTGGGCGGTGCAGTTGCCATACCAGGCAGTGATACAGCCCGACAGGATGCTCTCAATTGTGCATCTCTAAAAGTTTGTGAGGGTTTTAGGTGATAAGCCAAATTTCTTCAGCCTCCTGAGGTTGAAGAGGCTCTGTTGCGCCTACTTCACCACACTGTCTGCGTGGGTGGACCATTTCAGTTTGTCGTGATGTGTACACCAAGGAACTTTAAGCTTTCCACCTTCTCCACTGCGGTCCCATCGATGTGGATAGGGGGGTGCACCCTCTGCTGTTTCCTGAAGTCCACGATCATCTCCTTTGTTTTGTTGATGTTGAGTGAGAGGTTATTTTCCTGGCACCACACTCCCAGAGCCCTCACCTCCTCCCTGTAGGCGGTCTCGTCATTGTTGGTAATCAAGCCTACTACTGTTGTGTCGTCTGCAAACTTGATGATTGAGTTGGAGGCGTGCTTGGCCACGCAGTCATGGGTGAACAGGGAGTACAGGAGGGGGCTGAGCACGCACCCTTGTGGGGCCCCAGTGTTGAGGATCAGCGAAGTGGAGATGTTGTTTCCTACCTTCACCACCTGGGGGCGGCCCGTCAGGAAGTCCAGGACCCAGTTGCACAATGCAGGGTTCAGACCCAGGGCCTCGAGCTTAATGATGAGCTTGGATGGTTCTATGGTGTTGAATGCTGAGCTATAGTCAATGAACAGCATTCTTACATAGGTATTCCTCTTGTCCAGATGGGATAGGGCAGTGTGCAGTGTGATGGCAATTGCATCGTCTGTGGATCTATTGGGGCGGTAAGCAAATTGAAGTGGGTCTAGGGTGACAGGTAAGGTAGAGGTGATATGATCCTTGACTAGTCTCTCAAAGCACTTCATGATGACAGAGGTGAGTGCTACAGGGCGATAGTAATTTAGTTCAGTTACCTTTGCTTTCTTGGGTACAAGAACAATGGTGGCCCTCTTGGAGCATGTGGGAACAGCAGATTGGGAAAGGGAGAGATTGAATATGTCCATGAACACACCAGCCAGCTGGTCTGCGCATGCTCTGAGGATGCGGCTAGGGATGCCGTCTGGGCCAGCAGCCTTGCGGGGGTTAACATGCTTAAATGTCTTAATCACATCGGCCATGGAGAAGGAGAGGCCACAGTCCTTGGTATTGGGCCTCGTCAGTGGCACTGTGTTATCCTCAAAGTGGGCGAAGAAGGAGTCTAGCTTGTCTGGAAGCGAGACGTCGGCGACGTGGCTGGTATTATTTTTGTAGTCCGTGATTGTCTGTAGACCCTGCCACATAAGTCTCGTGTCTGAGCCGTTGAATTGCGACTCCACTATGTCTCTATACTGATGTTTTGCCAGTTTATTTTCGGAAGCTACCCGGAACATATCCCAGTCCGCATGATCAAAAAAATCTTGAAGCGTGGATTCCGATTGGTCAGACCAGCGTTGAATAGTCCTTAGCACAGGTACTTCCTGTTTGAGTTTCTGCCTATAGGAAGGGAGAACCAAAATGGAGTCGTGGTCAGATTTGCCGAAAGGAGGGCGGGGGAGGGCCTTATAACCATCCCGGAAGTTTGAATACCAATGGTCGAGGATTTTAGCAGCGCGAGTACAACAGTCGATATGTTGATAGAACTTCGGCAGCCTAGTCCTCAAATTTGCTTTGTTAAAATCCACGGCTACAATAAATGCAGCCTCAGGATATGTGGTTTCCAGTTTGCATAAGGTCCAGTGAAGTTCTTTGAGGGCCGTCGTGGTATCGGCTTGAGGGGGGATATACACGGCCGTGACTATAACCAAATAAAATTATCTTGAGAGATAATACAGTCGCCATTTGATTGTGAGATATTCTAGGTCGGGTGAACAGAAGGACTCGAGTTCCTCTATGTTACTACAATTACACCACGAGACGTTAATCATGAAACACACACCTCTGCCCTTCTGCTTCCCGGAGAGATATTTATTCCTGTCTGCGCGATGAACTGAGAACCAATCTGGCTGGACCAATTCCGACAGAATATCCCAAGAGAGCCATGTTTCCGTGAAACAGAGTATGTTACAGGCCTTGATGTCTTTCTGGAAAGAAATCCTTGCCCGTAGTTCGTCGACTTTGTTAACTAAAGATTGAACATTAGCGAGTAGAATACTTGGAAGCGGTGGGTGGTGCCTCTCCTCCGCCGGCGATGTTTTGGGTCAGCCGCTGGAATCAGTTCAGTTGCCCTGGGGAGAGCAAACAAAGGATCTGCTTCGGGAAAGTCGTATTCCTGGTCGTAATGCTGGTGAGTTACCGCTGCTCTGATATCCAATAGTTTTTCCCAGCTGTATGTAATGATGCAAAACACTTTCTGAGCTAATAATATTTAAAAAAAATACATAAAAAAAAAAAATACTGCAAAGTTTCCTAAGAGCTAGTCGCGAGGCCGCCATCTTCGTCGGCGCCAGGTATACTTTATAATGATCAAAATTAAGTAATGTTGTAAGGTAGGCCTACTGTATTTATGTCTTCGTATGAGAGAGTTAATCGTACATTTTTGATAGGTTAACGTTACTTGATGGAGACATGCTGTGCTTTTTGTCTTGAAGCTCAAATGTAATGAGTGTAGCCTACAGACGAGTAAATAAACCCTTTAACTGTCTGCAAATGCTTGTGAATTGTTACATTATTCAAGATTATACAACGGGTGGTTCTAATCCTGAATGCTGATTGGTTAAAACCGAATTCCAACCGGTATCTATTCCACAAGTTACCACTGGCTAAATCTATGACGTTAAAATGACCGCGCAATCCACTGTCTCATCAGCCCAGCCAGGCAATTTATAAACTTGATCTCCACTATAAAAAGCATCTAGACATTATCTCACATTTCTTTTAGACTAACATTTAGTTTTCAATAGCGGATATTTGTATAAACCTTGCTCTCTGTCTCTCCGACATTTTTTAAAAATTGTTTCAATATTCAAAATCGATCTCCAGCTGTCCCATAGTAATGAAAATGTTGGGAGTCGGGATGAGACAGACTGACAGGCAGACAGCGTTTCTCAGCCAGTCGAAATCATGAATCAGCTGGCATCATTTGTATGGATATATACAAAGAAATGTCAATTGAAAAAAGGTCAAACAAAATGAAGTGCAGCTAGTTTTCAGTCTTTCCAGCTTCAGTTTGAAGTGATTGTGTTAGCTGTGTTGTTGGCTAGCTCCTCTGAACAACAGTGTCCTGACAAGAGAGCACATTTTCTATGCCAGGTGAAATCATGCCTCATTAGCTCATTGTTATGGATGTTCCAAATAAATGTGACTAGAAAACAGCTTAAACAAATGCAAATGCAGATACTGTTGTTATTCTGGCTGCACTGTTTGACGTGACTGTAAATTAGCCGTAGTTGGCTAGCTAGCAAGCAAGGGATAAGAACGTTGCCAGCCAGTATTGCAATCGAACATTTAGAACGAACGACTGGGTCGCGTCCATAGATACAGAACAAAAAGACTGAACGACTGGGTCATGTCTCTGGCAACCGAACCGATAAATCAAACGACCAGCCGGCTTGGGTAGCAACCCTACATTTGTGTCGGGACTATATCTTGTGGAAGGATGAAATAGTATGAATAAATATAATCAAAATAATGTTTTTAATGAAAATATGTCAATCATTATTTGAATATGTTGGTAACCCGTTGTATAAATGTGATAATGCCCTCGAAGCCGGTTATTATTCAATAGTGCAATGTTTTAGAATAATGGTTTCTGTCATTGTTGAATAGTTTGTTCTTACTTGCTAGTGGCTACTGTGATATTCCCGGTCAATTTGAGCTGCGGACCAAGAATGTCGCATCGCCAGCCACAACGAAAGGTAAGGCAAGGATGTAATGTGAATTGAAAAGTAGAATTCTCTTTCGCCACCCTGCTCCTCAGACTCTCCTTCATATCTCGTAGTGGGAATAGGGCCCACTGGCTTATTTCTGCAGTTGTTTTAAGAGCACTAAATGGGCAAATGTGTAGACATCAATGAGTTAATTAGAATGTTTCACTGAAAAACTCAAGATAGAGATATATGAATGTGGAAGACCTGTTGTCAACTTTGAATGGCTAGCTAACTTCAACGGTACAGCCTGTAGCAGTTAGCTGCTGCCTCTTTTCCAGTGACGTGACTAACTGGCAGGTTCAGCTTTCATCTGCCCCTTCAAAGGCACAAAATGTGAACAGTACCTGCTTACTAATGAGAATGGAAGACAGCTTTTATCCATAAGCAAAAAATATGAACCAAATGAGAAATGAAACACCTCAGTCAAATATACAGTGACTACTGAAAGTCTACACACCCCTTGCACAGTCTTCACATTTTGCTGCCTTAAAATTAAATATAAAAAGGGATAAAACAATTAGTTTTTTCCTACTGATCTACACAACCTACTCCACATTTTCAAAGTTAAATAAAACATTTCCAAATTGATACAAATTTAAACGAAGATGTCTTGATTGCGTGTCTTCATACCCCAGAGTTAATCCTTTGTGGGAGCACCTTTGATTAAGATTAGATTAACATCACTTTATTGGCCAATTGCATACAAGGTCCAACCAGAATTTTACTTCTGCTTTTAACCAAACCCCTCCGAAAGACACACATACAGGGTTTTTGGAGAGGTGCGGGGGGCTCCGACACTGGGCGCCCAGGAGCTGTTGTGTGGGGTTAAGTGCCTTGCTCAATGGCACAACAGCAGGCAATGGCATCTAGGATTTGATATCAGAAACCCTCCAGTTGCCAGCTCACTTCCCACCCGATTTTTCCCATCGGACCCAGGATTCAAACTGGCAACCCTCCGGTGGCTGGCTAGCCAATCTAACCGCTAGGCTACCTGCCGCCCTAGCATCCATTTGGCAGCCATTACAGCTGTGAATCATTTAAAATAAGATCCTACCAACTTTGCACTATAAATTATAAACAATAAATGTCTTTTAATTTGAAAATGTGGACTAGGTTGGGTAGATCGATAGGAGTAAAATCAAATGTAATCCCTTTTTAGATTTAATTTTAAGGCAGCAAAATGTGAAGACATTTATTGTGGGTTCGATTCCCACGGGGGGCCAGTATGAAAAAAAAAATAAAAAAAATGGATGCACTCACTAACTGTGAGTCGCTCTGGATAAGAGCGTCTGCTAAATGACTAAAATGTAAATGTGTGAGCGGTGTGTAGACTTTCACTAGGCACTGTATGCAAAATGGAAGCTGTCAACTCCAAATTAAACTGCATAATTGACTGGACCTCTAACCAGATCAATTCCTATTGGTTGCAACAGGATTTAGACACAAGCCAACCTGTATCAAGGCACTGCAGTATGAGTTGGAATGACCTGCTTATGCCACTCATATAAACACCAGGCATTTCATGACCTTCTCATTAATTTATCAATTTAAGAAACAGTTGATTGGATTGAAATGGGATTGTACTATAGGACTACTAATAGACCCATATCCTCATTCAATTTTTTAAGATGAGCAGGGTTCACCTTGAATAGCTCTGATATCATAGAGGTGCAATCATGTCAATCATGAATATCAGGAACAAGTAGCCAAGGCACCTGGGTGCAAACATACAGTGACTCATGGATCAATATAAACATCAAGCCTGATGTAGCCTATACTGTAGGTTATTGAAAGACTAATAATGGATATATTTAATTATAATATAAATAGAACCAAGTCTTTATCAAACTTGAGTCCCAGCTAAAGGATAATATGCTGGTTTTTAACATGTCCCAGTTGCACTGTGCTCTTGGGGGCTTTATGTGCACTGGTTCTCATTGAAGACATAAGCAAGATGTGAGTGTAATACCAAATTAAAGGCACTATTTCACTTAAATGAATCATATACGTATGAGTGAAGTGAATGCAGAACTCACTGCTGCTAGCCTATATGTGAAATGTGAACATAATCTTCATAAAACATTATAAAAAGCTTGCAATTGGTAACGGTGATCTATTGAGTGAGGTGCAATATTTTGTTATTATGTCATTGCTCACTACATTAGATGCAGTTTCCTATTGATGACACGGCTTTACAGTATTAACAATAAAATGCACACTTACGTTGTAGATGTGAGTAATTGTCCATTGGGTTGTTCTATAGAATTTATTTCAATCCAATTGTAATTCCAAAACCGGGCCGTAGCCTTCTATGGCAGGTATGTGCAGAGGTGAGTAGCCTACTCAAGGAGCACCAAACCATGGTGCGGTTTGCCTTTCAGTGACAAGGAATAAATGGGTCTCTTTCAAGACAAAACAAATGAGCATCCACATGCTGGCCATAATACGTTAGACTGTAAACAAATCATAAAATGGTCTTCCTATTCTAATAGCAGATTTCAGGTGATAATAGGATATTGATCAAGATGCTGCGGGTATGCGCTTTATATCATTGTAAACCGATAGATGAACACCCAGCCATTGCTCCCAATACTTTAATCAAATTGTTCAGGTTCATAATGCTTATCTTCTTTATGCATACAATCCCGTTTACCGAGGTGCACATACACGGCAAAAAGACACGCGATTATGCAGGGTTTGATAGATTACGCTCATTGGGTGATTCCGTCATCGAATTTCGAGGCAGGTACCGAAAAATTCGATGTCCTTCTCCGTGAGGGAACTCGAAGACTTCTCACGAATGCAATCAAATGAGCGTTTCCTCGCATCGACACGAGAGAGGAGGAGGCAGAAGAAGGGAGAAGGCGGGAGGAAATGAGGACAGGATGAAGATGGAACGAACGGGGACGCAAAAGGAGTGGTCTGCGTGCATGCGAGCGCGTGAATAAAGTGCGCGGCAGGGAAAAAACTGAGATAAGATAAAACCAGAATACACTGTTCATAAAACTAGAAACTACACTCCTCTCTGACCACTGCTCCACCGCCACTACTGATATTACTCCATTTATAACCCTTCCATGTCTGTGTTAACCAACAGTATAGCCCACTTTCAATGAACTAGAAGTCCACTATTGAGGTTTAACACAGTATTTTTCCAGCCTACTATTGCATGTTGCTTTCATCATTCATCTTCCAGACAGGAATTTGGGCAAGCAATCTCAGCGCTCTCTTTAGCAAACACACAGAGGAATGGTGAGAGCACAGATCATATTGGGCTTCTTTGGAAAGCTGCTGCATCTGTAAAGAAAACTGGATTGAGGAGGGCTTGTAACCTGTTGTTATACCTAGCTACTTTAGTCTTAATATAATTTTTTTGCTTTACAGTATGCATTATGCTCTATGTGTAAGGCAATACTGAGAAAAAACGTCAATGTTTTAAGAGGGCATAGTTGACATTGCACTGAACACACAAAATAACGGCTTTGTCAGGATTCTTTTCAATTGACAGCCCAAACTACAGGGCCAAATTCCCCAGCGAATGATGTCTATAAACCAGCTCTTGAGAGATGACTAAATCTCCTATGACTTTTCATTAGATCTCCCTCCATACATTGAAGGACTATGATTGGAATTTTTCCACACCATGGCCAGCCAGCCAGTAGGCTGGAGTTACTAGATGGATACACACTCAGATGGATGTTGGAATGTTTCCGGCTGTTTGTGATGTGGTCCAGTAATAGTAGCATATCCCAGTCTGGTCCATAATTATTGGCACCCTTGATAAAGATGAGCAAAAAAGACTATAAAATAAAGAGCTATTTTGTATGCAAAACAAATGTGTGAAAGTATATGCTTTTATGCTAATACAATTGCTCAGAGAAATATATTTTGTTTAACAAGTAATTTCTGAAAAATCTCAAAAATAATTGCCACCCGTTTTTCAATACTAGCACCCTCCCCTTGCGAGGATAACATCACTGAGCCTTTTTCTGAAATGTTTCATGAGATGAAAAACACGTGGGAAGGGATCTTAGACCATTCAGAATCTTTCCATATCCTTGATATCCTTTGTCTGCTCTCATGGACTGCCCTCTTGAATTCAAACCACAGGTGTTCAATGGGGTTCAAGTCCAGCGACTGAGATGGCCTTTGCAAAATGTTGATTTTGTGGTCAATTAACTATTTCTTTGTGGATTTTGGTTAGTGCTTGGGGCTTTTGTCTTGTTGGAAGATACACTTGTGGCCAAGTGTCGGTCTCCTGGCAGAGGCAACCAGATTTTTGGCTAAAATTAGCTATTACTTTGTTGTTCATGATGCCGTTGACCTGAAAGGGGCAGTGTAGTCAAAAACTAGATTGTCTTGCGTTTTATATACACTGAGTGTACAAAACATTATGAACACCTCTTTCCATGACATAGACCAGGGGTGTCAAACTAATTCCGTGGAGGGCCTAATGTCTGCTGGTTTTTGGTTTTTCCTTTCAATTAAGACGTAAACAACCAGGTGAGGGGAGTTCCTTACTAATTAGTGACCTTAATTCATCAATCAAGTACAAGGGAGGAGTGAAAACCCACAGACACTCGGCCCTCTGTGGAACGAGTTTGACGCGTGACAAAGACTGACCAGGTGAATCCAGGTGAAAGCTATGATCCCTTATTGATGTCACTTGTTAAATCCACTTCAATCAGTGTAGATGAAGGGGAGGAGACAGGTTAAAGAGGGACTTTTAAGCCTTGAGACAATTGAGACATGGATTGTGTATGTGTGCCATTCAGAGGGTGAATGGGCAAGACAAAATATTGAAGTGCCTTTGAACGGGGTATGGTAATAGGTGCCAGGCGCACCGGTTTGTGTCAAGAACTGCAACGCTGCTGGGTTGTTCACGCTCAACAGTGTCCCGTGTGTATCAAGAATGGTCCACCACCCAAAGGACATCCAGCCAACTTGACACAACTGTGGGAAGCATTTTTTATTTTTATTTTTTTTATTTCACCTTTATTTAACCAGGTAAACCAGTTGAGAACAAGTTCTCATTTACAACTGCGACCTGGCCAAGATAAAGCAAAGCAGTGCGATAAAAAACAACAACACAGAGTTACATATGGGGTAAAACAAAACAAAGTCAAAAATACAACAGAAATACATATAATATACAGTGTGCAAATTTAGCAAGTTATGGAGGTAAGGCAATAAAATAGGCTATAG
The DNA here is from genome assembly GCF_020615455.1 of Coregonus clupeaformis. NCBI lineage: Eukaryota > Metazoa > Chordata > Actinopteri > Salmoniformes > Salmonidae > Coregonus > Coregonus clupeaformis. The sequence goes on along the minus strand of NC_059211.1, from coordinate 41,948,978 downwards.
TGCAAAATAATTACAATTTAGTATTAACACTGGAATGATGTGCAAGAGATGATGTGCAAATAGAGATACTGGGGTACAAATGAGCAAAATAAATAACAATATAGGGATGAGGTAGTTGGGCGGGCTAATTTCAGATGGGCTGTGTACAGGTGCAGTGATCGGTAAGGTGCTCTGACAACTGATGCTTAAAGTTAGTGAGGGAGATAAGTGTCTCCAGCTTCAGAGATTTTTGCAATTTGTTCCAGTCATTGGCAGCAGAGAACTGGAAGGAATTGCGGCCAAAGGAGGTGTTGGCTTTGGGGATGACCAGTGAGATATACCCGCTGGAGCGCAGACTACGGGTGGGTGTTGCTATGGTGACCAATGAGCTAAGATAAGGCGGGGATTTGCCTAGCAGTGATTTATAGATGGCCTGGAGCCAGTGGGTTTGGCGACGAATATGTAGTGAGGACCAGCCAACAAGAGCGTACAGGTCACAGTGGTGGGTATTATATGGGGCTTTGGAGACAAAACGGATGGCACTGTGATAGACAACATCCAATTTGCTGAGTAGAGTGTTGGAGGCTATTTTGTAAATGACATCGCCGAAGTCAAGGATCGGTAGGATAGTCAGTTTTACGAGGGCATGTTTGGCAGCATGAGTGAAGGAGGCTTTGTTGCGAAATAGGAAACCGATTCTAGATTTAACTTTGGATTGGAGATTCTTAATGTGAGTCTGGAAGGAGAGTTTACAGTCTAACCAGACACCTAGATATTTGTAGTTGTCCACATACTCTAGGTCAGACCCGTCTAGAGTAGTGATTCTAGTCGGGTGGGCGGGTGCAAGCAGCGTTCGGTTGAAGAGCATGCATTTAGTTTTACTAGTGTTTAAGAGCAGTTGGAGGCTACTGAAGGAGTGTTGTATGGAATTGAAGCTCGTTTGGAGGTTTGTTAACACAGTGTCCAATGAAGGGCCAGATGTATACATTGGAGTCCACATGGGACAGCATCCCTGTGGAAAGCTTTCGACAACTTGTAGAGTCCATGCCCCAATGGATTGAGGCTGTTCTGAGGGAAAAAGGAGGAAGGTGTTCTTAATGTTTTGTACAATCAGTGTATATTTCCACTCTATGAGTTTGGAATAATACTGTGAAATTGTGCAAATTATGATAATGTACTTTTAGTGTAAGAGCTGTTTGAAAAGACCGCCTGAAACTTCAGCTTGGGTGGGGATTTTGCACCGCCTGGTGACATCAAAATTCTAGCTTGAGAAATTTCATTTTGCTAAGAAGCTATTTTAGTTTCTTTTTGCCCATTTTAATTGAAAACAATCACAGTTAGGTACTTAATTGATACCCAGAATGTTTTTTTAATTGAGATAAAAACAGCTGCATTGGACCTTTAACAAGGTCCCCAGGACTAGTGGAAGCAAAATAGCCCCATAACATCAAAGATCCACCACCATATTTTACCGTAGGTATGAGGTATTGTTTTGCATATGCTTCTGTTTTTCAATGCCAAACCCAAACTGGTGTGTGTTGCCAAAGTGCTCTATTTTCATGTCATCTGTCCATAGCACCGGTTCCAGTCTAAGTGTCAATGCCATTTATCAAACTCCAGGCGCAATAGTCATAGCACCGATGGTCATCCTTATATGGATGATGTCTATAAACCAGCTCTTGAGAGATGACTAAATCTCCTATGACTTTTCATTAGATCTCCCTCCATAAATTGAAGGACAATGATTGGAATTATTCCACACCATAGCCAGCCAGCCAGTAGGCCACAGTATATGGGATAAAGCACTGGAATGGGGATAGAGGCATGGAGTTACTAAATGGATAACACACTCAGATGGATGTTGGAATGTTTCAGGCTGAGTTGACATGCACATGATGCAACATATTTTTTTATTCATTACAAATGTTACTCTACACACCAAAATGTATAATCATCATTGTCATACATCATACTACAGACAGTGTGTCACAAATTACAAAGGCTTAACAAAGTAATACAAAACAATTTGTCCAATCAACACACAGCTACACTACAAGTTTAATCGGAGACTTCTGAGAGTATAAAACGTCAATGGGAAACCATCGTAACCTAGCAACATTGCTTCACAAAATCCATATACAGTAGCTTAATTTAAGGGGAACAGGCATCTGCAGCGGAATCCACTATAAGAATTATATAACTTCCTGTATTTCTATTTCACCTATTGGACCTATCAATCTGGTCCTGGTATGACTGGATGATATTATTGATTAATCAATGTTTGATATTGGGTTGACAGGACCCTTACTATGCATCTCATCTCATGATGACCAATCTTTGAGGTCTATGCACCAATGACCATTAGCACACTGACATAAAAGCATTATGTCATTGTATAGTGCTGTCCATTGAGAAGTCCTAGAGGTGTTTCCAGTGCAGTGGACTTCACAGATGGACTCAGTACCTCCTCAGAACCTCATTCATCACCATTACACCCCTCTCTGACAGCAGTTTACTCCACGCAGGTTGCCCACAACACTGCACAGTCGGCAGGAGACAGACAGTTAGCACACAGGTAGGTGGCTGTTAGGGCAGAAATAAAACCAAATAACCCCTTGTTAATAAGTGATGACCTACAGATAGCTAATCAGCAATCTTTACAACCCTCAGATAGTTACTCAGATCTGAGAAAACCATATTTTATGCTCCTTAGTGAATACATTTCCCATGTAGTATAAACACACACAGCCCCTGGGCCTTGGAAACATGGAGGAGTCTGATTGCCTTCATTTGCATTTGGTTCTTCATTTGCAGCTCTCAGTGAGATTGGTCAGGCCCTGCCTGCTTCGTTAAAGACGTGTCCAGGTCTGTTCTTTGATGTTGAGAGCAGAGGTCTGACGCTGTATGCTGGCGGAGTGCATTGCCAATGTTAACTAGCTCTCCGAGTACCCACTAAGAGGGTCTCTCCAGTCATGCTGCACTCGCTGTCAGCCTCCCTAATTGAATCGGACACTTCTGAAGCAGCGTTGAAACAGACCCTCTCCGATCGCAGTGCACTCTGGGGTTCCACCTGGGAATGTCTGTCTGTGATGACGGGGGGTTTGGCTTCGGAGACAAGGCCACGGAGTGCATCTTATTACAAAGGGTTCACACAGCAGTTATGCCACTTGTTTGATAGCTTAATTATCATGTAATATCCCTATGCAGCAACCACACCACTGAGCATATCACAGAACATTAAACTAGAACATAGACTTTGTTTACATTAATATTGCTTTTCGTCCTGATGGCATTCGGTATCTTTGTCATGCTCATAATCGATTATGGATAATGAGTGACACTCTGAAGGTCAGTAAACTAGCTTATCATTCTCACAGGATTTAGAAAATCATCCTGTATCTAACAGAGGGACAGCTATGAGAGTTGACAGTGTACTGTACAGTAGCCATTCACTGGGCTGGACAGAGAGAGGAGAGCCAGATAAGAGTTTGTGTTAACAGTATTAGCAGTACATTTTCATTGATTCTTTCCTCAAAGGGAGCAGCCTACAAACAGTCCCGTTTGACTTCTTACAAATGACACCATTACCTCATTGTTAACATAAGCATGCACACAGTCCTTAAATACACAGATAGTACATTAAGTTGAACACATTAAACATTTTATTTATATAGCTAATAGATCACTTCAAAAACCCCACCTCAAACTTGTATCGCAAACAGATGTTTCAAAAATGCTTGCTATTTCCTCATGGAGGAGGATGTCATCATCCTGAGGAGAATGATCTGGCCAATCAGCGGTTTACTCCCATTAATATTTTTAATGACTGGTATACGGCCACACATTCCCATTTCCATATACACCTCACACTCGTACAGGTTACCCACTTGTACATGCAGTGAAACAGGACAAATATAAGCACCCCCTATTTGACCTTTGACCATTCTGCTGTTGGGGTATGCCCACACCATTCCAACACAGAAAAGCTTCTTTTTAACATACTTAATTACTATTTTCTGGAAGGAAAACTACATGTATTTCACTCATATTGTAAATAATCATAGATGATATTTCATATAAATCTGGATACAGTTACTTTAAAAATAACAGATTGCTTTTGTCATTTTCAATCTGTGAGAGTAATCCCACCAGAATTTCCATATCATCTCAAAGCAATTTTACCTGAGGTTGCCTGTAGTTTTAGCACAAAGGTAAACATTAAGACAAAGATCCCTATGCTATTCAATAAAAATATAGCTGTCACTTACAATTGAACCTCTAAAATGAAACGTAGGCTACTCAAAATAAATCTAATAACAGGTTAAAAAATGGGGTTTCATTTTCCACTTCCTACAGCGCTAGCCTAGACTACGGAAACCCCATGAAACTGAGTTGCATTTTCTGCTTATGATGTGGAGGAAGGATAAGACATGGAATATTTAATCGAATATGAAAATGGACCGACTATAGGCTAAACATATCCAAATAATCTCCCACTCCCCCTCTCTCAGAAGTCCGAAACTTTCTCCAACATTGAACCCGAGTGTCAGCACTTCTGCTTGGATATGAATAAATGAATTAGATTATTTTCCACAGGCCCTTTCATCAGCATTTCAGCCCCTCACCTTGGGGAAGGAGAAGTCAATTTGTGTCTTCTCAGTTCACTATGGCTTCAGCAGCCCAGCCTGGCTCTCCAAACCTCATCTAATTAACATTGGTGCAGTGTTGTCAATGATCAGTCCAGAAACCCTCCCAAGGACCATTAATACAAAGGCTGAGAATTAGGCTCTGCTACTTTAATACCCTCATTAATTATTATCATTTTACACCACAACTACAGGAAGTCCGCCCTTGCAAATCAATGTCATCAATATGGAGTTTATATCATTCCGGGGCGCACATTTCCTTCACTGATGAACACAACACAGAGCTTCTTCTCTCATGCATAAAATGTTTACCGCCATCAAACAAAACAAGTCATTAAGGTGACACATTTCCACCTCATTAATAAAACCGTACAACAATATATTATAGATTGTTCTGCTTTCAGAAGTAGAAAAAATGTAAAATCACTACCAGGAGGCTTCAACATATCCTGTATATATCAGTGGAAGCTCCTCAGAGGAGAAAGGGGAGGACCATCCTCCTCAGTGAATTTCATTTTTTAAAAATAATGAAACATTAAAAGAGTTATCCTTTTTAGATAAAGCTATACAAAATATATTCACGTCACCAAATAAATGATTAAAACACACTGTTTTGTAATGAAGGTCTACAGTAGCTTCAACAGCAGTCTGTAGGGTAGCACCATTGTGTAGCCTGGAGGACAGCTAGCTTCCATCCTCTGGGTACATTGACTTCAATACAAAACCTAGGAGGCTCATGATTCTCACCCCATACCATAGACTTACACAGTAAGTATGACAACTTCTGGAGGACATCCTCCAACCTATCAGACCTCTTGCAGCATGAACTGACATGTTGTCCACCCAATCAAAGGATCAGAGAATTAATCTAGTACTGAAAGCATAAGCTACAGCTAGCTAGCACTGCAGTGCATAAAATGTGGTGAGTAGTTGACTCAAATAGAGAGAAAGACAATAGTTGAATAGTTTTGAACAAATTAATTTATTCAACAATGAAGGAGGAGCAAGAGAGAGAGAGAGAGAGCGTGAGAGACAGCTATAGTTCATCATTATTTTTTCACTTTCATTTTCACTTACTTAGCTAGCAAATGCAGCTAGGTAGTTTAGCCTACTCAAACACCCGGCTTAAACAGGGGGATGTTATGTTAGCTAGCTGGCTATGACTATTCAACACTGGAACTCTTCCAAGTCAAGGTAAGCTTTTGGTTTTACTAATGTATTGCCACCGGGGCCCACCGGTGTAACTGCTAAACTGCTTACTGGCTGTACACTGTACTGCATGGTTGTAGTGGGTTTACTAACACGTTAGTTCTATTACTTATGTTGACTATGACGTTACTTTAGCTAATATGGTAACAACAATGTAGGCTGTGAGTAGCGGTTATGATATGAAGGTTTGGCTTCTAAAGGTTTTTTCGACTGGTCACAGACAGCTGATATGTTGTGCATTGAAGTCCACAAGCAAAGGGAAAATGTGAGAGGAGGAGAGGGAGAGAGGGCGAGAAGGAATACAACAAGCTGTTGATATGTGGCTATGAAAGTTAACTGTTTGTGTATTCATTCCGTCGATTCTGTTGAAAAACTTTTCTTAAACGGAAGCAAATGGAATGAAACTAGGATAAATATACCTGAATTTGTCCAATAGAAACACTTGTTTGCAACTGTTGGACTAATGATTACACCCTAGATCAGCTAGATGCAGGCAAGAGTGTGCAAGGCGGTATTGAATGTGTCACTGTTTGTCCATGTGTCACTGTCTGTCACCTCAAATCTTTCTCTCGACCTGTGTGCACCTACATTGTAAACTTTCATTCATAGGCTAGGTTGTTGCAATCTCATGATGGCTTTAGGGAACATTTTTGTATCATGTAGTAGCCTAAACCAGTCGATGTTACATTGAACTGGGTGAATGGAATATGAATGACAGTCATCCAATATGCTGTAATAGAAATAAGGCCATGCTCATTAATAAAATAATCGTCGTCCCTCATCATAAACGGCACTGACCGCCACTGTTATGTATGAAGCTGCATTGTTATAGGTAAAGGTGTAGGGGGGATAGGTGAAAACCCTGGAAAAAGATGAATAATAGTTTGTGAATCACAGGACTTTCCTTTTCCATTGGACTAGTGGATCATTTTAAGCTAGAAGAACAAGTGAATGCCAAAGAGAGCTTCCTAAGAAAATGAAAGGAGAAATAATGCCAGCGTGAGCGCAAATCTGCTTACAAATCATTATTACTCCAAAAAGAGCTTACTTCCTCTCAATAACATTGGTGGAAACTTGCCCTGTGCAGTACACAACTAAACACACACACACACACACACACAAATTAAGGCACAGAGAAAGAAACCCTGTTCCCTTAGGAGTGTGTGCAATGGCAGCCTTCTCTAGCATAATGGGTCTATGTCCCTTAGACCCAAAACATTAGTTGGGCCTTTGATCGAGGGGCCTAGTGGGCTGGAAAGCAGTATCGTATCGTAACGCAGGCCAGGGACGGAGGGAGTGGGACAGAGCAGTGAAGTGGCCTAGCTGGGCACTGTACTCACAGGACACTGAGGTCTCTCAGCCATCTATCACTCATTGATCCCTGAGCGTTGGCTCCTCCAGCCTTAAACAACCTCCCACAGAGTCCCATCCCTGCACATAAAGATTACATACAGGGAAAATGATGGGGACTGGAATCGACCACATTGTCAGGGGCATGTATAAGTGATATATGTGTGGGGGTTGCAGCCCCGGTTAAGCATATACATTCCTCGATGGTTCCATAGAAGTCATCAACATTATTCACCACGTCAATGTCGCCTACTGTACATGCCACCAGCGGTGTTTGACACACGCAGAGTGTATCTGAGGAAAATGGGTTCTGATCATATGTCATATAAAGGAAATATGGAGGGTGTATAATGAGCACACACAGGTGTTCTTATCGCTGTGTTTGTATAATATGACGCTAAATCAACAAAACAACCCACTTTTTAATCTTCATCTGCTTCACTTCTCAATTAGGATTTTTCTTCCCCATACTGCACATCAATTCTACATCTGCACTAGAGAAATCTCAGCCTTGCACATCCTCACCACTTGGCTTCCCTATGGGCTCTCTGTTGCCATGGAAACCCCATCCTGTAACTAGCCCGGTGGAGACAGATCAAATACCTGAAGAGGAAGTGGAGGACAGATGGATTAGGAGCTAGGCCTGGCAGGATGCTCCAGGTAAGACAAATAATAACACAGAGAATCACCACGGTTTATATGGTTTAAAGGGTTCCTCTTGGTCTACACAAGTCAGAGTAGGAGATGGATTTATTAAAGGGGGGGGGTGAAACAGGGAGATAGGGGGTTAAGTGGGAAGATATTCACTAAAAGTTGAACCATTAACAACTTGTGTCTCCCTGATGCCTTGTGAGTAATAGGTGAGAGTGTACAAATTTCTTTAAAAAATGGGTTTTAAATCTGGATAGAACATGTTATGCTGTGGTACTCCTCCCCATGTCGTCCTGCAGCTGTTACAGGGCGCATAAGGCTGAATGGTTGTGTATACTTGGAAATATATTAGCGAGGCCTGTGTCTTCACTAATCTCTGTTGTTTAAGACAGTCTTCTAATTAATCTCATTGTCTGTCTGGCATTACAATTCCTTTTGGCACGCAAACCTTTTAAGTATTCCAAGATCCATCTCTGGAGTATTCCGATGAGTCCCACTCTTATTGGTCTGTTGCTATTGTTTAATGATTAGGCATGATTCATCCCATTCAGATGCAACATTTATCATATTTTAGGCTCCATATGCGTATCATATTAAATATTTATATTGGAAAAGGCAGTTATATTTAGTTTATTCCGCTTTGTCTCCTCTTTCACAAGGAATAAAACAGCATTTGGCTGAGCAGCAGCAAGGTCATCAGACATTGAGTAGAGGCTATTGAGTGCAGTGTTTATGATCGTTACCTGGAGAAGTGACACTTGTGCTGGAGGAGTGTAACTTCATTATGCCATCTGCAGACACAGTACATTATAGAGGAGTGCAGAGAGCTATCCGATGGCCTGCAAAGGCCTAACGAACATCATGCAAAGAAAGCAAGTCGTGGATAACATGGAAGAATTTCATGAAACATACATAAAAAAAACGGAGAGTGACTCTGGGAAGAAAGGAATCAAAATGGTAGGATAGAACATCCAGTCATATTTGCCAAGGTTATAAGAACTATGTTGTTTTAGCTCCATGTCATTAACCAGCAGTGGTGTGATTACATTAAGCACTGGATTCTCAAGTGGAAGCTCTTACGCTAATACCCGAATCCGCCTGCCTGTGCCCCAAAATACATTTCATAGCCCTCTTGTTTGTGATGTCTGTTTGTGTATGCAGAGTATTTCTGTCATTTTCATCAGGGATGGGTTGTGTGTGTGTCCGCCCCCAGAGCCTGATACTATAACTCAGCCAGCCTATGACAGACAGGATGTGGGGGCTGCCTTACAGCAGGAAGCCATGCAGCCTCAAGAACATCACATAGATTAGAGGGTACCAGGCTACACAGCTGCCAAATGCATCACATGTCATCTCTTTAACCAAAAACACACAGCTCCACCATGCTAAGCTTCAATGATTACCATGTGTTAGCACTGTCTGGAGGATATATACACATTAGAAAGGTTTTCAAAATGATACTTGATGAATTGGTTACTCTTAGTATACATGATACTGGAAATGGCATTTTAGTTATTTAACAGACACTTTTATCCAGAGCAACTTACAGTAGTGAGTGCATACATTTGTGTACTTTTTCATACTTGTCCCCTATGGTAATTGAACCCACAACCCTGGCGTTGCAAACACCATGCTCTACCAACTGAGCCATGTGGGACCACAGAAATGGGGCTTAGAGGTGACCTCCTTTTTGAAGCAGCACGGTAACGGGCACAGGTTGCCTCAGAGCATGCCATGCTGGCATAATTAAACCAGGCCTGAGTGGCAGAGCTCTGATAGGGAAAGCATGTCAGTGGTACATCACAGGCTGTGCCAGCTTCAGCACTGCCAGGCGGACAGGTCTGGCATGCAGCCAGGGGAGATGTCAAGACAACGAGAGGATGGTGAGATAGAAAGCCTTCAATTGGGGTCACAATAACACCTTTCAGTGAAGAGTCATGTGTCAAGCTTCCTCTGTTCTATTACTAATTTCACTATAATGTGTTTCATTTTCTACATGTCAATTCTCAGTAAAAGATTACATTCAGAATAAGGAGTTTTATATGTATTTTCTAGGAAAATCTTATGCAGTCCAAAACACATCCATGGAGACCCACAGCTAGCTCTACTGAGAACAGCACTTTTTAGAATGGGCTGAGGCTGCCTGTGCCTGCCTCTGTTTCAGCTCATGCCAGAGTTTGAGCGGCATGCCTAGGCAGGGTTCTGACATGAAGTTACAGTCTCCAGTCCTGGGTGTTCAGCATCACTGAGTCTCCATAGATACACAGTCAGTCAGTTCCCATAGTGGGCTTCTATGAGCCTGGAGTGGACACTCTCTGTTGCAGTGTTGCTCAGGTCTCAAGGTCTCATAATACCAAAGCACAGAGGGTTATTGGCCTGTACATGAACAGGCAGGAAACAGATTACTGCCATGATGACCCAGTTTATCTGGTGAGTGTATCAACCGTACTACAAGCTAAATGTATCACCACCAACTGAAGACCAATCCAGATGCCGGTCCAGTGCATGGCTTTAAGAATTTAAAATGGATTATTGCCCACTTGTTTTGTTGTTCTACAGCGTGAAGTAGAGTATGGCAGCTGTCAGCTTCCTTAATCTTAAGCACAAACATAACCTCCACCCAACACCATATCAAGTAACACGACTGTGCTCGGAGTGCAGTATCTATCTCCTCAAATTCACATAAAGAGTGAAGAGAACGATGAATAAAATAGTGTCCCTGTTCTCTGTGTTACAGACGGTGTCTTGCCTGCCTCCAGTGTGGGTGGTGGTAGAGAAGAGGTACAGAAAGCAGCAGCAGTGAGCACATCCCCTCGCTCCAAGAGGACCCCAGCCACTCTCTGCTCTCTCTCTGCGCTGAGGTGTAGCTATGTTCCATCTGCCACTGTTGCTATGGAGACCAGTCCAAATGATCTACATGGGAGACCGTTGGGGAAGATCTGCTAGGGCTGTTCCTATTAGCATGACTCAACGGCAGGCAGCATTACGGGCTCTGCCAACCATTCTTTCTTTCTGCCTGGCCACATGACATAGTTTTTATTCAACCTTTATTTTGACAGGGAGTCAATGCTGAGACCAAGGTCTCTTTTCCAGATGAGGCCTGTATAGTATCACAATACACATCAAAATTCAATAAACACATTAAACTACACATTCATATACACAATAAAATACACATTATTATACACAACAATACACAAAAAGCAAAACACAATCATAAAAAACAGACACATTCTTCAGTAAAAAGGTCCCCTAACAACCGTCTGAAATGCCCTAGAGGCACCAATTCCTCAAAAATGTATTGTAGAGTGTATTGTAGATCATTCCACACGTAAGGTTAATGCTCATCGTTTTTCTCTCATTGGGTTGAAATTGTAAATGGGAATTCACTTCAATCCCAGTGTTCTCATCACTGTTCCATGACCTATGGTTGTTGTTGTATGGAGGAGCTGCATGGGGCAGAAGTGATGATTCAACACAGCAATTTAGAGGGAATAAGAACATCTTGTGAAATAGTGATCTCATGATTGTGTACCACAGAGATCTCTTTTATTGATTTTCACAATGATTAAATTACTTATGACCCAAAACCATGTCCCAAGTCACATGTACCGTTATATTCCAGTATTCGAAGATGTTTGTTTATAGTGTATACTGCTGTATGCATTGCGTATGTATTTGATACAACAGAAATAATGTATCAACCACACTCTTTGAGGTTTAACATGAGCAATAGAGGCTTTTTCCTAATGTCAGCTTTGAAGCATGAAAATACTTTTTTTAAAGAAGAAGGAGCTTTAGACATGGGCATGGAAATTAACCTTGACTGGCATTATTCAAATGTCATGATATTCATGGCTGGTTGACTATGCTGGCCATCATAGCACTACAGGGCTGTCGAAAGCAGAACATTCCCTGGGGCTCTGTCCCTCTATCCACTGAGCCAAAGCCACACTTGTCCACAACTATGTGGGAGTTCCTAAGAAAAAAAGAAAGCACTTTGAAAAATGAATCCAGATCAACAGCGTAATGCTAGCCAAGGTCATGATAGGGTGTGACTTTCACAATAGATATGGGAATAAAAGCTAGGTAAAAGTCAAAGCTTTTAGACCCCTATTACTCTACCAACAGGATGTATGTAGTGAAGGGGTTCTGGATTGTAAAACATATTGAATTATAGCACTTTCAGGAACAGATGATAATCGCTCCTCTTCGGGAAAGGTCGGCTTGGGGCCAGGAAGTCTCCTCAGAGCCGTTTCTCTTTCCAGGGATGGGAAATAGCGGTTAATCTCCTGATTACGCTGATAGAACTGGTGAAGTGATCCTAAACATCTGTAAGGATCTCCAATCAGAACCATGGCTCTCTTCAAATCATATCCAGCCAGGGATGAAATCCCACGTGTGATTAAAGCTGAACATGCCTGCATCCAATAATACTGGGTCTTGTCAACTACAGTAACAGATGGCATCCAAATATTATTATGTATCCTTGGTCTCTCTCTCTCTCCATCTCTCTCCATCTCTCTCTCACACGGTAGAGGAAGGCTCACAATGACAGCCTGACAGTGCGAGCCCGCTCTGATGATGATTGACAAATGTTAGGCTCTGATGCTATCTCCATGGGAACTGATTGGTAAGATAAATACAGTGCACCAGGAAGAGCGGTGGCTCCCCAATAACATAGAGAGAGGAGCTGACCTCCTTTATGCACCATAAACCCAATCATTACTCAAACCTCAGCACATGATTAAGCAAATTAAAGCCCTATGTTCATGACATTCCATTAGTTGTGTCATGTTTATTACCCACCTCATCAAACACTAATGATATGTCAGGTAATAATTAAATCATCAAACAAATTAACAGAGTTAATATACATATTCCGATAATGTGGTTAGTGTTATTCATTGAGGATTGTTATTCAGTTCATAAACTTCTGTGTAGATTATATTGAATGGCCCTGTATTCTAATGGCAAAAATAGGACAGAAATGTCATGGGGCGGCAGGTAGCTTAGTGGGTAAGAGCGTTGTGCCAGTAACCGAAAGGTCGCTGGTTCTAATCTCCGAGCCGACTAGGTGAAAAATCTGTCGATGTGCCCTTGAGCAATTTGCTTCTGTAAGTCGCTCTGGATGTCTGCTAAATGACTAAAATGTCAATGTAAAATGTATGTTACATGGCTGATTCCAGGTTATTATAGTTTAATGGCAGTAGAGTGAGAGGACACTCTAAATGTGCCACCCTCCTTCCTCCCTAAGAGGTTAGAAGAAGGTGCTAATGAGAACATCTGGTCAAATGGCTGAGAGCGAGAAGTGTTCCTGAGACACTTCGCAAGACACCTCTCAGCTCCGCTCTCCGAAGTAGAGCACATTCACTATTTACTGCTGTCATCATTCTACTGCACTTTAGAGGAATGGGCATATAATTGCAATGCATTACTACTGTTGATTATCTATCTCACATATCAAGACCCTTGATTTGACCTGTCTCATTATTCATCTCACATATCAAGATCAACACTTTGTGGACACAGCTCAAAGATACAAAAACACAAACGGAATACAAGACAACATTTGATATTCTGCAGCAATGATTGGTAAAAAAAAAAGAATTTATCCGGTTACAGCAAGCATAAGTTCTATCTGCTCCCGTTCTTAACACTTGGAATGTGAAGAAGCACATGATCGTACTGTCCAGTGGCACCACTAACTCTCTTCTCCTAATGACTCGACTCTTCTCTTTTACCAACCCAACAAAGCAGCACAGCGATGTGTATTTGGCTTTTGGCCATATAGATGGCATTTAGACTTGCAAATATTTATTTGTTAAATGACATTGGAATTACAGACATTTAATGTTACAGCCTTTTGGCAGAATGAATGAGTCAACATTCCAATCTACCATATTCAGAAAGGCCTCCCTCCCCTGTATGTCTCCATGGATCATTATCACTGCACTATATCCAGCTGTGGTCAACCTCTCCCTGGAAGGAGGCCAGAAGTCAAACAATTGTATTATTGGACACATATCCAGGCTGTAGAACACCTCAGTTAGTCCATTACATCAGTTCATTCACCCTTTTAGTAGACCTTGATCATCACTCAAATAGAGGATCTAGCTGCACTCAGATGACATCAGAAGAGTCACCCAGGCCCAGCGACAGGGCCAGTAAGTCAGACAGCACTGGGAGACTACATCACTGCAAAATGAACCCCCAAAACAGTTTCTGAAGCTCATTATAAAATTGTTGATCATAAGCGTTTCAAAGTTATATTTTATTACTTACCAGGGCAGACAGGGGATGGCCTTGGGTTTGTGTTGCCTATGTTGGAGTCAGTTTGGCCAGGGTTAGTAGAAGGCCCCTGGATATCACTGGTGGTGAATGGACACAGTTGCCCAGTGGATTGACCTGCGTTTGTTCCTGTTGTCCTGCCTCATCTTTGCCTCCCTGTCCGTGCAAGTCCTGCAGGGCACTAGGCTCTGAAGAAGTCTCTGGTTACATCATCTATGATATGTACAGTAGGCACTCCTGCCACTCTCTCTCCTGTTCTCAGTCCCAATGTGATGATGAATGCTTGTTACTCCTTAAGCGCCAATGATTCCTAAGAAAATGAAGGAAAGGGAAAGGAAAGAAATGACATCTTTAGTTCTGCTTCACAGGTTGCTCAAGTAGTCTACTGTTTTTCAGTTTTTTCCCCCAACATGATTAAAGACGACTGAATGTCATAAACAAAACGCACCCAACCTCCAACAGCAGACACAGTACATCAACATGTGTATTATTGATATCTCTGAAAAGGGGGAATCATGGAGGGCTGTGGCACAAGAGAGATGGGATGAGGGCATGTTTAGTATATACATTAAAAATATCCTCTAGTTGAAAGCCTCATGAAAAATCTGCCAGAGCACTCATGGCAATGTGCTTTCATTAGTGAGTGAAACATTTCCCTCTTTTACTGAGGAGCAGGTGGTCGCTGCTGCCTGCGATGGCCACACGATTCATGTCTTCAGGAAAGAATGCTTTTAAACTTGAAAAGAAGGGGAAAATAATGAATCCCTTGAAAAAGGCATTTAGTAATTACTGTATATCCCTGTATAGAAGGCCTTAGCCCACAGTTAAATGTTTCAAAACCAAGTATAAATACTGAATTCATTGTTCTCAATACACTTCAAATTACAACAAAACACAACATCTCTGTGTTTTCTCCCAGAGTAGAACA
Organism: Coregonus clupeaformis; assembly: GCF_020615455.1. Classification (NCBI taxonomy): domain Eukaryota; kingdom Metazoa; phylum Chordata; class Actinopteri; order Salmoniformes; family Salmonidae; genus Coregonus; species Coregonus clupeaformis. The sequence goes on along the minus strand of NC_059211.1, from coordinate 41,933,924 downwards.
AAACAGACCTTACATTATTACCCCTTAAGCAGAGAATGTAGATAGATTAGGTTTATGTAAATTCACTGAAAGTTATTTCTGTTCTATGGCATGACTGCCTGTCATGACAATCAAATCAACCCACTGTCCATATTGTGTCAATGCTAAGAGTGGAAGAATATTTAAATCTGTAGCCATGGTGAGCATGAGTCATAAGAACGCATCTTCATTAAACTATTGAGGCTATTTAGATGCTTAGTTATTAGAACAACCTAGATACCAATGCTGTATACCTCCTCAAAACACAGCTAGAGCTCAATTTATTTTCTTAAAAACTTCAATTTGTAAATGTAGTCTACATAATATTGTGGGGCAATGTGACCTCAACTGTGTTTTATTATCATAGAAATCTCTTACATTTTTTACTTTGCAGCAGATTTGAAATCACTCACACCCCAGAGTCTTTCAGTGGAATGGTTGTGACTGTAATGTTAGCTGGATGGGCTGAGCCTCAGTGTGAATAACTTAAATCACACATCCCTGCTCTTAAACCATGGGGCCACAGAATAACTAAACATACCCTCAGATTCAGAAGGAGAACGAGTGAGTCATAGGCATGAAATGGAATTGCGGGTATTAAACCCAAATCTGAGCTGGAGTGACAGCAGGCAGTATCAGTGTTGTGATGGAGACATGGCTATTTTCAGAAGCTTTATCCTCGAGAATACCAAGCTCCACCTTATGGATTTATGCCCTTCTGTTCACATTTGTTTGGTTGCCATACCATGGATCTCAGAGTGGCTCTCCCTTCAGATTGCAAACTAATGGCATGATCATGACTGTCCATCTATAGCGGCAATTAGGGCTTGGATAATGACTTCCTCATCATGGTTACCCCTGATCTCTGACTTACATACTAAAGCAGCTTCTAGACTAAAGGATGGTCCACCAGCAGACATGCTATCATCCTCAAAGATATGTTACTTAAGAGTACCTCATTATGCACACAATGAAAATCCTCAAATATTGAAAAAATAACGTTATTAATTCATGTTTAATGATTGCATTTGAGTGGTTATTGAATATTACATTGACTAATACAGTATTCATGTAGCTCTCATGTAGATATCGTTCTGCTTGAGTTTGGATATGAAGTTACCTAAAGTACTTACTGTAGTCATGTGTACTTTCCTTATTCAATATTTTATTTCACTATTTTATATTTTTCCTTGTTGCTCCTCTGTGCTGAATATGGGCTATATTCACACCTGCATTTCTAAGAAACAATGATGTGTCATTTTGTACTGTACACATAAACCATGTAAAGCCATCCCCAGGCATGACTCAGAAAGAACGCCCAAAACTGAATTCAACAACAAAGTGCTGTCATGTTAATCTTCTTCTCAGCCTCTAATACTGTTCCCTTTAAAACACTGAATCAATCAAGTAAAGACAGGAAAATAAATACTAACTGTTTATAGTTTGAAAGTCCCTGAGGCAAATTAGAGTATTGTCTCTCCTTAAAACAGAAATATGTTAAATATTCCATATTAATGAGCACAGAGAGGGCATGGCTTACTACAGAGGAGGCTGGGCAGTCTAAGGTGAACATAAACTTAGCCTGACAGCATGTCATCTTAACCCATGGAGTCATGGTTTCTCCCAGTTTCACTATGCTGCATCAAAGACGTCTGGTAAAGCAAGCATACAATATGGTAAGCAACAATACCCAAGTGTATTAACAGCACATTCACCCTTCCCTTGAATGCAATGTGTAATTCTCCCACCCACACAGCAGGTAAAGTGATGAGTAATCTCCTCTGCAGCTGTGGCCCAGCCAGGTAAACACTGTGTGCATAAAGATGACCCCTCACACCAACCACTTTGCCCTGATGAGTAATATGTCACCTCCCACCCCCACCACCACCACCACCTCCACCACCACCGCCTGTCCAGGTTAACAATGACGGACCTTTTCAGATCCTCTCTGCTGCCAGCCTCGTGACTGGCCAGGGCAGATTTAGTGTAGTGAGTGGTAGTGGATTCCCATGGCAGACGGGGGCGACCTGATGAAATAAGGCTGCCGGTAGGGGAGCCACGCACAGATTGAAAGTGGTTAAATTACAGCTGGGTAGCCTTGCGGGTGGATCAATGGAAAGAAAGACTCTCTCCCTTAGTTCCACCAGTGAGCAGCATTTAAACATGCCAAGCTCAGACTCAATCACTTTACCTAATGTGCCTGATTCGTTTTAGGGTTTTATAGGCAGTAGCTGGGGGAGACTCAGCAAGCCTCATCACAAAATGTATTGTATAGCTCAGATGGTATAGTACAGAACATACAGGACAATTTGCAGCATATTCCTCAGAGTGTTTGTGACAGTTAGAGCGGAGCAGCCATCTTATATTTGGATTTTTTTTATTAAAGTCAAATGTTGCTAATTTCTTTTTATTTAGTTTTGTCAGTCAAAATCACATGCATGGTCATTGAGTAATTTATAACCCCCCTATACATGGTTAAAATGTCTTACATAAGTTAGTGAGCATCCGCATCTGTTGTGTCTATCCCACATAACACATGTGACTCAGTAGTCAGGTGGTGTCACTCAACGGAATGAATTTCATCCGCCCTCTCAGACGAAGTCAGTCACGATGGCAACCAGATTCACTTACAGTAGTACTGTAGCTCCAGCCATTCAACTCAATCATGTTAGAATCCTGACCTCAAGACAACTTCAGACCCAAGAGGCAGGCTGGCCACAGAGCCAAAATAAGCAACATACTGTATATCCTCTCTCTGACCTCTAGACCTGAGCACCAACCTTGACTTGCAATATGCCATTTTTCCACAAAAGGAGGTTGACAAAAACCTGGAGAACACTAAATCTAATACAAGGGCATCAGAGAGGTTCTATTTGGGTGTATGTTCTATAGGTATCCATAAAGTTCAAATGTAGGTAAACTTTATTTGTGGTTAATGCCTGTGTGGAGTACTGCACTACACTGCTCCTCCACTGACTCTAACCAATGCACCAACACATAGGCCTACATTCTCCAATAGTAATGCGAGCGCGGTCAGCCGGACGGTGAGCACCTCTAGACAATTCAAATCAAATCAACGTTTATTGTTTGCATACACTGATTTTCAGATGTTATCACAGGTACAGCGAAATGCTTGTGTTTCTATCTCCAACAGTGCAGTAATAACAAAGATTTTTATAACTAACCCATGATAGACCAGAGCCTGTCGTTTCCAATGGGAGCAATTTAATCATAGTGGGCAGAACAAGCAAGGAGGTGGGCCGAGCCAAGTACGAGCTAGTGAGATCCTATTGGCGCATTCTATAATTAATTTGCATATATCCGTTAGGGAACGCCTACTCTGTGAAATGCGCGTGTGCAATAACTCAATTCGCCCTTGCACTCCTTCTAAACAATGCAATCCATTCTGTCTGTTACAGATTATAGTTTGGGAAACAGAAAACTGTATGGAGATTAAATGTTTCATCGATGACAACATTTGCAGAATGTCGGCCAAAATCCATCTCGCTCCATCTTCTCCCACTTGCCGGCCACTGGGCTTCCTGTCATCAATCAAAGGATCAGAGAATGAATCTAGTACTGAAAGCATAAGCTACAGCTAGCTAGCACTGCAGTACATAAAATGTGGTGAGTAGTTGACTCAAAGAGAGAGAAAGACAATAGTTGAACAGTTTTGAACAAATTAATTTCTTCAAAAATGAAGGAGAAGCAAGTGTAACGTGTACGCTGGGAGTCGGGAAGCAAGTACAGGGAGTGAATTTAATAATAAATTAAACATGGAACAAAACAACAAAGAATCAGTAACGCCTGGGGAAGGAACCAAAGGGAGTGACTGATATAGGGGAGGTAATCAGGAAGGTGATGGAGTCCAGGTGAGTCTCATGAAGCGCAGGTGCGCGTAACGATGGTGGCAGGTGTGCAGTAATGGTGAGTGAACTGGCGACAACGAGCGCCAGAGAGGAGGAGCGGGAGTAGACGTGACAGCAAGGGAGAGCGAGAGAGAGCGAGAGAGAGAGAGTTTCAGTTTCACTTACTTAGCTAGCAAATGCAGCTGGCTAGTTTAGCCTACTCAAACACCCGGCTCAAACAGAGGGATGCTATGTTAGCTAGATGGCTATGACTATCCAACACAACACTGGAACTCTTCCAAGTCAAGCTAAGCTTTTGGTTGTATTAATTTATTGCCACCGGGGCCCGCCGGTGTAACTGCTAAACTGCTTACTGACTATACACTGTAATGTTACTGCATGATTGTAGCGGTTTACTAAAGCATTAGTTATACTAGCTATGTTGACTAAGACGTTACTTTAGCTAATATGGGGACAACGATGTAGGCTGTGTAGCGGTTATGATCAGCCTGGTCACATACAGCTGATGTGTTGTGCATTGAAGTCCACAAATGAAGGGAAAAGGTGAGCGGAGGAGAGTGCATAGAGGCAAGAAGGAATACAACGTGGCTGCTATGAAAGTGAACTGTGTTTACGTGTGATCACGGGTGTATTCATTCTGCCGATTATGTTGAAAAAAGTTTCTTAAATGGAAGCAAACGAAACGGGGATAAAAATACCTGAATTTGTCCAATAGAAACTCTCGTTTGCAACTGTTGGACTAATGATTACACCCTATATAAGCTAGATGCAGGCAAGAGTGTGCAAGGCGGTATTGAATGTGTCACTATCTGTCCATGTGTCACTGTCTGTCACGTCAACATTTTCTCTCGACCTGTGTGCACCTACGTTGTAAACTTTCAATCATAGGCTAGGCTGTAGCAACCTCCTGATGGGTATAGGGAAAATTTGAGTATTATGTAGTAGCCTGAACCAATCGATGTTACATTGAACTGGGTGAATGGAATATGAATGACAGTCATGCAATATGTTGTAATAGAAATAAGGCCATGCTCATATAAAAAAATATCGTCCTCCCTCATCATAAACAGCACTGACCGCCACTGATGTATTCTGACAAGCAGTCAATGCACAACAATTCTTAATGCAATCGCTCGCGGGAACACACTTTTGAAAGCAGGTTTGGCAAATTTATTTTTTAAACAGTTTTGGCCTTGGTACATTTCTACCACAATTATTTCTCTACTCCTTCAATTGCGCATGTGGCATCGTTTTACAAATACACTTTTCCAACTGGAGTTTCAAGAACGGTTTAGATGCAGATGCACAACAGAACTCTTAAAAGGGCAATGTCGTCTTAAAAAAGCAATGACATACTTTGTAATAGAAACAACAAAAAATCGTATTTTGAGTGAATAATAATTCATTTTTATTTATTTTAATTTTTATAATAAAATAACAATAATTAATAATAATAACAATCAGGATGTTGTCTCCAGTGGGGTAAATGCAGATGAAAAAAACCCATGCTTCCACGTACAGTATGTACATTTTATAGCCACTATGCTTCATCAGTTGGGATACAGGTGATAATGCTTTTTGATAATAGCACATCTGATAATATAGACCATTCATAGGCTACAATAATTTTTTAATAATATTTACCAATATGTTATTGGACCCATTTCTGGAGGTGGAAATTATATTTTAGATGGTGCCAGCATCATTTTATTTTAATAACTTTTGAAGTAGAATGTCCTTTTAAAAAGTCACCAGAACTGAGGTTCTCAGTCCTTCTACATAAAAATTATCCCGGGGAGGACCCCGGACCCTCTAAGCAAGGGGACAGGAATTGGTCAAACTCGCAGTTTAGGCCTAATACATGTACAAAATGATCATTTTTCCCTAAAACCATGATGGTCATGACTTTCTTACATGAAAGGGGAGGTTAACTTGGCCCCAGACAATCGATCTGAGATTGGCTTAAGTTTCAGTCCTGGGATTTTTTTGGGCTTTAACCCCTGTACATAGGGCAATGCAGTCTCTAAGGTGCAGGGTAGAGTACCAGGTGGTAGCCGGCTAGTAACAGTGACTTATGTTCAGGGCAGGGTACAATTGTTTACCCAGGTATGATGGCGCCGACGGAGAAAGGCGATATCTTACGAGTTCCAACCCAACTTTATTATTTAATGACTTTTTTTGTGTTTATCTTTACTTTTTTCTAAAGAGAAAGTTCATACCGGACCCGATTCCTTTGTTTTATGGGCTACCAAAACCCGCAGGCGTAGATGAACTGGCATCCTGGTGAGACTGAGACAAAGAGAAAATCGACCGGCACTCCCCTCTGTTCTATTGGCGAATATCCAGTCACTCGAGAATAAGATGGATGAGCTTCGTTCAAGAGTCTCCTATCAGAGAGACTTGAAAAGCTGCAATACTATATGCCTTGCAGAGACCTGGCTGGATGACGTTGCTCACCTGATATAGAATACCTAACGGTAAGTTGCAGACCCTTTTATCTACCAAGAGAGTTCTCAACTGTAATTATCACGGCTGTCTACATCTCACCACTAGCCAACACCACTTTTGCACTCAACAAACTGTATGGGGCCATAAACAAACAAGAAACCGCTCACCCAGAGGCAGCGTTTCTGGTGGGCGGAGACTTTAATGCGGGGAGACTTAAAACTGTTCTACCTCACTTCTACTAACACATCTCCTGAACCACTAGGGGCGCTAAAACTCTAGACCACTTTTATTATACCCACTTAAACGCATACAAGGCCCTCCCTCGTCCTCCCTTCGGCAAATCTGACCACGACTCTATTCTCCTATGTTTATCAACAAAAGCTCAAACAAGAAGTACCAGTGACGTGCTCAATATGGAAGTGGTTCAATAAAGCAGACGCGAGGCTACAAGGCTGTTTTGCTACTACAGACTGGGATATATTCCGGGATTCATCCAATAGCATTGAAGAGTTTACCACATCAGTCACAGGCTTCATCAATAAGTACATAGATGACGTCGTCCCCACAGTGACTATATGAAGGTATCCAAACCAAAAACCATGGATTACAGGCAATATCCACATTGGGCTAAAGGCTAGAGCTAAGGAACGAGACACAGACATAGACGCATACAAGAAAGCCCTCAACAACCTACAATGAAACATGCAAAATAACAATAAAGGAGGGAGATGGAATCCTATTACACCGGCTCCGACGCTCGTCGTATGTGGCAGGGCTTGCAGACAATAAAGAATTACAAAGGGAAATCCAGCCGTGAGATGCCCAGTGACGCAGAACTCCCAAACGAGTGAAATGCCTTTTATGCTCTCTTCGAGGAATACAACACTGAGTTTTGCTTGAAAGACCCTGTTGTTCCGGATGACTGTGTGATCTTGCTCTCCGTGGCCGATGTGAGTAAAATCTTTAAACAGGTTAACACTCGCAAGGCTGCCGGGCCAGACGGAATACGAGGGCTTGTTCTCAGACCATGTGCAGGTCAGCTGGCAAGTGTCTTCACTGACATTTCAATCTCTCCTTGTCCCAGTCTGTAATTCTAACATGTTTCAAACTGACTACCATTGTCCCTGTTCCCAAGAACTGCCTAAATGACTAGTGCCCTATAGCAATCTGTAATTATGAAGTGCTTTGAAAGGCTGGTGATGACACAGATCAACACCATCATCCCAGACACCCTGGACCCACTCCAATTCGCATACTGTCCAAACAGATCCACAGATGACGCAACCTCAATTGCGCTTCACACTGCCCTCTTCCACATGGACAAGAGGGAAAATAACTATGAGAGAATGCTGTTCATAGACTACAGCTCAGCGTTCAACACCATAGTGCCCTCCAAGATCATCACCAAGCTGGGGACCCTGGACTGAACACCTCCCTCTACAACTGGATCCTGGACTTACGACGGGCCGGCCCCAGGTGGTGAGGGTAGGCAACAACACCTCCACCACGCTGACCCTCAACACGGGGGACCTTTAGGGGTGTGTGCTTAGTCCCCTCCTGTACTCCCTGTTCACCCACGACTGCGTGGCCAAGCAAGAGGCCACGCACTCCAACACCATCATAAAGTTTGTTGACGACACGACAGTGGTAGGTCTGATCATCGACGGCCATGAGACAGCCTACAGGGAGGAGGTCAGAGACTTAGCAGTGTGGTGCCAGGACAACAACCTCTCCCTCAGCGTCAGTAAGACCAAGGAGCTGATCGTGGACTATCGGAGAAAGAGTCGAGAGCACGTCCCCATCCACATCAACAGGGCTGTAGTTGAGCAGGTTGAGAGCTTCAAGTTCCTTGGCGCCCACATCACTAAGGACTTAACATGGTCCACACACACCCGCACAGTTGTGAAGAGGGCACGACAGCGCCTCTTCCCCCTCAGGAGGCTGAAAGGATTTGTCATGTGCCCTCGGATCCTCAAAACGTTCTGACTGGCTGCATCACCGCTTGGTATGGCAAATGCTCCGCCCTGGACCGCAAAGCGCTACAGAGGATACTGCAGACAGCCCAGTACATCACTGGGGCCAAGCTCCCTGCCATTCAGGACCTCTATATCAGGCAGTCAGAGAGAGGCCCAAAAAATGACCAAAGACTCCAGCCACCCAAGCCATAAACTGTTCACTCTGCTACCGTCCGGCAGACAATACCGGAGCATCGGCTCTCGGACCAACAGGCTCCGAGACAGCTTCTATCCCCAAGCCATAAGACTTCTAAATAGCCATAAGACTGCTAAATAGTTAATTAAATGGTTACTCGGACTATCTGCACTGAGCCTATCTTGGACTGACTCTATGCACACTCACAAAACTACATACAGTGCCTTCAGAAAGTATTCACTTCCCTTGACCTTTTCCACATTTTGTTGTGTTACAGCCTGAATTTAAAATGGATTAGTTTGAGATTATGTGTCACAACGCATGTCTTCTAAACTTCCATGGCTAGTTGCAAGTGGTTCGTTTGAATTTAGAAAATGCTCGGTTATTAAATAAAATACATGTTTTGCTCCATGAAGTAATCCAACAATGTGTACGCCGCCATCTTGTCTATTTCATGTGGGTAACAGAGCATTTTCTACGTTCAAACGAACCACCTGCAACTATCAAATCAAATCAAATCAAATTGTATTGGCCCCATGCGCTGAATACAACAGGTGCAGACATTACAGTAAAATGCTTACTTACAGCCCTTCACCAACAGTGCATTTATTTTTAATAAAAAAGTAAAATAAAACAACAACAAAAAAAGTGTTGAGAAAAAAAGAGTAGAAGTAAAATAAAATAACTGTAGGAAATAACTAGCCATGGAAGTTAAGAAGACATGTGTTGTCTTCCAAGTCAGCAATTGAGGAAGTGTTGCCAATTGAAGCTTGGTCTCTGTGCTATGCTTTACACTACTTAAGTAACAACGACTATCAGCCAGCTGGAATAATGGGAATAATGGTCTGGCTAGGCAATGATTTAATTGCTTTCTCCAGGGCAGAGTTGCAAGTGGCGACTGGCGAGTTGCCAGGAACTGAGGTGCGTTTGAGGAAATTTGAGCGCCGGAACGTTACCAATTGTTTTATGCATGTGTGCTACTCTGTGCTTGGAGAGGGGTGGTAGGCTATATTTTACAGCTATTAAATGTTTGTAAATTGTACAAATTAAATGCTCAACATTTTGATATTAAATGATGGGTTAAAATGTATATAAAAAATGGAACGTAGGATTTACATATTGCATTATATGCATATTTAAAATGTCTATCTGTTTCCTGACTCACCTGTTGTCGTAATTTTCCAGGTTCAAGGGGAAGCTATATAACCAACTCTCTGGAGTGCTTGTAAAACAAAGGGCAGTGTGGCTGAGGCCAAGCTACAGGCCAGGCCAGGCCACAGCTACAGTAATAGCTATTGTTATATTCACCTTCTGGCGAGGTTGCCTATCTGGGCATAGTGTTCTGTAGCCCTGATTCATGACTCCAATTCCATTGCATTAAATTGAGCCATTGGACATCCCCTTTAGCCTTGTGAGTAAAATGCCCCAACTCTCCGACGCTGCCCAAATGCTCTGTCTAAACGCAAATACGCTTCACACCTGATACAGTTTTGAAAACATTTGGAACTTAACTTTCATATAAGCAATAAATAATTGTTCAAATACAAATACAAATATGCAGTTTAGGAAAGTTGCATCCGGCTGTATTTTCAAGAACACCAACTGAGACTACACTTCCTCCCCTCCTATTCCTGCTTCAAATGTCTCCAAAGGAGCGTAACTGGGGAGGAAGTTTTGTACCTCGGGTGGGGGCTCTGTTTTTTAAAATTCAGTCGGGTGCAACCAGGATGCTAAACTCCAGGTCAAAATTATTTCTCCCTGATGTGAAAGTTAAGTTCCAAAGGTTTCCAAAACTGTATCGCAAGCGAGGATTATTAACGTTTCAAAACGTTACAACAGAGCATCGGGATTATAGTTCATTGATCCAGCTGTGGTCCATATGTTCAATTGAGAACTCAAGAGCTGGGTATACCACCCTTGGGTTCTCGAGCGCTTAATGTTTTGCAGATTTTTGCAGTGTTTTTAGTCATCTTGGTTTAAGCAACTGATTATCATAGCTTTGCTGATTATCTTAGTTGCTATTGCAACTTTATTTGAATTTAATGCATTTTTTAAACCATTATACACTGTTGCTGCAAACCTTTTGCCCTATTGCTCACTTGAGCTCATACAGTATAACTTACAAGAGAGAACTAAAAACATTCCTGTTGCCACAACTTCCTTCCACTCCATCAAAACCTTCTAGTCACCAGTGCCATCCTAGACTGAGGCCCTAGGTCTCTTTCTGACAATGCCATTCAACAATATCCTTCCTGCAGCTGACTGAGATGCTCTCTTGCTTTAAGACCATCTCACAGACATCATCCTCCCATCCACAGTCCAGACAGGCATGGCACAAATAAAAGCGAGATAAATTAATAAATGGAGGGAGGGGAAAGTGGAGCAGAAATCCCTTAAGTCTCCCATTTCTGGGACACACCATCAACATCATTCACATGGAGGTGATGCAAACCCACAGATCCCTGTTCCACGCTTATTATCACAGATATGAAGAGGGAGAGCAGAATCCATACATATAGCCTATGTTTGTCACAGCCAGCCCCCGGGTGGAGGGAACAAAAGGGAAGTGAAAATCCCAGTAAAATCACAGTGTTGTGACTAAGTGCACCTGCAGGCACATCCGGCAAAGCGTATGGCCACTTATAGATTTATTCCCTCACCTGCCTGTAGCGTCTCTGTGTCTTTACTCGGCTTTCTGAGGTAAAATGCACTGGCAGTGAACCTACAAAACACTGCCCTCACGATACGTTTACAGTACTTTATAATAATATATTTTCAATGCATTTTGAGTACCTATACAGTAATACTACATGCTAAATTGGAGAAAACATACCACCATCTCTTTCTGTCAGTGAGAAACTGACATCTGTGGTCATCTGAACCAAAGAGCTGTAGCTTATCTAATGGAGTGAATTAATTTACTGTTATTGAGTTTATTATGCTTGTCCATCATTAGGGTGAAAGGAGAGAGGTCTTCTACCTCACAGACGCCCACATTTACATCCCTACAAATTGCAGCCAAATAAACATTTGGATAAGTAATCTTGGTTTACATTTTACAATATCAAATCACAAGATGGATTAAATTGGAAATGTATAATCTCTTTTCTCTCTGCAGAGTCATAACATGAAACTGAAGTACTGACAGTACTTAAGCAAGCCTTAATTTTGAGAATGTCCCTTTAATATTAAACACTGTGGAATGAGGGAAAGCTATATTAAATGGATGTCTAGTTCTGTAGAAGCCCAGGGGGTGTCCTGTCATCCAATAATGCCTCACACTGGCCTACTTTGGTATTTCTGTTCCTGCATTTGGTCACTGCAACACAGTGAGCAATGAATCCCTCTCAATAAACCAGTGAGTATAGCCTATCCATAAGTCCAAGAATTTGAAGAATGCATGAAAATAATACAGTCAGCCCTATACTGAGAGATAAAGAAAAATAAGATTGTGAACAAAGTCAATTCCAGTTTTCTGTGGAGTAATAAGGCGTCGTCCTTGATGTTTGTTTGCCCCCCCCCCAAATGGCAATTTGTCATGTGATATGGATTTAGGAGCAGCATCCCATCAAAGCAGAGAGCCTCAATTGCTTTTATTGCTATTACTGAGACCATTAAACTCACCTCACAGCGTGTGGATGGCTTTATAATACTGAGTCAATGTGCTGAACATGCGTTTGCATTAGGGCCCGGTCTGAGAGGAGAGCAGACAGACGACACACATTGTCTCATCTACACAGTGTCTTAAAGCCGAGCGGGGCCTCAGGATATTTCTTGCTTTGTCAAACGAGAGGCTCTAAATGCCTGCGCAGTGACATACTCACTGACCCTACCCTTGTAAAAGTTTACCTTCCTACAGTAACAGGGTCATAGTACTGTAGTCTTCCATTATCATGCTAGGGAGAGGAGATGCCGTTGAAATATGACCAGTCTCTGACTCTCCCAAACAGGGTCCAACTCAACCATCCTCTGTTGGGTCTTGTTAAGGCAGCCCGGGTACATAACTTACGGTAAAACCATTGCATTATCCATTATTTTTATTTTCCTCTCAATTATCAATCAATCAATCAATCAATTTTATTTTATATAGCCCTTCTTACATCAGCTAATATCTCGAAGTGCTGTACAGAAACCCAGCCTAAAACCCCAAACAGCTAGTAATGCAGGTGTAGAAGCACGGTGGCTAGGAAAAACTCCCTAGAAAGGCGAAAGCCTAGGAAGAAACCTAGAGAGGAACCAGGCTATGAGGGGTGGCCAGTCCTCTTCTGGCTGTGCCGGGTGGAGATTATAACAGAACCATGCCAAGATGTTCAAAAATGTTCATAAGTGACAAGCATGGTCAAATAATAATCAGGAATAAATCTCAGTTGGCTTTTCATAGCCGATCATTAAGAGTTGAAAACAGCAGGTCTGGGACAGGTAGGGGTTCCATAACCGCAGGCAGAACAGTTGAAACTGGAATAGCAGCAAGGCCAGGCGGACTGGGGACAGCAAGGAGTCACCACGGCCGGTAGTCCCGACGTATGGTCCTAGGGCTCAGGTCTCTCAGTTGGCTTTTCATAGCCGATCATTAAAGAGTTGAAAACAGCAGGTCTGGGACAGGTAGGGGTTTCGTAGCCGCAGGCAGAACAGTTGAAACTGGAATAGCAGCAAGGCCAGGCGGACTGGGGACAGCAAGGTGTCATCATGCCCGGTAGTCCTGACGTATGGTCCTAGGGGCTCAGGTTCTCAGAGAGAAAGAGAGAACGAGAGAATTAGAGAGAGCATACTTAAATTCACACAGGACACTGGATAAGACAGGAGAAGTACTCCAGGTATAACCAACTAACCCCAGCCCCCGACACATAAACTACTGCAGCATAAATACTGGAGGCTGAGACAGGAGCGGTCCGGAGACACTGTGGCCCCATCCGAAGAAACCCCGACAGGGCCAAACAGGAAGGATATAACCCCACCCACTCCGCCAAAGCACAGCCCCCGCACCACTAGAGGGATATCCCCAACCACCAACTTACAATCCTGAGACAAGGCCGAGTATAGCCCACAGAGGTCTCCACCACAGCACAAACCAAGGGGGGGCGCCAACCCAGACAGGAAGATCACGTCAGTAACTCAACCCACTCAAGTGACGCACCCCTCCCAGGGACGGCATGAAAGAGCACCAGCAAGCCAGTGACTCAGCCCCTGCAACAGGGTTAGAGGCAGAGAACCCCAGTGGAGAGGGGAACCGGCCCGGCAGAGACAGCAAGGGCTGTTCGTTGCTCCAGCCTTTCCGTTCACCTTCACACTCCTGGGCCAGACTACACTCAATCATATGACCTACTGAAGAGATAAGTCTTCAGTAAAGACTTAAAGGTTGAGACCGAGTCTGCGTCTCTCACATGGGTAGGCAGACTGTTCCATAAAAATGGAGATCTATAGGAGAAAGCCCTGCCTCCCCGCTGTTTGCTTAGAAATTCTAGGGACAATTAGGAGGCCTGCGTCTTGTGACCGTAGCGTACGTATTGGTATGTACGGCAGGACCAACTCGGAAAGATAGGTAGGAGCAAGCCCATGTAACGCTTTATAGGTTAACAGTAAAACCTTGAAATCAGCCCTTGCCTTAACAGGAAGCCAGTGTAGGGAAGCTAGCACTGGAGTAATATGATCAAATTTCTTGGTTCTAGTCAGGATTCTAGCAGCCGTATTTAGCACTAACTGAAGTTTATTTAGTGCTTTATCCGGGTAGCCGGAAAATAGAGCATTGCAGTAGTCTAACCTAGAAGTAACAAATGCATGGATTAATTTTTCTGCATCATTTTTGGACAGAAAATTTCTGATTTTTGCAATGTTACGTAGATGGAAAAAAGCTGTCCTTGAAACAGTCTTGATATGTTCGTCAAAAGAGAGATCAGGGTCAAGAGTAACACCGAGGTCCTTCACAGTTTTATTTGAGACGACTTTACAACCATCTAGATGAATTGTCAGATTTAACAGAAGATCTCTTTGTTTCTTGGGACCTAGAACAAGCATCTCTGTTTTGTCCGAGTTTAAAAGTAAAAAGTTTTCAGCCATCCACTTCCTTATGTCTGAAACACAGGCTTCTAGCGAGGGCAATTTTGGGGGCTTCACCATGTTTCATTGAAATGTACAGCTGTGTGTCATCCGCATAGCAGTGAAAGTTAACATTATGTTTTCGAATAACATCCCCAAGAGGTAAAATATATAGTGAAAACAATAGTGGTCCTAAAACGGAACCTTGAGGAACACCGAAATGTACAGTTGATTTGTCGGAGGACAGACCATTCACAGAGACAAACTGATATCTTTCCGACAGGTAGGATCTAAACCAGGCCAGAACTTGTCCGTGTAGACCAATTTGGGTTTCCAGTCTCTCCAAAAGAATGTGGTGATCGATGGTGTCAAAGGCAGCACTAAGGTCTAGTAGCACGAGGACAGATGCAGAGCCTCGGTCTGACGCCATTAAAAGGTCATTTACCACCTTCACAAGTGCAGTCTCAGTGCTATGATGGGGTCTAAAACCAGACTGAAGCATTTCGTATACATTGTTTGTCTTCAGAAAGGCAGTGAGTTGCTGCGCAACAGCTTTTTCTAAAATTTTTGAGAGGAATGGAAGATTCGATATAGGCCGATAGTTTTTTATATTTTCCGGGTCAAGGTTTGGCTTTTTCAAGAGAGGCTTTATCACTGCCACTTTTAGTGAGTTTGGTACACATCCGGTGGATAGAGAGCTGTTTATTATGTTCAACATAGGAGGGCCAAGCACAGGAAGCAGCTCCTTCAGCAGTTTAGTAGGAATAGGATCCAGTATGCAGCTTGAAGGTTTAGAGGCCATGATTATTTTCATCATTGTGTCAAGAGATATAGTACTAAAACACTTAAGTGTCTCTCCCGATCCCAGGCCCTCGCAGAGCTGTGCAGATCCAGGACAGCTAAGCCCTGGAGGAATACGCAGATTCAAAGAGGAGTCCGTAATTTGCTTTCTAATGGTCATGATCTTTTCCTCAAAGAAGTTCATGAATTTATCACTGCTGAAGTGAAAGCCATCCTCTCTTGGGGAATGCTGCTTTTAGTTAGCTTTGCAACAGTATCAAAAAGAAATTTTGGATTGTTCTTATTTTCCTCAATTAAGTTGGAAAAGTAGGATGATCGAGCAGCAGTGAGGGCTCTTCGGTACTGCACGGTACTGTCTTTCCAAGCTAGTCGGAAGACTTCCAGTTTGGTGTGGCGCCATTTCCGTTCCAATTTCCTGGAAGCTTGCTTCAAAGCTCGGGGTATTTTCTGTATACCAGGGAGCTAGTTTCTTATGACAAATGTTTTTCGTTTTTAGGGGTGCAACTGCATCTAGGGTATTGCGCAAGGTTAAATTGAGTTCCTCAGTTAAGTGGTTAACTGATTTTTGTCCTCTGACGTCCTTGGGTAGGCAGAAGGAGTCTGGAAGGGCATCAATGAATTTTTGTGTTGTTTGAGAATTTATAGCACGACTTTTGATGCTCCTTGGTTGGGGTCTGAGCAGATTATTTGTTGCGATTGCAAATGTAATAAAATGGTGGTCCGATAGTCCAGGATTTTGTGGAAAAACATTAAGATCTACAACATTTATTCCATGGGACAAAACTAGGTCCAGAGTATGACTGTGGCAGTGAGTAGGTCCAGAGACATGTTGGACAAAACCCACTGAGTCGATAATGGCTCCGAAAGACTTTTTGGAGTGGGTCTGTGGACTTCTCCATGTGAATATTAAAATCACCAAAAATTAGAATATGATCTGCTATGACTACAAGGTCTGATAGGAATTCAGGAAACTCAGAGAGGAACGCTGTATATGGCCCAGGAGGCCTGTAAACAGTAGCTATAAAAAGTGATTGAGTAGGCTGCATAGATTTCATGACTAGAAGCTCAAAAGATGAAAACGCCATTTTTTTTTTGTAAATTGAAATTTGCTATCGTAAATGTTAGCAACACCTCCGCCTTTGCGGGATGCACGGGGAATATGGTCACTAGTGTAACCAGGAGGTGAGGCCTCATTTAACACAGCAAATTCATCAGGCTTAAGCCATGTTTCAGTCAGGCCAATCACATCGAGATTATGATCAGTGATTAGTTCATTGACTATGACTGCCTTTGAAGTGAGGGATCTAACATTAAGTAACCCTATTTTGAGATGTGAGGTATCACGATCTCTTTCAATAATGGCAGGAATGGAGGAGGTCTTTATCCTAATAAGATTGCTAGGGTGAACACCGCCATGTTTAGTTTTGCCCAACCTAGGTCGAGGCACAGACACAGTCTCAATGGGTATGGCTGAGCTGACTACACTGACTGTGCTATTGGCAGACTCCACTAAGCTGGCAGGTTGGCTAACAGCCTGCTGCCTGGCCTGCACCCTATTTCACTGTGGGGCTAGAGGAGTTAGAGCCCTATCTATGTTGGTAGATAAGAGGAGAGCACCCCTCCAGCTAGGATGGAGTCCGTCACTCCTCAGCAGGTCAGGCTTGGTCCTGTTTGTGGGTGAGTCCCAGAAAGAGGGCCAATTATCCACAAATGTTATCTTTTGGGAGGGGCAGAAAACAGTTTTCAACCAGCGATTAAGTGCTGAGACTCTGCTGTAGAGCTTGTCACTTCCCCTAACTGGGAGGGGGCCAGAGACAATTACTCGATGCCGACACATCTTTCTAGCTGATTTACAAGCTGAAGCTATGTTGCACTTGGTGACCTCTGACTGTTTCATCCTAACATCGTTGGTGCCGACGTGGATAACAATATCTCTATACTCTCTACACTCGCCAGTTTTAGCTTTAGCCAGCACCATCTTTAGATTAGCCTTAACGTCGGTAGCCCTGCCCCTGGTAAACAGTGTATGATCGCTGGGTGATTCGTTTTAAGTCTAATACTGCGGGTAATGGAGTCGCCAATGACTAGGGTTTTCAATTTGTCAGAGCTAATGGTGGGAGCCTTCGGCGTCTCAGACCCCGTAACGGGAGGAGTAGAGACTAGAGAAGACTCAGACTCAGACTCCGACTCGCTACATAATGGGGAAAACCGGTTGAAGGTTTCTGTCGGCTGAATGAGCGACACCGGTTGAGTATTCCAACAGTATTTCCCTCCAGAAGCCATGAGAAAGTTGTCCGGCTGCGGGGACTGTGCGGGGGATTTATACTAACGTTACTGTCTGTACTTACTGGTGGCACAGACGCTGTTTCTTCCTTTCCTACACTGAGATTACCCTTGCCTAACGATTACGTCTGAAGCTGGGCTTGTAGCACAGCTATTTTCGCCGTAAGGCGATCGTTCTCCTGTATATTATGAGTACAGCGACTGCAATTAGAAGACATCATGTTAATGTTACTACTTAGCTTCGGCTGTTGAAGATGTTGATGAACCATGTCCAGATAAAGCGTCCGGAGTGAAAAAAGTTGAATAAGGGAAAAAAGTTGCGATGGAAAAAAGGAAAATAACGTAAAGTTGGCAGCTAAAACGCACAGGAAAATGACTCTTCTGTCTCGGGATAAACGTCCGGGGTGAAAAAGTTTAACGAAAAAAGATGAGTGAGGACAAAACTAAAAAGTTGGTAAATTTGTTGAACACAAAGATTGATTAAACGTTTATTAAAAGTAAAACGTGAATAGTTTGGCAGGTAGCCAAGTAGCAACAAACAGCACAGCAGTACGGAGACAATGCGGAAGCAGCAGGCTATTACTCTCTAACCCAGATCCAGTAGTCTTTAGGGCCTTACTTCCTTTCCCATTGAAATACACAGCCTTTTCAGGATGTCTTGTTTCTAGTGATCAAAGCATAAAATCTAATTTGCTTTGGATGGTGTGATTCAGGGTTAGGGTCTAATTAATGAGGTCAGTGCCCATTGATATAAGGTAACTATGCTTGTGTTCATTAACCTAGGCTACAACTCACCCTGGGTTTGGAGGGGCTAAAGAGATAATGGACTAATATGAGCTCATAGCAGTGAGAGGGCACATGAAGGCTGAGGGGGAAATGCCTGGGTCTCTCTCTCTGCTGTGGTGGTGGTGGTGGTGAGATGGTGTGATGTTGAAATGAACAGACAGAATGTTTTATTTGTGACTTCACACAGAGAGGACTGAGCAGTACCGCACTGCCTGAGTGGGCTGACAACCAGTCATGCAACACAGGGTTGCCATGGAAACTGTAGAAAAGGCAAGGAGAAAAGTGTAAGACCATGGATGAGAGGGGAAGTTCTGTCATTTTCACCTAGAATGTCGACAGTGCAATGTAAATTCTATCTAATCTCTGTATAGCATTGGGTGAATTTCAGTAATAAAGCTTATTTAGCCCTTCCTTGAACTGTACTACACAGGCAAGGTCCCTAACAGTTGGTTAACTTTTTGTATCTGCTTTTTCAATCCACCAAGACAAACCAAAATCTAGAAATTGATTTTTCTTAAAATATAGCCTGAAACGCTTGATAAGATGAGAGCTTGTTCCAGAGTTGCAACATGTTCAGGCCAGTGATGTGATTTCCCTGGAGGTGGCTTTTTGAAAAAGAAGTCACACAAGTAACATTTTCAATTTGTCTTACACGGTAGGTGGTAACCTCTCTCAGCTTGGTAGTTATTAAATGGCATCAACCCAACACACCACATTTTTATTTTTAAGAGCAAAATTTGCACATTCTCACACCAACCATTCCAAAGCTGCACCAGGGCTCCACCTGCTGAACAGAGAGGAGCAGCGGTGAGGGACCTCAAGACTGGGACTCTATCAGCAGCATTATGCAGATATATCTTCTGTATTTTATCTACTAGCCCCACTAGTCACATCAGTAGGAGGAATAGGGAGGATTAGAAAAATAGGGTTTTCATTGGTTAATGTATCAAATTAAGTACTATTTCTTCCGGAGGAGACACCAAGGACATCTCTATAGTCCATAAAGTCCTTCCACCAGTACTTCCTTCTCCATGACTCATTAATCCATTCGGCACATTAGATTGATCTGTTCGATCAGAGCAGGTTGGCCTCTACTTCAATTAAAAACTCTGCTGAATTATGTCGAACTGCTCCAAAGGATTAGCCAGGGCCTGTGCAGAAAAAGTACAGTGAGGCAGAGTAAGATCTTTTTTTTAAAGAAGCTTTTTTATGTATGTAACTTGGCTGACTAAACTGCTAAATGTCTAAACTGAAACTTTCTAAAAGTTCCTATTACAGGATTTCAAAGTACTGTAAATGTATGATGTTGTTAGATCCGAGGCACTGTGCTTGATGATGCAGAAAGTCATAATGTTTTCATTTAATTGGATATTTCCAGTAAATAGATCACATTTGTGAAACATTCCATGTACATTTAACAAGCACAGTATTGCCCAATTTTCCCTACAAGCCTTCCGATGCAGTTGGAGATCTGGATGTTCTTTTCTTTTGGCCAGTATCAAAGATTGGAGCTGTCTTCATGTTCTGCAGGGACTCTGTATTCGCCCTACGGTTTAAATAAAAGAGGATCAAGAGGAATAAAATATTAAAGTAATTGCTCATTCCAATTCAGACGTTTTTTTTAACAAAGTGAACATCTCATAAGAAAACTGTGTATTTGTTTCTGCATGATATTGAAAAATGAATCTAAATTATTCATATTGATCATTGAGGGAGTAAACAATAGCTCTCCAGTGATTTGATACTAAATATAGAACAGACTGTTATTCAATATAAATAAAAATCTGTCTGCAATTTTTTAGGTACTATACAGAACACTGTAAAATGTTGATGAATATGGGGAAAATAGTACTTTTTATATACCAGCTATAATTCATGAGTAGACCTGCTAAAACGTATGGTTAAAGCGTTAACATACTTGTGTTTTGTATTTAAAAAGTATCAAACCTGAGATAACAAAATGAGATGTGTTCTTTTATGTAGTCCGTTAGTACGATTGCTTGTGTGCAAATTACATGCTCTGCCACCAATCAAGAAAAGCTACAACTAGCTAGCTACTATAATATAACAATGTTCTACAGAAGAGATCTTCTATTAACCTTAATCATAGCATGCCAGAGTCGCAGCAGCTAATGGGGATCCATAATAAATACAAAATACAAATACCCTTACTGTCAATGCTAGATCATTTGGAGACAGAAATAGATGTCCTATGTTATTACATTACCTGTTACACACGTTATATCATGGTCTTATTACACATCAAACACATACGTCTTCCGAGGATCAATATACTGCAACACCAAATAAAATAATATTTCAAAGACACACATATACTGCATTCAGATATGAGGCCACACAGATGAGACTAAAGGGACAGCAAAAATATACAGCTGATGTTTCATTTGACTTTTCCTAGCAACAGCCCCATAGAGAACAGAGACTAGGCCTACGTCACTCAGTTTAATTTGAAATGCATAACTTAGTCTGTGAAACGAATAAAGGCAGATAAACCTCTTTGAGTACAAATCTGCTGGACAGGTTTATAACAACTCATGATCTTTTATAATTTAATCCTATTAGCCCAATAAACTGGTCACACATTTCATGATTCATGCATTTATATTACAGCACTGTCATTTGAATGTCCAAGTATTATCACTTTGGCAAGATCTAATATCTCTATAACTAATATGTTCATTATGAGAGTATCAATTACATTAATGCTCTTTCTTTCCTGGGTATTCCTGGGAGGAGCATTTGTCATTACACTGCCAGTGTCTGTACCGTACAGAATTCAAGGATTTGGCTCCTCAGCAAGCAAGGTTTTGAGAATTGATGTGGCTCAGTAGCAAAATGCAAATTAGCCTTCTCCTGCTGGTTGTATGATTACACAACATCATCATAAAATGTGAAATGATTGAAATCCAGCTTGTATCATCTAGCCATCTAGCTGTTACACATACTGCAGCATATCTTCGACTCAATTTAAAATCTTCTGACAGAATAAAACTGTCTTCATAACGCAAACTAAAGGTTATTCCAGGACCGAGGTGCAAGAAAATCAAGCGCTTTTAAAAAATTCTGCTCTGACTCTTGGTAACTGGATAGAATCCTTAATTGATCAGTAAAATCCTAAAGAGCATACCCCTTAACACCCACATGCCATGATTAACCCAGCCTCATGAAGAGCCAACACTGTGCTACCTACAGCCGGCTGCGCTGACTCACAACTGAAGCACCAGACATTTTGTCGTGGGAACATTCATACGAGCAAAATTAATACATCGGCTCCGCTGGCCAAACCTCACAGTCAGATTGTTTAATGGGAGGAAAAATAAAGAAGCAAATTCCTTTTGTATCATTCACACAAATTGGCATTGTATTACTAGTGCACCGACAGCGGAGCTGACTAGTGACAGCAAACACACAGCCCTACTGGTCCCCAGGAGACAATGACATGTCTTTACAGTGAGCTGCCCACTGATAATTAGACTCAGTTTTGGATGCCCTTCTGGTGCAGTTGGCTAAAGAGCGTCCATATACAGTTGAAGTCGGAAGTTTACATACACTTAGGTTGGAGTCATTAAAACTTGTTTTTCAACCACTCCACACATTTCTTGTTAACAAACTATAGTTTTGGCAAGTCAGTTAGGACATGTACTCTGTACATGACACAAGTAGTTTTTCCAACAATTGTTTACAGACAGATTATTTCACTTATAATTCACTGTATCACAATTCCAGTGGGTCAGAAGTTTACATACACTAAGTTGACTGTGCCTTTAAACAGCTTGGGAAATTCCAGAAAATGATTTCATGGCTTTAGAAGCTTCTGATAGGCTAATTGACATAATTTGAGTCAATTGGAGGTGTACCTTTGGATGTATTTCAAGGCCTAACTTCAAACTCAGTGCCTCTTTGCTAGACATCATGGGAAAATCTAAAGAAATCAGCCAAGACCTCAGAAGAAAAATTGTAGACCTCCACAAGTCTGGTTCATCCTTGGGAGCAATTTCCAAACGTCTGAAGGTACCACATTCATCTGTACAAACAATAGTACGCAAGTATAAACACCATGGGACCACGCAGCCGTCATACCGCTCAGGAAGGAGACTCGTTCTGTCTCCTAGAGATTAATGTACTTTGGTGCGGAAAGTGCAAATCAATCCCAGAACAACAGCAAAGGACCTTGTGAAGATGCTGGAGGAAACAGGTACAAAAGTATCTATATCCACAGTAAATCTAGTCCTATATCAACATAACCTGAAAGGCTGCTCAGCAAGGAAGAAGCCACTGCTCTAAAACTGCCATAAAAAAGCCAGACTACGGTTTGCAACTGCACATGGGGACAAAGATCGTACTTTTTGGAGAAATGTCCACTGGTCTGATGAATCAAAAATAGCACTGTTTGGCCATAATGACCATCGTTATGTTTGGAGGAAAAAGGGGGCTGCTTGCAAGCCGAAGAACACCATCCCAACCGTGAAGCACAAGGGTGGCAGCATCATGCTGTGGGGGTGCTTTGCTGCAGGAGGGACTGGTGCACTTCACAAAATAGATGGCATCATGAGGAAGGAAAATTAGGTGGATATGTTGAAGCAACATCTCAAGACATCAGTCAGGAAGTTAAAGCTTGGTCGCAAATGGGTCTTCCAAATGGACAATGACCCCAAGCATACTTCCAAAGTTGTGCCAAAATGGCTTAAGGACAACAAAGTCAAGGTATTGGAGTGGCCATCACAAAGCCCTGACCTCAATCCTATAGAAATGTTGTGGGCAGAACTGAAAAAGCGTGTGCGAGCAAGTAGGCCTACAAACCTGACTCAGTTACACCAGCTCTGTCAGGAGGAATGGGACAAAATTCACCCAACTTATTGTGGGAAGCTTGTGGAAGGCTACCCGAAACGTTTGACCCAAGTTAAACAATTTAAAGGCAATGCTACCAAATACTAATTGAGTGTATGTAAACTTCTGACCCACTGGGAATGTGATGAAAGAAATAAAAGCTGAAATAAATCATTCTCTCTACCATTATTCTGACATTTCACATTCTTAAAATAAAGTGATGATCCCAACTGACCTAAGACAGAGTATGTTTACTAGGATTAAATGTCAGGAATTGTGAAAAACGGAGTTGAAATGTATTTGGCTAAGGTGTATGTAAACTTCCGACTTCAACTGTATGAGCTAAGCTATGAGTCTTCCCCCACCACCACTACAGCCCCCAACACCTTACAACCCTGACACTGGCAATGGTTTAAAGGTCATGGGTTATGATGGGATGTGTTAGCACAGCAGCACTAATGGCAACGGGTACCCCTACAGCATGCTATGAACACACACACACACACACGCATACACGCACACACACACACACACACACACACACACACACACACACACACACACACACACACACACACACACACACACACACACACACACACACACACACACACACACCTTTCTGCATTCTCTGTTGCTGGTTTGCTTCAGAACAGCTCAGCCTGTGACTGATGCTTGATGAGTTCTTGGAGAGGGTATTTAAAATAGATAACACAACAATTTAGAAAAACACATAGACAGAATGTAATCACCACCTAAATCTGCCATCTAATTTATGGGGAAATGGAACAACTGCTGGGTGACATTTACTGTACATACAAATGGCACTGGGCACAGACGTCAATTCAACGTCTATTCCACTTTGGTTCAACGTAATTTCATTGAAATAATGTTCAAACAACATTGGTTCAACCAGTGTGTGCCCAGTGGGATGTTTTGTTAACTATTCCCAATATTAGTGAATGCAGAAAAGCAACTGCTCACAGATAAAATATTCTATTCCCTCAAACAATTCCTATTGAAAGACACTGCAGGGCAGCCGAAGCTTGCCGTTATCTATGTACATCCTGCTCTAGTGTGAATATTTGAGTGATCTATGAGTATTGAGCCTCCGATAAGGAATTTACACCACTACTGTTGTTTCAGCAACTTTGTGATGGAGGCCACCCTACTGATTCAGAGAGACAGAGAGAGAGAGAGAGAGAGAGAGAGAGAGAGAGAGAGAGAGAGAGAGAGAGAGAGAGAGAGAGAGAGAGACTCTCTGGCATCAGTGTGTAGTCCACTCACATGTCCTCCCACTCATCTCCTCCCACAGCGGGCCAGGCTCTGGAGTGCTGTATTAAGGAGCTGTAAATTGAATGGAGGGATGCGTTACCCTGCTACGTAACCCACTCAAGCTTGATGTACATCTACAATACAGGACAGAATTGCCTAATGGGTTACATGAGACAACCACTGCCAGGCTATGGGTAGATCAATCTCCAAAAGTCACATATAGAGTGGATTGTCATATTCAGCTCCTTATTCAGTCCCTCTTCAAAGGGGGTGACACTCTAGATCCAAACTGTTACAGACCTATATCCATCCTGCCCTGCCTTTCGAAAGTTTTTGAAAGCCAAGTTAACAAACAGATCACCGACCATTTCGAATCCCACCGTACCTTCTCCGCTATGCAATCCGGTTTCCGAGCTGGTCATGGGTGCACCTCAGCCACGCTCAAGGTCCTAAATGATATTATAACCGCAATCGATAATAGACAGTAATGTGGAGCCGTCTTCATCGACCTGGCCAAGGCTTTCGACTCTGCCAACCACCGCATTCTTATTGGCAGACTAAATAGCCTTGGTTTCTCAAATGACTGCCTCACCTGGTTCACCAACTACTTCTCAGATAGAGTTCAAATCGGAGGGCCTGTTGTCTGGACCTATGGCACTCTATGGGGGTGCCACAGGGTTCAATTCTTGGGCCGACTCTTTTCTCCGTGTATATCAATGATGTCGCTCTTGCTGCTGGTGACTCTCAGATCCACCTCTACGCAGACGACACCATTTTGTATACATCTGGCCCTTCATTGGACACTGTGTTAACAAACCTCCAAACGAGCTTCAATGCCATACAACACTCCTTTAGTAGCCTCCAACTGCTCTTAAACACTAGTAAAACTAAATGCATGCTCTTCAATCGAACGCTGCTGGCACCCGCCCACCCGACTAGAATCACTACTCTCGACGGGTCTGACCTAGAGTATGTGGACAACTACAAATACCTAGGTGTCTGGTTAGACTGTAAACTCTCCTTCCAGACTCACATTAAGCATCTCCAATCCAAAGTTAAATCTAGAATCGGCTTCCTATTTCGCAACAAAGCCTCCTTCACTCATGCTGCCAAACATGCCCTCGTAAAACTGACTATCCTACCGATCCTTGACTTCGGCGATGTCATTTACAAAATAGCCTCCAACACTCTACTCAGCAAATTGGATGTAGTCTATCACAGTGCCATCCATTTTGTCACCAAAGCCCCATATACTACCCACCACTGTGACCTGTACGCTCTTGTTGGCTGGTCCTCACTACATATTCGTCGCCAAACCCACTGGCTCCAGGCCATCTATAAATCACTGCCTTATCTTAGCTCATTGGTCACCATAGCAACACCCACCCGTAGTATGCACTCCAGCAGGTATATCTCACTGGTCATCCCCAAAACCAACACCTCCTTTGGCCGCCATTCCTTCCAGTTCTCTGCTGCCAATGACTGGAACGAATTGCAAAAATCTCTGAAGCTGGAGACTCTTATCTCCCTCACTAACTTTAAGCATCAGTTGTCAGAGCACCTTACCGGTCACTGCACCTGTACACAGCCCATCTGAAATTAGCCCACCCAACTACCTCCTCCCCATATTGTTATTTATTTTGCTCATTTGCACCCCAGTATCTCTATTTGCACATCATCTCTTTCACATCTATCATTCCAGTGTTAATACTAATTGTAATTATTTTGCACTATGGCCTATTTATTGCCTTACCTCCATAACTTGCTACATTTGCACACACTGTATATATATTTTCTGTTGTATTTTTGACTTTATGTTTTGAATTACCCCATATGTAACTCTGTGTTGTTGTTTTTATCGCACTGCTTTGCTTTATCTTGACCAGGTCGCAGTTGTAAATGAGAACTTGTTCTCAACTGGCTTACCTGGTTAAATAAAGGTGAAAAAAAGGGTTCCAAAAGGGTTCTTCTGCTGTCGCAATAGGAGAAACCTTTTTGGTTCAAGGTAGAACCCTTTTTGGTTTCAGGTAGAACTATTTTGGGTTCCATTTATTTTGGGTTCTATGGGGAAGGGTTCTACCTGGAACCAACAAGTGTTCTTCAAAGTGTTCTCCTATGGGGACAGCTGAAGAACACTTTTAGGTTCTAGATAGTACATTTGTGTGGGTAATATGACAAATTTGGGTATATGTCACGTTTCGGAACCATACATTCTGTAGTTTCCTTATCTCCTAAAAGTAGATGTCTCACAGGCCTGGGAGAGAGAGAGGCTCATGCTGTGGGAGATGAGTGTAGCTCTGTGTACCCTCTGCAGCAGCGCACCACAAGCCCTGTGCCCAGAGCACAGCAAAATAGGGAACTGGTGCTGAATGCAGAATTCCTCTCTCTCTCTCTACACACACACATACACACACACACACACAGCCGTTTCTCATTCTGCAGCAGGCTCCCCTTGCTCTCCCCGCAGCAGGGGCCACTCTGGGCTTGCTGCTCTCGTCGGCAACGGGGGCCTGTAGGGGTAACTGAGGAACTGTTCAGAGTGCAGACACCCACGCTCTGTTACAAGCTAAAGCTCGTCAGTGGGCGGACAAGCTGGAGAGCTGCAGCGATGTTCTGGAGGAGCAGAGAGTGGTGATGGGCTTTGCATATTCATAACCTCCCCAGTCAAAGCCAGTCAAGGCACCGGCTCGGGAACCCCAGCATGACACACCCATATGGACTCAGTGAGCCCACAAGTACAACAAGCATTACACACTCTCCTTACGACCATTGAACAGCAGCTCCCACTACAACAGGGCATGTGTTCTCAGTCCATACCGCAGTGTGAGTCTGAGTACACAAGCGCCTTGTGGTCTTTTTTCTCTGTTGAAATATTTACAGATATCACCATCATCCGTAAACTGCACGTCAGAGGGTATACCGCCCACATGAGTCAGATGAGGAGATCCTGTTGCTGTGTAGCTCACTGAGCCAGTGTGGATACTGGGGGGAAATTGTGTGATGACATATATAAAGGGTAATGATAACAAGGTGTTGAAGAGCACTGCGGGAGGAGTGTAAGTAGATCTCTCTCTCTTTCGCTGCTCTGGGATTGGCAGTGTGTGGGTTGGCTTCTCTCTTTCTCGCTCCCTCTTTCGCACAGATGATGCAGCACCATGGAAACCTGTGCAGATATCTGCAGCTAATTATACGACCCGGTGACAGATATGAGCAAGAAAAGGTACAATGGAATTAAGCCGCCAGCTCAGTGAGCCTAGGGCTCCTCTTCTGTCCTTCCTCTCCCCACTAAAATGTAAAATGTAAATGTAAAAGTTGGCTTAAAGATCACTGAACAAAGTTACTAAGGTTGATCAAACCATTTCATTGACATAACGTTTTCATGAACCTTCTACAGTTTGCTTAATTTAAAACAGTTTGTTCAAACCCAAAAGGTTTATTGTCTCCTAACCAAACATTTGGGGTGGAAGTCTGGAAGAAGGGGTTTCCACAAATGTTGTTTGTCTAAGAAATGTGCCTACAGTAAATGTGCCACAAGACATTGGACTGTAGAGCTTAATAAAGACATATACTTCATCAATAGCATCAAGTAAAGGATCTTGCCCTGTTTGTCTACTGTGCGTGATTACTTGTGGATGATATTATATATGTTCCCTGAGGCCAAGGCACTGTGCCTTTCTGTAATTCGCTGCTCTACCAGCAGGTGGTGCTTGTAAGGGACAGGGACAGGGAGCAGCCATGGTGAGGAGGGACAGTTTTTTAATGACAAGATGAAGCTCCATCAAGGAAGGGCAAACTATATTTAGACTGAGTACAATTCCTCTTCCAGAAAGCTTTTGTTCATCTTGAAGGGAGAGTATGAGGATACTTGACTTATTGAATCATTTATCAGTGTTGCTGAACTTTCTTTCCTCCATCATCACTCCACCCTCTACAATACTATCACCTTGAGATGAAAGCAATGACAAACAGAATATAAATCTGAAGTTGATTTGTCTGTGTTGTCATAAGAGATGTAAGATATGGCACTTTTCATTAACACATCATGAGAACTCTCTCTGCAATTCCTTAAACCTTAGTCAAAAGACAAGAGAGACTTGAAAACCAGAACTGATGCTGAGAGTGCTGTGGGGAGACCAAAGGTGACATTTTGAGATGGTGCTGGAAGAGTTCTCTGTTCTGAACAAAATCTTTTCATAATCCAAGAGAAGATGCTCACATAAGGCTTTATGTCTTTGGCCATATTGAGCGTATACTGGATTTAAAACTTCCTTTGCCCATCACTTTGTAATGAAACAGAATGGGAAAATCACAGTCAAGCTATTCCATGGGACGAATGAATTTAGGCCATAGCGACCTAGATGACAGAGGACCTACTTTCATCTGATTGGCTTTATTAAGGCAGTCCACTCCCAGTTCCCGAGCCCAATCCAAACCAGCCCTGTCTCACAGCCATATCCTCCTTCCTTTGCAGATCCCAGCTGGAACGTGACATCTCACAGACACTAGCAGTACCAGGCTGTAGTGCGCAGCCTCAG
The DNA here is from genome assembly GCF_020615455.1 of Coregonus clupeaformis. Taxonomy (NCBI): domain Eukaryota; kingdom Metazoa; phylum Chordata; class Actinopteri; order Salmoniformes; family Salmonidae; genus Coregonus; species Coregonus clupeaformis. The sequence continues at coordinate 41,904,877 of NC_059211.1, read as the reverse complement.
CACATATCAGATTCCTCCACTGTGGCATTCGGAAAGAATTCAGACCCCTTGACTTTTTCCACATTTTGTTACGTTACAGCCTTATTCTAAAATTGATTTGAAAAAGTTTTGCCTCATAAATCTACACACAAAACCCCATATTGACTAAGCGAAAACAGGTTTTTAGAAAATTTAGCAAATTTATTAAAAATGTAAAACAGAAATTGAAGATTGAACTCTTTGGCATGAATGCCAAGCGTCATGTCTGGAGGAAACCTGGCACCATCCCTACGGTGAAGCATGGTGGTGGCAGCATCATGCTGTGGGGATGTTTTTCAGCAGCAGGGACTGGGAGACAAGTCAGGATCGAGGGAAAGATGAACAGAGCAAAGTACATTCTCCCGAGTGGCGCAGTGGTCTAAGGCACTGCATCGCAGTGCTAGCTGTGCCACTAGAGATCCTGGTTCAAATCCAGGCTCTGTCGTAGCTGGCCGCGACTGGGAGACCCATGGGGCGGTGCACAATTGGCCCAGCGTCGTCCAGGGTAGGGGAGGGAATGGCCAGGGTTGTGGGTTCGTTTCCCACGGGGGGCCAGTATGAAAAATAAACATGTATGCACTCACTAACTGTAAGTCGCTCTGGATAAGAGCGTCTGCTAAAATGACAAAAATTTTAAAAATGTCAAATGTACAGAGAGGTCCTTGATGAAAATCTGCTCCAGGACCTCAGACTGGGGTGAAGATTCACCTTCCAACAGGACAACGACCCTAAGCACACAGCACAAATGTCCTTGAGTGGCCCAGCCAGAACCCGGACTTGAACCCGATCAAACATCTCTGGAGACACCTGAAAATAGCTGTGCAGCGAAGCTCCCCATCTAACCTGACAGAGCTTGAGAGGATCTGCAGAGAAGAATGGGAGAAACTCCCCAAATATCATTTACATTTTTAGTCATTTAGCAGACGCTCTTATCCAGAGTGACTTAGAGTTAGTGAGTGCATACATTTTCATACCGGCCCCCCGTGGGAAACGAACCCACAACCCTGGCGCTGCAAGCGCCATGCTCTCTCAACTGAGCTACAGGGGAAATACAGGTGTGCCAAGCTTGTAGTGTCATACCCAAGAAGACTCGAGGCTGTAATCGCTGCCAAAGGTGCTTCAACAAAGTTGGGGGGGGGTTCTAAAAACCTGTTTTTGTTTTCTCATTATGAGGTATTGTGTGTAGATTGATGAAGAAAAAAAGCAATGTAATCAATTTTAGAATAAGGCTGTGACGTAACAAAATGTGGAAAAAGCACTGTGTGTTCTCTATTCAAAGTCATGCATGCCATCACTATATTCATCTGTAGAGGTATTGTGGGGAATAACCACTGGGTTGAAGAGAATGAAAAAGCTTCAGTCATATATTTAGTCATGCCCTAATGCTTGTCATCTATCTCATGATAAAGACAGGTCCTACTGAGTAACGGCTGGAAGGAGTGAATACCACCCTGCATTGGCAGACATTCAGCTTGTCTGTCCCAAATGTGTCCTCTTACAGCTGGTTCCACCATGACTTCTACAATGACACAACAACTCTGAAATGTTTTACTTCAAAGGTTAAACAGTATACAGTGCCAGCAACGAGCCTCATGGGCATTTAGAAGGTAGAATACGATTGCTTCATTGTCTTACTTATGTAAAAGGATGTGACGAGATGCCAAGACCTTGAATGAATAACGATGACACACACACACACAAACTCAATGACAAACAGTGATTCTAATGAGGGTTGGAAAATGACTAATTGAAAAAGATATAAAGGAAAAGAACAATCATGTTTTTTATCACCAAGTAAAGTACTTTGTGTCTTTTAGAATGCTAAGGAATAAACTTTTTAGACAATAACAGAGATGTTAAGATGATAATTCAATTTTTAAAAAATAACAGTTTCACTGACACAAACTCAGAAAACGTGAAAAATATAATTCAAGGTCAACATGTACATATGACCTCAATTACCTCGACTAGCCGGTGCCCCCGCACATTGACTCTGTACCGGTACCCCCTGTATATAGCCTCCCTACTGCTATTTTATTTTACTGCTGCTCTTTAGCTATTTGCTTTTATTTTTTATTTTTCTTAATAAACACTTTTTTATTTTACATTTTTCTTTAAAAAACTGCATTGTTGGTTAAGGGCTTGTAAGTAAGCATTTCACTGTAGTGTCTACACCAGTTGTATTCGGCACATGTGGCAAATAAAATTTGATTTGATTTGAGTATTGCACCTCAGTCTTCCATTTCTTATTAAAACCAAGGTCAGAGTCAATGAAACCAGTGAGTCTTAAGCAGAAAGCTGACATATTGTCCTCCTCATACTTTGCATTGTTACAGAATCCTTGATTCTTTTCAACAAACCTTCTGTGTCTCTCTCTTTCTCCAAATAGCAGATAACCAGATGATAGGCTATTGCTTCTTCTTCTCGGCTAGTTGCCAGGTCCACTGGCTCTCTCCAATGACTTTGAAGAGGAAAAACAATCCAAGGATGTGACCTTCTGCAGGAGAACCATCAAACCCTCCAAGGCATGGATATCATCCCTCAGAATAACTGGAGATGAATTCACATACTGCCAAGTTAGCACACATTCTTTTGGTTCAGGAATTACATCAAAATGATCAAAGCTTGGATACAATCAAAGTGGAAACTAAGGACACCTGCATGAAACATCAATTTATACTCAATATACTGGACAAAAAATGTATTGCTTGAAAAGTGACAGTGATTTTAAGAGCTATGTCTGTTATCTATGCACTGGCGCTGTTCTGTCAGATGAAAGTATTCTGTTTGTGGGCTGAGATTGAGAAAAGTTGAGAAAAACTATGCTTGATAGCTTGAAAGAAGAATCAACCAAAACAAAATAAATGTCATGTTTCCGTAGCAATGCTTTCACCTGAGAAACCTGCCACATTTTGTTGCATTAGAACAGTAGGAGTGTATAGCTGAACTCATGAATCATGAGCTTCCAAAAGAAAGGAGTCAGTGTTGGTTGCCGTGCAACCTACATTTTACATTTTACATTTTAGTCATTTAGCAGACGCTCTTATCCAGAGCGACTTACAGTTAGTGAATACATTTTTTTTATATATACTGGCCCCCCGTGGGAATCGAACCCACAACCCTGGCGTTGCAAACACCATGCTCTATCAACTGAGCTACATCCCTGCCGGCCATTCCCTCCCCTACCCTGGACAACGCTGGGCCAATTGTGCGCCGCCCATGAGTCTCCCGGTCGCGGCCGGCTGCGACAGAGCCTGGACTATGATATAACCTAGGGCTATATCATAGTAAAGGCAAGGAGACGAACAATATAACTTGACTGGGGGAAGGTCACGAATTCACCGAGAGCATAAGTATAAGGCAGCCTGATTAGATTGCTGTGCTATCCTCAAAATATATATATTTATTCGTTTTGAGGATAAAGGCATGAACCTCAGATATGATTGCATCCAGAATAGTGAGAGACAGAGAACTAATGGCTCTTCATTTATTACAGTGGTCAAAAAGAAAGGCTTGGTGCTGAGAGGGTAAATTTGACACTGAGCCAATGTCACTAGAACAAATCTTTAATTTACTCCCCACCACCTCAGCAACAAACCCCAATTCCACCCAGCAGAGGAGGAAAGGTCCGCAGGAGGAGAAACCAAATCTCTCTGAGCCAGAGGGCGCAACTCCATTCCATACTCCGTCTGGTGGATAGACCCCAAGGCTATTGGAACAGAGGATAAACCCGAGAATGTAGTTTCTAAGGAAACACAGTGAAAATAGCCTTTTCCACAACGGGATTATGTTGTTGTCTTTATGTTTATTCCCATAGCATGGCTGAGGTACAAGCAGTGTACAGCAATAATGCCCGAAGATAAAACATTCAAGGTCTCTGTCTAAGTCATTATTGACAAGGCAGTAATGTGATAGCATTTCGCATGACTTAAATAACCTCATTAATGGATTTCAGATCTTACTAATTGGGCCATATAGCGCTCAACATGCCATCCTAATACTGTACAATCCTTAAGGCACTAATGGAAAACATTAATACTTATACATTTCATAAGGCTAATATCAAAACATGAAATTAAAACATGAAATGAAAAATGGACATCCATTATTTGCAGAGGTATCAGGTAAATGTTATTGACCTGCACTGCTTGCTTATTGAAGATGAGATTGTATTACATTTTATCACTGGTGCTTTTTTCAGCACACAGAATAATTGGCCCTATTTTATTTCATGATTTTGTTTTTGCATTAGGAAAAGGTTCATTTGATTTGATTGGACATTTAGGTTATTATATATTATTTGGAAGGTCTACGTTTATGTCAGTGTTCGCCAACGTCGTGTAAATATCCATGGATCCCGCTCACCTTCTGCGCCTGTAAATAAACCTCAACTTTGCACCTGATTTCGTCTGACTTATGATTCTTCGCACCCCCTGATAAGACCACCCAGGGTACACTATCTTACACATTGGAACCTGCTTTAGTAGCTGACACATTTTCCAAATAAGGGTCAGTTTCTCAGGTTTAAAAAGATGCCATATCAGGTTCAGTGACCAAATACGCTACTACCAATATCATTAGTAAAACAACCTGTATTACCAGATATTGTTTCATTGGTAATAATTCTATCCATTGCCTTTTGATTTGTGCTCTGGCCTGTGAGTGATATACATTGAGGGAAAAAAGTATTTGATCCCCTGCTGATTTTGTATGTTTGCCCACTGACAAAGAAATGATCAGTCTACAATTTTAATGGTAGGTTTATTTGAACAGTCAGAGACAGAATAACAACAAAAAAATCCAGAAAAACACATGTCAAAAATGTTATACATTGATTTGCATTTTAATGAGGGAAATAAGTATTTGACCCCTCTGCAAAACATGACTTAGTACTTGGTGACAAAACCCTTGTCGGCAATCACAGAGGTCAGACGTTTCTTGTAGTTGGCCACCAGGTTTGCATACATCTCAGGAGGGATTTTGTCCCACTCCTCTTTGCAGATCTTCTCCAAGTCATTAAGGTTTCGAGGCTGACATTTGGCAACTCAAACCTTCAGCTCCCTCCACAGATTTTCTATGGGATTAAGGTCTGGAGACTGGCTAGGCCACTCCAGGACCTTAATGTGCTTCTTCTTGAGCCACTCCTTTGTTGCCTTGGCCATGTGTTTTGGGTCATGCTGGAATACCCACCCACGACCCATTTTCAATGCCCTGGCTGAGGGAAGGAGGTTCTCACCCAAGATTTGACGGTACATGGCCCCGTCCATCGTCCCTTTGATGCGGTGAAGTTGTCCTGTCCCCTTAGCAGAAAAACACCTCCAAAGCATAATGTTTCCACCTCCATGTTTGACGGTGGGGATGGTGTTCTTGGGGTCATAGGCAGCATTCCTCCTCCTCCAAACACGGCGAGTTGAGTTGATGCCAAAGAGCTCCATTTTGGTCTCATCTGACCACAACACTTTCACCCAGTTCTCCTCTGAATCATTCAGATGTTCATTGGCAAACTTCAGACGGGCTTGTATATGTGCTTTCTTGAGCAGGGGGACCTTGCGGGCGCTGCAGGCTTTCAGTCCTTCACGGCGTAGTGTGTTACCAATTGTTTTCTTGGTGACTATGGTCCCAGCTGCCTTGAGATCATTGACAAGATCCTCCCGTGTAGTTCTGGGCTGATTCCTCACTGTTCTCATGATCATTGTAACTCCATGAGGTGAGATCTTGCATGGAGCCCCAGGCCGAGGGAGATTGACAGTTATTTTGTGTTTCTTCCATTTGCGAATAATTGCACCAACTGTCCCCTTCTCACCAAGCTGCTTGGCGATGGTCTTGTACCCCATTCCAGCCTTCTGTAGGTCTACAATCTTGTCCCTGACATCCTTGGAGAGCTCTTTGGTCTTGGCCATGGTGGAGAGTTTGGAATCTGATTGATTGATTGCTTCTGTGGACAGGTGTCTTTTATACAGGTAACAAGCTGAGATTAGGAGCACTCCCTTTAAGAGTGTGCTCCTAATCTCAGCTCGTTACCTGTATAAAAGACACCTGGGAGCCAGAAATCTTTCTGATTGAGAGGGGGTCAAATACTTATTTCCCTCATTAAAATGCAAATCAATTTATAACATTTTTGACATGCGTTTTTCTGGATTTTTTTGTTGTTATTCTGTCTCTCATTGTTCAAATAAACCTACCATTAAAATTATAGACTGATAATTTATTTGTCAGTGGGCAAACGTACAAAATCAGCAGGGGATCAAATACTATTTTCCCTCACTGTATTAGCCTCAGTAACCCTATAGAACCCAGCTGAGCGGACAAGGACATGGAGGACCACTCCTCTCCCTAGAAGCAAATAGCTTAGGTCAGCTAGCGTCAAACAGAATGTTCTTCTGTGAAGAAATACATTTCTTACAAGGGCAAAAAAGTTATAGCAAACTTTTTATAGGATCATTGGTATTCGGCTGAGAGCTTGGGCTGGGTATTCCATGGCAACTATTTTATTCTGGCAGCAATCGGCTAAAGAGAGCTGAGTGTAAAATGGAAGCTCAGTGTGAGTTTGAGGCATGAAGTCCATTCAGTACAGAAGTTATGTGCACTCAAGTCTCAACTGTACTAGTACAATAGTACTAGTGATAGTCAAGAGAGTGCCAAACACAAAACATACACAAAACGGATGACATAAGATGACAGAGTTATTTCCAATCAATCATTTGATAGCCTTAGCCTACTTGAACACAGCCTGATAATATATTCCATTTAGCAGAAGCTTTTATCCAAGGCGACTTACAGTCATGCGTGCATCCATTTTACATATGGGTGCTGCTGACTAATTCTATTATTTTGTTCCCCTCATATTCTCCCTCATTACTCCCTCTTTGATGTTAGGCATCAGCAGCTTTACACAGCACCGTGAATGGTGTTTTTAGAGAGTCAGCATGGATGGACTTGGCATAGTGGGGATGAGGGAAAGTCTGTATAGGCATGCACTCCAGTATTAGCCTAGGAGACACAGATCAGGGCACATAAGCAAAGCTATCTAAAGAGCTTGTGGTGATATGTTCACATGCAACAATGTAACCTGCAATGTAACCAATGCAAACTGCCCCTTCACGATGGATGACAGCACTCATGTGCAACTGAAGTGTTGCTGGAGCTTTTAATTAAGCTAGTGTAACTCTTAGTAGTGCAACCTGGGCTCAGAGCATTTCGTATTATTTTGTATGTAAAGCCGACATAATTCATTAGTATGATATGTTATGTTTCATATGGTATGTATTAATTTGTGGATGTCCATCCCCCATTTCGTATGATATGTTATGAATTATACTGAACAAAATATCAACGCAACAACCAACAATTTCAACGATTTTGCTGAGTTACAGTTCATATAAGGAAATCAGTAAATTGAAATAAATTCATTAGGCCCTATCTATGGATTTCACATGACTGGACAGGGGTGCGGCCATGGGTGAGCCTGGGAGTGCATAGGCCCACCCACTTGGGAGCCAAGCCCAGCCAATCAGAATGAGTTTTTCCCCACAAAAGGGCTTTATTACGGACAGAAATACTCCTCCGCACCCCCCTCCCCCCTCTGACGATCCCGCAGGTGGTAGAGAAATGAACATTCAATTCTCTGGCAACAGCTCTGGTGGACATTTCTGCCGTCAGCATGCCAATTGCACGCTCCCTCAAAACTTGAGACATCTGTGACATTGTGTTGGGTGACAAAACTGCACATTTTAGAGTGGCCTTTTATTGTCCCCAGCACAAGGTGCACCTGTGTATTAATCATGCTGTTTAATCAAATTCTTGATATGCCACACCTGTCAGGTGGATGGATTATCTTGACAAAGGATAAAATGCTCACTAACAGGGATGTAAACAAATTTGTGCACAAAATCTGAGAGAAATAGACGTATGGAAAGTTTCTGGGATCTTTTATTTCAGCTCATGAAACATGGTACCAGCACTTTAGATGTTGCGTTTATATTTTTTTCAGTGTACAATTCGTACTATACAGTGAGGAAAAAAAGTATTTAGTCAGCCACCAATTGTGCAAGTTCTCCCACTTAAAAAGATGAGAGAGGCCTGTAATTTTCATCATAGGTACACGTCAACTATGACAGACAAATTGAGAAAAGAAATTCCAGAAAATCACATTGTAGGATTTTTAATGAATTTATTTGCAAATTATGGTGGAAAATAAGTATTTGGTCACCTACAAACAAGCAAGATTTCTGGCTCTCACAGACCTGTAACTTCTTATTTAAGAGGCTCCTCTGTCCTCCACTCGTTACCTGTATTAATGGCACTTGTTTGAACTTGTTATCAGTATAAAAGACACCTGTCCACAACCTCAAACAGTCACACTCCAAACTCCACTATGGCCAAGACCAAAGAGCTGTCAAAGGACACCAGAAACAAAATTGTAGACCTGCACCAGGCTGGGAAGACTGAATCTGCAATAGGTAAGCAGCTTGGTTTGAAGAAATCAACTGTGGGAGCAATTATTAGGAAATGGAAGACATACAAGACCACTGATAATCTCCCTCGATCTGGGGCTCCATGCAAGATCTCACCCCGTGGGGTCAAAATGATCACAAGAACGGTGAGCAAAAATCCCAGAACCACACGGGGGGACCTAGTGAATGACCTGCAGAGAGCTGGGACCAAAGTAACAAAGCCTACCATCAGTAACACACTACGCCGCCAGGGACTCAAATCCTGCAGTGCCAGACGTGTCCCCCTGCTTAAGCCAGTACATGTCCAGGCCCGTCTGAAGTTTGCTAGAGTGCATTTGGATGATCCAGAAGAGGATTGGGAGAATGTCATATGGTCAGATGAAACCAAAATATAACTTTTTGGTAAAAACTCAACTCGTCGTGTTTGGAGGACAAAGAATGCTGAGTTGCATCCAAAGAACACCATACCTACTGTGAAGCATGGGGGTGGAAACATCATGCTTTGGGGCTGTTTTTCTGCAAAGGGACCAGGACGACTGATCCGTGTAAAGGAAAGAATGAATGGGGCCATGTATCGTGAGATTTTGAGTGAAAACCTCCTTCCATCAGCAAGGGCATTGAAGATGAAACGTCTGGGTCTTTCAGCATGACAATGATCCCAAACACACCGCCCGGGCAACGAAGGAGTGGCTTCGTAAGAAGCATTTCAAGGTCCTGGAGTGGCCTAGCCAGTCTCCAGATCTCAACCCCATAGAAAATCTTTGGAGGGAGTTGAAAGTCTGTGTTGCCCAGCGACAGCCCCAAAACATCACTGCTCTAGAGGAGATCTGCATGGAGGAATGGGCCAAAATACCAGCAACAGTGTGTGAAAACCTTGTGAAGACTTACAGAAAACGTTTGACTTGTGTCATTGCCAACAAAGGGTATATAACAAAGTATTGAGAAACTTTTGTTATTGACCAAATACTTATTTTCCACCATAATTTGCAAATAGATTCATTAAAAATCCTACAATGTGATTTTCTGGAGAAAAAAATTCTCATTTTGTCTGTCATAGTTGACGTGTACCTATGATGAAAATTACAGGCCTCTCTCATCTTTTTAAGTGGGAGAACTTGCACAATTGGTGGCTGACTAAATACTTTTTTTCCCCACTGTATGTTATGAATTTGCAAAACGTACAATATGTTACAAATGCCCGCCCATCCACCCCGACAAACCACCCTACTTTCGTTTTGCCTTAAGTAACCATCTGTCTTATATAACCATACCAAACATAACATATCATACTATTTTGAGTGTTCCAGATTTACGTTTACTATGTTACGTCTAGTCTATGAAACCAGACTGAGTAGTGGTATCCTTGTATACAGTTGTAGCCTATATGTTACAGTAAATATTGAAAAAGAAAAAAACTGAGCCAAGATACTCACTTTAGTAAATACAAGGGTTTACCTGCATATACGTTATTGCCTAATTCGGTAGGCGTAGTTTCTCCTCCACAATGCAGATACAGCAGGCTATAGCACTCACTGGACTCGTACAGTTTACATGATGTAACAAGCCTCCTGCGCAGCATAAAGAACATGCACATGCATAACACTTGTGTTTTAAAAAAAATCCTACCGTATTGAGCAGGTCGTACATTTTGATAAAACCTTCACAAGGTCACAACAAATGCAGTAGTTTTCCCTCTGTCAAATCCTCTATTTTACGAATTAATCACGTTCTTAATTAAACTTGCCCAAATGTTTCCTTTCGGGGTGGTGACGGTCGGAGTAAATGTAGGTATGTGGTATAGCTACTTCCTCGAATGGTGTTTAGATTTCTGAATCATTTATCTACTTAGATATTTCGCTTGCATATAATAGTAGCCTATTATAACACTTGCTGCGATGGTAACAGCATGCGCTGCGCTACAGACTTTCAATGTCAATCAAACAGGTTCATTGGCAATTGGAGCGCCCACCCCTACGCAACGCGGATTGGCTCATATGTTTGATTGACATGAATGTTAACATAACTGCACCGATGTTCACAAACTGGAAGCCAGATTGTGAACTCAGCGTGCAGGCTGTTGATACAGATGGTTACATTCCCTATTTATGATGATATCTATCCTCAATGATGCAGACCTTTTTCTGAGCAATACAATTTTTTTAATCACCTCAAAGAGTTGGGAGAAAATATATGTTTATTATATCTATATAGGCCTGCAGCCTGTGTACCTACAACAGTAATCTAACTGCTTGTGTAATTACACATTTAAATGTATTATGCATATGATTTACACAAAACAAATCTAATCAATGGTGTTAGAATCAATACACAGTAATGCCTATTGTGAGTTTATCACAGTTGTAAACGTGCACATAATCTATAGTTCACTGTACTTACATGGGTATTATTACAGTGTTAATATGGTATTGTCATGAATACACTGAATTAGGATAGGCTATTCCAGACCCAACCCAGGTATCCCCATGTGACAGACCAACTGTACAGCACCCTGCCACATAAGTCTAATAAAACATAAATGTTCACATAGTGACATATGGTAAGATAACACAACCTCATTTCATAATCCACAAGCATGGGATCAGTAGGCCTGGAAGAATCTCATCGAAGAACAAAGACTAGACCTATGTCACATGAAGGAACTGATAAAACTTTTGTTCAGAGAATTCCATCAAGAATGTAGCCTTCAAAAATCTATAAAGACATTTCTTCTGAATACAATTGTATGTCCCTTGTGAAAAATGCCATCATAATCACTCCCCTCCAAATCGTCCCTCTCCTATGTAATAATCGAAAGGCCCATGTCTATGCTGTGAATATGAAGTGGAGGGTGATTGGTAGGTGGTTATCTGACTTCAGAGGTTTTCTGTTTTATTTTACAGTTGCTTAGCAACAGACTGATCTGTGGAAAGTGCAGTGGAGAAGGGATGTGATAAAAACTGATAAGAGCTGATGGTCGTTAGTTATCAAGTCCTTGACTCCAAGCTGGTTTGAAATGTTTTTATGTACTCAGAATTTTGAATATTTCAAGAACCTCTGAATATGAATTGTTGTTACTTATATACTAAATAATTGATGGTTACTAACTTACTTTTCTATGTTGCACCTTTAGAAGAAAGATGCATGTATGGTGTACATTAACCACTGTATCATATGCTTGTGTATTACACACGCCTCCTCACTCATCGCAGCCAAAGACATAGTAAAGCTTTCATTCCAACATAATTTGATGGCCACACATGTAGTTTATATGAGACCATAATCGTCCACTGCTGGCCAAGAGCTATTGCACAGTGATCCTCATTTAAATGATTTGTATCACATCCTCATGCCTTTACATCACCTTCACTTATGTCCATGTATGACATATACCTCTCTTACTGCAATAGACGGTACTCTGCAGATCTAAATCACTGCTAAAGAGGGTCTGGTGGTGGCTTGTGGGGGATGGATGTAGTGAGTAATATATGCAAAGAAATATTAGCTGCAGAGCATGGCAGGAGTACAAACAGATCTGGGTCAAGCATGGAGTATGAATCCAAAGCGTCAATGCATCCTACAGGCTGTACATTACTCATACACGATAATGGGCCTACTACGTCTGCATCTTGGACAGTGGGACTAGTGTACAGCAGAAGCTTTTAGATACAATGTGTTAGATACAATGTGTTTGTCACGGTTTCGGCCGAGGCTGCCTCTCTCCCTTGTTCGGGCAGGTTTCGGCGTTCGTCGTCTCCGGAATTCTAGCTGCCACCGCTGTATGTTTCATGTTCGTTTGCTTTTGTCTGTTTGTTTCCACACCTGTTTCTGTTTTGGCGTAATTAGTGTCCTATAAGTTTCTCGTTGTGTTTGTCTAGTGTTGTGTGTAATTATTTTCCGTCAGTTGTGTGTATTGCTCGGTTGAGCTTCTCTCCACTGCGCTGGAGTATTTTCGCACCTGTTTGTGCGCAGTTACCAGTTGTCGCACCTGTTTGTGCGCTGTTACTTTTCGCCTTCGTGCGTATTTTTCGCCTTCGGGCAAAGTTGTCCTTTTGCCTTAGTTTGGGCAGTAATACAAGCCTTTGGAATATCGTTCTGAGTCCTGCGTTTGATTCCACCATTGCACCTACAGCACGCCCTGACAGAATTACACACCACCAATGGAATCAGCAGGAGCCGAAGCAGCCCAGACGAGACTGGAGGCCCAGGTTCGGGACCAACAAGATCAGATCCTGCAGATGGGGACCGCCCTGCAGGAGGTGATTTCCACCCTCCGAGGCTGGGGTACGCCTCCACCGCCTCCCTCCCTGCCAGCACCATCGGCCAGCCCGCCCATTCCAGCGCCGGAACCTCGAGGAGTCCGACTATCTCTCCCGAGGGCCTACGACGGAACCGCGGCTGGGTGTCAGGGATTCCTACTCCAGGTGGAGCTATACCTGGCCACAGTGCACCCGGCACCTTCGGGGCATGAGAGCGTGTCCGCCCTGATCTCCTGCCTGGCCGGAAAAGCGTTGGAGTGGGCCAACGCGGAGTGGAGGAAGATCGACGCCACGACGATTACCTACGACGAAGTTCTCCCGCCGCTTCAGGGCGGTGTTTGACCATCCCCCGGAGGGGAAAGCGCGGGGAGCGTCTGGTCTTCCTCCGGCAGGGGAGGAGGAGTGCCCAGGAATTCGCTCTCGAATTCCGTACTCTAGCGGCAGATGCAGGGTGGAATGATCGGGCCCTCATCGATCTATACAGATGTAGCCTACGAGAGGACGTCCGTCGGGAGCTGGCTTGTAGGGACACCAGCCTCTCTTTCGACCAGCTGGTCGACATGTCCATCAGGCTGGATAACCTACTGGCTACCCGCGGACGTCCTGTGGAGGGTCCGTCCATTTCACCCTCCAGCGCCTCCGAGCCGTGTCCTATGGAGCTCGGGGGCGCTGGCGCTAGAGAGAGGAGGAGTCGGCAGGCTAGGGGGGTCCATCCACTGCACCAACTGTGGTCGGGGAGGACACACCGCGGCTAGGTGCTGGGGATGGCCTCCTAGGGGAGATGACGACAGGTCCCGCACTGGGGATTCCCTCCAGGTGAGTAGGCGCCCCACTCACCCAGAGCTCACTGTTGCCCATTTTTGTATGCCTGTAAGTTTTCCACAGGTAGCACCTCATTCCCAGCATAAGGCGCTGGTAGATTCAGGCGCGGCTGGGAATTTTATTGATAAAAAGTTTTGTTTAGCGTTAGGGATTCCCCTTATTCCTGTTGATGTTCCTTTCCCCGTTCATGCCCTAGATAGTCGTCCGTTGGGTACGGGCTTAATCAGGGAAGTCACGGCGCCACTTAGGATGTGTGCGCAGGGGGATCATCAGGAGATGATTCAGCTGTTCCTGATTGACTCTCCTGCGTATCCGGTGGTGCTGGGCATGCCCTGGTTGAGTACCCATAACCCAGCTATTTCGTGGCAGGAGAGGGCTCTGATGGAGTGGTCTGCTCAGTGTGTGGGTAGATGTTTGGGCGTTTCCGTAGGGGGCTACCTCGGTGGAGAGTCCAAACCAGGTGCCCGCATTGCACGTTCCACCTGAGTATGGGGATTTGGCTATTGCGTTTAGTAAGGCGAGGGCGACGCGGTTGCCACCCCATAGGCAGGGGGATTGTGCGATAGACCTCCAGGCAGGAGCTGCGCTCCCACGGAGCCATGTGTATCCTCTGTCTCAGGAGGAGAAGAAAGCTATGGAGATTTACATAGACGAATCTCTGAGACAAGGATACATACGGCCTTCCACTTCCCCTGCGTCCTCGAGTTTCTTTTGTGAAGAAAAAGGATGGTGGTTTGCGCCCGTGCATCGATTACCGTGGTCTCAATCAGATTACGGTGAAGTATAGTTATCCACTCCCGCTGATTGCGACCATGACTGAGTCGTTGCATGGGGCGCGTTTCTTCACGAAATTAGATCTCAGGAGCGCGTACAACTTGGTGCGCATCAGGGAGGGTGATGAATGGAAAACAGCCTTTAGTACCACCTCGGGCCATTACGAGTATCTGGTCATGCCATACGGGTTGATGAACGCTCCGTCAGTTTTCCAATCATTCGTGGATGAGATCTTCAGGGACATGCAGGGGCAGGGGGTGGTGGTGTACATTGATGACATTCTCGTGTACTCGCCTACCCGTGTCGAGCATGTGGCCCTGGTGCGTAGAGTGTTGCGGAGGCTGGTGGAGCACGACCTGTATGTGAAGGCAGAGAAGTGTCTGTTTTTCCAGGAGTCGGTCTCCTTTTTGGGTTATCAGTTGTCTGCGTCAGGGGGTGAAGATGGAGGTAGACCGGGTGTCGAGCCGTGCGTAATTGGCAAACACCAACCACTGTGAAGGAGGTGCAGCAGTTTTTGGGGTTTGCAAATTACTACAGGAGGTTTATCCGGGGTTTTGGACAGGTGGCAGCTCCCATCACGTCTCTGTTGAAGGGGGTCCGGTGCGTCTGCAGTGGTCGGCCGAGGCGGACAGGGCGTTTGGGAGGCTGAAGGACCTGTTTACCTCGGCCCCGGTGCTGGCACATCCGGATCCCTCTTTGCCGTTCCAGGTAGAGGTGGACGCGTCGGAGGCCGGTTTAGGAGCCGTGCTTTCACAACGGTCTGGCGCGCCACCTAAACTCCGCCCCTGTGCTTTTTATTCTAAGAAGCTCAGTCCGGCGGAGCGGAACTATGACGTAGGGGACAGGGAGCTGTTAGCCGTGGTACAGGCTCTAAAGGTGTGGAGGCACTGGCTTGAGGGGGCTCAACACCCTTTCCTCATTTTGACGGACCACCGTAACCTGGAGTACATCCGGGCGGCGAGGAGGCTGAACCCTCGCCAGGCAAGATGGAGTATGTTCTTGACCAGGTTTACTTTTAAGATCACGTACATCCCTGGGTCACAGAATGGCAAGGCAGATGCGCTGTCTCGGCGGTATGACACGGAGGAGAGGTCCGTGGAGCCCACTCCCCATACTGCCTGAGTCGTGTCTGGTGGCACCAGTAGTGTGGGAGGTCGATGCTGAACTCGAGCGGGCGTTACGCACCGACCCTAGTCCACCACAGTGCCCGGAGGGTCGGAAGTACGTTCCGCTCGAGGTTCGGGATCGATTGATCTATTGGGCTCACACGTCACCCTCCTCTGGACATCCGGGTATCGGCCGGACAGTGCACTGTCTTAGTGCCAAGTACTGGTGGCCCACGTTGGCAAGGGATGTGAGGGTTTATGTTTCCTCCTGCTCGGTGTGCGCCCAGTGTAAGGCGCCTAGACATCTACCTAGGGGTAAGTTGCTACCCCTGCCCGTTCCACAGCGACCATGGTCCCACCTCTCTGTGGACTTTATAACAGACCTTCCCCTCTCCCAAGGGAATACTACCATCCTGGTCGTTGTGGACCGGTTCTCTAAGGCCTGTCGTTTGCTCCCCATGCCGGGTCTTCCTACTGCCCTACAAACTGCCGAGGCACTGTTTACCCATGTGTTCCGGCACTACGGGGTACCCGAGGACATTGTGGCTGATCGGGGTCCCCAATTCACCTCCAGAGTCTGGAGAGCGTTTATGGAGCGGTTGGGGGTCTCGGTGAGCCTCACCTCGGGTTACCACCCGGAGAGTAATGGGCAGGTGGAACGCGTAAACCAGGATGTGGGTAGGTTTCTCAGAACATACTGCCAGGACCGGCCGGAGGAGTGGTCAAGGTACGTTCCCTGGGCCGAGATGGCCCAGAATTCCCTACGCCATTCCTCCACTAACCTAACTCCATTTCAATGTGTGTTGGGTTACCAGCCGGTTCTGGCACCCTGGCAGCAGAGCCAGATCGAGGCTCCTGCGGTGGATGAGTGGGCGCGGCGCTCGGAGGAGACGTGGAACGCTGCACACGTCCACCTGCAGCGGGCCCTCCGACGTCAGAAGGCGAGCGCTGATCTCCACCGCAGTGAGGGACCGGTGTACGCACCTGGTGATCGAGTCTGGCTCTCTACCAGAAACCTGCCCCTCCGCCTGCCCTGTCGGAAACTGGGTCGGCGGTTTGTGGGGGCCGTTTAAAGTCCTGAGAAGGTTGAACGAGGTATGTTATAGATTACAGCTACCTGTGGAGTATAAGTGTATTAACCCCTCGTTCCATGTGTCCCTTCTCAGGCCGGTGGTAGCGGGCCCACTCCAAGAAAATGAGATCTTGGAGACTCCTCCGCCCCCATTGGACATCGAGGGGGTACCGGCGTACTCCGTGAGGTCCATTTTGGATTCGAGACGTCGGATGGGGGGTCTCCAGTATCTAGTGGAGTGGGAGGGTACGGTCCGGAGGAGCGGTGCTGGGTGCCGAGGAGAGACGTTTTGGACCCGTCGCTCCTGACGGAATTCCATCGGGGGCATCCGACGCGCCCTGCTCCGCACCCTCCTGGTCGTCCCCGAGGCCGGAGTCGGCGCACGTCTGGAGCCGCGCGTCAAGGGGGGGGTACTGTCACGGTTTTGGCCCGAGGCTGCCTCTCTCCCTTGTTCGGGCAGGTTTCGGCGTTCGTCGTCTCCGGAATTCTAGCTGCCACCGCTGTATGTTTCATGTTCGTTTGCTTTTGTCTGTTTGTTTCCACACCTGTTTCTGTTTTGGCGTAATTAGTGTCCTATAAGTTTCTCGTTGTGTTTGTCTAGTGTTGTGTGTAATTATTTTCCGTCAGTTGTGTGTATTGCTCGGTTGAGCTTCTCTCCACTGCGCTGGAGTATTTTCGCACCTGTTTGTGCGCAGTTACCAGTTGTCGCACCTGTTTGTGCGCTGTTACTTTTCGCCTTCGTGCGTATTTTTCGCCTTCGGGCAAAGTTGTCCTTCTGCCTTAGTTTGGGCAGTAATACAAGCCTTTGGAATATCGTTCTGAGTCCTGCGTTTGATTCCACCATTGCACCTACAGCACGCCCTGACAGTGTTGTCTCAAGTTGTGCAAGTCTTCAAAGTTTTGAGATTGTAAGTGCATGAGTAAAAGACATGGGTGTCACGAATGTCAGTGAAATGTGGTGGAAGAAGTCAGGCGCAGGACACAGAACTCTCGGAAACGTACTTTACTCAGAATGCAAAGAACACGAAACAGGATACCTCCACACAGGGAGGAACTAACCCGCTCACCAACGACACACGTCACAAAGAAACAATCACACACAAAATCCAAATGAGAGACAGGGGTAAATATATGGCATACAATCAAACATAATGGGGAACAGGTGTAAACAATACAGACTAAACTAGACAAACACCGATCGGCAGCAGCTAGTACTGCGGGGACGACGAACGCCGAAGCCTGCCCGAGCAAGGAGGAGGAGCAGCCTCGGCAAAATCCGTGACAGTACCCCACCCTTGACGCGGGGCTCCAGCCGTGCGCCGACCCCGGCCTCTGGGACGGCCAGGAGGACGCGGAGCAGGGAGAGTCGGATGACTCCGGTGGAAATCCCTCAACAGGGAGGGATCTAGGATGTCCCTCCTAGGGACCCAGCACCATTCCTCCGGACCGTACCCCTCCCACTCCACGAGATACTGCAGACCCCCCATCCGACGCCTCGAATCCACGATGGAACGGACTGAGTACGCCGGAGCCCCCTCGATGTCTAGTGGGAGCGGAGGAGCCTCTCGTATCTCATTCTCCTGGAGTGGACCAGCTACCACCGGCCTGAGGAGAGACACATGGAACGAGGGGTAATGCGGTAATTAATGGGCAGTTGTAACCTATAACATACCTCGTTCAATCTCCTCAGGACTTTAAATGGCCCCACAAACCGCCGACCCAGCTTCCGGCAGGGCAGGCGAAGGGGCAGGTTTCGGGTCGAGAGCCAGACCCGATCTCCCGGTGCATAAACCGGACCCTCACTACGGTGGCGATCGGCGCTCGCCTTTTGCCGTCTGATGGCCCGCTGCAGATGGACATGCGCAGCGTTCCATGTCTCCTCCGAGCGCCGAAACCACTCATCCACCACAGGAGCTTCGATCTGGCTCTGATGCCAGGGTTCCAGAACCGGCTGATAACCCAACACACACTGAAAAGGCGTAAGATTAGTGGAGGAGTGTCGGAGTGAGTTTTGGGATATCTCTGCCCAGGGGATATACCCCGACCACTCCTCCTGCCGGTCCTGGCAATAGGACCTCAGAAACCTATCCACATCCTGGTTTACTCTCTCCACCTGTCCATTACTCTCAGGGTGAAAACCCGAGGTAAGGCTAATCGAGACCCCCAAACGTTCCATAAACGCCCTCCAAACTCTAGAGATGAACTGGGGACCCCGATCAGACACTATATCCTCAGGCACCCCGTAGTGCCGGAAAACGTGAGTAAACAGGGCGCCGGCCGTTTGTAGGGCTGTAGGCAGACCTGGCATAGGAATGAGACGGCAGGCCTTAGAAAACTGATCCACAACGACCAAGATCGTGGTATTCCCCTGGGAGGGGGGAAGGTCCGTGACAAAATCCACCGACAGGTGAGACCACGGCCATTGTGGAACGGGTAGAGGTTGTAACTTCCCTCTGGGCAGGTGTCTAGGCGCCTTACACTGGGGGCACACCGAGCAGGAAGAAACGTAAACCCTCACGTCCCTAGCTAAGGTGGGACACCAGTACTTCCCGCTAAGGCAGTGCACTGTCCGACCAATACCAGGATGACCAGAGGAGGGTGACGTGTGAGCCCAATATATCAGTCGATCACGTACCTCGAGCGGCACGTACCTCCGCCCCTCTGGACACTCTGGGGGAGTAGGGTCGGTACGTAACGGCCGCTCGATTTCCGCGTCGACCTCCCACACCACCGGTGCCATTAGACAATACTCCGGAAGTATGGGAGTGGGCTCAATGGACCTCTCCTCTGTGTCATATCGTCGGGACAGGGCGTCTGCCTTAACGTTCTGTGACCCTGGGATATAAGTGAGCTTAAATACAAACCGGGCAAGAAACATGGCCCACCTAGCCTGACGAGGGTTCAGTCTCCTCGCTGCCCGGATGTACTCCAGGTTACGATGGTCAGTCAGAATGAGAAAGGGGTGTTTAGCCCCCTCAAGCCAATGTCTCCACACCTTCAGGGCTTGAACCACCGCTAGCAGCTCCCTGTCCCCCACGTCATAATTGCGTTCCGCCGGACTGAGCTTCTTAGAATAGAAAGCACAGGGGCGGAGTTTTGGAGGCGTGCCCGAGCGCTGAGACAGTATAGCACCGATCCCTGCCTCAGACGCATCCACCTCAACTTGGAACGCCAAAGAGGGATCCGGATGTGCCACGCCATAGAGGGATCGGGATGTGCCAGCACCGGAACCGAGGTGAACAGGTCCTTCAAATGTCTAAACGCCCTGTCCGCCTCAGCCGACCACTGCAAACGCACCGGGCCCCCCTTTAGCAGGGAGGTGATGGGAGCTGCTACCTGTCCAAAGCCCCGGATAAACCTCTGGTAGTAATTGGCAAAACCCAAAAAACGCTGCACCTCCTTAACCGTAGTGGGAGTCTGCCAATTACGCACGGCTGAAACGCGGTCAATCTCCATCTCCACCCCTGACGCGGACAACCGATGTCCCAGGAAGGAGATGGACTCCTGGAAAAACAGACATTTCTCCGCCTTCACATACAGGTCATGCTCCAACAGTCTACCCAGCACCCGACGTACCAGGGACACATGCTCGGTTCATGTAGCGGAGTATATTAGAATGTCATCAATATACATCACTACCCCCTGTCCATGCAAATCCCGGAAAATCCCGGGAAAAAAAAGGAGCATTCATTAAACCGTATGGCATGACGAGGTACTCATAGTGACCCGAGGTGGTACTGAATGCTGTCTTCCACTCATCTCCCTCCCTAATGCGCACCAGGTTGTAAGCGCTCCTGAGATCCAATTTTGTGAAGAATCGCGCCCCGTGTAATGACTCTGTCATACTAGCAACCAGAGGGAGAGGATAGCTGTATTTAATTGTAATCTGATTGAGACCACGGTAATCAATACACGGGCGTAAACCCCCATCCTTCTTCTTCACAAAAAAGAAACTTCGAGGACGCAGGGGAAGTGGACGGCCGTATGTATCCCTGTCTCAAGGATTCGGTGACGTATGTCTCCATAGCTGCCGTCTCCTCCTGAGACAGAGGATACACATGACTCCGAGGGAGCGCAGCGCCAACCTGGAGGTCTATTGCACAATCCCCCTGTCGATGAGGTGATAATTGAGTCGCCTTCTTCTTACAGCATACTCAGGAGGAATGTGCATTGTGGGCATTTGGTTCGGACTTTCCACCGTCGTTGCCCCTACGGAAACACCTACACACCGCCCCACACACTGATCAGACCATCCCTTGAGAGCCCTCTGTTGCCATGAAATGTTGGGGTCATGAGATGTTAACCAGGGAAGCCCCAACACCACAGGAAACGCAGGAGAGTCAATCAAATACAACTGTATAATCTCCTCATGACCCTTCTGTGTCTTGATTTTAAGTGGCGCTGTGACCTCCCTAATCAATCCGACCCCAAAGGACGGCTATCTAGGGCATGGATGGGGAAGGGCACATCGACTGGTACAATAGGGATCCCTAACTTATATGTGAAATGGCGATCGATAAAATTCCCAGCTGCGCCTGAATCTACTAGCGCCTTATGCTGGGAGTGAGAAGAAACCTCTGGAAACACAACTTTAATACACATATGTACAACAGAGAGCTCTGGGTGAGTTGGGTGCTTACTCACCTGAAATGACTCATCAGTGCGTTGCCTACTGCCTCGATTCCTAGGAGACCCTCCCCAGCACCTAACCGCAGTGTGTCCTCTGCGGCCACAGTTGGTGCAGGGGACGGCCTCTCTCCTGGTCTCCCTCCTAGTCTCCCTAGCACCAGCACCCCCGAGCTCGGCCCGGAAGTGCTGGGGGATGGAATGGTCGGCCCCAGCTCCGGACGTCCGCGGGTAGCCAACAGGGTATCTAGGCGAATCGACATGTCCACCAGCTGATCGAAGCTTAGGTTGGTGTCCCTGCAGGCCAACTCTCGACGAACGTCCTCCCTTAAGCTGCACCTGTAGTGGTCGATGAGGGCCCTCTCATTCCATCCCGCATTGGCAGCCAGAGTCCGGAAGTCCAGTGCGAACCTCTTCCCCTGTCTGAGGTGGAACAGACGCTCACCCGCCGCCTTCCCCTCTGGGGGATGATCGAACACCGCCCTGAAGCGGCGGGTGAACTCCGCATAGTTCACTGTAGTGGCGTCTATTCCCCCCCACTCGCCGTTGGCCCACTCCAGTGCCTTGCCGGACAGACAGGAGATGAGGGCGGACACGCTCTCGTATCCCGAGGGCGCCGGGTGGATGGTTGCCAGGTAGAGTTCCACTTGGAGCAGGAAACCCTGACACCCGGCTGCGGTGCCATCATAAGCCCTCGGGAGCGAGAGCCGAATCCCACTGGACTCCTGATGTGAAACGATGGGTATGGCTGATTGTGATGGTATCGTTGGAGGAGGGGTGGGCAAACCTCCTCTTTCCCATCGCCTCAAGGTGTTAATCTCCCCTTCCATGGCGGTACCAAGATCCTGGAGCATAGCCGCCTGTTGTAAAACGCGCCCTTCCAGTGATCCCGTTGGCACCGCCGCTCCTGCTGACTCATTTTACATTTACATTTTAGTCATTTAGCAGACGGTCTTATCCAGAGCGACTTACAGTTAGTGAATACATTTTATTTTTTATTTATTTTTATACTGGCCCCCCGTGGGAATCGAACCCACAACCCTGGCATTGCAAACGCCATGCTCTATCAACGCTACATCCCTGCCGGCCATTCCCTCCCCTACCCTGGACGACGCTGGGCCAATTGTGCGCCGCCCATGAGTCTCCCGGTCGCGGCCGGCTGCGACAGAGCCTGGATTCGAACCAGGATCTCTAGTGGCACAGTTAGCACTGCGATGCAGTGCCTTAGACCACTGCGCCACTCATGTCGTGGTGTGTGATTCTGTCACGAATGTCAGTGAAATGCGGTGGAAGAAGTCAGGCGCAGGACACAGAACTCTCGGAAACGTACTTTACTCAGAATGCAAAGAACACGAAACAGGATACCTCCACACAGGGAGGAACTAACCCGCTCACCAACGACACACGTCACAAAGAAACAATCACACACAAAATCCAAATGAGAGACAGGGGTAAATATATGGCATACAATCAAACATAATGGGGAACAGGTGTAAACAATACAGACTAAACTAGACAAACAACGAAACATCGATCGGCAGCAGCTAGTACTCCGGGGACGACGAACGCCGAAGCCTGCCCGAGCAAGGAGGAGGAGCAGCCTCGGCAGAATCCGTGACAATGGGAACTAGTTTAGTGTTTTTGTTTTCCTATTACTGTTGGACAATACAACACCCCTCTATTCATTTTCAATCTTTTCTTACAATCAGTCCTGACATTAGCAAATCTAAAGCACTACCCTAAACCTTTTTTTATCATGTGAATCTAACCTCCCTCCATTTACTTTCATCTTTTGTGTCACAGCAATGCCTAACTGGATAACACACAGCAGGAGGTGTTAAGAGGCCAGAGAAAACAATTTCCATATAATATCACTGTTTTCTCTGTGGTACATGTATTGTTTTTTAAAGAATCGGTTTATGCATTGGCTTATTAGGTCATTAGAACATTGCAGAAGCAAAGTGCGGAAACCTTCTCAAAGAAACAAAAGGAGAGGCCCTCTTTAGATGATTTACACAGAGTGTTGCTATCCAGCTGTGTCCCACTGTAATTCAACTCACCCAAGCCTTTTATTATACAAAGTAGAGCCACTTGCTCTGTTTTCCCACCCATCTGTCAAACTCACACTCCTCACCATGAGCCCTCATCATATTGTTTATTGAAGGTTTTACAAAGATCTAAGCTATAAGAAACCATTATCAAAATACCCAAATGACACATTGTTATCCTGATATTACACCGGGGGAAGGAGATTCTATGGTTTTATAAACATGATTACAGTTGTTATTCCCACACGACAGTTCCCTGCTGTGTTACTAACTTTCCCATATCCTGAAGAAAGGTACATCAATAATTCAATATCGCTGAATATGATTAGACTGTAGGGTGAAGTTATGGAATAATATTAATCTTGGTGAATAAGGGAGGACTTGTCTACGGGAACCAGCATCTACTACTCTCTGGAGTAGGTTCATGGGTATGAATGAGTGTGTGGAACAATGGGCACGGGGCAGGCAGTAACCCTGGACAGTGGAGGCCCTTGGTGATGAGATGATAGTATTCGAGCTTCCTGTCCTGTAGAGCTCAGCAGGAGGGCCTGGGTGTACTGAAGCTGCCTCCTCCTCCTCTGAAGATCTGAGCAGCTCCCCAAAAAAGACCTAATTTTCGTCCCTCTTTAATAGTGGTGTTTTCATTTTCAATGTAATATTTAGGACCATCTGCACAATTTAGCCAGCAGCTTTTACTGAGCAGCTTTGTTGTAAACAGTTTGTACAACAAAAAACTCAGTCACAAAGTTTGATGCCAATCACATCAAAGAACAGTACCTGCCTGTTCATGAATGGTTAGTGAACTGAACTTCTCATGAATGGTTACTTAACGTCTCATGAATGGCTATAATTCATGTTTTATATATGTTAATGTTTACAGTATCGGCTAACTGTAGGTATGTTTATAGTTAAATGTTGTTAAGTAAACTAAATAATAATAATAATAATATGCCATTTAGCAGACGCTTTTATCTAAACAAACTGAATTAGCGTATTTTAGCTTTGTAGGCTACTGTACTGCTCTGTTGTTTGTGGGATCATACTGCATGCACCAGGTGGCAGTCTACATTCAATGTTTCACTCAAATTCTGCTTCTCAGAATTCACTGCTACATGATATCAATTTGATAATCTCTTTTGATAATTACATACATTGTTGCCTGTAATTGCGTAATCGTGCATGAGTGTCGCCAAAGGTCTCGCCTATTTGTTTTGATCTCACCGTACTATTTCGTTTCATTTGTCCACCAGCTTTATGAATAGTCACATGACAAAGATCCTGTCCAATCAGCTGCCTCCAGAAGAATGCTCGTAATTTTAAACCGTGTGGAATGCCACTGGTGGCTGCGTCGCCGTCGACAATGTGGCAAATTGGGCACTGATAACCAACAAACTACAATCATTTGGGTTGTTTGCTCGTTGATTCTAGCGTCAATATGATGAGTTCTCATATTGTCACTCCCGGGCCTTACAGGGCGACAAAACTGGTAAGCTTTTCTTGTACACTTTTTCTTGTTGTGAAGTTAGCTAGCCAACGTTAAAGCGTTAACTAACAAGCTAACGTTACGATGCTAGCTATGCTGCAAGTTGGGCAAACTAGCTAGCTATGCTGCAATTTGGGCAAATAGGCTGGCAAGTTAGCTAACTAGTATGCTGTAACTTGGCTGGCTAGCTAGCTATGCTGCAAGTTGGCTAACTAGCTACTGTAGAACCGTGCAGATCACTCACAATGTAATATAACGCTGTCTGTTATCAGTGTTGTTTTTTTCCAGAGTCGGACAGCCCCACATACATTTTAGGCCAGCAATATGTTACTGAGGATTAGCTAGTTAGTAACGTTAGCGACAATCCCTTGATCATTTATTATGGTGACTTGCCAACGTCAGGATGTGTTCACATCAGCAATTAGCAGTTGAAACCCTCCCCGCCCCTGTTTCGGTTGAAAGCTGAGAGATGGGGCTGGAGAAATGTAACCACTCTCAAATTCATAGACATAGCTATGTTAGCCCTTGATCATGACTCTCAATTCACTTACACATACGAGTCATTGGGTGAAG
The DNA here is from genome assembly GCF_020615455.1 of Coregonus clupeaformis. Classification (NCBI taxonomy): domain Eukaryota; kingdom Metazoa; phylum Chordata; class Actinopteri; order Salmoniformes; family Salmonidae; genus Coregonus; species Coregonus clupeaformis. The sequence goes on along the minus strand of NC_059211.1, from coordinate 41,879,646 downwards.
TTGTCCTTCTGTATGGGGGAGATTTGTTAAGAGCCCCAGCGCTCAATCAGAAAATTAACACGCGGTATGGTTTTGGAAGCAAGGACCTTATCTTTCATATCAGCGATAAATCACACGGCCATATCTACATGTTACAGCACTTGTGGAAGACGAGGCGATCACCTGTGCTAATTAGCGAACACCTGTGTGTAAGCGTAATTCTGGAAGTGTAGCAGAAGGGTAGTTTCGTTGGATTGAGGCACCCATAGCTGTATGGATCTGTGCAAAGCTGCTACTGTAAGTATCTTTTATTTGAAGGAGTATTTCTTGCTGATGAAAGATAAGGGCTATATGTTTCGAAATCCATATCTCAAGCGATGATTATTGACGTTTCTAAACGTTCAAACACAGCATCAGAGTTTTCGAGATCTATGGATGCAAAGACTGACCATCCATGATATCAAAATGATCGTTTAACCATGTTTTTAGGCTATATAGTGTTACATTTATAGTGCTATATAGTGTTAGTTATTTTGTTTACAAACACTGGAGTAAACTAGTCTGATTAATCAGGCTGTAATTTTACAGTTACGTCATTTAGCAGACGCTCTTATCCAGAGCGACTTACAAATTGGTGTATATACACTCTGAAAACCTGTAAATGTTCCTTACAAGTAAGAATGTTGAATGAAATTACATTTCAACTTACTCTACCGGTTGTCTGTGGGGTTTGTACTTCAGCTGCTCGAAATTTGAGACAAAATATATTTCTGAAAATTTTTTTGGAGAGCTGGTTAGGTTTGGTTAGGTTTGGCACCAAGGGAATATCAGTTTTACATTGGATATCCGGTTTTCGCTCGTCAGCAGCTATTTAACCAAGCATGCCATGACAATGAAAATTGTATATTCTGAATCAGGGGAGGGTGGAGAACAATCCACACCTTTTTTTCATAATATTTGAAATCTGAATACAAAATTGGACAAACCTCACAGACAACCGGTAGAGTAAGTGCAAATGTAATGTTATTCAACCTTCTGGCTTGTAAGGAACGTTTACACGATTTAGCAAATTTTTCAGGCCAATTAATTGTGTATTACAGCCTGGTTAATCAGACTACAGTAAAACAAGTTTATATTTTGGGTTCTGATGGGGTACGACAGTTAAACAAAGCTCATGAGGCATCTGTTATATTCTTCAAGAATCAATGGGTACATATAATTAATTCACATGTCCAAAAATGTATGTAGCACCTGCAGATTGCACCTTTTAACATTATGCAAGTTTAGACGACTCTCCCGAGTGGCGCAGTGGTCTAAGGCACTGCATCGCAGTACTAGCTGTGCCACTAGAGATCCTGGTTCGAATCCAGGCTCTGTCGTAGCCGGCCGCGACTGGGAGACCCATGGGGCGGCGCACAATTGGCCCAGTGTCATCCAGGGTAGGGGAGGGAATGGCCGGCAGGGATGTAGCTCAGTTGGTAGAGCATGGCGTTTGCAACGCCAGGGTTGTGGGTTCGACTCCCACAGGGGGCCAGTATGAAAAAAATAAACAAATGTATGCACTCACTAACTGTAAGTCGCTCTGGATAAGAGCGTCTGCTAAATGACTAAAATGCAATGTTACAGATAACTAGCTAGTCTTTTGAAAGTACTGTGTATGTGTGTTATATAGATGGCTAAAACAATTTAATTTGCAGTGGAATGAAGTCACAAAGCTATTCCGAGCAGGGATGCCTCTGCGGAAACATCGACAACACTTCAGAGTGTATGGGAACTGTTTTACTGCCGTAGCAGCTGTCGACTGGTTACACGAACTGCTCAGGAACAATAGTAACTTCGGACCAGATGTCACCAGACAACAGACTGTCCAGCTGCTGAAGAAGTTCCTCAAAAATCATGTGATCGAGGATGTGAAGGGCAGATGGGGTTCAGAAGATATGGAAGAGAACAGCCATCTCTACAGGTAGCCTAAATAGTTCACTCAGGCCGTTTACCATTGAATTTTTTTTTAATGTTCCTCTATAAGTGGGCGTTCTCTCTCTCGTGTGAACATGCTTTCCCGCATGAGCTCACGGTTCCTCCATAATCTTTCGCATTCTCACTTGAGGGGAAACAGCTGGCTTTGGTCTACTTATAGATACACATGGCAAGGCGTGGCTTAAGGTGACCACGTCCCCGATTAGTGTACAGCCGTAGGGTACTCCTGTTACTTCCATGTAATTAGCCTAACTTTGGCGTCATCCTAAGCAAACTGAAGCTTTTTTTGTCGTTTCAATAAACGTTTTCAGCGTTACTTGTCGTTATTAACATACTTGGCTGTCACAACAAATTATTTGCATGATACTTATTCTGCCACTCTAATTTGTTACCCGACATGCTAACACTTACAGTAAAGCTGTAGCTTTATACTTACGTCACTGTTTGTTAACCCCTAGCATTTCTGCCGGTTGGTTAGCTGTCTGGCTAGCGAGAGAAGTTCGTCTCGATCTAATTCGCTAGTCACGTAACTACTTCCACTATTTGCCTGAGACCAGCTGGGCATAGAACCTTACCAAATGGCCCTAACCAAAGTAGCCTATATGGTGATGTCTACACCTACTTGGTGGAATCTCCAAGTTTGCATAAATATTCAAATGCAAAATAATATTATAGCTGTTATTTGGACGGATACAGCTCACTAGTCCTTACTACAAGCTAACTAGCAAGCTTTATGCAAAGCGACTTACCGGTGAAGTGCTTGAACACACACAAATGTATCGAGTAACCGGAGCCCACAGCTTTCCATCATCGATAGCCTGAAACCATAAGGTTCGTCTAACCTGGTCCTTGGGCAGTTGATTAAACTTAATTTGGTGGTCTTTTCTCTGTTCAAACAAAACGGTAAGCAACAGCTTTTTGGCATCTTAAAAGCAGGGTTAGCTAGCTAATTGAAGAAAGTCAGTTGGAATCGGCTCTTTGGCTGATAATCGTAAAAGTTTGGGGTCACTTAGAAATGTCCTTGTTTTAGAAAGACAAGCAATTTTTTTGTCCATTTAAAAGAACATCAAATTGATCAGAAATACAGTGTAGACATTGTTAATGTTGTGAATGGCTATTGTAGCTGGAAACGGCTGATAAAAAAATAAATAATGGAATATCTATGTAGGCGTACAGAGGCCCATTATCAGCAACCATCAGTCCTGTGTTCCAATGGCACGTTGTTTGCTAATCCAAGTTTATCATTTTTAAAAGGCTAATTGATCATTAGAAAACCCTCTTGCAAGTATGTTAGCACAGCTGAAAACTGTTGTGCTGATTTAAAGAAGAAATAAAACTGGCCTTGAGATTAGTTGAGTATCTGGAGCACCAGCAATTGTGGGTTCGATTACAGGATCAAAATGGCCAGAAACGAATAACTTTCTTCTAAAACTCGTCAGTCTATTCTTGTTCTGAGAAATGAAGGCTATTCCATGCGAGAAATTGCCAAGAAACTGAAGATCTCGTACAACGCTGTGTACTACTCCCTTCACAGAACAACGCAAACTGGCTCTAACCAGAATAGAAAGAGGAGTGGGAGGCCCCGGTGCACAACTGAGCAAGAGGATACATTAGTGTCTAGTTTGAGAAAGACGCCTCACAGGTCCTCAACTGGCAGCTTCATTAAATAGTACCCGCAAAACAACAGTCTCAACATCAACAGTGAAGCAGCGACTCCGGGATGCTGACCTTCTAGGCAGAGTTGCAAAGAAAAAGCCATCTCAGACTGGCCAATAAAAAGAAAAGATTAAGATGGGCAAAAGAACACCGACACTGGACAGAGGAAGATTGGAAAAAGTGTTATGGACAGACAAATCAAAGTTTGAGGTGTTCGGATCACAAAGAAGAACATTTGTGAGACGCAGACCAAATGAAAAGATGCTGGAGGAGTGCTTGATGCCATCTGTCAAGCATGGTGGAGGCAATGTGATGGTCTGGGGGTGCTTTGGTGGTGGTAAAGTGGGAGATTTGTACAGGGTAAAAGGGATCTTGAAGAAGGAAAGCTATCACTCTGTTTTGCAATGCCATGCCATACCCTGTGGATGGCGCTTGATTGGAGCCAATTTCCTCCTACAACAGGACAATGACCCAAAGCACAGCTCCAAACTGCAATAACTATTTAGGGAAGAAGCAGTCAGCTGGTATTCTGTCTATAATGGAGTGGCCAGCACAGTCACCGGATCTCAACCTTATTGAGCTGTTGTGGGAGCAGCTTGACCGTATGGTACGTAAGAAGTGCCCATCAAGCCAATCCAACTTGTGGGAGGTGCTTCAGGAAGCATGGGGTGAAATCTCTTCAGATTACCTCAAGAAATTGACAACTAGAATGCCAAAGGTCTGCAAGGCTGTAATTGCTGCAAATGGAGGATTCTTTGATGAAAGCAAAGTTTGAAGGACACAATTATTATTTCAATTAAAAATCATTATTTCTAACCTTGTCAATGACTACATTTCCTATGCATTTTGCTATATTTCCTATTAAAAGTCATTTCATGTATGTATTCATGGAAAACAAGAATTTCGAAGTGACCCCAAACTTTTGAACAGTAGTGTACATTCCATGCGACAGTCTCTGTTCATGCTAACAATTTTACGTTTAGAATGAACGTGTTTTTAGGAAGCATGTAGTTTGTTGATTAAGATGACATGGAAGTATGTTAAATGACCAACCAAGCATATCCAATATGTTTTATAGAATGATAGAAAAAGAGAATAGACGTTGTCGGGTTATGTGTAAAGTAGTCCATTTAACATGGGCGTAACGGGACTACCCTACGGCTGTACCCCACTCCGGGGCGTGGTCACGTTAAGCCATGCCACGCCGTGTGTCTATTGTCCACGCCCGAACATAAAACAAATTAGCCAGTGAGATGTCTCCTTTCCATGGGGCAATAAGCAGACCAGTGCGGCCCCGCCCCGTAAAAATGAGTGAGTGGGATGTCATGCTTTCTCTACCAGAATGGTAGAGAAAGCAATCTTTTTGGGTGTTTTTAATCATTTAAATAATTGCATCGATGGCTTGCTGTAATGAGACGTATCTGTAGTAATTTCAATCAAAGCAAATACTAAACTGGATATTTGTCTGTGGTAACTAAGTGTGTTTCTGTGTAGCCTATATGATTGACAATACATTTTGGTTTTTCATTTAAATAATGTTATTTCACCTTTGCTGTCCTAGGTTTGCTTCAACATCTCCTTTGAAACCAATTCCCCATCGCCCACCTGTGTCAGGGCCTGCGTCAGTAAAGAAGAATTTCTCAATGAAAGAAAAGGACGGCTTCTTCAAATTTAGGACTTCCAAGAAACCTGACAAGGAGACTATAGTAAGTATTGTTGATATTTTAGAAAAATGTCCCCTATTATGCCCCTGGTACGATTTGCTCACTTATCTACATAATTGACTGAGAAATTGTTGTTTCTCACAGGAAAATGTAGATCCATCAAAACAAGATATGGAAACTGAGCCTGTGATTGAAGTGGTCCAGCCCAGAGAACTAACAGAGGAAGATATTCAGGATGTTTGGAGAGGCATCACTCTCACACAGTAAGATCCACTCATAATTTATTTTAACGTTTGAATGAGTAGATCCTTAATCCATTGCCATTTTATTATTTCAGCCTTCAGAAAACATTGGGATTGACCGCACTTGAGGATGTTTTGGATCCAAGACACATCAATCCTCAAAACATTGTGTACAACATGACCAATGTGAACAAGCATGGGGTTGTTACACTTGAGGACAAGACAGGTATAGCCTATTCTTTCTCTGATTTATATCTGCACTGTGTGTACTGTACACAATGTAGACTACGTAAGAAGCATGGTCATTTATTTGCCTTTTCTCCACAGATGACCTCCCACACTGGGTTTTGTCTGCAATGAAATGTCTTGCAAACTGTAAGTAAGATTTTACTCAACCGTTTTAGTGGCATATTGTATTGAGAAATAGAAGATTTCACCTCACACAAAACAAGACTCTCAATATGAGAGCTTTGTTTTCAGACCAACATCTAAAAAATGTCACCCATCCCGTTCTAGGGCCGAAGTATGATTCCAGCCAGCCATCCTATCCTGGGTTTGAGAGGGATGTGTTTAAAACAGTCTCTGACTACTTCTACAGCCTCCCTCAGCCACTTCTTACATTTGAGTACTATGAGTTGTTTGTCAACATCTTGGGTATGTATGCATTTTGCAAGATCTTAAATTGAATGCAGTATTGTTAGACGTGAAATGGTTTGACAGAAAGGTTTCCCTGTTCCTCCCTAACCTAAAGTGTTACTAAAACCTGGATTCAATTAACCAATAATGTAATTCTTCCATCTTTTGCAACTAAGCTATCAACATTTGCAGTTATTTGTAAGTTAAAGTAGAGGACAAATCTCAGGTGTGGTTATTGGATTCAGGCAAATGTTCTAAAAAGTTTACTATACTCATATTCATCCTTCTCTATGAAATGTCTTTATTTTTATAAGATCTTTTGGATGAGATTTTGTTTTAGCCCTGTCTCCACTCTGCAACTGAACAATATGATTGACCAGATCCAATACAAGCAGCATGAAACTGCAACTGGTTTATGTGTTATTTCTCTCCTAACAGGATGTGACGCGACTGCTCTGTGGCTGTGACTTTTTGTTATAACTAACTCATGTGTGTCCAATTAGCTCTTCCCTTTCCCCACAATGTGCCCACTCCCTTGTTTATGTCCTACCGGCTTCACAAGTGTTGTTTTTGTTTTGTCTCTTGCTAGTTTTATGTGGCTACATTGTGGCTCCTAAAACTCAGAGAGGAAAGCGAAAAAACCAAGAGGAGCCCAGCTACCCCCAGTCTGCAAAAAACCCTCACATGAATGGTGCTGTTAACCAGTTCAAATCAACGGAATGTCTGCTGTTGAGCTTAATTCGGAAAGAGGCTTTTGAAGAGGGCGACTCACCAATGAGAGAGGTGTTCAGCTCGAAGGCCCAGTCTACGTTTGCAGCTCTGAAGACTGGCTGTGCCAGGAGGGTCCCCCAGATGGGTCTGCCAGGCCGAAGGGCCAGTTCTGGGGACGTCCTGGGAGGCAGCTCTCCAAGTCTTGCATGTTCAGAGAGCAGTGGAGCATCATCAGTTAGGCTCAGAAGACCCAGGAGTTGCTCCCTGGAGAGAATCCTGGATGAATCAGCGGAGTCTGACTCATGCTCCCAACACAAGTTGTTCCAGTCTACAGAGAGTCTGGCGTCCTGCAAAAGTAACAGTGGCAGCAAGTACATCACCCCACCTCAGAATAAAACAGACTCTCTGTCTGCGTTAGACAGCTGCCCTTACTCTGAACCCCAAGTCTTTGTCACCATGGCAACTCCCAGTTGCGACACCAGTTCAGGTGTGACGTCTGTAGAGGGTAGCACTCACAGCTCCAAAAGCGAGGGTGCCAGAAGCAGCATCTCACTACCAATGGACAACCTCTCAGTCAGTCAGAAACCCATGCCTAAGCGCCGTAGGAGCATTGGTACCTGTTTGGATATAGCTGAGCACAGAGGGAAGTTTGCCAGCTGTTTCAGTATTAACGCCCCTGTAGCCGAGATCACCGTGAAGCCAGACTCCTCCTCAACTGTTGGCCTGAGGGGTCCCAGTCTGCTCAACCTGAGGGCCAGCAGCATTGACCTCCGAGACCTCAGAGCTAGGCCTTCTGTTAGCAGGCGCTGTCAGAGCTCTCTGGACCTGTCCAGGCCGACCCTTGCTCTGCCCTCTGTGTTCACTAATGCACGCCATCTGAGTTCCGAGCAAAGTAAGCCTACATCTGCATGCTTGTGTTGTGGTGTTTGTGCTTTTGCATGTCTTAAAACCTGACCTAACATTACTCATTGGGCTTGCACTAATATGGGGTGAGACTCTAATTCTCCTTTAAGAGAAGGTTATCACTGCATGAATTTCAATTGTAATCATCTGGATACTATCCAGAACTTCAAACGGCCCTGTTTTAAAGTGTTATGCCTAGATACTCCTCATGCCTATTTACAATTACATTTAATGATAACGTTACATTTAATAACTTGTACACATAGTTAATGCAGTTCTTGCTGTAGAGATATAACATTGATTTAACCTTCCAGGTGAAATCACACAGATGCTTAATCCGTTTCAATGCATTTCATTAGCCTCAGTGTGTGTGCATCGTTTTGATCTGATGCATATCAAGGGCTGAATACATGCCCTTCCAGTGTACAGTAGTGTGGTTGTGTATATGTGTGAAGGTCTCCTCCAGCCTCAGTTGGAGCGGGTGGCCATTGAGGCTCTGCAGCTCTGCACCCTGTTGCTGCCCCCTGCCAGCCGGAGGAAGCTCCAGCTGCTGATGAGAATGATCTCCCGGATGAGTCAGAATGTGGACATGCCTCGGCTCCATGACGTCATAGGAACACGCACACTGGTGAGGGCTGAGAGAAACACAGGTTTCTGCATGGTGATCTGAACATATCCTCATAACTCCATTATTCAATCCCGTTGCGTTTCCAGATGGTGCATACGTTCTCTCGCTGCGTGCTGGGCTGTGAGGAGGAGATGGACCTGGATGAGCTGCTGGCCACCAGACTGGTCTCCTTCCTCATGGATCACCACCAGGAGATCCTCCAGGTGCCGGTCTATCTGCAGAACGCTGTCCAGGACCACGTGGCATACCTCAGGAAAGTACAGGTATAATACTGTCACTCCCTTTTCTTATAAGGCATCCATTACATACGGTAGTTGGTTACATCAGTTGTCATGAAATATAATTTTCATTGATTTAAAGGTAGACTCAACGAAATGACGTTGCCACGAGCAACACCGTAGATATTGCGATGAGCAAGATGCAAGACTTCACTCCCACACAGTCACACACAGTATCTGTGCAAGTGCAAGGGGTTCCCTTCACACTGTTTTCAACGTGGTAGCTACGGGACCAAAACAGCGGAGAAATGTAGCCTTGCGCTTCGATGCTCTTAGTTGTGGAAATTGACCCACTATTCTGTTTACTTTGTGCATTTACGTCATATCGCTGAGTCTACCTTTAAAGAAAGTAGACCGTGAAGTGTTGAAAGTGTGACTATCCTCTCCTCCTCTAGATAACCTACCCAGGTAGTGGTGGTGTGGGCGCCCCCATGCCCATCTACTACTTCTGCAGACAGATCAGCACCAAGGAGTTTGAGGAGCAGAAGCTGAGTGTGTCGCAGGCTGCCATCGCTGACCTGCTGGAGAGCCTGGTCAAAGACAAGAACATGTCTGTGAAGGACAAGAAGAAGAAGCTCAAGCAGGTAACAAGTTAGATGGCATGTTGTGTGAACACTCATCTAATTCTCTTAACTCACTACACAGTATGAAAATGTAATGTCTGCTAAATGACTAAAATGTACAAATGTAATCTCACTGCACATTTGTGTACTATTTAACCCCCCCTCCCCAGTTTCAGAGGCAGTATACAGACATTTACGCTCGCCGATTTCCAACGACTGAGAGCGAGGCGCAGCTTTTTGAAGATAAACCAAAGATCAAACCGCCAATGCTGATAAGTATGAAGAAACCAAAAGCTTTTGGAATTAGAAACTGAAGGTATAATTGGGATGCAACTGTTTGTATGTGGAATATTGTTTGTTCTTGCTTGAAACTAGACCTGGCAGCTAAATTAAGGAAGGTGGGAGGAAACTACAGTGGAGACCACCACAATTTAGACTGCAACTATGTAACATTTGTCTTTAGGGTTGGATTATGCATGTTTTATGTAAAGTAATGTGTTTTTGTGTATGTAATTTTTTAATACTGCAGTAGGTATCTTTAGTGCACCAAATAAATTATTCGGGATTGATGATGACCTCGTATGGGAGTATAATAAGTGAGCCTGAAGAGGAACCTGTAAGCAAATGACAATTTGGGAGTCGATTCTGATAGATTTTGTATTAATCTGTTTATTTTGAAGTTGATCCAGATTTATACACTCCAATTGACATCAAAGTACAGTATTTAAACTTTCAAGCATTTGCTTTTTCTAGGGATTAATTTTGTTATTATTAAGCATGGTATTAGTCTACCTAGTTTTACTTCATAGGGTTATATGAAATGCTTATAATTTAACTTTGTGTCCATGTTTCACTCTGAAGTTTTTCTGTATTTTTATTCAATTAACATTCTCTTAAAGAATGTTAATGTTGAGCTCCAACTACTTTATTGTAGATTTTTTTTTTTTCTATTTTCTTTATGTTCAGCCATTTGGGATAAACAAAGTTTTGCACTATTCTGTCATTTTACATGAACGGTATTTTAGACCAATCAATACAATGGTTAATATATACTTGACAAATATGTATTTTTACTGCCATCTATGAAGTATTAAACCTCCAAGGGAGACTTTTAGACTCATATAGATGCATTTTCTCAATACCTCTTTATGGCTGTATACCTAACCTCAAAGGAAGAGCCATCAATGACATATCCGTTTACCTTTTGACTTGTATAGTTATTTCATTGCAAAAAAATCTGTTTACTATGCAACGTTCTTGAAAATAAAGTGTCCAACTGTAAAACAATATCCTCTTTACGAATTGTGCAAATGTACTTGCCTTATTAGTGTTCTAGGATGGGGTTTATTTAATCATATTTGTTTACCTCATAGTGTCCTTGTACTGTCTGGCACCAGAAGGGAGAGAAAATGTTGCTACTCTAACACATAATGCCATGTATCATTGCACTACACCTGATGGATGGGGCAGAGAGATCTGCTGTTAGAATTCTAAGTGCATTTCAACCGAAGATGATGAATTGCATGTCCCTCTGAGTCTGACCTCAATTGACCGCTTCATTCCTCTAGATAAATGAATCGGGATAAAGAAAAGGAAGACCCCGATAATCATACATGTGCCCAACAAATAAACACCCTCAGTGTGGGTGCCTACACAGATTATAGATTTTTAAAAACTTGAGTGTAATTTTTCTGGAATTCATCAAATTAGTTCTAAATACTGTGGGAACATCTTTCTCTGACATGTAGAAAACAAACATTTGATACAAGCAAGAAAGATATTGCATAATGAAGTACATTACGTTCCAGTTTTTTTTCTCCCTTGATTTAGTTGTGTTTATGGGCTCAGGTTAGCGAATGTGGTTCTGGTCTTAATTAGGCAGAGAAATTCCTGAAGGAGGAGTATTGTGTTGTGGCGGTGGGCTAAATGTTAATGAAAATGAATGGTCTAGGCACAAAGGGATTCTTGTTTCAGAGACCTCTGATTGGTTTGGGGGGAGGTTCTCAAACTCCCGGCGCTCTGCCTGGGAATGGAACGGTGTCTATAAAGGCTGCTGTTCACTCCGCAGTTCAGACTGGTTTCCTGCACACAAGCTGTGTTTATTCTCTATAGGAAAATGGTTAGTCGGTGAGTAACTCCTTTTGTACATTTTCCTTAGCTTCGCATTACTTTTTCCCCCATACAAGAATATAGTGAGTTGGTGAGTAAACTACTTCGTTCCACTTTGCATAACTTTGACAGGAGTATGTAAGTCGAGTAACTGTCTCCTTGTGCAAACTTTGCAAAGCTTTTAGATCAAAGCATTTTTCTCACTACCTTTTTGCTGCATGTTAGTGTAAAGCAGTTTAACATATTTTTCTGGTCTCAGATTGTATTTTTTGTTTTGATGAACAAGTCAAACTTAATTTAGGCAAGAATAATGAGGTATGTAATTGTGTTTTTAAGTCGGGGCTGAAAAGATTTGTTAGATCAGAAGCCTATGATTTCATGTGAATAGATGTTTCTATTTGATGGAGTAACTTTGTTTGATTTTCAGAATTGAGCATCCGGCTGGTGGCTACAAGAAAATCTTTGAGACATGTGAAGAGTTGAACGAGCCTATTCCTGCTGTGGTTGTAGGTATGTGAGGAACGGGTCTGTTAGACTCCACTACCCTTTGGTTTACAAGCGAGGAGGTTTGGGGTTTTATGATGGTTAAGAGCGGAGTGAGCACAACATGGTAACATGGGTCATTTCATGCTGTTTTCAGGTGTGATCCCAGAATGGCTGAGCGGCAGTCTGTTGCGTCTGGGACCCGGCCTGTTCGAGGTGGGGGCTGAGCCTTTCTACCATCTCTTTGATGGCCAGGCCCTCATGCACAAGTTTGACCTAAAGAACGGCCATGTGACCTACTATCGGAAGTAAGCCCCTCTGTGTGTTGATGTTGACTTCACTGATATGTAACACGTTTACAACCGTGAGGTAGTAAAATATATATTTCATGAGGGCATACAATAATTTTACACTTCACACTAGTAGTAGTTGTGCAGTTTTGTGAAACGTTCCCCTCAGCCCATAAATTTGACTGGAATGTTTTGAGGAACCTCAGTGAGGACTGTTTCTCATTAAAACAGTGAATACCAAAACACAGTGACCTGCTGCTCTCAAAAGCTTCGGAAAGAGCTGAAACAGAAGTGGGCCTATCAATTCCCAATCTGTATGTTCCAAGCTACATGTTTAAAGGATATTGGTTGTAATTGGTTTTAACTACTGTCTCTGAAGATTTGTCAAAACAGATGCCTATGTGCGAGCCATGACAGAGAAAAGAGTGGTCATCACTGAGTTTGGAACAGCAGCCTACCCAGACCCTTGCAAAAATATATTCTCAAGGTGATTTGTTATCATTTTATGATAATCAAGTTAAAAAACACTCCTCATGGGTCATGACTTAGTTATTAGACGCAACATACAAATTGTCCATGATTGTCTTTGTAGGTTTTTCACCTATTTCAAAGGGATTGAGGTGACAGATAATTGCTTAGTGAACGTGTACCCTGTTGGTGAGGATTTCTATGCCTGCACAGAAACCAACTACATCACCAAAGTGGACCCAGACACACTGGAGACTCTGAAAAGGGTATGTGCTGCTCCCACTGGCTGACATCAGATCGATTGAACATAAGAACTATCGTCTCACATAAACTCTTTCTCCAGGTGGACCTGTGTGACTACCTCTCGGTCAATGGGGTGACAGCTCATCCACACATTGAAAGTGACGGAACGGTGTACAACATTGGGAACTGTTTTGGGAAGAACATGTCACTGGCCTACAACATTGTCAAAATTCCTCCCACACCGAAAGGTTTGTTCTGTGTACAGCATTGAAATTATTTTCTGGAAGTGAGATGTCCCTAAATCAAATGGCTGTCTGATTGTAATTCTTGTTTTCAGACAAGTCAGATCCCATTGCAAAGTCCAAGGTTCTTGTGCAGCTCCCCAGCAGTGAGAGATTCAAGCCCTCTTATGTTCACAGGTTAGTGACATTTCTGATTGTCAGGGCCCAGTTTTCAAAAGTTATCTATCTGGATTTCGCCTACCGGATAGGATTAAATACATTGAAAAGGAATGAATAGAACAGACAAATCATTGACTTGAATGGGGACTCCGCGTTCTATTCATTCTATTTCTATGCATTTAATCCTATCCGACACAACGAAATCCAGATAACTTTTGAAAAACTGGGCCCCTGGAGTTCACATTTTTGCTTGTAACATTCTTTCACATTAAATGTATTTCAATAATTTTTCTGCGTCCTCCATCAGCTTTGGAATGACAGAAAACTACTTTGTCTTCGTTGAGACTCCAGTGAAGATAAACCTTCTAAAATTCTTGACCGCTTGGAGCATCTGGGGCACAAATTACATGGATTGCTTTGAGTCAAACGAAACCATGGGCGTAAGTAAAGGAACACCTAGACCACTATTATCAAACTGTATACAAGGCCTGTTAGCATTTCAATGTTGATTATTGAAATATTGATACTAAATTAATCTCTAATGTCTTCATCACTAGCTAACGGTATACTTTTTCATCTAGACATGGTTCCATCTGGCTACAAAGGACCCAGCTGAATACATAGAGCATAAATTCCGGACTTCTGCCTTCAATCTCTTCCATCACATCAACAGCTATGAGGACGATGGCTTCATAGTTGTTGACCTTTGTACTTGGAAAGGGTGAATACTGACCGGTTGTTGTAATAATGTTGAGAATAACATATGTACAAGACACTTATCCAGTCCCTCTTTCTCTTGTTCGGCATTAGTCATGAGTTTGTCTACAACTACCTATATCTGGCCAACCTGAGGGAGAACTGGGAGGAAGTGAAGAAAGCTGCTATGAGGGCACCTCAGCCAGAGGTCCGGCGATACGTTCTGCCCATGGACGTCCACAAGGTAAGCGTTGTGCCCTTAATCTTGTCATTTCTGGAGTAGGGAGTTATCACTGCTTTGATGTTATCCTCTCAGGATAGAGGACTATATCACTGAAGTCTTTCCTATCACTTGAACTTGCAGGAGGAACAGGGGAAGAATCTGATATCCCTTCCGTACACCACAGCCACTGCAGTGATGCGCAGCGATGGAACCATCTGGCTAGAGCCTGAGGTTCTGTTTTCTGGACCACGACAAGGTAACCCACACACAGCTTGTTTCATTAAACCTTAAGAGCTCACCTATTCTTATAGCATCTAATGCCACTAAATATCTGTTCATCTGTCATATCATCAGTCATAAGATTTTCCTCATTCGATTGAATCAGTCATTTGAATTCCTTTATCATTGCAGCTTTCGAGTTCCCTCAGATAAACTACAGTAAGTTCTCTGGGAAGAACTACAGCTATGCCTATGGACTGGGCCTGAACCACTTCATCCCTGACAGGGTGAGTATAGCACGCAGACGGGAACGCTGGTGGTACATTACCCAAGTCTGATGATTAGGTTTATGATTAGACTAACCTGCTAGTACAGTCATTCAGGGAGTGAGTTTTTGATTGTGTCCTGCTCTAGATCTGCAAACTGAACGTGAAGACCAAGGACACGTGGGTGTGGCAGGAGCCAGACTCTTACCCCTCAGAGCCCATTTTTGTGCAGACCCCAGACTCTGTGGAGGAAGATGACGGTAAACAGGGGGATTTTAGGGGATTCTATAATATCATGACAGACAGGTGGCACAATCTGTGGTCTTTAACATTAACTGATCAGGTAGCATGACTTACCTAAGCAGGATCCACCTTAGTGTGATGTAAAATGCTGACATACCAATAGTATACAACTTGAGGTGTGATACGAGTGTAGGTAGGAGGATTCTCTTGCACACTTCTGTTTTTGTGGTTGTGACACTGCTCTTTTCCCGTTTCCTAGGGGTGTTGTTGAGCATCGTGGTGAACCCTGGAGCAGACCAGAGGCCAGGGTACCTCCTCATCCTCAATGCCAGAGACCTGACAGAGATCGCACGGGCTGAGGTGGAGGTCATTATCCCTGTCACCTTCCATGGAATGTATAAGCCTTAGGACTACTTTCTCAACACATCTACAATACCACTCCACAGGACAAAGGGACAATCATAATACTAAAACCTTTGTTGGGAATATACTTTAAGACATCTAGTTATATAATTTGTGTATCTTTATTTGTCGAGGCAACACTGGTGTTGCCTATGGAATGTGTATGTACTTATTATGTGATCATGTAGCCCAGTGGTATTCAAGCTTTTCTGCCAGAATTTTGCACGACCCCATCCCAAATCTAATGACACAACCTTAAAATTTAGAATTTTACATCAACAAATAACTTTCAATTCATTACATTTTCATCTCTTATCAAAATGAAAAGAAACCAATAAATGTACTCAAATATTTTTTCTTTTAATGATCTTTCTCAAAGACATTTGTATATTGTCCCATACAATAATCTGTACTTGTATTTTTTATACCACTGATGTAGCCTGTTCATGGCTTAGTTTCAAAGTCCACGTTGTGATATACATTACACAAAAGTATGTGGACACCACTTCAAATGAGTGGATTCAGCTATTTCAGCCACACCCGTTGCTGACAGATGTATAAAATCGAGCACACAGCCATGCGATCTCCATAGACAAACATTGGCAGTAGAATGACCTTACTGAAGAAGTCAGTGACTTTCAACGTGGCACCATCATAGGATGCCACCTTTCCAACAAGTCAGTTAGTCAAATTTCTGCCCTGCTAGAGCTGACCTGGTCAACTGTAAGTGCTGTTATTGTGAAGTGGAAACGTCTAGGAGTAACAACGGCTCAGTCGCGAAGTGGAAGGCCACACATGCTCACAGAACGGGACTGCCAAGTGCTGAAGCGCGTAAAAATCGTCTGTCCTCTGTTGCAACATTCACTACGAGTTCCAAACTGCCTCTGTAAGCAACGTCAGCACAAGAACTGCGTTCTCTGGAGTGATGAATCACGCTTCACCATCTGGCAGTCTGACGGACAAATCTGGGTTTGGAGGATGCCAGGAGAAAGCTACCTGCCCCAATGCATAGTGCCAACTGTAAAGTTTGGTGGAGGAGAAATAATGGTCTTTGCTAGTTCCCTTTTGTTACAGTGAAGGGAAATCTTAACGCTACAGCATAAAATGACATTCTAGACAATTCTGTGCTTCCAACTTTGTGGTAACAGTTTGGGAAAGGCCCTTTCCTATTTCAGCATGACAATACCCCTGAGCACAAAGCGAGGTCCATACAGAAATTGTTTGTCAAGATCAGTGTGGAAGAACTTGACTGGCCAGCACAGAGCCCTGACCTCAATCCCATCAAAGACCTTTGGGATGAATTGGACCGCCGACTGCGAGCCAGGCCTCGCCCAACCTCACTAACGCTCTTGTGGCTGAATGGAAGGAAGTCCCCGCAGCAATGTTCCAACATCTAGTGGAAAGCCTTCCCAGAAGAGTGGAGGCTGTTATAGCAGCAAAGTGGTGACCAACTCATGATTTTGGAATGAGATGTTTGACAAGCAGGTGTCCACATACTCTTGGTCATGTAGTGTATCTGTCTTAACCTTGACCCTCAAACTCTGACCTAAAGGCCTAGTGCTCATTAGCTTTGATGGAACCATGTACAGTGTCTTCAGAAAGTATTCACACCCCTTGACCTTTTCCACATTTTGTTGTTGCAGCCTGAATTTAAAATGGATTAAATTGAGATTTTGTGTCACTGGCCTACATACCCCATAATGTCAAAGTGGAATTATGTTATTTGAAATGTTTACAAATTAATAAAAAATGAAAAGCTGAAATGTCTTCACTAAATAAGTATTCAACCCCTTTGTTATGGCAAGCCTAAATATGTCACAAGTTGCATGGACTCATCCTGTGTGCAATAAGTGTTGAACATGATTTTTGAATGACTACCTCATCTCTGTATCCCACACATACAATTATCTGCAAGGTCCCTCAGTCGAGCATCTATTGGTAGATGGGTAAAACAAAAAAGCAGACATTCAATATCCTTTTGAGCATGGTGAAGTTATTAATTATACTTTGGATGGTGTATCAATATACCCAGTCATACAAAGATACAGGCATCCTTCCTAACTCCGTTGCCGTAGAGGAAGGAAACTGCTCGGGGATTTCACCATGAGTCCAATGGCAACTTTAAAACAGTTTAATGGCTGTGATGGGAGAAAACTTATGGATCAACAACATTGTAGTTACTCCACAACACTAACCTAAATGACAGAGTGAAAAGAAGGAATCCTGTGCGCAATAAGGCACTAAAGTAAAGAATGTGGCAAAGAAATTAACTTTATGTCCTGAATACAAAGTGTTATGTTTGGGGCAAATCCAACATCACAGAGTACCACTCCATATTTTCAAGCATGGTGTTGGCTGCATCACGTTATGGGTATGCTTGTCATCGGCAAGGACTAGGGAGTTTTTTTTAGGATAAAAATAAATGGAATACGGCTAAGCACAGGCAAAATCCTAGAGGGAAGCCTGGTTCAGTCTCCAACAGACACTGGGAGACAAATTCACCTTTCAGCAGGACAATAACCTAAAACACAAGGCCAAATAAACACTGGAGTTGCTTACAAAGACATTGAATGTTCCTGAGTGACCTAATTACAGTTTGGACTTAAATCACCTTAAATATATGGCAAGACTAGAAAATGGCTGTCTAGCATTGATTAACAACCAACTTGACAGAGCTCGAAGAATATTTAAAATAATGTGCAAATATTGTACAATCTAGGGGTGCAAAGCTCTTAAGATACTTATTCTAACAATTATTGGCTCAGAGGTGTGAATACTTATGTAGATGAGATATTTCTGTATTTCATTTTAAATACATTTACAAAAATTTCTAAAAACATGTTTTCCATTTGTCATTATGGTGTATTGTGTGTAGATGGGTGAGGAAAAAAAATATTGAATACATTTTGAATTCAGGCTGTAACACAAAATGTGTAAATAAGTCAAGGGGTATGAATACTTTCTGAAGGCACTGTATATAAGAATTAAAAGACACACAAGACACATTTTAGTATTCTATGGTACATGTTTCAAGTTGTATTTACACATTCTGCTACTTTTCTGCAAATAAAAATCAAAATTGCATTGATAATGTTATTACATTACAAATCTCAAATGGGTTTTTTTCTGCTGTGATCAGCACTTCATTGTTATGGTGCCTCTATAAAGGCATTTTGTCAGAAGAGATTTAACAGATCTTTTTCTGAGAAAGGCAATTGTAACTGAGGCAGTTTTACATTCTGAGTAATGGAGTCCTTAGTTTCTCTTTGGAGAGTTGGTATTCCTGTTGTTTGATGATTTTCAGACAATCACCCAAAACCTAATGAGAAAGAAACATGTAATGGGCATGTGCAAACTGATTAAGATTTTCACAGATAAAGAACTTGCAACACTTTCTGTATTTTTTTCATTAATAACCTACCAAGTAGCATTCAATAACCCTACTTCTTTCAAATGGCAGAGATTCTCAAGAATAACGACTTGTGATGGCCAGAGCCAACTTAACTATGCCATTACGTAAGTGTTTTGTTTTTTCCACATTTCCATGGTACAGTGAGGGAAAAAAGTATTTGATCCCCTGCTGATTTTGTACGTTTGCCCACTGACAAAGACATGATCAGTCTATCATTTTAATGGTAGGTTTATTTGAACAGTGAGAGACAGAATAACAACAACAAAAATCCAGAAAAATGCATGTCAAAAATGTTTTGCATTTTAATGAGGGAAATAAGTATTTCACCCCTCTGCAAAACATGACTTAGTACTTGGTGGCAAAACCCGTGTTGGCAATCACAGAGGTCAGACGTTTCTTGTAGTTGGCCACCAGGTTTGCACACATCTCAGGAGGGATTTTGTCCTACTCCTCTTTGCAGATCTTCTCCAAGTCATTAAGGTTTTGAGGCTGATGTTTGGCAACTCGAACCTTCAGCTCCCTCCACAGATTTTCTATGGGATTAAGTTCTGGAGACTGGCTATGCCACTCCAGGACCTTAATGTGCTTCTTCTTGAGCCACTCCTTTGTTGCCTTGGCCGTGTGTTTTGGGTCATTGTCATGCTGGAATACCCATCCACGACCCATTTTCAATGCCCTGGCTGAGGGAAGGAGGTTCTCACCCAAGATTAGACGGTACATGGCCCCGTCCATAGTCTCTTTGATGCGGTGAAGTTGTCCTGTCCCCTTAGCAGAAAAACACCCCCAAAACATAATGTTTCCACCTCCATGTTTGACGGTGGGGATGGTGTTCTTGGGGTCATAGGCAGCATTCCTCCTCCTCCTCCAAACACGGCGAGTTGAGTTGATGGCAAAGAGCTCGATTTTGGTCTCATCTGACCACAACACTTTCACCCAGTTCTCCTCTGAATCATTCAGATGTTCATTGGCAAACTTCAGACGGGCATGTATATGTGCTTTCTTGTGCAGGGGGACCTTGCGGGCGCTGCAGGCTTTCAGTCCTTCACGGCGTAGTGTGTTACCAATTGTTTTCTTGGTGACTATGGTCCCAGCTGCCTTGAGATCATTGACAAGATCCTCCAGTGTAGTTCTGGGCTGATTCCTCACTGTTCTCATGATCATTGCAACTCCACAAGGTGAGATCTTGCATGGAGCCCCAGGCCAAGGGAGATTGACAGTTATTTTGTGTTTCTTCCATTTGCGAATAATCACACCACCTGTTGTCACCTTCTCACCAAGCTGCTTGGCGATGGTCTTGTAGCCCATTCCAGCCTTGTGTAGGTCTACAATCTTGTCCCTGACATCCTTGGAGAGCTTTTTGGTCTTGGCCATGGTGGAGAGTTTGGAATCTGATTGATTGATTG
Organism: Coregonus clupeaformis; assembly: GCF_020615455.1. Classification (NCBI taxonomy): domain Eukaryota; kingdom Metazoa; phylum Chordata; class Actinopteri; order Salmoniformes; family Salmonidae; genus Coregonus; species Coregonus clupeaformis. The sequence continues at coordinate 41,859,551 of NC_059211.1, read as the reverse complement.
TTACCTGTATAAAAGACACCTGTCCACAGAAGCAAACTGAGATTAGGAGCACTCCCTTTAAGAGTCTGCTCCTAATCTCAGCTCGTTACCTGTATAAAAGACACCTGGGAGCCAGAAATCTTTCTGATTGAGAGGGGGTCAAATACTTATTTCCCTCATTAAAATGCAAATCAATTTATAACATTTTTGACATGAGTTTTTCTGGATTTTGTTGTTGTTATTCTGTCTCTCACTGTTCAAATAAACCTACCATTAAAATTATGTCTTTGTCAGTGGGCAAACGTACAAAATCAGCAGGGGATCAAATACTTTTTTCCCTCACTGTAAACCTCAAAATCTGCTTCCAGTCAGTGAGGACCAGCCTGGACTGTGGCAGTTGTGATTCTACAGAGAGATTTAAAATCAGTCCTGGTCCTGTGTGGCTTACAGTGGCTTGTGAAAGTATTCACCCTCCTTGGCATTTTTCCTATTTTGTTGCCTTACAACCTGGAATTAAAATGGATTTTTCTGGCGGTTTGTATCATTGAATTTACACAACATGCCTACCACTTTGAAGATGCAAAATATTTTTGGGGTGAAACAAACAAGAAATAAGACAAAAAAACAGAAAACTTGAGCGTGCATAACTATTCACCCCACCCAAAGTCAATACTTTGTAGAGCCACATTTTGCAGCAATTACAGCTGCAAGTCTCTTGGGGTATGTCTCTATAAGCTTGGCACATCTACATTTACATTTACGTCATTTAGCAGACGCTCTTATCCAGAGCGACTTACATATTTTTTTATACTGGCCCCCTGTGGGAATCGAACCCACAACCCTGGCGTTGCAAACGCCATGCTCTATCAACTGAGCTACATCCCTGCCGGCCATTCCCTCCCCTACCCTGGACGACGCTGGGCCAATTGTGCGCCGCCCATGAGTCTAGCCGGCAGGGATCTAGCCACTGGGATTTTTGCCCATTCTTCAAGGCAAAACTGCTCCAGCTCCTTCAAATTGGATGGGCTCCGCTGGTGTACCGCAATCTTTAAGTCATACCACAGATTCTCAATTGGATTGAGGTCTGGGCTTTGACTAGGCCATTCCAAGACATTTAAATGTTTCCAATTAAACCACTTGAGTGTTGCTTTAGCAGTATGCTTAGGGTCATTGTCCTGCTGGAAGGTGAACCTCCGTCCCAGTCTCAAATCTCTGGAAGACTGAAACAGGTTTCCCTCAAGAATTTCCCTCTATTTAGCGCCATCCATCATTCCTTCAATTCTGACCAGTTTCCCAGTCCCTGCCGATGAAAAGGGATGGTGTTCTCGGGGTGATAAGAGGTGTTGGGTTTGCGCCAGACACAGCATTTTCCTTGATGGCCAAAAAGCTAAATTTTAGTCTCATCTGACCAGAGTACCTTCTTTCATATGTTTGGGGAGTCTCCCACATGCCTTTTGGCGTACACCAAACGTGTTTGCTTATTTTTTTCTTTAAGCAATGGCTTTTTTCTGGTGTCTCTTCCGTAAAGCCCAGTTCTGTGGAGTGTTCGGCTTAAAGTGGTCTTATGGACAGATACTCCAATCTCCGCTGTGGAGCTTTGCAGCTCCTTCAGGGTTACCTTTGGTCTCTTTGTTGCCTCTCTAATTAATGCCCTCCTTGCCTGGTCCGTGAGTTTTGGTGGGCGGCCCTCTCTTGGCAGGTTTGTTGTGGTGCCATATTCTTTCAATTTTTTAATCATGGATTTAATGGTGCTCCGTGGGATGTTCAAAGTTTTTGATATTTTTTTATTACCCAACCCTGATCTGTACTTCTCCACAACTTTGTCCCTGACCTGTTTGGAGAGCTCCTTGGTCTTCATGGTGCTGCTTGCTTGGTGGTGCCCCTTGCTTAGTGGTGTTGAAGACTCTGGGCCTTTCAGAACAGGTGTATATATACTGAGATCATGTGACACTTAGATTGCACACAGGTGGACTTTATTTAACTAATTATGTGACTTCTGAAGCAAATACATATGCACGCACCACTTTTCCGTTATTCATTTTTTAGAATTTTGTGAAACAAGTTATTTCTGTAATACCTTTTCTGTAATACCAACATGTTTCAAGCAGACCACCATAGTCCCCGTGCCCAAGGACACTAAGATAACCTGCTTAAATGACTACCGACCCGTAGCACTGACGTCTGTAGCCATGAAGTGCTTTGAAAGGCTGGTCATGGCTCACATCAACACCATTATCTCAGAAACCCTAGACCCACTCCAATTTGCATACCGCCCCAACAGATCCACAGATGATGCAATCTCTATTGCACTCCACATTGCCCTTTCCCACCTGGACATGAGGAACACCTACGTGAGAATGCTATTCATTGACTACAGCTCAGCATTCATTTACATTTACATTTATGTCATTTAGCAGACGCTCTTATCCAGAGCGACTTACAAATAGGTGCATTCACCCTATAGCCAGTGGGATAACCACTTTACAATTTTTGTTTTTTTTGGAGTTGGAGTAGGGGGGGGTAGAAGGATTACTTTATCCTATCCCAGGTATTCCTTAAAGAGGTGGGGTTTCAAATGTCTCCGGAAGGTGGTGAGTGACTCCGCTGTCCTTCAACACCATAGTGCCCTCAAAGCTCATCACTAAGCTAAGGATCCTGGGACTAAACACCTCCCTCTGCAACTGGATCCTGGACTTCCTGAGGAGCCGCCCCCAGGTGGTAAGGGTAGGTAACAACACATCTGCCACACTGATCCTCAACACGGGGGCCCCTCAGGGGTGCGTGCTCAGTCCCCTCCTGTACTCCCTGTTCACCCATGACTGCATGGCCAGGCACGACTCCAACACCATCATTAAGTTTGCCGACGACACAACAGTGGTAGGCCTGATCACCGACAACGATGAGACAGCCTATAGGGAGGAGGTCAGAGACCTGGCCATGTGGTGCCAGGATAACAACCTCTCCCTCAACGTGACCAAGACAAAGAGATGATTGTGGACTACAGGAAGAAAAAAAAGAGGACTGAGCCCGCCCCCATTCTCATCGACAGGGCTGTAGTGGAACAGGTTGAGAGCTTCAAGTTCCTTGGTGTCCACATCACCAACGAACTATCATGGTCCTCAAAACATTCTACAGCTGCACCATCGAGAGCATCCTGACTGGTTGCATCACCGCCTGGTATGGCAACTGCTCGGCCGCCGACCGCAAGGCACTACAGAGGGTTGTGCGTACGGCCCAGTAAATCACGGGACCAAGCTTCCTGCCATCCAGGACCTCTATACCAGGGGGTGTCAGAGGAAGGCCCTCAAAATCGTCAAAGACTCTAGCCACCCTAGTCATAGACTGTTCTCTCTGCTACCGCACGGCAAGCGGTACCGGAGTGCCAAGTCTAGGTCCAAAAGACTTCTCAACAGCTTCTACCCCCAAGCCATAAGGCTCCTGAACAGCTAATCATGGCTACCCTGACTATTTGCACTGCCCCCCCCCCACCCCCACCCCGTCTTTTTACGCTGCTGCTACTCTGTTAATTATTTATGCATAGTCACTTTAACTCTACCCACATGTACATATTACCTCAACTATCTCAACTAGCCGGTGCCCCTGCACATTGACTCTGCACCGGTACCCCCCTGTATATATAGCCTCCCTACTGTTATTTTATTTTACTTCTGCTCTTTTTTTCTCAACACTTTTTTGTTGTTGTTTTATTTTACTTTTTTATAAAAAAATTAATGCATTGTTGGTTAAGGGCTGTAAGTAAGCATTTCACTGTAATGTCTACACTTGTTGTATTCGGCGCATGTGGCCAATAAAAATTGATTTGATTTTTCATTTCACTTCACTAATTTGGACTATTTTGTGTATGTCCATTACATGAAATCCAAATAAAAATCCATTTAAATTACAGGTTGTAATGCAACAAAATAGGAAAAACGCCAAGGGGGATGAATATTTTTGCAAGGCACTTTAGTTGGTAGAGCATGGCGCTTGCAACGCCAAGGATAGTGGCTTCGTTTCCCGCTGGGGGCACCCATGACTAAGTCGCTTTGGATAAAAGCGTCTGCTAAATGCCATAAATTTGTATTATTATTATTATTATTATTATTATTATTATTATTATTTACCTTCCTAGTGTCCTGGGGAAGAATTACTCCATCATCCCAAAGTCTGCCAGACGAGAAGAATGCAGAGCTCTCATTCTCCAACCTAGAAGGATAAACACCCCTGTTAAAATCCACTGAGACATTTAACCAAACAAATCAAACATGAATCATATTCCTGTGCGAAAGACAGTACTATGCAGTGGAAGCTCCTCAGAGAAGGAACGGGAGGACAATCCTCCTCAGTGAATTTCAGAAAAATTAAAATAATGAAATTTTTGAAAAAGTATTGTTTTTAGATAACACTATACTAAATAAATTCACGGCACCAAATAATTAATTGAAACACACTGTTTTGCAATTAAGTTCTACAGTAGCCTCAATAGCACTCTGTAGGGTAGCACCATGGTTTAGCTGGAGGACAGCTAGTTTCCGTCATCCTGTGGGTACATTGACTTCAATACAAAACCTAGGAGGCTCGTAGTTCTCACCTCCTTCCATAGACTTACACAGTAATTATGACAACTTCCGGAGGATGTCTTCCAACCTATCAGAGCTCTTGCAGCATGAACTGACATGTTGTTCACCCAATCAAAGAATCAGAGAATGAATCTAGTATTTAAGGCATAAGCTACAGCTAGCTAGCACTGCAGTGCATAAAATGTGGTGAGTAGTTGACTCAGAGAGAAAGACAATAGTTGAACAGTTTTGAACAAATTAATTTCTTCAAAAATGAAGGAGGAGCAAGAGAGAGCGCTAGCTATATTTAGTATTTTTTCCACTTTCATTTTCACTTACTTAGCTAGCAAATGTAGCTAGCTAGTTTAGCCTACTCAAACACCCTGCTCAAACAGAGAGGGATGCTATGTTAGCTAGCTGGCTATGGCTATCCAACAATGGAACTCTTCCAAGTCAAGGTAAGCTTTTGGTTTTATTAAATGTATTGCCACCGGGGCCTGCCGATGCAACTGCTAAATTTGCTGACTGTACACTGTACTGCATGATTGTTGCAAGTTTACTAACGCTTTAGTTCTAGTAGCTATGTTGACTATGACATTATAATATGGTGACAAAGGTGTAGGCTGTGTGTAGCGGTTATGATATGAAGGTTTGGCTTGGAAAGGTTTTTTCGCCTGGTCACAGACAGCTGATGTGTTGTGCACTTAAGTCCACAAGCGAAGGGAAAAGGTGAGAGGAGGAGAGTGTGTAGATGCGGGAAGGAATACTACACTGATCAAAGGGATCATGCTGCATGTATGTGGCTGCTATGAAAGTGAACTGTGTTTGCGTGTGATCAGGGATGTATTCATTCCGCCAATTCTGCCACTAATACTATGGGTGACTTACCTTTTATTGATCTTCTCAACGTCCTCCTCCTCTTGTGCCAGAGCTGCAGAGTGACCAGGGGCCACCAGGGACACTCTGGCATTGGGCCATAGGAATAGGAAGTTTGGGTCAAATGACCTGCCACACTAAAAGAAAACAACACAGAAAAGAGAGAGACCAGTTTAGTTAGTATTTTCAATATACACTCAGTGGCCAGTTTTGTTAGGTACACACATCTAGTACCAGGTTGGACCCCCCTTTGCCTCCAGAACAGCCTGAATTCTTCAGGCATGGTTACGTTGCTCAAGTGGTATCAAGGGACCTACCGTGTGCCAGGAAAACATTCTCCACACCATTACACCACCGCCACCAGCCTGTACTGTTGACACCAGGCAGGATGGGGCCATGGACCCATGCCGCTTACGCCAAATCCTGACTCTGCCATCAGTATGACGTAACAGGAACCAGGATTCGTCGGCCCAGGCTATGTTTTTCCACTCCTCAATTGTCCAGTGTTGGTGATCGTGTGCCAACTGGAGCCACTTCTTCTTGTTTTTAGTTGATACGAGTGGAACACGGTGTGGTCGTCTGCTGCAATAACCCATCCGTGACAAGTACCAACGAGTTGTGCGTTCCAAGATGCCATTCTGCACACCACTGTTGTACTGTGCTATTATTTGCCTGTTTGTGGCCCGCCTGTTAGCTTGCACGATTCTTTCCATTCTCCTTCGTCCTCTCATCAACGAGCTCCAGGACTGCCACTGATATTTTTTTTGTCACGCCATTCTCCGTAAACCACTGTCGTGTGTGAAAAGCCCAGGAGGCCGGCCGTTTCTGAAATACTGGAACCGGCACTGGCACGCCTGGCACCAGCGATCATACCACACTCAAAGTCGCTTAGGTCACTCGTTTTGCCCATTCTAACATTCAATCGAACAGTAGCTGAATGCCTCGATGCCCATCTGCCTGCTTTATATAGCAAGCCACGTGACTCACTGTCTGTAGGAGCAAAACATTTTTGTGAACGGGGTGGTGTACCTAATAAACTGTGTATAAGGGAATTGATGTGTAAGCACTGGGCTAATTTTCATATAGTGACCACTGCTGGCACTATTGTACAAACCATAGCATAACTTTCAGCGCCATGGCATCCCCCAATGACGATGGTGATTTTTGGAACAGAGGCACATGCCACAGCAGACATCATGGAACCCTGAGCCTTCAGTCTGTTGGTGTTGGTCTCTGCCTACAGTAGAGAGAGGATACACACACACACACACACACACACACACACACAGTTAACAGATTGTTCCATGAGTAACACCAGCGGAAACTTGTTAACACACTGACATGAAATTCCACATCCATGTTCAAGAACAGAGCATAACAACATTCTGATGACATGGCTGTATTGATTTTGAGACCTGATTTTAATCATATTTCTATTTAACAGAGCTGACTGAGTTCCACAGGAGTGTCCGTTTACAAAATAATGTTGAGAGGCCTCTCCGTGCTCCTCCTCACCAGTCTTTGTGCTTCATAACAAAGTGTGGTTTTATTCTGTGGTGAGTGCTCAGGGTTGGCTGCAGTGCCATACCTGGGTTTGGGAGAGGGTTAGCTCTGGCATTGGGACAGTGTTCTGCAAGAATATCAGGGGGATGTCTCGCTGGTCACACAGCTGGACAAAGTGGCTGCCTTTTAATGATGCATTGTGCGTTAGCGCCCCATTGCTCGCCACAATGCCAACCTGATGCCTGAATAAAAAAATATATACTGCAAGTTAGGCATTAAACTTGAATAAAACATATTGCCTTCATACAATTTGCATAACTGCTGTATTTTAGTACTTTTAGTGGAGTTTAAGAATATAAAACTAAATAAACTTTTCATCAAGATTTATAAGGGTTTTCATCAAGTAATTTCTTGATGAATTGTTTGAGCACCATACCCTGATTAAAATCACAATACCCTCTGGATCTAGAACGCAGGTTGACGTTTACTGCCATGGCTATATTGTAAACTTTTCTTTTTTTTTGGTGCTTAATTTAAGGTTAGGCATTAGGGTTAGCAGTGTGGTTAGGTTTAACATCAGATTTTATGACTGTGGCTGTGCCAGCTAGTGACCACTCTGCAGCTCTGCCTCCAGAACACGATTCATGACGAAAAACGCTAACCTGCATCTAGAACATTCTGCTGCCATGACAACGAGTTGCTCTCAGAGAAGCTCTTTGTAAAAGCAGATGAAAGCTGGCTGAAGAGACTTGTTTCCCTTGTGTTCGCCATTCTCACTCAAAAAGATTCCCCATCTTAATATGACTCTTGTTGGGGTAGGGAAAGATTTGATTGGTTGGAATGCAGAAGCACACTAATCTGATTTGCAAGTTAACAGGGTTAACCGTTAATCTCCTGACGCTCTTTTGTTAAACATTCTGCTTCAAAAATGTGTCAGTTAATTAATGTTATATGAACATAGAGGTTTTAAGAGGTTCCAATATACAGCTACTTTCTGAAGCAATAAAAGACTCCATTAAAATGTATGCATAATGAAGGGAGTTGTAAAAGTATGACCTTTAAGAAAAAGTATAGAAGGCATCTTAATCTACTAAACCATTGAAGGAGGATGGGTAAATACTTCAAAACTAAAGACTGTGTGTCAATCAACAGTTCTTACCCGCTAATTCTGGCAAAACCAGTCACAAGGGTTGTTCCATATCGAGCCTTGAATTCCTGGAACTTACTGCCATCAGTCAGCCGACTCAGGATCTGAACAGAAAAAATATACAAAATAATTGTTATTCTAAAACATCCCCATGAGATGTGACTGTTGGTTTAAGTGTGGGTGTGTTGAGCTGACCAGCTTGACATCCAGACTGTGGTCATAGTCCTGTGGGGCCAGACCCATCAACTCCTCCACACTGTGTCGAGGCTCCTCCACCCCTTCCTCGTCTTCCTCGGGCAGCTCAAAATTGAGGGTGGAGATCATGTTACGTGTGGTTTCATAGGCTTCCTTCTCCACAGAGGCAAAGTGGTCCACACAGCCGCTCACTCTGAAGCGGGGGGGAGTAAGTTTGAGCCTATTAGTGCAGATATAGTAGTATAGTGGATCTCACAGAGAACTTGAGAGAGTTTGTATGCTTTCCATTCATTCACTCACTCTGCATGGAGTGTGGCCCCACCCAGATTCTCTGGGGAGACTTCTTCCCCTGTGGCAGCTTTCACCAAGGGCGGTCCGCCCAGGAATATCGTCCCGATCCGGTGCACCATCACCGTCTCTTCTGCCATAGTTGGGATGTAAGCACCGCCAGCTGTACATGAACCACAGACCACTGACACCTAGAGGGAGTAAGATACAACATTCATGGGTAAAATAATAATTAATAATAATTGTTCATTTAGCAGACGCTCTTATCCAGAGCGACTTACAGGAGCAATTAGGGTTAAGTGCCTTGCTCAAGGGCACATCGACAGATTTTTCACCTAGTCGGCTCGGGGATTAGAACCAGCGACCTTTCGGTTACTGGCACAACGCTCTTAACCACTAAGCTACCTGCCGCCCTTGGGTAGAATATATTGTGTTTGGATTTTGTCTGCAATGGGATGTTTAGCATTTCTGTCTCACCTGAGGGATCTTCATGGCAGACATGATGGCTTCATTGTAGAAAGTACGTCCTCCTTGGTTTTTATCAGGGAAAATCTCAGACTGTGGATGGAGTAAACTTAGCAGTTACGTCTTGAGTCATTCATCAGTTGGATTAATCTCAATGAGTTGAGTTCATACCTGAAGAGGAAGGAATGCACCTCCACTATCTACCAGGTAGACACAGGGAAGCCGGTTCTGGATAGCTACATCCTGGGCTCTGAGCTGCTTCTTGACGGTTATGGGATAGGCTGTACCACCACTCACAGTGGCATCATTTGCAATAAACACACACCACAGGCCGTTGATTTTACCTATACCTGCAACAGTGAGAGAGTGCATAATGAAGCAATAAGGCTGAGTATAACTCATATTCTTACTTATACATATTTTGCTATTACAATGCACTGGAACAAGACATTTCCTTTGCTGCCAAATTTGAGGTAGGATATTTCACATTTTTATGAGTGTTAAGCATGCATTAAGAGCATCCGTCACTGACAGAGCAGAGAACCCTCTCTACCTGTGAGACAGCCTGCTGAGGGGATGTCTCCATAGGGTAGGCCCATTCCAGCAAAGGGAGACAGCTCAAAGTAGTATCCGTCATCAAACAGCATGCGAAGACGGTCCGTAACCAACATCTTCTTGTTTCTCTGGGTGTGCCTCTTTACTGCATTCTCCCCACCCCCCTTCTTCACCTTCTCCATGTATTCAATATACCTGGAAGGGCCACCATAATCACAAGGCTAATACTTTACAGCAGAAATGGAAAACTAGTTGATACACTGAGATTGCTGAGGTGTATGGAGTTTCTACCTACCTTTGTTGGCATGCCTGGCTGTTTCGTAGGTTAGCCTCAAATACATCATTGTGAATTGGCTGGAGGGCTTCATCTAAAACAGGAAAGGCACTTGGCAATCGTCTTCTGCGCACACTGGTACTCATCAAGCAGGCTGCCACTGGCTGCTGCTTAGCTCGGCCTGAGAGAAGGTGTGCCAAAGATTGCCATAGGTTGCCTGCTGATATCCTTGAGTGTAAACAGCGTTCTGGACGCCTGTGTGTGCTAGGTGTGCACGGGTCAACGTTCCATGGAGGTGACTGAGAGGAGGCATAACCAGGACATAGTCTGCCTTTGGTCCTCAAACCCCTAAAAAGCATGACTGACATGTTAGATAATGTTTTAATGGGAAATCTAGCTAATTGATTGATAACACGCCCCGTTATTTCTGATTTGTTGACAAGTGTAGCTAATGTTTAAACATTGTAGCAATCAGACTAGCTAAGTATGCCAAAGGTCATCAAGGTATTTTGGCTGTTGTGAACGTATTACTAGCAGAAGTCGTCATCTAGCTTTGTAGCGATGTCAGCAATATGACATAGCTAACTACTTTGGACAATATGCACCATAGTACTTACCTTGAAAGGCAACTGTACATTACTGTTTAGCTGCGTAAAATATTAGACGTATCTCAAGTTTACTTCCATAACAAATGAACTTTGCTTCTAGGTGTTACACGAATTAATGTCTGGACGGAAACAAAAGTGATCCGACAATGCGCATATCTCCTTAGACCGTACCCCATACATACCACTAGATGGCGCAATTCACGAATCAAAAAGAAATATCAAGAATGTTTGTCAATCACAGAACACTCAGGTGTCGGTGGCGTTCATTAAAAAGGTGACATTACAGCCCCCTGACATTCCCCACTAAATGTTTATTTAATACATCATTTTTCATTCAACAGTAAAATAAATGAAATATGAATTAGTAGTCCCCTGTAGCTCAGTTGGTAGAGCATGGTGCTTGCAACGCCAGGGTTGTGGGTTCGTTTCCCACGGGGGGCCAGTATGAAAATGTATGCACTCACTAACTGTAAGTCGCTCTGGATAAGAGCGTCTGCTAAATGACGTAAATGTAAATGAAAAAATAATTACTGCCAATTATATGTATTAACCCTAGTGGTCCTCTGTAGCTCAATTGGTAGAGCATGGCGCTTGTAACGCCAGGGTAGTGGGTTCGATCCCCGGGACCACCCATACGTAAAAATGTATGCACACATGACTGCAAGTCGCTTTGGATAAAAGCGTCTGCTAAATGGCATATTATTTACTTACTGTGGCTAACCTTTGAGGCCAAATGATTCCAACCAAATCATCCGTAAGTGATTGTTGTGACAATTGATCAAATGGTCGATAGATGCTAATATGAATATTTCAATTAAATTAATCGATTGATACACTTTTTTCATAAAGTCTTCCTCTTCCCACCAAATGTGGGAAAAAAAAAAATTGTGTGAAGAGGATTATCTCATCAGCATATTTAATTCAATTATTGTATGTGCTTACTTAAAATTATATTATTATTTGCTTGATTTCTAAATAATACGAAATGATATGCATGCATTGAAAATGTTATTGGAGAACCTGAACCTCCCGTTTATCTGTATCCTCTGCTAGATCCCAACTTCCTCCGGCAAAGCTAAATCAGACAGCTCCTCCAGAGTGAGAAAGGAGTAGCTACACCGCAGACGAAGGCAAACGATTGGAAACGCAACCTTGGCGAGTTTTGAGCGGGGAATACGCTGACAATCTGGGGGTTTAGTAACAAGGGGAGTCCGCAATGACTTGGGGAACGGAGCTTTGGGTAAGTTTGCTAGCTATTGGTATAAACTATTTCGCTCTCTTCTTTGTTCTTGTGTGGACAACACACCTAGCTGCCACACAACTTGGCACGAATTCAATGAAGGTGCTCGGTTACCTTACTAGCGTTGTGTAAAGCTAGCCAGCTAAACAGGCTAATCCTTAAATGCACCTTTACCATAGAGACGGTAAACATTTTACATTTTAGTCATTTAGCAGACGCTCTTATCCAGAGCGACTTACAGTTAGTGATTGCATACATTATTTTATTTTTCATACTGGCCCCCCGTGGGAATCGAACCCACAACCCTGGCGTTGCAAACGCCATGCTCAACCAACTGAGCTACATCCCTGTAGTAAACAATAGGCAAGACGTGTAAAAATATCAGCCAAGCAAGGCAGATAATTTGCTTACTTGTTATCATAACATGTCTCTGACAGTGGATCCGTTATTTATTATGTTTAGCAGTTGAATAGGGCGCCTATCACACCCTCTTTCTTAGTTCACAGACAGACTATCCCTTAAAAAAAGGTGGCGACAGGAGGGAGACACCGATAGCTAGCAAGCAACCCCCTGTACTGTTCACTCTCTCGATGCTCGTATGGATCTACTACCCCTGCATGAAACAATGCACGTGCACATTTAGAATAACTTGGTTCTAAAAGCTCGAGGTTATTTATTTATTTATTGCTCCGCTTCCTCGCTGGGGTCTTTGTGAGTGACTCTTCAAGCTTAACCATTGCTCCCAATTTGCTAGGAGATTGCGCAGGTCATATAGTTAGCTAAACAATAGTAGACTATTATTTTACCAATATAACAATGAACTGCCTATTGAACAGACGTTTTGGGGGGCTTATTCCAGGTACCGTCTTTGTCATGTTCTTTCTGGTCTGGCTTGTCTATGACTGCCAGCCCCTGCCCTGGCTACATCATCCGGTTTGTCCAAGGTGTTTATCGTCTTAATTACTTTGTGCATGTAGCCATCCACCATGATGTAACTTGCAACGAAATTCTGTTCCACCTTTTTTTGTTATTGAGAACATAATCTTCACCTATCAGGGACATTGAACTCATATGAAATGTAGCTATTCCAGTAACAGGGGTGTTTCCCATAAAACGCTTTGGTCATCACCGGTAGCTTTCCAGTGCAGAGGGGCAGCTTCTCCCCCTTATAATTCTTAAAATCTATAGTTGCAAAACCTGCAGTGTTGCTGCCAACATGATAGTCAAGGAAGTAATAGGCCTGTTTCATACCAATTACATTGATAGCTAGCTAACATTGATAGAGATAACTGCACTGTTATGTAGTTTGAGGGAACAGAACAATATGTTGAAGCTTTAGTCAACATGTGATTAATGTGGCTCATATGGGTTCACTTCAGTATGATAAACTTTGAACCTGTATTGCGGAGAAAATGTCTATATTTGCTACGGTTTTTCATGAACGAATCTCAGTTACTGCTGAATTAACATTCTGTAAAGCATGTCTGTGCCCTGAAAAGACTTCATTCTATTCAGGGAATAGCAGTATGTGAGGCTCAAATGGTTTGATTGCAAGAGCTGTCTGTATGATAAAGGTCTCAGCAAGTAGGCTATACTCCTAACCTACTGCACCATGATGTAAAATGCCTAATTCTTCCAACATTGCACAATTCAAATGTATTGATTTGCATGGTAAACACATTCTCCTTGCTGTGTAGAGACATAATAACCATCCTTGCTTTCTAGGACTCATGTTGCACAGCGGATTACTGCTATTGACTATTTACCCCAGATTTGCAGGATTATGTGGCTAATTGTCTGGGTGCATGTGTTAGGACCTTATCCCTTATATATTTAACTGTGTGCCATGCGGGCACCAACTTGATTCAAAATTCCCATTCTACATTGTTTTACTACTAAATCTCAATCAGGAATCTCCCTCAAAACATGATTGGGTTATTTCCCCAGTGTCTGGTTCGCTAAAAGAAATCTCTAGTTGCAGAATGAATTTGCATCTTTAGCACAGTAACATCGATGTTATCTGCCCTGTCTCTTTTTATGAATGAAATTAAGTTAGGCCTGGTTCCTTCTACCTAATGACACGTTGAGGATTTCTAATTCTGTATTTCTACTTTAGAACAACAGAGATTGCCCAACACATGCTAATAGTTGTCTGGTTTCACAATAGAGTATTCAGAAATGTAAACAAACTACAATGCAATTATGCAATCAAAACGCAACTAAGCCTATAGCTATCTGTAGTCACGGTATGACAGGTGTTTGTTAGTAGTGTCATCATATTGACAGTATGATTTTGGGCTCTACTGAGGGCCCATTCCTGAGACCTTCTATTGCGTTCAGTCCACGGCACACATCTTTAAATCGTTTCCCCTCAGTGAGGTTGCTGAGAGTGGAATCACAGGATTGTGTAGGGGAGTGTGTGGTGTGGATGTCGTCTTTAATAAAGGGCAGTTGTGCTAACAGGCATGGCTTAGGGAGGTGTTAAACACGGAACGGAGGAGGAGGTAGACAGGGTCTTGGAGACAGACGGGGCCTAGTGCGTAACGTGTGTTCCCATGCATTCCGAGGGGCAGACTGGGAACATTGAGGGGAAATGCTGCCCTGCCCAGGTAAATTACGCAGGACAAAACAAAAGAGGCGGTAAAACAATCAACGAGAGAGAGAGAGAGAGAGGTGGATCAGGAGGCATCACAGATAAACAGGGATTTGATAGGTGGCGGCCCTACTGCATAGCCAGGGTACGTGCAGCATTGGGTTGCATGCATTAGTACATTTTTCTTTGCTTTATCTGCACAGATTTGAGTCAGTTAGTAACGTTTGTTGTGCAGTATTATGGTAAAAAGTATAGCTCATTATTAGCTGAGGCATGTCAGGCCATTGGACCTATTATTGGAGGAAAGAGTTGGTCGTGGTTTACAGTGTGGCTTAATTTAATTTGTCTAGACTTGTTAGCGAACTGGCAAGCTGACATGCTGCACTCTTTTAGAGATGCAGTCAGGGGATTTCTCTGATATAAAACAGTGCAACATGAGGTTGATATGTCACACACTTAAAGAAGTAGGGTCCTCATACATTTTCTTTTCAGACAGTGCTCAGGTATTTCTCCTAGCTCATCATCCTCAATCCCCTAGTTTTTCTTTCTACTATTTCTATAATTTGCCTCTTGTCAAAGCCTGCCCTGGACACACTGGCCTGTCTTTGGATTCTTTTCTTTTTACAAGGTAAATGACCCATGATCTGTTAGAATGATTTGAACGCCCATGACTCTTATGTGATTATTAGGGAGTTATAAAATGGGTTGTTACTATGGGGTTGCTCATGCTCTCTAGATGCAGTGTGTGTATGCAGACGGTGCATTGTAACGCCTCACTGACTGTCAGAGCTTTAGAAGGGAGCCTCGGTACCAGAAGCAGCAGAGCCCAGTTTAAGACTGTTCAATTAATGCTAATCCTCCTGACAGGGCTGAATCATCATCATCCTGGCCTTAGGATTCTGTCATGTTTTTGACAACATTACATTTTAGTCATTTAGCAGACGCTCTTATCCAGAGCGACTTACAGGAGCAATTAGGGTTAAGTGCCTTGCTCAAGGGCACATTTACGTCATTTAGCAGACGCTCTTATCCAGAGCGACTCACAAATTGGTGCGTTCACCCTATGGCCAGTGGGATAACCACTTTACAATTTTTTTTTGGGGGGTAGAAGGATTACTTTATCCTATCCCAGGTATTCCTTAAAGAGGTGGGGTTTCAAATGTCTCCGGAAGGTGGTGAGTGACTCCGCTGTCCTGGCGTCGTGAGGGAGCTTGTTCCACCATTGGGGTGCCAGAGCAGCGAACAGTTTTGACTGGGCTGAGCGGGAACTATGCTTCCGCAGAGGAAGGGAGCCAGCAGGCCAGAGGTGGATGAACGCATGCCCTCGTTTGGGTGTAGGGACTGATCAGAGCCCGAAGGTACAGAGGTGCCGTTCCCCTCACTGCTCCATAGGCAAGCACCATGGTCTTGTAGCGGATGCGAGCTTCAACTGGAAGCCAGTGGAGTGTGCGGAGGAGGGGGTGACGTGAGAGAACTTGGGAAGGTTGAACACCAGACGGGCTGCGGCATTCTGGATGAGTTGTAGGGGTTTAATGGCACAGGCAGGGAGGCCAGCCAACAGCGAGTTGCAGTAGTCCAGACGGGAGATGACAAGTGCCTGGATTAGGACCTGTGCCGCTTCTTGTGTAAGGCAGGGTCGTACTCTCCGGATGTTGTAGAGCATGAACCTGCAGGAGCGGGTCACCGCCTTGATGTTGGCGGAGAACGACAGGGTGTTGTCCAGGGTCACGCCTAGGCTCTTCGCACTCTGGGAGGAGGACACAGCGGAGTTGTCAACCGTGATGGCGAGATCATGGAACGGGCAGTCCTTCCCGGGAGGAAGAGCAGCTCCGTCTTGCCAGGGTTCAGCTTGAGGTGGTGATCCGTCATCCATACTGATATGTCTGCCAGACATGCAGAGATGCGATTCGCCACCTGGTTATCAGAAGGGGGAAAGGAGAAGATTAGTTGTGTATCGTCAGCGTAGCAATGATAGGAGAGGCCATGTGAGGATATGACAGAGCCAAGTGACTTGGTGTATAGGGAGAAGAGGAGAGGGCCTAGAACTGAGCCCTGGGGACACCAGTGGTGAGAGCACGTGGTGCGGAGACAGCTTCTCGCCACGCC
Source organism: Coregonus clupeaformis (assembly GCF_020615455.1). Classification (NCBI taxonomy): domain Eukaryota; kingdom Metazoa; phylum Chordata; class Actinopteri; order Salmoniformes; family Salmonidae; genus Coregonus; species Coregonus clupeaformis. The sequence continues at coordinate 41,843,163 of NC_059211.1, read as the reverse complement.
ACTTGGTAGGAGCGACCGGTCAGGTAGGACGCAATCCAGGAGTGAGCCGCGCCGGAGATGCCCAGCTCGGAGAGGGTGGAGAGGAGGATCTGATGGTTCACAGTATCAAAGGCAGCAGACAGGTCTAGAAGGACAAGAGCAGAGGAGAGAGAGTTAGCTTTGGCAGTGCGGAGAGCCTCCGTGACACAGAGAAGAGCAGTCTCAGTTGAATGACCAGTCCTGAAACCTGACTGGTTTGGATCAAGAAGGTCATTCTGAGAGAGATAGCAAGAGAGTTGGCTAAAGACGGCACGCTCAATAGTTTTGGAAAGAAAAGAAAGAAGGGATACTGGTCTGTAGTTGTTGACATCAGTGGGATCGAGTGTTGTTTTTTTGAGAAGGGGAGCAACTCTCGCTCTCTTGAAGACGGAAGGGACATGGCCAGCGGTCAAGGATGAGTTGATCAGCGAGGTGAGGTAGGGGAGAAGGTCACCGGAGATGGTCTGGAGAAGAGAGGAGGGGATGGGGTCAAGCGGGCAGGTTGTTGGGCGGCCTGCAGTCACAAGTCGCAGGATTTTGTCTGGAGAGAGAGGGGAGAAAGAAGTCAAAGCATAGGGTAGGGCAGTGTGAGTAGGACCAGCAGTGTCATTAGACTTAACATTTACATTTTACATTTTAGTCATTTAGCAGACGCTCTTATCCAGAGCGACTTACAGTTAGCGCATACATTATTTTATCGAACCCACAACCCTGGCGTTGCAAACACCATGCTCTACCAACTGAGCTACATCCCCTGCCGGCCATTCCCTCCCCTACCCTGGACGACGCTGGGCCAATTGTGCGCCGCCCCATGGGTCTCCCGGTCGCGGCCGGCTACGACAGAGCCTGGTTTCGAACCAGGATCTCTAGTGGCACAGCTAGCACTGCAATGCAGTGCCTTAGACCACTGCGCCACTCGGGAGAGTTGGCGAGGACTTAACAAACGAGGATCGAATGTCGTCAACCTTCTTTTCAAAGTGGTTGACGAAGTCATCCACAGAGAGAGAGGAGGGGGGATTCAGCAGAGAGGAAAATGTGGCAAAGAGCTTCCTAGGGTTAGAGGCAGATGCTTGGAATTTAGAGTGGTAGAAAGTGGCCTTAGCAGCAGAAACAGATGAAGAAAATGTAGAGAGGAGGGAGTGAAAAGATGCCAGGTCGGCAGGGAGTTTAGTTTTCTTCCATTTCCGCTCCGCTGCCCGGAGCTCTGTTCTGTGAGCTCGCAATGAGTCATCAAGCCACGGAGCTGGAGGGGAGGACCGAGCCGGCCGGGAGGATAGGGGACACAGAGAGTCAAAGGATGCAGAAAGGGAGGAGAGGAGGGTTGAGGAGGCAGAATCAGGAGATTGGAGGGAGAAGGATTGAGCAGAGGGAAGAGATGATAGGATGGAAGAGGAGAGAGTAGTGGGAGAGAGAGAGCGAAGGTTGCGGCGGCGCATTACCATCTGTGTAGGGGCAGAGTGAGTAGTGTGGGAGGAGAGCGAGAGAGAAAAGGGAAACAAAGTAGTGGTCGGAGACATGGAGGGGAGTTGCAGTGAGATTAGTAGAAGAGCAGCATCTAGTAAAGATGAGGTCAAGCGTATTGCCTGCCTTGTGAGTAGGGGGGACGGTGAGAGGGTGAGGTCAAAAGAGGAGAGGAGTGGAAAGAAGGAGGCAGAGAGAAATGAGTCAAATGTGGACATAGGGAGGTTGAAATCCCCCAAAACTGTGAGGGGTGAGCCATCCTCAGGAAAGGAACTTATCAAGGCGTCAAGCTCATTGATGAACTCTCCAAGGGAACCTGGAGGGCGATAGATGACAAGGATATTAAGCTTAAATGGGCTAGTGACTGTGACAGCATGGAATTCAAATGAGGAGATAGACAGATGGGTTAGGGGGAAAATTGAGAATGTCCACTTGGGAGAGATGAGGATTCCTGTGCCACCACCCCTCTGACCAGATGCTCTCGGGGTATGCGAGAACACATGGTCAGACGAGGAGAGAGCAGTAGGAGTAGCAGTGTTTTCAGTGGTAATCCATGTTTCCGTCAGCGCCAGGAAGTCGAGGGACTGGAGATTAGCATAGGCTGGGATGAAGTCAGCTTTGTTGGCAGCAGAACGGCAGTTCCAGAGGCTGCCTGAGACCTGGAACTCCAGGTGTGGGGTGCGTGCAGGGACCACCAGGTTAGAGAGGCAGCAGCCACACGGTGTGGGGCGTTTGTGTAGCCTGTGCAGAGAGGAGAGAACAGGGATAGGCAGAGGCATAGTTGACAGGCTGTAGCAAATGGCTACAATAATGCAGAGGAGATCGGAATGAAATGAACTAAACATCTGGGAGAGTAGAGAGCAGGGCCTCCCTCACCAAAAACTTATACCTCAGAAACTATAATTGTTTCACTGAACCACCCGAACAAAAACTCTACCAACTTCCACCTTTAGAAATCAGAATTGTTGTGAACCACAGCGGTTCAATGTTTAAAGGAATAGACTCAACCCACTTTTATTCAGCTAGCTAACTATGACACCATAGCTAACTAGCATGCTAGCATCCAAAAACACACAGTTTAGCACCAACACTTGGTCACAACAAACCACCAATAGTGTGTTAACACACTAAGCAGATAATTCGTGTCCGTGTCTGTTGGCTAGCTAGCAATGGCCACTGTGTTGACCTTGTTTGAAGAACGGCTAGCTTCGTGCTACCCCCGGCACCGGCGAAAAACAATGCCAACCCACAGTAACTACCCACAACAGCCCACGATGCCTAGCTATGACGCCATAGCTAACTAGCATGCTAGCATCCAATAACACACAGTTTAGCACCAATACTTGGTTACAACAAACTACCAAGAGTGTGTTAACACACTAAACACCCCTAATGGAGAAGGCCTAATGCAGATTTCATCAATTCAAGGCATTCCCCTTGTATAGAGCGATACATTAGATATTACTATATTATCTGTGATAGGTTAATTCCATGTCCTGTGAATAATGTAGCCCAGTAGGCTACCTATAATAGATGTTTGAGGGAGATGATTCACATTCTGTGTTGCTCCCAGTCCCTCCTATGGTTTGTGGGTTGGTTGGTGGACTTCCTTTGTCCAGGCTTTCTTCTTCGTGTTAATCTGGACAACATGGGGTTGAGTCAGGTGAGTCCAACTGGCCAAGATTAGAGCTAAACTCTCTGCCTGCTAGTCTGGTTCACAGAGGGGCCCTTGCTTCATTCCACTGACAAACATGGTGAAAGAAGACTGGGTAATGATGACTATTGAGGAGGCTATAATTGGTCTTTATTTGGGATTCTATTCTATCAAGTTGTAGAGATCTGGTCACATCAATTGAGGGCTGACTGAGGCAATGGTTCACCATGACCCAGCATATTTCTTTTGTCTCTGACCCATTTCCAGTCAGGTGCAAAGAGAACGGTTTCACATGAGCACACATTTCAAATCCACTGCTGATTAAAACAGTAGGACATTGACCAAACTGAAAATCTCAGCTGAAATGAATAGTTCTCGTTTTCTTTTGCAGTGTGAAAATCGTGTGTGTCTACAAGGCATTACAATCTCCTGTTTTGGATTTTGGGATTATACATTGTGGAGCAAGGGAGGACAGGTTGATTGCCCGTTGCTCTCAAGAAGGCCTGGCTCAATTCCGAGAACTTTAAAAAAAACTAATTTGTACAATTATTTTAATATGTTTTGTTCTCAGCCAAGCTTTGAATCATTACACTTTAACACCTTCCCTGCACAGTACAACCCCAGGGTAATGCGTACAATCCAGTTGAGATTTACACACAATTACAGCTTTGTACCTTTTTGAATGTTCTCTGCTGGCACTGTCTCTGTCCTCTGACAAATCACATTGAAAACACAGCTGCTGGGCTCTTCCTGTTTGGCTGGTGCGCTCTGAAAATGTGTCCCCACTCTCATCTCTGCAACTCTTCCCAACCCTGAATGGATTTAATATGCCATGTAACCCCAATTTCTGTGCTCTTTCTTAGAATCCAATTTTGTTTTAGCTAATCCGGAACATGTAACCTAGCCATAGGTTGTAACTAAGCATATTGCAGAACTTAATTGTCTGTACTGATTAACTGCCACTGTCACTAGCTATAGTGCTGTGTGTTGTAGCCTGAAGTCATTACGTTAGTCACCCAAATCCCCAAATGCAGTGCATGAATACACTACACTATATTTCAGGACTTTAAATCCTCTTGAATGGATGCCAGTTCAGTGATGATGCATCAGGTTCTGCATTCTGTCGCAGACAGTTTGACAAGACATTAGTCAAAGCATTAGGAATTTTACATGGAAAGTGTGGGAAGTTTAGCAAAAAAGTTCAACTCGGAAAGAGTAATACTCTCAATACAGTCATTATCATTACTCTCACACGATTTCTGGTTTGATTGCCAAATGTAAGTTTGGAACATAGTCTACAACAGGCATTTTCCACCCTCTGTGACAAAAGTATCCTTGGGAACACAGCTAATGCCTCAAACACGGTGAATGAATACCCTTTTGACCTTCCTCTAATTTAGGCTATACACTCATGAATGAAGTGGTAGACTTTTTGAACGTCAGGAACAGAAACTGTCGTGTTGTGTCCTGGGTTCATACAGGTAGGTCAGCTGACGCTCCCACATAACTTTACACCCACAGGGTCCTCATACTGGTTTATCTTATTGCTCTGGAGCTCTAAAGGCTTTTGACACTGCTGGGATTGATGTCCATCTGATGCCTTTGCCCAATGTGTACAGAACAGCCCACCAGCAACCTCTGCAAGGTTAGGTGATATTGTTTTGATTGTAATCTGTGCTGTGGACATCCACACTACAAACATGCATATCACCTGAACTGTAGTGTTGCACCATATTCAATGATCCTCTTTCCTCGTTGACGGTAATAAACGGGGCATAACATGGTGTAATAAACAGAATAAATAAGGTATGCATTTGAAACATTAAATGGAGACTGCAAGTTATTTTGTGCCACACAAGCAGTGGTTGTCTTTGTCCTGGTGTCCCACTTTGTTTATTCATTTCTGCTTTTGTTTTGTTCCAAGAACTTGGCGCATTTGGCAGCCATTGTTCTGCGAGCATGGAAAATGAATTGAGCTTTAGCATGGGCTCTCTGGGAGTTGGCTGGAGTTGTATGAGAGGGTAACAGAGTTCACTGACTCCCCATTCATTTTTGCTGGGCCTCTTGCAGCTTGACTAATAGTTTGGGTCTGTTTACATGAAGGGGAAAAAAGACATGAGAAAGTGGACTGCATTGTTTCACTTTTTTGTTTAGATGACAAAGCAATGTATTGCTTATTAACCAGATAAATACAGACTGAACCACTTTAGCTAGGGGGGAATTGAGTGGTATGTGCCAGGATTCCAGGAATGTGGTATTTTTACATTTACTCTAGCCTACCTATTGATTCACAGGCTGCTGTTTTCCTTCCCAAGACAATGTCCCGAGTAGGAAGAAGGTACATGTTATAGCCCATAAGGAAACATTTATTATCATGGTGTCTTTTAGTGATCTGCATACTAACATGTTGATTGGGAGTTGTTGCTGTGGAACCATAGGACAGACAGACAAGGGGATGTCTGTCTCCCAGGCTGCATTTCACTGAGCTAGCTGACAATTTAGTACACAATGTGCTTGCTTGGTAACCCTCTTCTTGGAAAGAAGAATGCCTTTCTGAACATATTCAAGTCAGGTAGTCGACTTTCTCATGTACGAAAAACAGGACATTTGGCGGTGACCCAGAGCAGCCTAGTCCTGAGTATCAGGATCCGCCCATATGCTGTAGGCTGTGTTTTACAAGACAGCCGTTTAGCAATGCAGGAAATGTAGGCTACCGTTCTGAAGTTAATTATTAAACAGAGTAGTAGATTAGCCAAGCATGCCAGGGTTTCACTAACCTATGCTCTAGTTGACGCAGTGAAGCAGTCTCAACACCTCTCATGTTGCAGATAACTATTGTGTAGTCAACATACATGGGGAGACAGGCTTATTCCATTCTATTTCATTCTTTTATTTTATGGTTAAATATTTCCACCTCAGTCAGCCCCACAGTTACATTCAATAGTCCATATGCTCCAGATGCATATGGGGCCAAAGTCTCACACTGGAGGATTTCATCATCTGAGCCATAGTTTCACACGCACCACTGGTGTCTCCTCTACTCAGTTTACCCAGCAGAGAGATGGTGATAAGCTCTGCTTACTGGTCAAAGTCACCTTGAAATTGGGTGGGGGTGGTATGAGCCCCAGTGTTGAATGGCCAGGAAGAGAAGAAGGGGTGGGGGATGCAGGCCTTGTGGTCCCCCACCCCCAGCACCCCCATCCTCCTCTGCTGATCCCCAGCCACACACACTAAAACTGTAGTGCTGAACAAACGCCACTGTTAAATTGCAATAACAGAGCACACAGCAGAGGGAGGCCAGATGTTGATAAATCATGATACTATTATTCATCAAAGGAATCACTCTCCCACGTGAGTCCTTTCATCAGATAGAGTTGTGTTAAAAAAGCATGTAGCTAATGTGGCTTATGAGGTCACGCTTTGATTCGTAGAGCGAGAAAGCAGAACTTTACCCAGAAATAGATGGCGAATATGAGGTCAGTGTGTCAGACCCGAATGTTACAAGAGCACATGTAAACAACACTATGAATGAGTCATTGATCACCAAACAAATAGTTCACAGGCATGCTGTGTAGAATCAGTCCCGTTCTGCATTAGACAGTACAGAATAACATTTCACGGCACCTATCATCATAGAAACAAGATGGGATGGGAAGTTGTTCAAAGCATTAGGTTCTCTTCAGTTGTTCTCTGTGCTGATGGGCTGAGACGTGGCAAACAAAGGTGTTGACAGGGACAGAGAAGAGGACCTTGTTGGGGCCAACGCTATAACACCACAGCCAGAGTCTACCAAGGAACGCCTTTTAACTGTCACTTCATATACCAGGCGCTGTGTGGTGACTGGGGCAGACAGAAACAGTGGCGTTCTGATTTCGCTGTTGCACATGTGCGTAGCTCACACACACACACTCCATCACTCTTCAGAGGGAGACCGGGACACATCCAAAAGATTGTTTGGCAAACATCTTCTCTGGTTCATATTGCTGGAAGGTGCTCATGGATCACATGGCTACTCTACTATAAACGGTAAAAAAGAAAAATCAGTTCAGAGGCTTAGCCTTTTAAAGGGACATATTAAAAATGTTCAACTTACTATTCATCTCCAACATCAAAGTGAAAATGGCGCGTTTCTATGTTTTGTAGTAAAAATGTTGGGGTGGTGCTGGAGATGATGAATATGAAGTTGAACAATTTTGTGTAATTTCCCTTTAACTAATCCTCAGGACTGCAGAGCATTGCACAGGGAACGGTTTCAATTTACGGTCCATTCGCCTGACTCAGGCTGTTGTGCTGTGTCTTACGTTCACATTACAGTTGGCTTTTTCTGCACCGTCTATTATGTTTGGAACCAGGCTCTGGATCGAGCTAGGAAGGGAGCCAAGTGATACAAGGGCACACCAGATTTGCTTACCCCCCTCTCGGGCCTGGCTGCCCTCTCAGCCTCTAAACAAGCTGTGCCAGGAACTTCTCTGTACTCCTCTGATTAAACATGTCCAGGAGATGATTTACTGGGACGGCAGAACATACAAACATTGAAACATTCTCTCCTCTCCTGCTGCTCACTCCACAAGGAGCCTGAGTGATAATGGATGTGCTGTCATAATACACTCGCCGAGGGAGAAGAAGAGTTTCCGTTTGGTCCCGATAAGAATAGCTGTGGTGGCCCGTGGTTCATGTTTGTGGCTTGGGCAGGTTTTCTAGTTGAGGTCAGCCTGTCAGTGCTGCTGCTGCCTCAGTACAGGAGTTGGAAACAGCCTGACTGGCTGGGCTGAGGCTGAGGCTCCTGCCACATGGAGGTTCTAACTGCCCAGTAAACTAAACGAGGCTAGACAGTTGTGAATTTGTGATGTGGCCCTGCTGTGCCACATTATGGCAGTGCCAGGGTCATGTGGACTGTGTCCTCTGTCTCTCTTCCCCCTTCCCCTATTCTCTCTTTCTGTCTCTCCAACCCTCTCTCTTCCTGTCTTCCCCTATTCCCTCTTTCTGTCTCTCCAACCCTCTCTCTTCCCCCCTTCCCCTATTCTCTCTTTCTGTCTCTCCAACCCTCTCTCTTCCTGTCTTCCCTTATTCTCTCTTTCTGTCTCTCCAACCCTCTCTTCCACCTTCCCCTATTCTCTCTTTCTGTCTCTCCAACCCTCTCTCTTCCTGTCTTCCCGTATTCTCTCTTTCTGTCTCTCCAACTCTCTCTCTTCCTGTCTTCCCTTATTCTCTCTTTCTGTCTCTCCAACCCTCTCTCTTCCCCTATTCCCTCTTTCTGTCTCTCCAACCCTCTCTCTTCCCCCTTCCCCTATTCTCTCTTTCTGTCTCTCCAACCCTCTCTCTTCCCCCTTCCCCTATTCTCTCTTTCTGTCTCTCCAACCCTCTCTCTTCCTGTCTTCCCCTATTCTCTCTTTCTGTCTCTCCAACCCTCTCTCTTCCTGTCTTCCCTTATTCTCTCTTTCTGTCTCTCCAACCCTCTCTCTTCCCCCTTCCCCTATTCTCTCTTTCTGTCTCTCCAACCCTCTCTCTTCCTGTCTTCCCCCTATTCTCTCTTTCTGTCTCTCCAACCCTCTCTCTTCCTGTCTTCCCTTATTCTCTCTTTCTGTCTCTCCAACCCTCTCTCTTCCCCCCTTCCCCCTTCCCCTATTCTCTCTTTCTGTCTCTCCAACCCTCTCTCTTCCTGTCTTCCCCTATTCTCTCTTTCTGTCTCTCCAACCCTCTCTCTTCCTGTCTTCCCCCTATTCTCTCTTTCTGTCTCTCCAACCCTCTCTCTTCCCCCTTCCCCCTTCCCCTATTCTCTCTTTCTGTCTCTCCAACCCTCTCTCTTCCTGTCTTCCCTTATTCTCTCTTTCTGTCTCTCCAACCCTCTCTCTTCCCCCTTCCCCTATTCTCTCTTTCTGTCTCTCCAACCCTCTCTCTTCCTGTCTTCCCCTATTCTCTCTTTCTGTCTCTCCAACCCTCTCTCTTCCTGTCTTCCCTTATTCTCTCTTTCTGTCTCTCCAACCCTCTCTCTTCCTGTCTTCCCCTATTCCCTCTTTCTGTCTCTCCAACCCTCTCTCTTCCCCCTTCCCCTATTCTCTCTTTCTGTCTCTCCAACCCTCTCTCTTCCTGTCTTCCCCTATTCTCTCTTTCTGTCTCTCCAACCCTCTCTCTTCCTGTCTTCCCCTATTCTCTCTTTCTGTCTCTCCAACCCTCTCTCTTCCCCCTTCCCCTATTCTCTCTTTCTGTCTCTCCAACCCTCTCTCTTCCTGTCTTCCCCTATTCTCTCTTTCTGTCTCTCCAACCCTCTCTCTTCCCCCTTCCCCTATTCTCTCTTTCTGTCTCTCCAACCCTCTCTCTTCCTGTCTTCCCTTATTCTCTCTTTCTGTCTCTCCAACCCTCTCTCTTCCTGTCTTCCCCTATTCTCTCTTTCTGTCTCTCCAACCCTCTCTCTTCCTGTCTTCCCCTATTCTCTCTTTCTGTCTCTCCAACCCTCTCTCTTCCCCTTCCCCTATTCTCTCTTTCTGTCTCTCCAACCCTCTCTCTTCCTGTCTTCCCCTATTCTCTCTTTCTGTTTCTCCAACCCTCTCTCTTCCTGTCTTCCCTTATTCTCTCTTTCTGTCTCTCCAACCCTCTCTCTTCCTGTCTTCCCCTATTCTCTCTTTCTGTCTCTCCAACCCTCTCTCTTCCCCCTTCCCTTATTCTCTCTTTCTGTCTCTCCAACCCTCTCTCTTCCCCCTTCCCCTATTCTCTCTTCCTCTCCTTTATGTCTCGCTCTCTTCCACATTTCTCTCTTCCTGTCTTCCCCTATTCTCTCTCACTTCTCTGTCCACAGCCCTGTCCTCCTCTCTCTCTCTCTCTCTAGACAGCCCTGTCCTCCTCGGGCTCTCTCTCTCTCTACAGCCCCCTTTCCTCTCTTCTTTCTATAGAGCCCTGTCCTTCTCTCTCTCTCTCTCTCTCTCTCTACAGCCCCCTTTTCTCGCTTCTCTCTATAGAGCCCTGTCCTTCTCTCTCTCTCTCTCTACAGCCCCCTTTTCTCTCTTCTCTCTATAGAGCCCTGTCCTCCTCTCTCTCTCTCTCTCTCTCTCTCTCTCTACAGCCCCCTTTACTCTCTTCTCTCTATAGAGCCCTGTCCTTCTCTCTTAAGTGAAAAAGGATGTCAGGAAGTAAACTGATTCCTGCCCCAGACCCAGCCGGCCTGCTGCTAGAGCTTAATTCATAGCGGATGTTTGGAGCCTCTTTTTTTTTTACGGGTGAGGATCCTTAAAGGCAGCCAATGGATTTAGTAGTAGTATGAACTCACTGTGCTATTAGTCACGTCAGCCGCGGCATTTCTTTGTGTAACACCCAGCAGGCCGCGAGAGGAGGAGGATGTATTGACTCTGTCTGGTTCACAGTTCAAGGGCCACTTTATTAACCATACTTCAAAGGGGCAAGAAATAAGGCAGCTGTTAGAAAGAGAGAGCGAGATGATCAGTGGAGCTGCTCCTTGATTGTGCTTTGTGGTCCCCTCTGATAAGAAGGCCAATATCTCAAAATGGAATAAACATATTTATCATACAGAAGACCCCAAACTCAGAGTGGCGTTTCAAATGTTTACTCAGCGAAGATGTCCATCTGAATACATACATTCAATACAGTGTCCACTTACACCCTGAGGTTTCACCCCCTCCCTTCGACAAAGATGTACTTTTCCATCACACAGGATTTGTCCGTGCTCCTCCGTGCATATCACAGGACTTCTTATCAGTCCAAGATGGCGTAGTAGTGCAGTTGTGTTTTTATCGTATGTCTGTAAATAGCCTGTAAATACCCTATTTTTCGTACATATTTCCCTATCAGACTTTTCATCCTTCTACAAGATATACTTTCCTGCAACCCGCCTCACTCAATGTGGAAAGGATTCTATTATTGACTTACCTTTATCTAGAATCTAGAATCTCCAGTTGAAACTAGCTAGCCAGCTAACTAGCTACTTGCTATTAGCCACAGCTAGCGGTGTTTCACCCAGAACATTGGATTTTTTTCCGCGGGATTAATTTTAATCACTGGACATTGATCACCGGATATTCGGCCAGTCTGCACAGCGCTTATCGACCCCAGAACATATCAGTTTTTCCGCCGAATCACTGAATCACTGGACCTTTAACTCCGGATTCATCGCTACCAGCTGGCTACAACAAAACGGACGCTGTGGTCTGGCTAATCATCCTGAGCTAGGCCCATCTCCCGGCTATCTACCTCTCTGTCAACCGGACGGGACCACCTAGTGTTGACACGGAGCCCCGCCCGATCCTACACGACTGGTCTGCCGACGAAATCGTCTGATGTGGTTACGACGTTAACCACGAAGATTCCATCCATCTGCTAGCCCTGGCCCGCTAGCACACGCTAGCCGTGGCCTCTTACTCACTAGTGCTTCACCACCGGACCTTATGATAACTCAGCTATACAGCTGATATCTGCTGGACTGTTCCTTTTTACGGTACTACATCCTGTTTATGTTTAGCCTCAGCCCAAACATGGTTAGTTTATTGTTGTTTCGGTTATTTCTAATTGTACTATATCACTGTAGACCCCCCAGCCTAGCTAAACCTGCCTTAGATAGCTCCTTTGCCCCTCCCCCTATACACGCGGAGACCGACTCAATTGATGCCTCCAGCGATGCTATCTCTTTCATTGTTACCCAACGCTTAGGTTTACCTCCACTTTACTCATATCCTTCCATATCCTTGTCTGTACATAATGCCCTGAATCTTTTCTATAACACCCGGAAATCTGCCCCCTTTATTCTATGTACCCAACGCACTAGAAGACCAGTTCTTAAAGCCTTTAGCCGTATCCTTATTCTAGTCCTCCTCTGTTCCTCTGGTGATGTAGAGGCTAACCCAGGCCCTGCAGCCCTCAGTATCACTCCTACTCCCCAGGCGCTATCATTTGATGACTTCTGTAATCGCAAAAGTCTTGGTTTCTTGCACATAAATATCAGAAGTCTACTTCCTAAGTTTGAGTTATTCACTGCGTTAGCACACTCTGCCAACCCTGATGTTCTAGCAGTGTCTGAATCCTGGCTCAGGAAGGCCACCAAAAATTCTGAAATTTCCATCCCCAACTATAACACTTTTCCGTCTAGATAGAACTGCCAAAGGGGGGTGGAGTTGCAATCTACTGTAGAGATAGCCTGCAGAGCTCTATCATACTATCCAGGTCTGTGCCCAAACAGTTTGAGCTTCTACTTCTAAAAATCCACCTTTCCAGAAATAAGTCTCTCACTGTTGCCGCTTGCTACAGACCCCCTCAGCCCCCAGCTGTGCCCTGGACACCATATGTGAATTGATTGCCCCCCATTTATCCTCAGAGTTTGTACTGCTTGGTGACCTAAATTGGGATATGCTTAATACCCCAGCCATCCTACAATCCAAGCTAGATGCCCTCAACCTCACGCAAATTATCAACGAACCTACCAGGTACAACCCTAAATCCGTAAACATGGGTACCCTCATAGATATCATCCTGACTAACATACCCTCTAAATACACCTCAGCTGTCTTCAACCAGGATCTCAGCGATCACTGCCTTATTGCCTGCGTCCGTAACGGGTCCGCGGTCAAACGACCACCCCTCATCACTGTCAAACGCTCCCTAAAACACTTTAGCGAGGAGGCCTTCCTAATTGACCTGGCCCAGGTATCCTGGATGGATATAGATCTCATTCCGTCAGTAGAGGATGCCTGGTTGTTCCTTAAAAGTAATTTCCTCTCAATCTTAAATAAACATGCCCCATTCAAAAATACAGAACTAAGAACCGATATAGCCCCTGGTTCTCCTCAGACTTGACTGCCCTTGACCAGCACAAAAACATCCTGTGGCGTACAGCATTAGCATCAAATAGCCCCCGCGATATGCAACTTTTCAGGGAAGTTAGGAACCAATATACACAAGCAGTCAGGAAAGCAAAGGCTAACTTTTTCAAACAGAAATTTGCATCCTGTAGCACTAACTCCAAAAAGTTTTGGGACACTGTAAAGTCCATGGAGAATAAGAGCACTTCCTCCCAGCTGCCCACTGCACTGAGGCTAGGAAACACTATCACCACCGATAAATCTACAATAATCGAGAATTTCAACAAGCATTTTGCTACAGCTGGCCATGCTTTCCATCTGGCTACCACTAACCCGGCCACCAACTCTGCACCCTCTGCTGCAACTTGCCCATTCCCCCCGCTTCTCCTTCACACAAATTCAGACAGCTGATGTTTTGAAAGCGCTGCAAAATCTGGACCCCTACAAATCAGCTGGGCTAGACAATCTGGACCCTTTCTTTCTAAAACTAGCCGAAATTGTCGCAACCCCTATTACTAGTCTGTTCAACCTCTCTTTCATAACGTCTGAGATCCCCAGAGATTGGAAAGCTGCCGCGGTCATCCCCCTCTTCAAAGGGGGTGACACTCTAGATCCAAACTGCTACAGACCTATATCCATCCTGCCCTGCCTTTCGAAAGTATTCGAAAGCCAAGTTAACAAACAGATCATCGACCATTTCGAATACCACCGTACCTTCTCCGCTATGCAATCCGGTTTCCGAGCTGGTCACGGGTGCACTTCAGCCACGCTCAAGGTCCTAAACGATATTATAACCGCGATTGATAATAGACAGTACTGTGCAGCCGTCTTCATCGACCTGGCCAAGGCTTTCGACTCTGTCAACCACCGCATTCTTATTGGCAGACTAAATAGCCTTGGTTTCTCAAATGACTGCCTCGCCTGGTTCACCAACTACTTCTCAGATAGAGTTCAGTGTGTCAAATCGGAGGGCCTGTTGTCTGGACCTATGGCAGTCTCTATGGGGTGCCACAGGGTTCAATTCTTGGGCCGACACTTTTCTCCGTGTATATCAATGATGTCGCTCTTGCTGCTGGTGACTCTCAGATCCACCTCTATGCAGACGACACCATTTTGTATACATCTGGCCCTTCATTGGACACTGTGTTAACAAACCTCCAAACGAGCTTCAATGCCATACAACAATCCTTCAGTAGCCTTCAACTGCTCTTAAACACTAGTAAAACTAAATGCATGCTCTTCAATCGAACGCTGCTGGCACCCGCCCACCCGACTAGAATCACCACTCTCGACGGGTCTGACCTAGAGTATGTGGACAACTACAAATACCTAGGTGTCTGGTTAGACTGTAAACTCAACTTCCAGACTCACATAAAGAATCTCCAATCCAAAGTTAAATCTAGAATCGGCTTCCTATTTCGCAACAAAGCCTCCTTCACTCATGCTGCCAAACATGCCCTCGTAAAACTGACTATCCTACCGATCCTTGACTTCGGCGATGTCATTTACAAAATAGCCTCCAACACTCTACTCAGCAAATTGGATGTAGTCTATCACAGTGCCATCCGTTTTGTCTCCAAAGCCCCATACACTACCCACCACTGTGACCTGTATGCTCTTGTTGGCTGGTCCTCACTACATGTTCGTCGTCAAACCCACTGGCTCCAGGCCATCTATAAATCACTGCTAGGCAAATCCCCGCCTTATCTTAGCTCATTGGTCACCATAGCAGCACCCACCCGTAGTCTGCGCTCCAGCAGGTATATCTCACTGGTCATTCCCAAAGCCAACACCTCCTTTGGCCGCCATTCCTTCCAGTTCTCTGCTGCCAATGACTGGAACGAATTGCAAAAATCTCTGAAGCTGGAGACTCTTATCTCCCTCAATAACTTTAAGCATCAGTTGTCAGAGCACCTTACCGATCACTGCACCTGTACACAGCCCATCTGAAATTAGCCCACCCAACTACCTCATCCCTATATTGTTATTTATTTTGCTCTTTTGCACCCCAGTATCTCTATTTGCACATAATCTCTTGCACATCTAGCATTCCAGTGTTAATACTATTGTAATTATTCTGCACTATAGCCTATTTATTGCCTTACCTCCATAACTTGCTACATTTGCACACACTGTATATATATTTTCTGTTGTATTTCTGACTTTGTTTTTTACCCCATATGTAACTCTGTGTTGTTTTTATTGCACTACTTTGCTTTATCTTGGCCAGGTCGCAGTTGTAAATGAGAACCTGTTCTCAACTGGCTTACCTGGTTAAATAAAGGTGAAATAAAAAAATAAAATAAAAAAGTCAGGAGAGACCTTGAGTTATTGGGAGTATACATTCCTACAGTCCACTGCAGTCAACTAAATAATTACGTTTCTCGTACACAAAGAGCTTGAACCTAATGCTATTCATACTAAGAGGATATAATGATATAAAACAGTATAGATTAAAAACAGTAATATAAAACAGTAATTTACAATCTATCACCTCAGAGTCAATGTGTGTATTATTAAGTTAATGAGTCACCATGGCCCAACAGCAGACACTTCAACATCCCCAGACGGTTGTCACATCAAAGTCCTCATAACACTGGAACTGGGATTTGACTTCCTTGAGGCATGGCAGGCATTCCTATTTTTATCCTGTGTGTTTGGGCATTAGGAGTGATTAGATAAAACAGTGCTAACAGTACAGGATGTTGACAGGCTTGGAGGTGTTCGGTATTCCCTACAGTCATGCAGGCTGGGCTCTGCTGACTGAGATATGTATGCTGACAGGTTAGCAGCCAGCTGTGGAGGTGCCCTTTCTACACTGAGACTGGACCTGTGTGTGTGTGTGTGTGTGTGTGTGTGTGTGTGTGTGTGTGTGTGTGTTGCGCACACTGTGGTCTTAGGCTCCAACTCAGGCAGAGGACTTTGTCTCCCATAAGTTTGCTCTCTGGCCACGCCTTGCCCCTCTTGGCCAAACAAACGTTGTGCCACCTCCGCATTCTACTAACTAACGTTGTGCCACCTCCGCATTCTACTAACTAACGTTGTGCCACCTCCGCATTCTACTAACTAACGTTGTGCCACCTCCGCAACTAACAGAGTGGCTATTTCAGCATGTTTTTCTAAACACATATACCTGTATAGAAGTAGTTTGACCAGGGTTCAAAGATATACACACACAATGACAAAGATGCACGAAAGCAGAAGTGCCTTTGATAGCCTATATGCAGCAACATGGGTTGAGACACTCACACTGCACTGATCATATCAACAGGGAGTCAGGGACCTAATGTGTGTCATCAAATCAGTTTGGCTGTATGACAAGGAAAGTCATAGACAGTAACATCCTTTCAAGTACTAGGGTGATTCTCTGATAGCGTAGGCATTCAAATCCTTTCACCTCGACAAGTTGAGTGGGTCATTTTTAGTCCCATTATATCCCTCTGTCTCTGCCATGTTCTGTGCCAGTGTGGGGGTCTCTGCAGGGTGGCACCCAGACTGCCCGTCTGGCCTCCCCTCCCTATCCACTCCTCACAGCTCCTTCTGCCAGCCTTCATGTGATACCTGCTAACTCAAAGGAACCGGGGACAAGATGGTACATGTACTGCCAGGACAACATTATCATCAAGCCCTTATCGTATATTTATGCTCAAGAAAGGAATATGCTAATCATTTGAATTGACTGTAGTTGTTTTTAACGAGAACAGAAACTGTGATCAGCTGTCTCAGTGTGAACATTTTACACACAGATGCGCCTAATTATTTAGCTGTGCGACCTGGAATTTGTATTTAGGAGCACCAGTGAGCCTTGGAAAATGAAGGATTCTAGCTTTATTACCTCAAATATTTTTCATTGTGCTCCTAAATTTCTACATTTGTCAACTTAGGGACACACGTGCTCCTTGTAAAAAAAGGTCAGCGTAGAGCCCTGTGTCTCTTGCAAGAACAAGTATTCAAATAGTTTATCTGTATCTATTTGCATTAGTTTACAGGAAGCGCCTGTAACATCAACATCCTCCATTTGTGTTTAAAATGCGAATATTGCTCTGATATTCTGATCTCCTTTGCTTCCATGTAACTCCACAGGCCTCTATTGTTAGTGACAGAAAGGCCACCCTCACCCAGCCTTGCCTGCTTCCTCTTTCTGACTGGGTGCCACAGAAAAAGCCACTCGGCTTGTGCGACAGGGTTGGGATGTTTTTTGCAAAAGCAGACAATGGGCAGATCGGGTTGCTATGGACTAAATATAGAAGTGTGATGTAGCTATGAAAGTGGTTTTTCTTGCCTCCTGTAGAAGACCAACTCTAGAGTAATAAAATACCTGTGATATGAAAAACAACTCCAGTCAGTCAGGCTCTATTCAATCACATCTATATGATCTCTGTTTGTGGCTCTGTAAGCAGCAGCCTGTCTCATGGTTACACTGCCTAAACTAAACCACAATACCTGGCCTCAGGAGGATTGGCTATGTGTTGAAGGGGTCTGGTACTAACGGTATCAGTTAGTTGGGTTGACTGTGTTATTAACACTGTGTTAATGATTTAACGTTTAAAACAGCACAAATGAGCTTGTTAAGAAGCTCTTGCCCCTCTAGTCAGCATGAGTCAGATTGTGCAGTCAACCTTTCTACCTGTTCCTGGTTATGGTGATACTATTTATCAAAGTTCAGCTGCCATTACTCTTAAACCGCTGGACGCCGTTTATCATAGCACCTTTCGTTTTATCACAGGAGACAGTGTTATTACTCATCACTGTATTCTTTACCAAAAGGTTGTCTGGACCTCTTTAAAGTCACCTAGATCATTATGCTCTTTTTGTTTACAAAGCCCTGCTCCACAAGCTTCCAACTTACCTAACTTCACTGTTAAGATTTAAAATGACAAGTTAAGCTAACTCTGGAGACACCTTTTGGTGTTTGGAATGAACTCCAAAAGACGTTTCGATTGGATGCTTTGGTGTCCCTAGGGCAATTCAGACAGCTGACACAGGATTTTTATAATGAAGAATGTTTGTTTTAATTGACTGTGTTTTGTATCTTAATGTGTATTTTAATGTCTATATTGTGTATATTTATTCATGTTTATCTATACTATCCTAAAGATGTGTTCGTTTTTGTATTGTGCAGGGCTCATTTGCAAAAGAGACTTCAGTCTCAGTATTACTTCCCTGTTGAAATAAGGTCATTAATAAAATAATGAAGTGGTCTCTCTGAGCCTTGATTCAGGTTTTTCTCCCAAAGTAGATGTGTTTTCCTGTGGTGTGTCCTGTCCTGTGAAAGTTAGCTTCCAGCCATCAACATGCTGATGAGGGAGGAGGAGGGAACAACATTCCCAAGCTCGCTATTAGAACAGGAAATAGGATGCCCAGGGCACATAACATGGGGGTCACAAGGCCACACAACGGAAAGATTTTAGTTGTACTGTCTAGAGGTGGAAAAGGGCAGGACTGTTGAGTTGGTGTGTGTGCGTTTGTGCGTGTCTGCCTGCCTGCCTGCTGGTGTGCACGTGTGTGTGTATGTGCGTTGAATGTAGATGTACACACTCCTTCCTTCCTGGCCTATGAGTTTGTGTGTAGTGTGCTGTTGTAGTGGACTCTTCAGGGAGCCTGGCTGCAGTGCTGGGTCCACCCTGTCAGATGTCATTCCCTGGCCCAGGAGCAATGATGAGCTCACCAGCTCAGGCCCAGATGGTGTCAGGCAGGCCAGGGTCAGCCCTGTACTTAGACTGCTGCGCTACAGCCAACAGCCAAACAAGGCAAGAGAGAATCACATAAACGGGAAAATTAGATGTCTGCTTAAAATCGGAGCATTTGCTCTCTTTCTGGAAATAGTAATTGTAGCTTAGATTTTCCCTATTGTGCCTATTTGTCTGACTTAAGGCAGGCAATGTATGGCTGAGAGTGCTTACTCTTATCATTCAATTTCATTGACAATTTTTTTAAGGCAGATACTTTTCACAACATGTATTCAACCTTTGGAAGCACTCCCTATGATTATGTGGCTTGCAATAAACAAGTCACTGAGCTAAATGTTTTACACAGACATTGTCTGTATGAAAGTAAAGATATTTTGTCTTGAAATAGTTTCTCTTAACAGAATCCACAAATAGAGCTAGAGAGTAAAACCCCTCCTTTCCCATCAGAAATATATGCTAGCTGAGTACTTTGGAAGCTGTCTCAAATCATTCTTCCCCCCTCTTCCGCTCTCCATATATAGTCATATCCGGCTGAGACTCTCTAGGGCTCTGTGTCATGTTAAAGGAATTAGTATTAGTGTCTCAGAAATAACTATTGTGGTGTGTAGCCAGGTCACTTAAATGATTGGCCAAATAAAGTTAATGACACATCTGTCTTGCACATTAGCGCTTGACTGGAGTGCTACTGGATGAATACAAATCTCACATGCTGAAGGGCCGGTGCTCTGATGAGAAAACAGGGCCTAGTTTATGTCCCCCCCAGCCCCCCTCCTCCTCATGAGGGTAAGTTGGTCATTCACCACAGTATGTCTCTTGTTTTGGGGCTGGGATATGAGAGTATAGCCATGGCACTGCTATTATGACAAGAAGCCATTGTTCCCGCCCCCCATGGAGCCCGTGGTGGTAGCAGGACTCATAATGGCAGTGGCTTGGTTCAAATTTCACTGACCCCCAATGACTCACTACAGACATTGGCCACTTCCTCTCCATCAATGTTGTCTTTCTGCATGCTAAACATTTAGCGTCTGTGGCATGGAGTGCAGCACAATGTTCCTGACTTGTCAGATTGTGTATATTCCACTAAAGTCATTGCAGAAATACAGGGTCATGCACAAAGTAGTCATTGTGTTCATATCAGACTTAACTCATCATTTTGTCCAAAATGACCCATGAATTAACTCACATTTAGCCAAGTCTATTCAGTGGTAATCAAAATCCAGGCAAATATGAAATAATATACAACTCTAGTGCTTTTGAATCGTAGAATGCAGACGATGATGGGCCTTATCTGTTCCCCGGGCGCCGATGACGTGGATGTCGATTTTTTTAGGCAGCCCCCCGCACCTCTCTGATTCAGAGGGGTTGGGTTAAATGTGGAAGACACATTTCAGTTGAATGCATTGTTGTACAACTCACTAGGTATCCCCTTTCCCTTATCTTGTTTCACGATTCCCTATATCTCAAACTACTGTAGCTGCTTTATAGGTCCAGTTCTCAGGCAGTTGAATGCAAACCCTGATGCTCCTGAAGACTCCTGAGAGGCAGTAAATCAGTGTCCACCAGACCTGGACAGGCCAGACTTCTCTCATGTCTGCCACATCTATTCCTCTACGCTACAGCCCCAGGAGTGGCGAGGAGAGATCATCATGACACAGACACACACTCAGAACGGACAGGCAGAGTTGTAGACCGACCGAGTAGAGGGGGATAAAGTACCGTCTCTCACTCTCCATGTGATCCAATGTGACTGCCTAACTGCCATCCGGCTGGAACTCGTGGATACGCCTGGCCAGGCCAGCCAGGACCATAGAGTCATTGTGTAGCGTTAGTCCCTGGGCCCTACAGCCTCTTCCTGTCCCAAGTCCTCCTACGCATGAGCACATTCACATTCATCTCCAGGGTCTAGTTTGATCAACAGCCCACTGACTCTCCATCCAAACAACAGAGTCCTCTCCTGCTCTCTAGCATCCTCCGGATGGTCCATGTATCACAAAGGCAGACTCATCCAAGCTAAAAGGCCCACAGGGAACTGCTTCTAAAACGCTTTAGAGTAGAAATTGCCATGGTTGAAGCCAGGGAGCCAACAGTGCAGGACATTAAGACAATGCAGTATGACATAGACATGACGTCTCTATTATAAGGTGACGGGACAGTCCCTGATTTTCCGGGGACAGTCCCCGACCAGCCCTCAGAAAGAAAAAAGCATCAGAAGTTAAATTAAGGCTGATATTTTAGTAATCAAAAGCTGTATCGAATTTGATTTGCATGTAAAAATGTTCTCACCCTGTATTAAGCTTGTTTAAGCTGTAGACCTTTTATGAGAATGTCTGATCAGTGATGGATTGTAACCACCGCATGAAAAACCATGCCCATGACAAGAACCTAAACTTGTGTGGTTCTAAAATTACTAGATGGGCTAAGAATAAGACAACTGTGGATGGACTATAGCGAAGAAATGGTAGTTAAATATAGTTCCATGCCATTTTGTTTTTGCAGTGACACCCCCCTACCAAAAAAGACCCAGAATTTTATTTCCAAAATCTGTTCACCTTACTCGATTAGTCTAATGCATGTTGAAAGTGTGAGCTTTAATTGACACTGTGCCCCTCTCTCACCCCCTGCTGTGTACAGCCCATGTGATCCAGTCAGTTCCCTTCTCTGCATGGGAATTGGATTACCAGCTCCACGGTGCTGCAGCCTCTGCCTGTCTGTCTTCACTCTGCACGGTCAGCCTCCAGGCCTACTGTAACTTTTCCTGCCTGTCTGTCCACAGAACAACCAGGGATTCGCTAACCAGAGTCATAAATGTTGCAGGCTGCCAGGCAACTTAATACAAGGCGTGTTTTTTCACCCCCCTGCCACTCCCTTTCTCGCTCCCATATTTTTTCAGCACATCAAAAGGTCTGGCTGGTAGACATTGGATTAGGACAGGGGTTTGGGCCTGTCTGAGTGGTAGAGCGGGGCTGGGGATCAAAGGGGAACACTAGCCCTTGTGCCCCTGGGCGTTTCATTAGAACAGCAGGTTTTAGTCATTTTAGAGGTTGCAGGGAGGATGTGGTTAACTAACTTCGGAGCTAGACAGCTCTTATTGTACAGTGTATTGTGTTTTTTTTTACAGTCTACCCCTCTCACAGGGACATTTTTGGCTGCTTTTCTGCTGGAAAAGGTGGCGGGGGGAAAGCCACAGTGGCAGAACCAGAGTATTTTAATGACAATGCAGGTGAAAGCTCTTTTTCCTAAATAACCCAAGCTGGTTTGAGAATCTTAGCCAGAGTCCCATTGCAAATGTATGGACACATTTATCAGGGTTCTACAATAAGAAATTGTCTATTACATTATTCTGCATTAAGCTGCCTTGATTTGTCTTGTATTCACCATGCATTATTCATGACATAAAGAAAGACTGGGGGCTGCATAGTTTCACCTCCCCCTCTTTTCAACCCAGATCCCCTCTTATCTGGGTGTTGTCACAGCCAATGTTTTTACACACTCACTCACCAACTCACTCACACACTCACTCATGTGCACACAAACTCACCCACACACAGTACAGGCAGGGCCTGGAGGCCCTCCAGAGTGATGCCAGTGTTTTAGACACAGTGACATTTTCCACCCTGCCCCACTCTGAGCCCTGCTCTCCCAGGAACTGGCTGCCTTCTTTTGACACTGACCCCGAATGCCAGGGTGTAATGAGGGTATTGTCCCTGCAGCTATGTGTATGCAAATGAAACCCCTCCATTATATATATGGAATGCACAGAGCATTTCTAGTGCTAGGAGTGTCACACCATGTAAGTTAGGGGCTATAAGTTAGGGGCTATAAGCTAGGGGCTATAAGCTAGGGGCTATAAGCTAGGGGCTATAAGCTAGGGGCTATAAGCTAGGGGCTATAAGCTAGGGGCTATAAGCTAGGGGCTATAAGCTAGGGGCTATAAGCTAGATGCTATTAGCTACTCCCAGGCTACAGCTCCTAGAGAGACCTTGGGTGTCCCTGATGTTATTGTTCCAGCGATGACATCACATCCTGACATTATTCTTCGTAAGGATGTTTTCCTCTGCCCCACGGAGATGCCTTTCCAGATATCGTTGTGTTCCTCTGTGGTTGTGGCTTCTGGTTTGTGGTGCCACCTTATATGATCCCTTTGTTTTATTCAGAGAAAGTTAGGCTATTGCATGTTTCTTATGGTCAGTAAAGTTGTTGCTGGAGTGTTCTTATGGGGCTACTGAATTTCATCAAATCATAATGTTTGCTGAGTATCTTTCAAAAAGAGAGGAAATTAAATGTAAGACAGTCTAGTTTAATTTCTCTTGTGTATAGCCTATGTTTCCCTTTCACTGCCCCTGTGCTAACTGGGCTCAGTGTCTCCCACTCTGGGGACGAGAGGGATCTTCTCTAGAGGGAAAAATACTTTTGTAAATGAAAATGGAAAGATCGTTTACTAGCCACACAAATTATATTGAAACCCAACCTTCGGACCTCCACAAAAATAACGGACACTGCTTGAGGTATACAGTGAGTGAAAGGGAGACCGGGTAGGCTAAAAGGTGATGTCAGAAACTGCGCTGTGTGTGTCTGACATCATCCACAGACAGTGGAAAGAGAAACCTTGGAGAATTAAATGGAGAAACACTCAAAAGAGAAACCTGATCTGCTGAACTGGCCTTTTGGGAATCTCTACCCAAATCTCTATCCATAAAGAAGTTTTCCCCCTCTTCACACCAAAATACATAGGCTATTCCCCTTTCAGTCAGTCCAGCTGCTGAGAGTGAGAGACTTGGCTTGAAGTCACTTCAAGACACATCCAACGGTCTGTTGGGCTGTACTCTGGCCTCCATACTACTGTTCCTCCTCAGGCTTTTCCATAGAGAGATCCCAGTTATGACAGACTGCTGTGTGGAGGTCCGGTTACTGATAGGTGAGCTCTGAGCCCTTATAACCGGCCAGTATTGCGCTGCACTGTGAAGCTTGGTGCTGTATTGTTCTGTGTGCTACTGTATGCTGTGCCGTCTGTCATGGATGTGGTGGGCCAGAGAGGAGGAGCAGGCCGGGGCTGGGATGAGGAGCTCATGGAGTTACTTATTCATGAGTATTGAGCGATGGAGGAAAGCTGACGTAAGGCAGGCAGCAGACGGAAGGACACCGATACAGATTTGAACGTCTGCTCTTGCATCTGCATTGAGCATGCCCACAAGGAAACATGCTGGAGTATGGGGGTGTTGTACACACATCCTCGGCAGTGGAATGAAAGAAACCCGTGCCGACCCTTGATGCTCCAAATCCTATCATCCGTTCTCCACAGATTGGATATCTAGGCCTACGTTGGGTTGTAGACTGTAGGAGGTGGTTTTTGCTGTGTAAACATAACACAGATCTTTTGTTGTACCCTCGTCGTCACGCAGTGCTTTGCATGATTATAGAGTCACTCACCTGTGATTTAGAGCCCTACTATAACCTCAGAATATCTCTGTTCTGCAGAGTTCCTCTTCAGTCAAGCAGCATTTGTCAGCTATGGAATTGGTAGTTGAGTTAATCAGTAATAATGTTCTGCACTTTGATTGCACCAGTAACCTATATCATCACAACACTCAAAAGTGAGGAGCAACAATATAGAGCAGTTCATAGGTCAACTGTACGTTTTGGCGTAATGGCCAAAGCTGTGTTTCTACTGCAAGAGAGGAGCCAGTCTCTCAGTTGTCTCTTCTCTACATGAAGCCAACACAGTGGCTTATAGGAGACTTATTTGTTTTAATGTTCAGATTTATTCAAATGAATTCTACTTGTTACTAATGCAGCTCATTGCCTGCAGGTTGTCCCACAGGAAAGTTACCACAAACATCCTGTAGGACTTTTCCTGCAGGATAAGTAAGGGCTGCTCCCGAAAACATAACTTTCCATATCGTTTTGCCCTTATGATGTTGTCATTGGACTCTGATCCATTGACGCATGTGTTTCTCCCCCTGACAGACTGAGGACTGGCTCTACTGCATGCGTAAGCTGTTTCCCAACCGATGCAGTGCTGGCTCTAAAACACCACTATATATGCTGGGCCCTTCTTTGGCTCTGGACCCCATTCAGCGTAGTGTGATATCTCTGGCACAGAGAGAGAATGCTATCACTATGAGATTAAACAGTGAGCGTATAATGAAATCACAGGCTGTGCTCATAGTACACTGGCTGTCCTGGGAGGATAGGAGGCTCCACTCCCAGGCCCACTATGATGAGCTCAAACTGCCATTAGGCCTCCTCGTGCAGCTCCGCAAGGAGGCCCATGTGAGAATGAGCCAGTGTCAGTAAAAACATAAAAGTCGTCGTCATGGCTGGTCTCAGAGAGAAACAGCACCAAGAACTGAAGTTAAATTCACAGGGAGTCGTACATGGAGTTTGAATTGTGAAACAGACCCTTCTGTAACAACATATCTTTTCATTTTATGGACCCATTTATTCCTTTTACATCGCAAGCCTCCCTCATCCCTTGGTCTGATTCAGTGCTATTGCAAGGTTGTTACCCGTCGTCATCATAGTAGTCACTGTGGGTTGCTGCGCTCAGTCCATTGAGGTGTTGTGATTTTCCTCCTATTTCCTCCTTCCGTTCACACCAACCATTTCGAATCCCACTGTACCTTCTCCGCTATGCAATCCGGTTTCCGAGCTGGTCATGGGTGCACTTCAGCCACGCTCAAGGTCCTAAACGATATTATAACCGCGATCGATAATAGACAGTACTGTGCAGCCGTCTTCATCGACCTGGCCAAGGCTTTCGACTCTGTCAACCACCGTATTCTTATTGGCAGACTAAATAGCCTTGGTTTCTCAAATGACTGCCTCGCCTGATTCACCAACTACTTCTCAGATAGAGTTCAATGTGTCAAATCGGAGGGCCTGTTGTCTGGACCTATGGCAGTCTCTATGGGGGTGCCACAGGGTTCAATTCTTGGGCCGACTCTTTTCTCCGTGTATATCAATGATGTCGCTCTTGCTGCTGGTGACTCTCAGATCCACCTCTACGCAGACGACACCATTTTGTATACATCTGGCCCTTCATTGGACACTGTGTTAACAAACCTCCAAACGAGCTTCAATGCCATACAACAATCCTTCAGTAGCCTCCAACTGCTCTTAAACACTAGTAAAACTAAATGCATGCTCTTCAATCGAACGCTGCTGGCACCCTCCCGCCTGACTAGAATCACTACTCTCGGCGGGTCTGACTTAGAATATGTGGACAACTACAAATACCTAGGTGTCTGGTTAGACTGTAAACTCTCCTTCCAGACTCACATTAAGAATCTCCAATCCAAAGTTAAATCTAGAATTGGCTTCCTATTTCGCAACAAAGCCTCCTTCACTCATTATTTTTGCTCATTTGCACCCCAGTATCTCTATTTGCACATCATCTCTTGCACATCTATCATTCCAGTGTTAATACTAATTGTAATTATTTTGCACTATAGCCTATTTATTGCCTTACCTCCATAACTTGCTACATTTACACACACTGTATATATATTTTCTGTTGTATTTTTGACTTTATGTTTTGTTTTACCCCATATGTAACTCTGTTGTTGTTTTTATCGCACTGCTTTGCTTTATCTTGGCCAGGTCGCAGTTGTAAATGAGAACTTGTTCTCAACTGGCTTACCTGGCTAAATAAAGGTTAAATAAAATAAAAATAAAAAATACCTTACCTCATATTGCTGTCTTGGCACAAACCATGTGACGGTTGTCTGTCCGATTCTTTGACATTTTTGTGTGTCTCTCTCGCTCTCTCTACTGTGTGTTTCTGCTGCTTGTCTGTATGACAGATGCTGGTATTCATACTGTTTTTCCACTTGAACAGAGCAAGGTGATTTCCTTGGGAGGTAGGCTGCAGGGGCTGAGGATGGTGCTCACTGTACCACGAGTAATCCACTCCGAGAGGAGGCCCAAGCACGCAGACACACAAACCATCATTGACCGATAAAATGTGACACACACCAACTAACTCAGTCTCATATAGTTTGTCAGGAATTCTTCAGTATTTATTTACATTTGGAGGGATGGGTTCATAATAATCCAAAACAAATATCTAAACCATCTGTTTGGGTTAGGATGGAATCAGAGGGTGAGGACGAGTTGGTTTTCCTGCTGACGTTGATGGAAGAAAGGACACCCCACCTGACCCGGCTTTATTCCTAGTCACTGCCGTTTACATGTCAACAATCATTAACTCAACTGAAGGAGTGCTCCGTTGGTTTACTGTGTGGGAAGGCCAAAGACAGTAAAGCAGAAGTGAGAAGCATTGGTTCTTATCTTTATTGGAGGCATAAGGGCTCTCCCTCTCTCTTCTCTCCCTCTCTGTTCTCCATCCCCCCTAGACTTTCATGAGTATGGGACTTTGACATGGGCTGAACATTTAAGCTCTGGAGCTCTGGATGGGCCTGCAATGGTAAAGGAAATGCAGAAGCTGCTGAGACATTCCACAAGGAAGCCATTTTATTGGAGGATAAATTATTTCCATGCAGACCGCTGAGTCCGCTAAGCTGTGAGACAGACCGAGCTTTAATCAGATTGTAGCTGCAAGGACTCAGGCAGACCTGGTCACAGTCAAGGCTCCTGAAAAGAGCCTTGTTCTCTCTCTATCTCTATGAGTCTGTGTGTCTTTGTGTCAAACAGTTGTGTACATGTGCTCTCTTGCGTATCTCATTTGGCATGCTTTGCCTAATCGCAGGGATGTACTTCTGTAAAGGTTGTCGATACAGTATCAGTATCCGTTGTTGATCTTATTTACAGGGTGTGTGGGTACTGACAGTTATATGATCGTTTAACATTAACAACACATCTCTGTCCTCTGAGTCAGAGGAATGTAAAATCCTAGTGTTAGTCACAGTAAAGACTCATAGTATTAGCCCATGATCTGTGCACATGTTTTCTGAGAATGGGTTTCATGTATGGTATAACAGGCCCATGGAATTGACTAGCCTGCTCTCTTTCTCTATCTCCTCCCTCCCTGTATGCGTATGGACTGAGTCTGTGTGAAGCGCCAGTGAGGAGGGCTCCATGGGGACGGCCTTGGTATTGTTCTCTCACAGAGGAAGTGTGTTGGCTGGAGTCCACCAGTCAGTCCCTCTGGGTCTGTCTAGATCCTAAGCCAAGGCTAAACACTGCCTCGCTCCCAGGCAGGGCACAAGCCATGGGAGAGAAGAGAGACTTCCCTTCCCCTCTCGCTCTACTTTTCACTTTCTCTCCCCCTTTCTCCCCTGTCTCCTCCAGCACAGCTCAGACAGGGGGAGAGGAGGAGACACCCGCTTTAGGGTGGAACTGGAATCCATCCCTCTCTCTCTTTCCATCATCCCCCCTCTCTTTCCCTCTGTATCCCAGAACACAGCATGATAGAGTGACTCACCTCATCTGGCTCAGGGCTGGGCTGTGTATAGATCTGTGGTGGTGATGATACTGACAGTTTCTCTATCTATTCTGAGCCTACAGACAGTCTCTGAAGTAGGAAGGTAAGCCTGACCTCCGAGCACATCTCCCTTAGGTGAAATCAGCTGAGTCTGACTGACTTTGGTACAGCCCAGCTCCACTGTTCCCTCCTAGACTTAGCTGGACTGTACAATCTGTTTCTTTTCACCTTAGTTGGGTTAAATCTGACTCTTGGCCTGAACGTCAGGGCTGAAGTAGGGAACATGTAGGCTAGGCTAGTCTCTCTGGCTGGTGGTGCCAGACTGTCGTGGAGCTAAACTGGCTTCAGAGTCCAATCTCACAGAATGATCTAATCATCACTGTCCTGTCTCTATCTGTCAGCAGCAGCTCAGACATCAAAGCGGAGAGGAGAGGGATCAACCCAACACAGTAGGGCAGGAGACCAGTGGTGTGAATTAAACTTGAGTCAGTATCAGTCAGAATAGGGAACAGGAATGTCAATGGTCATAAATGAGATCACTCCACTTTTAAGCCATCCTCTAAGCCTCCTCTATAGGCTCGGACTGGCTACTGATATCATGTAGGCTAGATGTTGACTTGTTCCAAGTAGGCCTACAATTAATGGGGATTGCCTCGGCTATGTGTGGTTGTGGAGAATGTGTATAGTGCCTACTGCATAGGCTAACAGTGGAAAGAGGAAGAGGGTAACATGAGGACAGACAGCTGAAAGTATGTGCTGTCAGCTGTATTGACTGTTGTGTGTTTTCAACATTTCCCTCTCAGCCCAGCACTGTTATAAGGGATCTCTTGGAAAGATACAACATTGACCTTGTCTGGATATATATATCAGGCTATCTTCCATCCAAAATATACAGTAAGGCCTGTTCTGCCTTTTACTCTATAGACAAGTAGGGCTGGAATTGCCAGGGACCTGACGATACGATATTATCACAATACTTTGGTACCGATATGTATTGCGATTTGATACTGTGATTATATTGCGATTCAATGTTCCAAAGCTTCCAAGCTATCAAGGAAAAATACTGGCGTTTTGGTACAGGGACAGCCAACTAGCACAAAAATAATATTGCGACATTGTCAAAACGATACGATATATCGTCAAAAATAATATCCTGATATGTAACTCAAAAAATGTTTACCCATCTCTAGAGACAAGGGGTAGCTGGTTCGGCTATGAAACACCTTAACTGGAGTGTGTCTCTCTGTACTGTGTCTCTGTAGCTTTCCTTTCAGTTGATGAAATACAGCCTGGCACACAGAAATAAAGTAGTGACTCAACATATGGTTGTTATTCCATATGACTGGTTCTCATTCATGGCTCATTTAATTCAATCCATCATGTACATGTCACTGTAAGATCTCATACGGTCGTTCAGTCTCCCTCCAACCCTAACCTCCCACTCTCTTTCTCCCTATCTCTCCATCTCTCTCTCAGGACCAGTTTGAAAACCTTGACAAGCACACTCAATGGGGGATCGACTTCCTAGAGAGGTATTCAAAGTTTGTCAAGGAAAGGCTGGAGATCGAACAGACATATGCAAAACAGTTGAGGTAAAACCATATTCAAACTCCCTGGCCCACTGATTTTGATCTTTCAATTCCATGGAACTGTTTTGAGGTGTTTTGCGTACATTGAATAATTAATTGACGAGTACGCCTATTCTGTGTTATACATGCATATTAGACATTAGTAGTTCTGTATATTAACCTTCAGTATGTTCATCATGTTATATCAAAGTGCTAGATAATGAAACATCAGTACGATTCATTATGAAATGATGTGATTGGATCTGTTTTAATGAATATCTGAGAACATCAGTACGACCACTCTGCCTGAACAATAGGGGCCACTCAGCCCAATCAGACATGGTTGTGCTGCCATGAATTGATTTTGGTGGGCCACAAATCAATATAATAGGCTTAGCCACAGAACAAATGGATTTGTAGGAGGTGGCTCCTGACCAGTCTCTAGACAGTAGAGGAGTAGGGCCTACAGATCTATACCCACTATATGCAATTGGATTACTTTCTCAAGTCTGTATCCTTCCTGACATCCATGTGTTATCTTTTGGAGCAAATCTACCGATGAGCAAAACCCCTAACAAGGACTTCTAAAACTACATTGATTCTACCAGTTCTTGAATTAGAGTGAGACCACTCGTTTAACAAGATTAAGCTGGGAATAGGAAGATGTAGGCTCTGGTTAGTAAACCATAGGTGACCACTCACTGAAACTGCCCACACACACATTTGGCTCATATGATGTCACCATGACATGATGGGGTTAAACTTCACACCTGTTTCCTGCTTAATCCTCCCCTCTACTCTGAGCTACTGCCATGGCTGAGAGAGCATTACGCTCAGTCTCCTTTCCTCTCACGTGGTCACTTTTATTAGACTGGTTTGTTTTCCCAAAGAAAAGCCATATGGAAAAAAGGAGGTTGTGTCAATGCTAACACATTTAGTTGTATGTATGTATTTTGTACCTGTGTGTAACTGGTACCACATCCCATATCAGATGCCATAAGCGCTAACATTCTAGCCAACATAAAAGGCAACCTGCCATAAATATCTCTGTTAGTAAGATTGACAAACAACATTATATCAGCAGTGTGCTGTCACCGCACAAGGGAATGTAATATTATTCCTAGTATTTCCCAGCATCCGTGCTACACCATCTGGCTGTGTGTGTTGGTGTGTTCCTCCACTTAGCCCAGTCCCCCTGAAGCTATGTCATCACTGCTGCCTGGCCTGCGGGATGGTAATGTAGAGGGCTCCAGCTGTTGCCTCTGCAACCCCCAGGAGGCTTTACCCCCCCCCCCCCCTTGAGGTGTTGCCTAGTGACAACACTGCCGCTGACCAAGTCCCCCCACAGGCTCCTTAGCATGTCATGAGCCACCTACTGTAGCCCCTCAGTAAGACAAGCACCATGTGTAACCCAGTGAATAATTTAACCAGCTATGATTTATGGGCTGAAAATGAGGAGCTCCTGATTTATCCCTTATTCATTCTTAAAACGTGCGTTACTTAAGTGATAATGCCCGAGAAGATGGTGTTTGTTGGATATATTGGCACGGTGTTCGTCGAGGTTCGACAAACCGTGCCAATATATCCAACAAACACCGGCTTCGAGGGCATTATCACTTTTATACAACGGGTTACCAACATATTAAAATAATGATTGACACATTTTCATTAACGTTATTTTTATCAATTTATTCGTACTATTTCATTCATCCACAAGATATAGTCCCGACACAAATCTAGGGTTGCTAGAGACGCGACCCAGTCATTGGTTATTTTTGTTCTGTATCTATGGACGCGACCCAGTCGTTCGTTCTAAATGTTCCATTGCCATACTGGCTGGCAACGTTATTATCCCTTGCTTGCTAGCTAGCCAACTACGGCTAACTTACAGTTACGTCAAAAAAATTCAGCCATAATAACAGCCAGCAAAGTAGCTGCATTTGTTTAAGCTGTTTTTCTAGTGACATTTATTTGGATACATCCATAACAATGAGCTAATGAGGCGCGATTTCGCCTGGCATAGAGAATGTGCTCACTCGTCAGGACACTGTTGTTCAGAGGAGCTAGCCAACAACACAGCTACAGTAACACAATCACTTCAAACTGAACCTGGAAAGACTGCACATTAGCTGCATTTCGTTTTACCTTTTTTCAATTGACATTTTTTTTGTATATCCATAAAAGTTATTCCAACTGATTAATGATTTCGACTGGCTGAGAAACGCTGCCTGCCTTTCTGTCTCATTCCAGTCAGGCACTTAATAAACTTGATCTCCACTATAAAAAGCATCTAGACATTATCTCACATTTTCTTATAGACTACATTTAATTTTCAACAGTGGAGATTTGTATAAACCTTGCTGTCTGTCTCTCCGACATTTGCAACATTGTTTCAATATTCAAATTCGATCTCCTGCTGTCCCATAGTATTGAACGTGTCGGGACGAGACAGAAAGGCAGGCAGCATTTGTCAGCCAGTCGAAATCATGAATCAGCTAGCATAATTTTTTTTGATATATACTTTTTTTTTTGAGAAAAGGTACAACGAAACGCAGCTAATGTGCAGTCTTTCCAGCTTCAGTTTGAAGTGATTGTGTTACTGTAGCTGTGTTGTTGGCTAGCTCCTCTGAACAACAGTGTCCTGACGAGTGAGCACATTCTCTATGCCAGGCGAAATCGCGCCTCATTAGCTCATTGTTATGGATGTATCCAAATAAACAAAAATAACCAACTACTGGGTCGCGTCTCTAGCAACCCTAGATTTGTGTCGGGACTATATCTTGTAGAAGGATTTAATAGTACGAATAAATAGTGTTGTATAAAGGTGATAATGCCCTCGAAGCCGGTGTTTGTTGGATATATTGGCACGGTTTGTCGGCCCTCGACAAACCCCCGTGCCAATATATCCAACAAACACCGGCTTCGAGGGCATTATCACTTAAATAGACACCGGCTGGAATGCGGTTTTAACCAATAAGCATTCAGGATTAGACCCACCCGTTGTATAAACGCTGATAGGCTACACGCGGTGGGTGGAACGAGTGTCTTCTACAATTTCTGTAGAGGAATTTCTCCCCTCTCACTGACTCCCTGGACAGTCACTCTGTTCAGGTACAGTGCCTAGTGAAAGTATACACAGCTCTTGCACAGTCTTCACATTTTGCTGCCTTAAAATGAAATACAAAACGTGATTTCAATTGTTTGTCTTTTTTTTTGTGGATAAATGTTGCCCTAAGAGTTGTTCAAAGTTGCTAGAATCTTATTCAAAATTATTCAGAGCTGTAATGGCTGCCAAAGGTGCTTCCACCAAGTATTACCTCTGGGGTGTGAAGATGGATACAAAATCAAGACATGTTTTTTTATTTTGTATTAATTTGCAACATTTTCAATAACTTTTCTTCCACTTTGAAAATGTGGAGTAGGTTGTGAAGATTGGTAGGAAAATTCCCTTTTTGGATTTAATTTTGAAGGTCCAATGCAGAGGTTTTTATCTCAATATCAAATCATTTATGGGGAACAATTAAGTACCTTACTGTGATTGTTTTAAATTAAAATGATCAAAAATAGCTTGTTAAAAAAAAAAAGTGGGTGAGGGGAAAACAGAACATTTGCTGTTATTGGCAGAGAGGTTTGGAACTCCCTTATTGATCTGTTAATTTACCACATGGTGATGTCACCATGGAAGCCCAAAACTGCTTCCCACCAAAACAGGCTGACATTTCAGGTGGTCTTTTCAAACAGCTCTTACACTAAAAGGGCGCTGACATTTCAGGTGGTCTTTTCAAACAGCTCTTACACTAAAAGGGCATTTTAGTATAATTTTCACAATTTCACAGTATTATTCCAACCTCAGTGTGGAAATATATATAAAACATAGGAAAATCATGTTTTTGACTGCACTGGGCCTTTTTAAGGTAGCAAAATGTGAAGACTGTACAAGGGTGTGTAGACTTTCACTAGCGACTGTATTGTTCTGTGTAATTCATGGAGAGGCACCAGACCAGGCTGATGTTTCTCAGTCTGTGTGTGGGGAGCTACTCCCCTGGCCCCCTGCTCCCCAGGACAGGGAAACAGAGTGCTGGGTTCAGTGGAGACTGGAGAGGGGGGAGGGGGAAAGACGGGTCTCTGGATTCCTCCTCCATTCATCCCTGAAGAGCAATTGGAGCCAGAGCGTTTTATGTACTGCATGCCTGAAGAGCACCACAGCATAGCACTGTACTACAGGAGCATCTCTCCAGAGGGACTACTTTATCAAAGAGAACGAGGGACTACTTTATCAAAGAGAACCATGCCTTTGTGTTGCTCCTGGGAACAACAGATGAGAGCGCAGGAATATCACACTGTGCCAGTTTAGCTGTGTCTGTCTGACCAACTTTATCTAGTATCTCTGTCTCAGTGGAGAATCTGACTGACGGAAATTAACTGAGCTATCTAATCTCTGTCTCTGAACGTCTGTCTCCTCTCACCTCTCACCTCTCAGGAACCTGGTGAAGAAGTACTGTCCCAAGCGCTCCAAAGACGATGAACCTAGGTGAGTAGAGTAGACCTAGTTTCATTAAATAGTTAACCCATGAGCGGTATCCGCTTTACACCACACACACATGGCCTTCCCACTAGACCTGCCACCAACAAACACGGGCTGCCATGGCAACCCAGCACTTTTAAAGGTTTAATTGCTTCCATAGAATAGAGTAAGAGAGTTAGAGCTGTGAAGGATATCTGGCTCTGACGTATGGTCACAGTGCTTGGCCACTCCACGGTGACATTATTGGCTGCTAATGCACAGGAATGATCTCAAAAGAGAGGGCTGGGGGGGGAGGGGGAGAGCGATAGAGGCACAGAGAGAGAGAGACGGGGGTACAGCGAGAGAGAGAGGGGCACAGCGAGAGAGAAAGAGAGAGAGCGAAAGAGAGGCACAGTGAAAACAATGTACTGAGCAAATGTCAAATTGGCTTTTTGCCAAATTACCGTACGACAGACCACGTATTCACCCTGCACACCCTAATTGACAAACAAACAAACCAAAACAAAGGCAAAGTCTTCTCATGCTTTGTTGATTTCAAAAGCTTTTGACTCAATTTGGCATGAGGGTCTGCTATACAAATTGATGGAAAGTGGGGTTGGGGGAAAAATATACGACATTATAAAATCCATGTACACAAACAACAAGTGTGCGGTTAAATTGGGCAAAAAACACACACATTTCTTTCCACAGGGCTGTGGGGTGAGACAGGGATGCAGTTTAAGCCCCACCCTCTTCAACATATACAGTGAGGGAAAAAAGTATTTGATCCCCTGCTGATTTTATACATTTGCCCACTGACAAAGAAATGATCAGTCTATAATTTTAATAGTAGGTTTATTTGAACAGTGAGAGACAGAATAACAACAAAAGAATCCAGAAAAACGCATGTCAAAAATGTTATAAATTGATTTGCATTTTAATGAGGGAAATAAGTATTTGACCCCCTCTCAATCAGAAAGATTTCTGGCTCCCAGGTGTCTTTTATACAGGTAACGAGCTGAGATTAGGAGCACACTCTTAAAGGGAGTGCTCCTAATCTCAGCTTGTTACCTGTATAAAAGACACCTGTCCACAGAAGCAATCAATCAATCAGATTCCAAAATCTGCACCATGGCCAAGACCAAAGAGCTCTCCAAGGATGTCAGGGACAAGATTGTAGACCTACACAAGGCTGGAATGGGCTACAAGACCATCGCCAAGCAGCTTGGTGAGAAGGTGACAACAGTTGGTGCGATTATTCGCAAATGGAAGAAACACAAAATAACTGTCAATGTCCCTCTGCCTGGGGCTCCATGCAAGATCTCACCTCGTGGAGTTGCAAGGATCATGAGAACGGTGAGGAATCAGCCCAGAACTACACGGGAGGATCTTGTCAATGATCTCAAGGCAGCTGGGACCATAGTCACCAAGAAAACAATTGGTAACACACTACGCCGTGAAGGACTGAAATCCTGCAACGCCCGCAGGGTCCCCCTGCTCAAGAAAGCACATATACAGCCCCGTCTGAAGTTTGCCAATGAACATCTGAATGATTCAGAGGAGAACTGGGTGAAAGTGTTGTGGTCAGATGAGACCAAAATCGAGCTCTTTGGCATCAACTCAACTCGCTGTGTTTGGAGGAGGAGGAATGCTGCCTATGACCCCAAGAACACCATCCCCACCGTCAAACATGGAGGTGGAAACATTATGCTTTGGGGGTGTTTTTCTGCTAAGGGGACAGGACAACTTCACCGCATCAAAGGGACGATGGACGGGGCCATGTACCGTCAAATCTTGGGTAAAAACCTCCTTCCCTCAGCCAGGGCATTGAAAATGGGTCATGGATGGGTATTCCAGCATGACAATGACCCAAAACACACGGCCAAGGCAACAAAGGAGTGGCTCAAGAAGAAGCACATTAAGGTCCTGGAGTGGCCTATCCATTCTCCAGACCTTAATCCCATAGAAAATCTGTGGAGTGAGCTGAAGGTTCGAGTTGCCAAACGTCAGCCTCGAAACCTTAATGACTTGGAGAAGATCTGCAAAGAGTAGTGGGACAAAATCCCTCCTGAGATGTGTGCAAACCTGGTGGCCAACTACAAGAAACGTCTGACCTCTGTGATTTCCAACAAGGGTTTTGCCACCAAGTACTAAGTCATGTTTTGCAGAGGGGTGAAATACTTATTTTCCCTCATTAAAATGCAAATTAATGTATACAATTTTTGACATGCGCTTTTCTGGATTTTTTTGTTGTTATTCTGTCTCTCACTGTTCAAATAAACCTGCCATTAAAATTATAGACTGATCATGTCTTTGTCAGTGGGAAAACGTACAAAATCAGCAGGGGATCAAATACTTTTTTCCCTCACTGTATATCAACGAATTGGCAAGGGCACTAGAACAGTCTGCAGCACCCGGCCTCACCCTACTAGAAACTGAAGTAAAATGTCTGTTTGCTGATGATCTGGTGCTTCTGTCACCAACCAAGGAGGGCCTACAGCAGCACCTAGATCTTCGTCACAGATTCGGCCATAACTAATGATGGTGTTCCAAAAAAGGTCCAGTTGCCAGGACCACAAATACAAATTCTATCTAGACACCGTTGCCCTAGAGCACACAAAAAACTATGCATACCTCGGCCTAAACATCAGCGCCACAGGTAACCTCCACAAAGCTGTGAACGATCTGAGAGACAAGGCAAGAAGGGCCTTCTATGCCATCAAAAGGAACATAAAACTTGGCATACCAATTAGGATCTGGCTAAAAATACTTCAATCAGTTACAGAACCCATTACCCTTTTATGGTTGTGAGGTCTGGGGTCCGCTCACCAACCAATAATTCACAAAATGGGACAAACACCAAATTGAGACTCTGCATGCAGAATTCTGCAAAAATATCCTCAGTGTACAACGTATAACACCAAATAATGCATGCAGAGCAGAATTAGGCCAATACCCGCTAATTATCAAAATCCAGAAAAGAGCCGTTAAATTCTATAACCACCTTAAAGGAAGCGATTCCCAAACCTTCCATTACAAATACATCACCTACAGAGAAATGAATCTGGAGAAGAGTCCCCTAAGCAAGCTGGTCCTGGGGCACTGTTCACAAACACAAACAGACCCCACAGAGCCCCAGGACAGCAACATAATTAGGCCCAACCAAATCATGAGAAAACAAAAAGAGAATTACTTGACACATTGGAAAGAATTAACAAAAGAAACAGAGCAAACTAGAATTCTATTTGGCCCTAAACTGAGAGTACACAGTGGCAGAAAACCTGACCACTGTAACTGACCCAAACTTAAGGAAAGCTTTGACTATGTACAGACTCAGTGAGCATAGCCTTGCTATTGAGAAAGGCCGCCTTAGGCAGACTTGGCTCTCAAGAGAAGACAGGCTATGTGCACACTGCCCACAAAATGAAGTGGAAACTGAGCTGCACTTCCTGACCTCCTGCCAAATGTATGACCATATTAGAGACATATATTTCCCTCAGATTACACAGACCCTCAAAGAATTAAAAAACAAACCCAATTTTGATAAACTCTCATATCTATTGGGTGAAATACCACCGGGTGCCATCACAGCAGCAAGATTTGTGACCTGTTGCCACAAGAAAAGGGCAACCAGTGAAGAACAAACACCATTATAACCCATATTTATGTTTATTTATTTTCCCTTTTGTACTTTAACTATTTGCACATAATGACATTTGAAATGTATTTTCTTTTAGAACTTTTGTGAGTGTAATGTTTATTGTTGTTTATTATCTATTTCACTTGCTTTGGCAATGTAAACATATGTTTCCCAAGCCAATAAAGCCCTTAAATTGAATTGAATTGAGAGAGAGGCGCAGAGAGAGAGAGAGAGAGGCGCAGAGAGAGAGAGAGAGCGAGGGAGAGGCGCAGAGAGAGGGAGAGAGAGGCGCAGAGAGAGAGAGAGAGAGAGGGAGAGGCGCAGAGAGAGGGAGAGGCGCAGAGAGAGGGAGAGGCGCAGAGAGAGAGAGAGGCGCAGAGAGGGAGAGAGAGCTTCCTTTAGCCTCACAGCACTGATATTTACAGGGGACATATTTAGGACAGGCCATGGTTGGGACAACACCCTCTGAATTCTCTGAAACCATTCCCCTAATGAATTACATTATCCCTGCATAATTTGGCCCTGTGTCCTAACTCCTAACACTGGTGCTGTAACAGGACAGGGAGAGGATGGGTGGAGGGAGGGAGTGGGGCCCCTGGGGCCCTCTAAGGGATACATAACATATGTCGCGGTCTCTCCTTCCGTGGTCCTTCCTCAATGGATGTGTGTGGGGGATGGAGGTTTGGGAGAATTCTAATAAAGTAAGATGGTAACGTCCCTAAGGCGGAGGTTGGCCTGTTTTCAATCTCAACACAGAGGCCAGTGTTATTGGACTTCCAGCTCCCACTAGGCGTCCTCCTCTGTCTGTGTGGTACACTCAGAGCCTAAATCCAGACTAGTACTATATTATAGATGTGGCCTTAACCACTGCTATCTAAGGGGTTCACAGCATGGATCTCTCTTTCGTTCTATCCTTACAAAGTTATCTTGCTAATACCCTGGTTTTCTGTACCCTAGGGCCGAGGCCAGTATACATGCTTAGATTAAGTGTTAAGTACCCTGACCTGTCCTTTGTTCAGGTTCTCGTCGTGCGTGTCGTTCTACTCCATCCTGAACGAGCTGAATGACTATGCGGGGCAGAGGGAGGTGGTGGCCGAGGAGATGGGACACAAGGTGTATGGGGAACTGATGAGGTATTCACAGGACCTCAAGTCAGAGAGGAAACAGGTGAGTGGCTTTACTGGTAGTGGTACACTAATCCCTGGTAGAACGGAATTACGGGCCTTCATTATGTACAGTTTGGTTATTTTGTTTACGCTGTAGTGAGTGCGTTATAAATGTGTGTATTGAGATCCTCCTGTTCATGTGTATGTGTGTTGATTTGTATGTTTGTGTGTGTTGACTCCACAGCACCTCCAGGAGGGCAGGAAGGCCCAGCAGTATCTGGACCAGTGTTGGAAACAGATGGACAATGTGAGTGTGTGAGAGGAGGGAGGGAAGGAGAGAAAGGAGGGATAGAGGGAGGGCCACGGTAGCACAAAGGGGACAGGGAAGGCCCCTTGCAGGTTAGAGGGAGGGTGTGACACATGGACCTCCAGCAGGGACCTGCTCCCCTCCGCCGACTGCCAGACTCCTAGTCCTGCTGGGCCACATGCAAGAGAGGGCCAATCTCCACTTATCTACACAGTGCGCACATACACACACATACACTCACCGCACATTTAAAATAGTGCGTACACATAAACACACTCACACACACAGGAAGATGCATGCATAAAAAAAGCAAGCGGGCGGGCACACACACACACTTTACGAGAGGAGCATTCCTGCATTTCAGGCCTTTTCAGTCTGCGAGGCTGGATCATTTTTGCAGCTTGTATGATTGCAGCCAGCTACAGCTTAATCTCACATTGAGAATGGCAGTGTTGTAATGCCTTAGGTATTCCTCTTTGTCACATAATGCAACACAGATGTTCTGGCAGGAGGAAAGCATATATGCATTTTTTTGGGGTTTTGTTATCACTACTGCCTGTTAATTTACCATGTACATAGTGCTACTATCCTATCTATGGCCTGTAGAGATAGAACCGGGTTGCAGGATTGACTATTGCTTTTGAGAAGAAGTCAATATGTCTTGACTAGTAATCTCAATCTCCCATTTGACTTTCTTAGAGCAAAAAGAAGTTTGAGCGGGAGTGCAAGGAGGCAGAGAAATCACAGATGAACTACGACCGGTTAGACAACGACATCAACGCCACCAAGTCAGAGGTAGAAAAAGTAAGTCTTGACCTGGCTTGAGCCATGACATGTACACTACCTACACCCATACACCTCGGAGGTTGTCATTTGCTGTGTAAATTGAGTGGTCCTGAATTCTCCCTCTTGTCCATTGCAGGCAAAGTCCCAGTTGTACCTGCGCACACACTCTGCAGACGAGAGTAAGAATGAGTACGCTGCTCAGCTGCAGAACTTTAACGGGGAGCAGTGGAAACATTTCAACGTGGCCATTCCACAGATATTCAAGGTAAGCCACAGCCAGCCATTCTCCTCCAGGCTCCAACTTCTGTCTCATCCCCGATTGGCATGACAGATATCTTTGCTGTGATTGCCTAACAGGAAATCAAAAGGTCAGAGGTCATTGTGTGTTTTCCGACCTCTCCAGAACCTGCAGGACATGGACGAGAGGCGGACAGTGAAGCTGGGAGAGACGTACCGGAGCTTTGCCGACGTGGAGCGCAGAGTCGTCCCCATCATCGCCAAGTGTCTGGAGGGCATGGTGACTGCTGCCAAGGCTGTGGACCAACGCAAGGTGGGTCTGGAGAAAGGTGCTATATAGCATAGTGCCCTATAGTTTGGGGCAGGGTGTGCACAAGACTATCCTTTAGCACAGGGCACGGAGCGGAGGCAGCACGTGGCATGGGTGGAGCAGGACCAGGACCAATAGTTAGTCATCCACCCAGCAGCCAGGCCAGCGGTGAGGCAATTGCTCCCTGGGCTCTATTAAAGCCAGCCTCGGGCATCAGCCTCCTCCAGTGTTTATGTGGCTGGCTGGTACTGGCAGGCAGAACCTCCTCTCTCCTCCTCACCCACAGGACTACATACAGCCTGGCTGTTGCTGCTGTTGGAAGCAGCTGAGCAGAGCTGCTCCCAACTCTGTGTGACATGTTTTCATTTGATTCTTATTGATGCACACAACGCGTGGTTTCCACCAGGGGCTGTACTGTACACTGTGGACATGGTGTCCCAGAAAACATCATTTTAAAGAAATGTCAGTCTGTAATGTTTGATGTTCACTATCATACAGTCTCACTCTCTTTCTCTCGTGTCTCTTACAGGACTCAGCGATTGTAGTGGAGTCGTTTAAGTCAGGCTTTGAGCCTCCGGGGGACTACCCATTTGAGGACTACAGTCAGAACCTCTCCCGGACGGGCTCAGACAACACCATCAGCACCCCCAAGAACGAGGTGGGGGTCAAGCCAGACCCCAAACACTCCATCAGCAAGACGGCCAAGAACAAACTGTGGCTCTTTGGGAAAAAGCCCAAGGTGAGAGATCCATCATCACCTAATACTAACACATTCTCATTGTTTCAGTGTTAAATAACTTTTATTTCTCTTTCTATGTTTTTCTATCATAAGAGTGCACTGGTAGGTTTATACCACATTCGCCTAACACCCTTTTTATTGACTTACAGTAGCTGTGTTTTGTTACAGTCACCTAAATCTTACATTCAATCACTACACTTTGACCTACCAAAGGCCAAACCGTCTGTCTGTAAATCTATAACATTTTTTTCGGTTTTTGTGTTAGTGGCTCACCATTTCAAATGACTTGTCTAGTCCATTGAAAGGGTTGTTGGTGCTCATATTGACTCTGATTTGCCTGCTGTTGTTTTGTCATGTCCATTCTTGTCTCTCACCTGAGGTTCTCTCAAATGTCATCTTGCGTAACCTGAGTTTCTCCTGCTGATTTGTTTTGTGGGATAATACGTTGGATAAACACTTGTTTACCACTTATATAGAAACAACACCTTGAGTTTATGTTCAATCATTACAATATGCTCCATGTTTTGAAAGTTGGGAGGTTGATCACCCCTTTTTTGTTGTCCCCGTCTCCCCCCTCTTCTCCTCCCCCCCACCGCCCGACCTGGCTGTCGCCAGTCACTCTGTCTACTCAATTTGCCAGTGACCCCATAGCTTTGTCTGTCTGAAATGAGAACGGTCAAACCCAGGATAGTGTCTTTCAGGGGTCTTAAACGAAGGGTAAGGCTAAGAGCATGTCAGTGTGTTTGGGTTTGCAGTGAGTTACCTTTTTTCTCTCTCTCTCTCTCTCTCTCCCTTCTCACCTTCTCTTCTCTCTGGTTTTGAATCAGGTAGTTTTTCACTAGTATGTTGAAATCACAGGATTCAAATGCCATGATTGAGTGTGTTGTGTGTTGTGTGTAGGAAGCGATATTGAAGCTGTAGGTGGTTTATGGATAGGAGGCAGTGGTGGTGACATGTCGATGTGACATGAAGGTCAACTGTACCTCGTCATGAGCCAGCCAAAATACTGTATGATGGCTACACAGTCTAATGAATGTCACAAGGTGGTATTCCTGTGCCAGACCATTGATTGTGTGTCACCCCTGTGTGTCTGTCATTGGTTTCTGGCTGAAGGACTTGGTTTAATTTCCTTAATGGATGGCTGAGGTGATTCATGGTGCTTCTGCAGTAAAGAGACAGACTTCCTGGAAACAACCCTCTCTCTGTGCTCTAAATGGCATCACATCATCTAAAAATGGCTTTTAAGATGTCAACTAGTTTTTAGTGGAAATAAAAGTATATCTTGAGAACAGTGTATTCTCCTTGGAGGATAGCCTTTCCGATACATGATACAGCACATTATATGCAGCATCAAGATATCCATTCAGTCAATTAATTTAAATAACACAGATTATGTAACATTGTGACGAGGATAACTTCACCCAGATTGACACACTAAATGTGCTCATCAGATTGTGCCTACCTTTGTCCTTAACAATTTTGGGTAACTTTGTTCCCAAGAGAAAATAGTCACATCCTTGTGATAGTGTGTTGCTCTGCTGTTAGTTACCATAGTAACCTACATGAGCCACATACATGTTGACAACCATTCAAACCTTTTTTGTATTTTCTTCTATTGGTTTATTTGAACCAAAACTTACACAGTGGTCAGTGAAGGTGAGTGGTGTGATGTCTTGACTGCCATAGCTAGTTGTGCATATGTGTCCCATCTTGTGGAGTTCTATAGCACAAGTCTAGTGTTACAGACAGTTCTTGAGTGAGGTTTTCAAACCTATTCTTTCCCTGGACTCTCCTAGTGTTATTCTCTTAGGTTCTTGCTGTGAGAAGGTTTCTAGATGAATGACTGTCATTGTGACTAGACAGTGTACTGATGTGATTTCAGGCTCCATCACTGGAGGACTTCAGCCATCTGCCTCCAGAACAGAGACGCAAGAGGCTCCAGGCTAGGATAGACGAGCTCAGCAAAGAACTACAGAAAGAAGTGGACCAAAGGTAGGCCATGGGAACACTTTAACACTGCATTCTGTCTTTTATATTGTCCATGTTTCTGCTCCGTTAGTATTTCAGTGTCATTTGTTAAGTTGTTTATGTACAATGTGT
Organism: Coregonus clupeaformis; assembly: GCF_020615455.1. Lineage (NCBI taxonomy): Eukaryota > Metazoa > Chordata > Actinopteri > Salmoniformes > Salmonidae > Coregonus > Coregonus clupeaformis. The sequence continues at coordinate 41,799,861 of NC_059211.1, read as the reverse complement.
TCACATTGTGACTGTGTCTGTGTATCCAGAGATGCACTGAACAAGATGAAGGATGTCTATGAGAAGAACCCTCAGATGGGCGACCCCCAGAGTCTCCAGCCCAAGATCTCAGAGACCATGTGCAACATGGAGAAACTGCGCTCCGAGATCCACAAGAATGAGGTATGTCTTCCCAGCCAAGAGCCCTGGAGCCCCAGCCAGAGAGAGGAGGGGAATGGAGGGGAGCCTTCACAGCACATCTGGAGACATAGTGACGGGGCTGAGGATTACTGTGCTGAGTTATCCCCCTCTGGAGGATGACTATATGCACTGCTTCTCTTTGTCAACAGCACACTGGGTAGAACAGGATATGACTGCCAGAGGATGTGAGCTGAGCGGAGTGTGCCCAATTTGACTGGAGCACGGAACGAGATTCCCAAAGGCTGGAGCGTCGGCCTTCTCGCCCGCTCCAGTAGCGCTCACTTCACCAGCTCAGGGCATGCCCGGCCCAGCATGCATTTGTAGTCTACTTGTGTGGTGCTATAGCCCCTTGCTTTAGCTACTGTCATGGAGTTTGCTAAATATTTTCATAAAGAAACTGATAAAACACACATGTGCTAAATCAAGGTGACTTACAACGATGAGGACCAAGCGCAAGAGAGGAAGTGTGGTGATGTAGTGTCCATAACTAAATAATCATTGTGGAATCTGAAAAGACACGTATCCCGAAAGCATGATGGTGTACTTACTACATGCACATGCTAAAATAAAGGAACGAGGTGGGTAGATAACTGTGTCATTGTAGCAATGTATTTATAAACTAAAAATCAGATCTCTTAAACGTTTTGTTCATTTTTGTTCTATTACAGTGGGGGAAAAAAGTATTTAGTCAGCCACCAATTGTGCAAGTTCTCCCACTTAAAAAGATGAGAGAGGCCTGTAATTTTCATCATAGGTACACGTCAACTATGACAGACAAATTGTGGAAAAAAAATCCAGAAAATCACATTGTAGGATTTTTTATGAATTTATTTGCAAATTATGGTGGAAAATAAGTATTTGGTCACCTACAAACAAGCAAGATTTCTGGCTCTCACAGACCTGTAACTTCTTCTTTAAGAGGCTCCTCTGTCCTCCACTCGTTACCTGTATTAATGGCACCTGTTTGAACTTGTTATCAGTATAAAAGACACCTGTCCACAACCTCAAACAGTCACACTCCAAACTCCACTATGGCCAAGACCAAAGAGCTGTCAAAGGACACCAGAAACAAAATTGTAGACCTGCACCAGGCTGGGAAGACTGAATCTGCAATAGGTAAGCAGCTTGGTTTGAAGAAATCAACTGTGGGAGCAATTATTAGGAAATGGAAGACATACAAAACCACTGATAATCTCCCTCGATCTGGGGCTCCACGCAAGATCTCACCCCGTGGGGTCAAAATGATCACAAGAACGGTGAGCAAAAATCCCAGAACCACACGGGGGGGACCTAGTGAATGACCTGCAGAGAGCTGGGACCAAAGTAACAAAGCCTACCATCAGTAACACACTACGCCGCCAGGGACTCAAATCCTGCAGTGCCAGACGTGTCCCCCTGCTTAAGCCAGTACATGTCCAGGCCCGTCTGAAGTTTGCTAGAGTGCATTTGGATGATCCAGAAGAGGATTGGGAGAATGTCATATGGTCAGATGAAACCAAAATATAACTTTTTGGTAAAAACTCAACTCGTCGTGTTTGGAGGACAAAGAATGCTGAGTTGCATCCAAAGAACACCATACCTACTGTGACGCATGGGGGTGGAAACATCATGCTTTGGGGCTGTTTTTCTGCAAAGGGACCAGGACGACTGATCCGTCTAAAGGAAAGAATGAATGGGGCCATGTATCGTGAGATTTTGAGTGAAAACCTCCTTCCATCAGCAAGGGCATTGAAGATGAAACGTGGCTGGGTCTTTCAGCATGACAATGATCCCAAACACACCGCCCGGGCAACGAAGGAGTGGCTTCGTAAGAAGCATTTCAAGGTCCTGGAGTGGCCTAGCCAGTCTCCAGATCTCAACCCCATAGAACATCTTTGGAGGGAGTTGAAAGTCTGTGTTGCCCAGCGACAGCCCCAAAACATCACTGCTCTAGAGGAGATCTGCATGGAGGAATGGGCCAAAATACCAGCAACAGTGTGTGAAAACCTTGTGAAGACTTACAGAAAACGTTTGACCTGTGTCATTGCCAACAAAGGGTATATAACAAAGTATTGACAAACTTTTGTTATTGACCAAATACTTATTTTCACCATAATTTGCAAATAAATTCATAAAAAATCCTACAATGTGATTTTCTGGAAAAAAATTCCTCATTTTGTCTGTCATAGTTGACGTGTACCTATGATGTAAATTACAGGCCTCTCTCATCTTTTTAAGTGGGAGAACTTGCACAATTGGTGGCTGACTAAATACTTTTTTTCCCCCACTGTATCTATACAATAGACCATAATTGATTTTGGCCCAATAGGCCTGGCATATTCCCACTTTAAAGGAGCTTTCCCTTTTGATTGGGTTATTTTGCCTAAAAACCTTTAGGCCTACCTATAGAAAAAGAAAAAGCAACTCTGCATCTCTGCCCAGCCTGCCAAGAGTGGCCAAAAGGGGTGTTTAGCATCCCCAGTGGCTCTGCAAGTGTGGAGGGATATCCTCCGCTGCTGGCCTGCTCTCCAGGCACCATCGCATGAGCCTGAAGCCACAGACTGGCCAAACTCGTGTTTCTAAAAATAAATTCAAAGGCACTGTAGACTAAACCTAATAAGGCATTTTTTGTTTAATTTGTATTTAATTCTAAATAGTCACAGCCTATATGCGCAATTTATAGACTATAATGATTTAATACAACAAACTGTTGTTTAAATGCTGAGCCCTTTAGGTCCCTACCAGCCTAGTGTGTTGCACTCGCAAATGCTTCACAATGTATTTCTTTGTAGGCTATAACCTTGAAATAATTGAAATAATATAGCCTAAATAATTACTTTTAGGCTCCCTGTCTGGCTCCTGACCTATTAAGAGTGTTTATATGCTGTTTAATATGACATGTAGGCTATTTTAAATTATGAGCACTTCTTACATTCACCTTTTCCTGTTTATTAAAATACTTTTCATTCAAACTTATGGTTTGGTTTCAATACTTCAAAACCAAATGGTAGGTCCAGGTAGTCACAAAAATAGATGGGTGTTGGTTAAATTGTGATTTTAATGAATGGCGCGAATTTGGAGCAGCATTTTTTCCCCCTGTAAGCGCGGAGAGGTTTTTAGCGGAGAGGTTGGAAAGGACGGGGAGCAACACAAGCACCGCTCCATGAGCGATGTGCGGGATTTCCGACCGCTCAACTCCGCTCACATACTCTGATGACTGCTTAGATCTTCAGGGGGTTGCATCTACTACACTATATTGAAAGACTGGCTGAATGATGGCATATCAAGGATAGGAATGAGTGTATCCATCGTGGGGTTGTGAACAGCAGTATGACTGTTGTATGACTGATTCTCCCTTAAATTCCTTCTCTCTCTCTCTCACCTCACATACTCAGAGCTGGCTGTCAGAGGTGGAGGGGAAAGTGAGCACCAGAGGAGACCGAAGACCCAGTTCTGATGTCAACCATCACGCCCCCCATGGCAGAGAGAGGTCAGAGTGCACACAAACACACGAGGACTGGTATAGATACTATAATGCGTAGTAGAGGGAGTCATTGTAGTGAAACGGGTGCCCATGGGCCATAGCGTAAGTAGACAAAAATGCTAGATTCACCAGATGTCTTTGTATAGAAATAGAATGCCACACATTCTAGTTCTGTGTGTCTTAGAATACTTAACATGGGTGGAGTCGTAATTGTTTTCTGTAAACCAAGATGAGTCAGAAGGCTCAGTCACAGTCTGACTGGAGCAGAATCCTACAGCTTGCGACTCACAATGAGTTCAGTGAAAAGCGTGAGCTGGCACACACCCAAAAGAGTTAGTAGAGGTGCTGACTAACGTCGAGGGAACTGTAGGCTATAAAAATAAAGAGTTGCACACACTATATACACTGAGTGTACAAAACACTGAGTGTAACTTCTTTCCATGACATAGACTGACCAGATGAAATCCAGGTGAAAGCTATGATCCCTTATTGATGTCACCTGTTGAATCTACTTCAATCAGTGTAGATGAAGGGGAAGAGATGGTTAAAGAAGGATTTGTAAGCCTTGAGACAATTGAGACATGGATTGTGTTTGTGTGCCATTCAGAGGGTGAATGGGCAAGAAAAAAATGTAAACAAAACATTTAAGTGCCTTTGAACGGGGTGTGGCAGTTTGAGTGTGCCAAGAACTGCAACGCTGCTGGGTTTTTCACACTCTACCGTTTCCTGTGTGTATCAAGAATGGTCCACCACCCAAAGGACATCCAGACAACTTGACACAACTGTGGGAAGCAACATGGGCCAGCATCCCTGTGGAACGCTTTCAACACCCTGACGAATTGAGGCTGTTCTGAGGGTTAAAAGGGGGTGCAACTCAATATTAGGAAAGTGTTCCTAATGTTTTCTACACTCAGTGTATACGCTTCCGGTAATTTATTGGGTAAACCACCAACATTTCGGCATCATAGTACCTTCTTCAGGGTTACCATGAGTTCACCCATCTAAACCTAAGTGGCAGAGATGGCACTGACTCTCTCATCCATCCCTTCTCCTCTTCTCTCCACCCTCTCTTCTCCTCCTTCTCTCCACCCTCTCTTCTCCTCCTTCTCCTCTCTTCCTCCAGCCCTGAGGGCAGTTACACAGACGTCCCCAACCAGGAGCACCGCAGCCCCCCTCACCAGCCAGACCCCCGACAGGCCCACCAGCCAGACGAGTTTGATGATGAGTTTGACGATGACGACCCGCTCCCAGTCATTGGCCACTGCAAAGCACTCTACTCCTTTGACGGTACAGCACAGCAGAGCCAGTGGTGCTCTCTATGCATTTCACTGTCTCACTATGTGTAGTGACAGTAATAGTGGTGGGGTGGGTATTCTGACTAGCGATACGGACTCGAACACTGGAGCAGTATTTAGTATTTGCATGAATGTGAATATGAAATGTGATATGTGCTATTCCTGTACAGTGTGGTTCCTTCCCTGTGTGCTAACAGTATGTATCTGTTGTGCTGTGCTGTTGACCCCCAGGTCAGAACGAGGGTACGCTGTTGATGAAGGAGAACGAGGTGCTGTACATCATCGAGGAGGACAAGGGTGACGGCTGGACGCGAGCCAGGAAGCAGAGCGGAGAGGAGGGCTACGTGCCCACATCCTACGTGGAGATCACCATGGAGAAGAACAGCAAAGGTGCAGTCACCTACATCTGATCTGACCACCTGCATGGACTCCTCCTATATCATATCCCCTCTTCCTCCTCTGGGGAGTGCTGGTCAGAACAGCAGCCCCTCCTCTTTGTTCACTGTGTGAGCTCACGACAAACAAACACACCAGACATCCTGGTATTGTAGTGACCTCCCTGTACAGGAGCTCTGTATCAATTAATTAAGCCATGTGTGTCTGTAGGAGGATGTATCCATAGCCACGCTCTATGGCAAGGGGACTCCTCTCCCCTAAGGGCAGATTATTTTATTTAATATTTCAGAAGTGACTTGTTTTTAGTTCATGTGTCTTTTGTTTTTAGAAGGAGATGTTATAATGCTCTACTGGTTTTAAGATGCCACTGGGGACTCTTACTGATTTTACCCATTTGTATTGTCTATATATTATCAGCCATCTGTTGGGAGTCTCCTATGTTAAGTGCTCTGCTCCACCTATTAAGACAGGAATGCAGCTAAACAGTCCTGGTAAGGACTGGCCTGTTCTGTGCCTGTATGACTCATACCTCCCACTATGATACTATGCTTTAAGATAATTGTACACTCCTTCTCTCTTTGTGTGTGTGTGTCACAACAGTGGCACCCTCTGGTGGTCAGGGCTATATTACACCCAGAGGAGTAGTTCTACTGTCTTCTCTCTCTCTGTCCTAGTGGTGTGGGTGGTGGTGGGTGTCAGTGCTCTGTAGCCGGGTCAGTACAGTAACTTCTCTCTCTCTCCTGTTGGACTGCAGATTCCTGAGTGGAGCAGTGTGGCGAGGTCTTTGGTGGAGGGTACATGCAGTTGCTGAGTGGTGGAGCTAGTGGCAGACAGGGCTTGTCTTGGGCGGGCAGAGCAGGGGAGAGGAAGGGCTTGGCAGGTGTAGAGGCAGGTTGCATGTTTGCATGCACACATCCATGGCCATTAACATCATTCCATAGCAGCAGATAATCCTGAGGTAGTAGCTATGCCTCTATAGGAGGGGAGTGTTCTTCCTAAACTGTGTCCGTCTAACCACAGCACAGAGTAACCATCCAACTGAAACATAACAGTAAGAATCAGGGACCGGGGAGGGGTCTTAGAGCTAGCAGCTTACACCATCATCATTTATAATGAGAGAAAAGCAAGTAATGCACTACTACACTACTCCTACACTACTACTCACCTCTGTTGTATTTCCGCTCCGCAGACAACGCCCAGCACTAACAGCCTGTCTTGTTGTTGCGTTCTCATTCCATTGTTGGGAATGCCTGCCTGACTGTGCCACTCTCCTGTGGTCGCCCTACCTTAACACGCTTCAGCATGTCTGTAACATGAACTGTCATTCCTTCATATAGGACTGGCCATGATGAATGCAGCGTCTTGGATGTAACTCTGTGGTCGCTCCCGCCGCCCATTCATTCACTTCTAATCTTCCTGTATGTCTTCTTCATTCATCAACGTTTAGTTTTTTTGTGTGTGTCTTGTTTTTGTTCTGTGTTGATCGAAACGATCCTATCATGCTGTTGCGTGTTGAATGTCATCTCTGTCATGCTGTTGTTCAGTAACTCGTGGCGCCGCATTGTCAGTCACTCAGGTCAGTGTAGGAGTAGGACTACTCTAGTCACAGACAGGCGGCCTGCCCATCACGGTACCGCTTCATCCCCTCCTCCTGCTCCTCCCTGCACCAGCACCAGACAAGAGGAAGGCTGGAGGGGTGGTGCAGTGACATCAGCGCACCAGCAGAGGGCCCTCCTCCCTCACCAGTCAGTCACCACACAGGAGCTCAGGCTCAGGCCAGGAAACCTGGAGGCTGAGCTAACACAAACTACAAAGGCCATCCAACAACAACAACACTCCATGCAGTCTTTTCCTTAACGCTAACTGAGAGTGAGGATGGACCCGCTGAGTGCTCTTCTATCACTCTGTGCGGCACACAAGGGCTCCAACCGACTAGGTCTACGCTGGCTTGCTGTGGTGCTCCTCTGGGCTTGACCGCCACGTCTCTTCTCCTCTGTCTCCCTGGAGCATCCTGGGGCCTCGGTGTGCTGCGATCTCCACGAGAATGAGTGTTGCATTACCATAACATTCTTCTTTCAAGCGCATATTATATTTCTGATTGTGATTATACATATAAACATGTGTATGCATATTCATACAGTTGAAGTCGGAAGTTTACATACACCTTAGCCAAATACAGTTGAAGTCGGAAGTTTACATACACTTAGGTTGGAGTCATTAAAACTCGTTTTTCAACCACTCCACACATTTTTTGTTAACAAACTATAGTTTTGGCAAATCGGTTAGGACATCTACTTTGTGCATGACACAAGTAATTTTTTTAACAATTTTTTGCAGACAGATTATTTACCTTATAATGCACTGTATCACAATTCCAGTGGGTCAGAAGTTTACATACACTAAGTTGACTGTGCCTTTAAACAGCTTGGAAAATTCCAGAAAATGATGTCATGGCTTTAGAAGCTTCTGATAGGCTAATTGACATCATTTGAGTCAATTGGAGGTGTACCTGTGGATGTATTTCAGGGCCTACCTTCAAACTCAGTGCCTCTTTGCTTGACATCATGGGAAAATCTAAAGAAATCAGGCAAGACCTCAGAAAAAAAATTGTAGACCTCCACATTCTGGTTCATCCTTGGGAGCAATTTCCAAACGCCTGAAGGTACCACGTTCATCTGTACAAAGAATAGTACGCAAGTATAAACACCATGGGACCACGCAGCCGTCATACCGCTCAGGAAGGAGACTCGTTCTGTCTCCTAGAGATTAACGTACTTAGGTGGAAAAAGTGCAAATCAATCCCAGAACAACAGCAAAGGACCTTGTGAAGATGCTGGAGGAAACAGGTACAAAAGTGTCTGTATCCAAAGTAAAACGAGTCCTATATCGACATAACCTGAAAGGCCGCTCAGCAAGGAAGAAGCCACTGCTCCAAAACCGCCACAAAAAAGACAGACTACGGTTTGCAACTGCACATGGGGACAAAGATCGTACTTTTTTGAGAAATGTCCTCTGGTCTGATGAAACAAAAATATAACTGTTTGGCCATAATGACCATCGTTATGTTTGGAGGAAAAAGGGGGATGCTTGCAAGCTGAAGATCACCATCCCAACCGTGAAGCACGGGGGTGGCAGCATCATGCTGTGGGGGTGCTTTGCTGCAGGAGGGACTGGTGAACTTAACAAAATAGATGGCATCATGAGGAAGGAAAATGATGTGGATATATTGAAGCAACATCTCAAGACATCAGTCAGGAAGTTAAAGCTTGGTCGCAAATGGGTCTTCCAAATGGACAATGACCCCAAGCATACTTCCCAAGTTGTGGCAAAATGGCTTAAGGACAACAATGTCAAGGTATTGGAGTGGCCATTACAAAGCCCTGACCTCAATCCTATAGAAAATGTGTGGGCAGAACTGAAAAAGCGTGTGCGGGCAAGAAGGCCTACAAACATGACTCAGTTACACCAGATCTGTCAGGAGGAATGGGCCAAAATTCACCCATACTTTTGTACTTGTTTCCTCCAGCATCTTCACAAGGTCCTTTGCTGTTGTTCTGGGATTGATTTGCACTTTTCGCACCAAAGTACGTTAATCTCTAGGAGACAGAACGTGTCTCCTTCCTGAGCGGTATGACGGCTGCGTGGTCCCATGGTGTTTATACTTGCGTACTATTGTTTGTACAGATGAACGTGGTACCTTCAGGCGTTTGGAAATTGCTCCCAAGGATGAACCAGACTTGTGGAGGTCTACAATTTTTTTTCTGAGGTCTTTCTCTGATTTCTTTTGATTTTCCCATGATGTCAAGCAAAGAGACACTGAGTTTGAAGGTAGGCCCTGAAATACATCCACAGGTACACCTCCAATTGACTCAAATGATGTCAATTAGCCTATCAGAAGCTTCTAAAGCCATGACATCATTTTCTGGAATTTCCCAAGCTGTTTAAAGGCACAGTCAACTTAGTGTATGTAAACTTCTGACCCACTGGAATTGTGATACAGTGAATTATAAATTAAATAATCTGTCTGTAAACAATTGTTGGAAAAATTACTTGTGTCATGCACAAAGTAGATGTCTCAACCGACTTGCCAAAACTATAGTTTGTTAACAAGAAATTTGTGGAGTGGTTGAAAAACGAGTTTTAATGACTCCAACCTAAGTGTATGTAAACTTCCGACTTCAACTGTATGTGTATACATATACTGTATGTATATATGTAGTTAATTTTATTACTGAATTGTATTAACATCCCTTTTATTTCATACTGAATGTGTTTTTATCGTGACTTTTTATAGGGTTTTTAATCATAATGACTCGCTTTTCAGAATCGTGCCGTTAGCTCATAGTAACCGTGCATTGTTTGTCAGAACATCCTTCTGAATAGGGATATGATGCACTTTTGCCCTATAGCGTTTTAATTGAATATAAATGAATGAATGAATGAAATGGACTCTGTATGCTACCTTTTGTACAAATGTAAAGTGAGACAGCTGTGACCACTGTTATTATAGGTGTAGAGTTCAGAACTACCACAAAATATAGGACTTTACTGTGGCTAGCCATGTAAATGATTTTGATACTCCTAGTCCTAACCCTTTTTTAATTTAATTAATTTGAAAGTTAATTTAATTAGCATGATTCCCTTTAATTAGTATGAGCATAATTGACATGGTGAAGGATTAGACTTAAATCAAAGAAGTGACGTAGCTTTTATCAGACGGACACAGGGTTTTGCCCTTGGTAGGATATAGAATTCCCCATTTAAAACCTTTTTTTTGCAGTTAATTTGGTGGTCCCACTTTGAAATGCTAATACGAGCAGTGATTTAGTTCCTAATAAATACTTAAAGCTGTGAAAGTAATATCATGATATGCTCATCTTACTTGAACTGCATCTCTCTCAACTTCCTAGAGACAACCCTATGTATGTTCTTACTTCCATTGGATGTCTTAAGACCTATCTGCTTCCTTGATGAATGTGCACTAACACAGATAATGCTGTTAAAATGGAACAGTGCAGGTTATATAAATCCTGCTATTCTGTTTAGTTTATCATGTCATTCCATTGCCTGGATGAGCTCATTTGAATGTTCACTCCTCTCTTGTTGAACTGGTGAATAGGTGTATGTTATCAGAAATCACAAATTGGGGAAATTACTTCCCTTTGTTTCAGTGAAATTCCTTTCAGTGGCTTACAGAGGAGCATGAAGGTGCATGCTTGACTCAACATATCTGGAGTTCACAGCAAATATTAAAGCTCTGTATATTGGCTACCTGCCTGTATTGTAGGCCTATTCATGTATTGACCCTTGACCCTACTCTACAATATCAACCAATATCTAGTAATACTGGTTAAATCCCTAATGAACATGTCATTGTGGATCAAAATCAGAAGAGGATGTCAAGGTTTAAGTTGTTAATGTGTAAGTAGTTGTTTTTAATATGAAGTACATTAACCCATTAATGTCTGCAGTGTGTGTCTGGCTATTCTTCATCAGTAATAACAAGGATTTTGACAAGCTTTGTCTCTAATGGCCTAAAACAGTGCTGGACCGTATTGTTGGCACCACAGTGCAAGTGGCCTTCAGTGATGACCAATTATGATGATGGATATGTAGGTTTCTCACTAGCATCCTTAACCAAAAGTTGTGCGTTAAAGTGATTTTCATTTTGGATTAAAACTGAGCTAAATCATATCCATTATGCTGTAATTCTGATCAAAACAAAAACGGAACAATATGCTTTAAGATGCAGTAATATTCACTCTTACGGTGGCAAATTCATCTAATGGCAAAAAGTAGATATGAGAATCTCACTGTTGTCTCTTATTTTAACATATATTGTAATAACCAATGGCAGTACTTCTATTTCTTCATGTTGTTGTGCACATCTTTTTACTTTTAATGTTGTGAGACACTTTGTGTGGAAAAAAATCTGTTCTCATTGTTCTAATAAAACAAACACATGAACAAACAACAACATTGGCATCTTTTTGAAGACTTCATCAACATCATTTTCTAGTTTCGCAATACGTACGGTGAAACGTATACATGTTCCAAAGTCGTCGTTACTCAGACAACTTCTGCATGTCATTTCTTTGTCTATTTATTAATTTCTTGACACAATAGTTCATATAAAGATATTACAATTAATAAGCAGCTATTTACAGGTCAATATTTAAGAGGGAAATATATTACACAGTCTAGCATTCACATGCTCACATATTAACTATGTACACCTTTTAACATTCAGGATTATCCAGATGAACTCATAATATACCACGACATCTGAGGCACATTTGAACATGAAGCAGATAGTTGAAGACCTAGTTAATACAGTATATATTCCATAGTATTTTAAACAATATACGGTAAAACTGCCTCTTATAGCGACCAAACGTCTTCCTTCCACTTCTTCTGTTTCATCATTCTATGTTCTCTCAAAGTCATTTGTTGAACCCTTATAACAAGGGAGTTACATCTCAATCACTACTTTAGTGATGCATTCACACACACACCCATTTCCTTCTGACAAACACTTTCAGAAACTCTTCTTGGGTCCTCCTCTCTGTCTCTATGTGGTCAGTTTGTGTTCCCCTCTCAGCCACATACAGTAGGATGACTATAGACCAGGGTCAAGGGGCTAGACTACCACTGCACATACTCTATGTACAAAACATTAGGAACACCTTCCGAATATTGAGCTGCCCTTAGAACAGCCTCAATTCATCGGGGCATGGACTGACTCTACAAGTTGTCGAAAGCGTTCCACAGGGATGTTGGCCCATGTTGACTCCAACGCTTCCCACAGTTGTGTCAAGTTGGCTGGATATCCTTTGGGTGGTGGACCATTCTTAATGCACACGGGAAACTGTTGAGCGTGAAAAACTCAGCAGTGTTGCAGTTCTTGACACACTCAAACCGGTGCGCATGGCACCTACTACCATACCCCGTTCAAAGGCACTTAAATATTTTGTCTTGCCCATTCACCCTCTGAATGGCACACATACACAATCCATGTCTCAAGGCTTAAACATCCTTCTTTAACCTGTCTCCTCCCCTTCATCTACACTGATTGACGTGACATCAATAAGGGATCATAGCTTTCACCTGGATTCACCTGGTCAGTCTATGTCATGGAAAGAAGTTACACTCAGTGTTCCTAATGTTTTGTACACTCAGTGTATATGGTGTAAATGCCTGCCCCCTAGCCTGGGTGAACATTAGTTTTTGCTATCATGCCAACTCTCTGTCACTCATTGTCATCCCATTGGCTTGACAATGACAGCAATGGAGTAAGCAAGACCACAAACAGCTCTTGGACCAGACTACCCCCTTCCTGCGTCACAGAGGGAAATATTTCCCCTTCATATCAACACACTCAGGTTAGTATCCTGCCACTGCCAGGGAAGAGTTCCAATTGGATCTCAGACTCACACTCTCCCTCCATTGGACAGGTTGGGAAAATACAATAGTCTCGCTCTGCAACAGTTCTTCATTCCCAGTCAATACGGGGCACAGTTTGTCTCTCTTAACCAGCCTGAATGTCCTTTTACAACCGACCAGTGTTCACTAATACAGTCTGTTTACCACAGGCTCTGGTTAGAGTTCTGTGTGTTTGACCGCTGGCTCCAGCTTTCTGGACAAAGCAGTTAGGATGAGTGTGAACTTGTCGTATCTCTCCATCTGGTTGACGGCCGCCCCTCTACTCCCCCACAGCAGACGGAGCTGGAAGTCTGTTTTAAAGATCTCCAGCAGGTCCTCGTCAGCCTGGAAGTCTGCACACAGAAAGATGAATAAATTATCATTAGCCTTGTAGCTCATCATACCAGCTTAGACATGCATCTGTTATAGTGTCTTATGCAATCTCGGGCACTATGAAAAAAGCTGTGACCTTTTGGACAAGAGCATTTATTTAGCAAATAATGTTAACAGCTGTGAGCACTATCTCTAGCAGAAGGTGTGGAGTGTATTACCTTTCAGGACATGTTCAGTGTTAGCGGTGTATGCGTCAGCGTTGTGTGCCACGCTGCGGGCCTCATCTAGGTGACGTAGCATGATCTCACAGCCCTGGTCATTGCTCTCCCACAGTTCCATGCCCTCAAACGCCACCGCCGGGCGCTCCATCAAGATGAGCAGGGGCATTAGTAGGGGCATCGTGGTGCCAGTCAGGGGCATGTCCGCTACACACACACACAGGGACACGGTCAGAAACTGCAACTGCACTTAAGGTCAGTAAGAGCACCAAGGAGGCTCCATTGAGGTGCTTACCTGTTCCTTCATACAGCCCCTTGTAAAAGGGCTTTAGAGACTTCTCGTATATGATGGCAGTCTGAGTGTATTTCCTCCTCAGCATGGTCCAGGTGTGGTCTAACCGTGTGATCTGGGGTCAAGGGCATACAGATGTTAGGAAACAATCAGCACAATCACAATATCCCTAGGGACATCTGCCTTTAAAGACTCATCTCAGAACACGTGGTGGGGTTGGGGGACTGTGTCTGGCTGTAATGAGTGGGGTACCTGAGGCATGTCCAGTGCTTTCATGATGGAGGAGAAGGCGTACAGATCCCCCATGGAGTCCTTCAGTTCTAGAGCCACCATGATGATGCGGTTCAGTGTGGCGGTACGCTCCTCCAGACTTCCTGTGCAGCCCAGGATGTCCACGGCAACCCCGATAGCCATGGTGTGGTGCCTGGGTTACACAACAGAGAGTTCAGTCATAAGTCCCTTTAACCTCTGTGGACTTTTTGTGTCTACATGTGGGTTTCCTATCACCTGAGGAGTGTGTCAGGTGGGTTTGGGTGTGTATGTGTGTTTACCTTTCCATCAGGTCTCGACGCAGCTGCCTGCCGTGGGGTAAGGTCACCAGCTCCAGACCAGAGGACACACCCATTTGACCTTTCACCTCCTCAGAGACGCCAAGTACCCTAGCAACCTGTCAGGTACATAACCATTTTTTGCATTAGTGTGGTTTAGTTAAGCTATATGAGGATGGAAGTGTTTTGGAATGGTCAGGTTTGGGGAAATCCTATCATTGATCATGAGTTCCTTCTGACTAAATTAAACAAGAGACATCTTCATTTAATTCCACAGCCACCTTACATAACGTTGTACCATAGCTGTTTTTAACAACACTAATAAAGATGTTTCCCTCAAGACTAGACACCCAGTCATGGGTTTGGCTGCAGAGCATTTTTGGTGCATCTAACTAAATGACATTTACTGTTTCATTTGGCCCTTTGTGTGGAGTACCACACCCAGACAGACATAAGGCACCTGACTGTCTGGGACATGCCAAATACCAACGAGAGGAAATGAATGAAATGCCAGTCTCAGTCTCTGATGCCCTCTGTGTGCCTGACTGTCTAGCCCCTAAATTAGATGCTGCTGAAGAATGAGACCTGAATCATGCTTACACAAACTGTCCTGCAAATCTCCCGTTTATATTAATTCATGATGTACACTGACATTTCTGTTATGATCTCAACTTGGGATTCAGCCCTGAGTGCTCAGACATACAGTAGGCCTAGTGCTGTGGAGAATGTCCTGTGGGTAATCTGGGTATGGTGTAGTGGGACAGTGCAGTGCAGTACCTGGCAGTCTGCCATGAGGATGTGCATGGCGATGATGTGGGGTTCTTTCTGAACCAGCAGTTCTTTGGCTCTCTTCAGCACACTCATCTCCAGGGGTTTGTTCTCTGCAGGCAGCAGCCTGGATTCAAACTCCCCCGGCTGGAACGCAGACGCAGTCTCCAACACCGGCCGCCGGAAGCTCCTCTCTTTCTCCTCCCCTGTCTCCTCTATCTCTCCTTTCCTCTCTTGTTCCACCTCCTCCTCTTCGCTGCCATTCTCCAGGGCTTCGATGGCATGGTGGTAGGAGCTGCGGTCCAGTTTGGAGCCACGGCTGCTCCTCTCACTCTCCTCTGTCCTAAGCCTCTCTACGTAGCTGTTGATATTGTTGTTGTTGTTGGGCTGGGGGCCCAAGCCTGGGGCCTGGAGCCTGTCCCACTCTGCTGGGCTGCAGGGGCTCAGCTCAAAGTAGTTCACCTCTGGGCAGGGGGGCTGGGGAGGCTGGAGAGCCTGGATCAGATGCTGCTTCTTGTGCTTCAGTGGAGGAACAGGGGGACCTGGGGCTGGGCTGGCCAGAGGGGCCAGGGGCTGCAGGCGTGGGGAGCGGGGAATCCTCATGGAGGGCACCTTGCTGGGCTTGGGGGGCGGCTTGGGGCAGAGCTGGCTTTCTGAGCCCCGGATGGCCTCCCCGGCCTGGGTCTCAAAGGCCAACCTCCTTGGCACGGTGGGGCTGAGGGCCGGCTCACTGCCCGTCCTGAACACTGGAGACTGGGGCCTAGGCTGATGCTCCATCAGCTGGGACTGGGGCTGGGGCCTGGAGCCTGGGGAGAGAGAGAGGGGACAATCATTACCTGAACCTGCACACTGCATTCTAGTACATACAGCTAAAGCCATGTCTGTGTTGTGTGGCTGTGGAGATGCTGGGAGGGCTGCTGTCTATTTGTAGTCTGACTCTGCATAGAAAGCTTAATTACAGTGTCAGTCGCAGAATGGAATGCAGCTCTGTGGATCTCTGATCTCTCGGCTCTTTTATTCCAAAGACTCAGACTTCCAAGTACATCTATCTATTTCCATTTCAACTTTTATCTGCTCCGTAATCCTTTCCGAAATACATGTATCTCCATCCTTAGCTCATGTCACAATTCTCACTTCTGAGCTGAGGGTACAAAGCAAAGTTTTGAAGAAGAACATATTTATATTTGCCTTTGAAATATTCCCACCCCTGTGCAAAGAATGTGTTCACGGAAAGAAGTATTTTGCTGGCTTGTCAGAGCTGTAAATCCTCTGACAACAGAGAGAGAGAGAGAGAGAGAGAGAGAGAGAGAGAGAAAAAAGACGGTACCTACCTAGAGGAAGGAAGCTCTCTGACTGGTGGGTTTTGAGAGGCCACCGTCTCTCCTGAACGTGGTTCAGACACGCCGGCTGGCTTCCACACTTGTCTTTGTTCCTGATAGACAGAAGGAGAGAGAGAGAGGTCAATTGGACTGAGCCCTTTAGCTACCAACAGAGGCACGTCCACTGGGCACACAACACAACTAACCCCTACTGAAACCTGATACATTGTGTGCAGTGTTTATGTAAAATGTTACTGTGTAATTTCATGGGGTATTTTTTGTCCTGGTTTGCCTTGGCATTGTGCTCAGAGGTTGGTATTCTCCATCCAGGCTAAACACCACTCCTTACTTACTTTCGCTCAGGAATGGTTTATTGTAGACGTATACTTATCTCTGTGACTCCCACATTAGTGTGACAAATTTGGAGTGCACATGTGTTGTTTGCATGGTATACATGACAATTACACAGATCCATTTCCATTTGGAGAAACCCCTGTATGACGGAATGTACAGTGTCTATATAAGTTCCTGGGTGCAGAGGAGCATAAAATGAACTTCATTGCCATAATAAATCAGCTGCAAGCAAACATCTCCATTGTACCATTGTAACACACTGACAATTCACCATGTCAAGAGCAGACAACCCTGAACCTCCTTATATAGCCTACTAACCTAAGCAGGTTCCCACGTCCAAGGCTTTGGTCCTGGGTGTGTCCGTTCATGATGTTGAGGCTCAGGCGTTTGGAGGTCTGGCTCTTCCTCTCGGGCAGGGTCAGACCGGCCTCCACACGGACACAGGCCACCCCATACTTCTCCTCTAGGCAGCGCAGGGGCAAGGCCCTGTTGATGGGCTGGAAGATGATGGCCCCCACCACCTCCGTCACTGGTTTCCTGTTACCCACGTAGTAGCGCACCAGGGCGGGCACGCTGTCGAAGCCCTCCTTCTCAAACAGGTACTGCACCCGGGAGTAGGCCTCATTCATGGCCACCACCATCTTATTGATCTTGAAGTGCTGAGGGCTGTTCTTCCACTGGCAGGTTAGGACGTAGTTCCCAGGGCTGGACAGAGAGTCCCGGATCAGGAAGTCCCCGTCTCGCTGAATCAGGTTCTCTGCCACCTGGACACCAGAGGACACGTGTTGAGCACACATAGACAGAGACACATACACACAGACATACTGTATAGCTTATACACTTGGCTGTATTTTCAATATCACACAGTTGGAACTGTGTCTAGTGTGTTTTCCGTTTGTCACACTCGTCTCACAGTTGGATTTGTTGGCGACAGGCGCTCTAGTCCCTCTCACTGAATGGCCTTCTCAGTAACCTGCTTGGCTCACTGAATGTTTTCTCTAGGACTACTGTTACTGCACTGTGACATCATGATACCTCCCAGCATGCTCTCTGAGCCCAGGCCACACCAAGCCAAACAGGATCTCATAGTCAGAAGGGTCAAGTGTCCAAGCCCCCAGTGTTGTGTAGAAACTCTGTAGTTGCCTCATACATTGGTCCACACTCACAAACAAGCCCTTGAGTTTTATAATCATCTCTGTAATTTGATTCCTGAATAGACCACCCTGTGTATTTGTTTTGCTCAGTCTGTTTATTGAAATAAATTGTCTTTCTATAGGTGAATTATGGCTGTTTGGTTTTTAAAAATGTCTGAATAAAAAAAGTAGAATAATATAATAAAAGAAAACATTGGTCCACACTCCACTCCACCACTTATGTTATTCCTCCAAACATTTCATTACCTTCCTATTTAATTAACTTAGTATTGAACTAAGTAATTATGTTTATATAATCATGTTTTGGAGTTGGAAGGTTAAGGGTTTTTAATTAAACTTTTAAAAAGCCCTCTTTTCACAATCGGGCCGCAGTAGCACCAGGAAGGAGCTTATTAAACCTGATTAGCATCACTTGGCAGCATGAATGCTGTTTTTCAGTGTCCTTACATAAAGTCTCTGTCCTACTGAGGAGGTGCAGGCTGAGCCATAAAACTGAGCACAGCTGTGTGTGCATTTATGTGTGTGTGTGTGTGTGTGTGTGCGTGTTCACCAGTCTTATGCCACCCTGTCACATGACTGCAAGGACAAGCTCAAAAGAGCTTAATTTCTTATTCAGGTCCCATCTGTGATTTTACACACAGAGGTGATGCTTTAGGTTTTTAAAGCCAGTCTGACGCATTGAAAGTAATTTGATTTATACCTCATGAAACTGCTCATTGATATTAAGATCCATGTTAAATCCATTAGCCATGCAATGTTGTTTATATGTTTCTAACAGATGTCCGTTGTGAATACATTTTGTTGTGAAATTAGATGGAAATTGAGATGGACAGTGTTTTCAAACATTTGTGCAACTTGATTATTTTTGCAATCTATGTCACTGTCTCACAATCCCATAGCCAGTGCAACTCGTTGAGCTTTTTGAGTGGCCAGTGTTTTTCTGTATGACATACAGATCCCCGATGCACTGGCATGGAAAAAATCTATCACCTGAAGCCTGGAGCTGCTGATGTGTGTTGTCTAATGGTAGAATGGGAGTGGGCTGAGCTGGTCTTACTAGTTCTTGTTGAGAGACGCACAGTCTTGTGGGTAAACATGAGTGTGTACTGTACCGTGTGCAGCTAGCCGGGGGCCTGGCAGAGCCATTGTGCCTCTCACAATGCCTAATGATGGGCTATGTTACATGCTGGTTCACTCCCCTTACAAGGTGACACATCTGATGTCACCCATGTGCCGTTACCATCAAATTAAGACCTGTGTGTGTGGGCTGAGAGACAGACTGAGTATCCTCACTGAGGCTGAGGTTCATAGAAAGAGCTCTGTGGTCTGAGCTCTCAGTACTACAGTATGTACACACACAGACACAGTGTGTGTGTCAGGGACGCTCTCTTCTCACTAACAAGTTCTCAGTGACAAGCTCTTAGTGAGATACTGATGAAAGCACAAGGCTGAAATGAAGTCCATTTCAATTAACCATGCAGCGGGTGCCAAGCCTCATTCAGCCACAGTATATCAAACTGACAGCCTCACACAATGGATTCAATACAGCCAGTGCTGTAGAACGGACCTGACAAGATAAATACTTCTCTCTGTTTTTGACTTGTCCTTGTTTGTCTGATTCTGATCTGGCTCAACCAGTTTCAGACAAGCTGCTTGAGAATGGATCACAGGAAAGGACACTGTCCCTGATTACTGCTCTGTGTACATACACACTCATTTGAGCAGAGCCCTGGGTGTGAGGATGTCACCTGTGGTCTTCCTCATCCCCCTGATTTGATCCTGCTGTGCTGGGATCTGTCACAGCCTCCTCCTAAGCCCCGACCCTCAGCCATGTAGCTTTCACTCAGCAGTCCACATGAAAGACACACAGCTCCCCTCTGGAAACCTCTAGACACGCAGGGAGTTTTCACATATTTATGACAAGAAATGCCAGCCAAAGTGTCTAAGCTCCCTGACTCTCCATTCACACAGTAGTCCACAGTGTGACCAAACAAAGCATTGTGTGTGATGTCATTACAGAGACGTTTGGTTGAGCTTGGAAATGGTTCTGTCTGAACAGATGTCCTGCCCTGTGCAGGTATGCAGAAGGTTTTGAATGGTTGTCATGTTTTCAGAGCACCAGTACATTTCACTGTCAGTCTACACCTGTTGTTTACGCAGCATGTTACAAATATTTATTTTATTTTATTTTGTTTGCTGTGATTCCTCCACAGGGAGGGTGACCAACAGGCAGTGCTGTGATAACTCTACAGGGTGGGTCACCAACAGGCAGTGCTGTGATTCCTCCACAGGGTGGGTGACCAACAGGCAGTGCTGTGATAACTCTACAGGGTGGGTCACCAACAGGCAGTGCTGTGATTCCTCCACAGGGTGGGTTACCAACAGGCAGTGCTGTGATTCCCCCACAGGGTGGGTGACCAACAGGCAGTGCTGTGATTCCTCCACAGGGTGGGTGGGTGACCAACAGGCAGTGCTGTGATTCCTCCACCGGGTGGGTTACCAACAGGCAGTGCTGTGATTCCTTCACAGGGTGGGTTACCAACAGGCAGTGCTGTGATTCCTTCACAGGGTGGGTGGGTGACCAACAGGCAGTGCTGTGATTCCTCCACCGGGTGGGTTACCAACAGGCAGTGCTGTGATTCCTCCACAGGGTGGGTGACCAACAGGCAGTGCTGTGATTCCCCCACAGGGTGGGTGGGTGACCAACAGGCAGTGCTGTGATTCCTTCACAGGGTGGGTTACCAACAGGCAGTGCTGTGATTCTTCCACAGGGTGGGTTACCAACAGGCAGTGCTGTGATTCCCCCACAGGGTGGGTGGGTGACCAACAGGCAGTGCTGTGATTCCTTCACAGGGTGGGTTACCAACATGCAGTGCTGTGATTCCTCCACAGGGTGGGTGGGTGACCAACAGTCAGTGCTGTGATTCCTCCACAGGGTGGGTTGCCAACAGGCAGTGCTGTGATTCCTCCACAGGGTGGGTTACCAACAGGCAGTGCTGTGATTCCTCCACAGGGTGGGTTACCAACATGCAGTGCTGTGATTCCTCCACAGGGTGGGTGGGTGACCAACAGGCAGTGCTGTGATTCCTCCACAGGGTGGGTGGGTGACCAACAGGCAGTGCTGTGATTCCTCCACAGGGTGGGTTACCAACAGGCAGTGCTGTGATTCCTCCACAGGGTGGGTTACCAACATGCAGTGCTGTGATTCCTCCACAGGGTGGGTGGGTGACCAACAGGCAGTGCTGTGATTCCTCCACAGGGTGGGTGGGTGACCAACAGGCAGTGCTGTGATTCCTCCACAGGGTGGGTTACCAACAGGCAGTGCTGTGATTCCTCCACAGGGTGGGTTACCAACAGGCAGTGCTGTGATTCCTCCACAGGGTGGGTTACCAACATGCAGTGCTGTTATTCCTCCACAGGGTGGGTTACCAACAGGCAGTGCTGTGATTCCTCCACAGGGTGGGTTGCCAACAGTCAGTGCTGTGATTCCTCCACAGGGTGGGTTGCCAACAGGCAGTGCTGTGATTCCTCCCCAGGGTGGGTGGGTGACCAACAGGCAGTGCTGTGATTACTCTACACGGTGGGTGGGTGACCAATAGGCAGCGGGAGTGACAGGGCCCTGAATGAAATCAGTGTGCAACTGGATACCCCTCCCCTCTCTGCATGCTTTCACTGGGCTAGTCATGTTTCACGGTAAGCCTCTCTCCTCTATCAGCTCCATCTTTTTATTGGACTATCCTCTTTCACAAAGAGCCGACCTTATCAAGAATCCTTTGACCCAAGCTAAATTAAGGCTCATAATAAATCATTAGACTCTAAAACAGCAGCTGAGTTGTTCCTCCAGAGAATGTGTGTGTGTGTGTGTGTGTGCGAGTGTTTGTGTGTCTATTTACCACCACAAACCAATGCTGGCACTAAGACCGCACTCAACGAGCTGTATAGGGCCATAAGCAAACAAGAAACTGCTTATCCAGTGGCGGCGCCCCTAGTGGCCGGTGATTTTAATACAGGGAAACTGAAATCCGTTTTTTATTTTTTATTTTTTTATTTCACCTTTATTTAACCAGGTAAGCCAGTTGAGAACAGGTTCTCATTTACAACTGCGACCTGGCCAAGATAAAGCAAAGTAGTGCAATAAAAACAACACAGAGTTACATATGGGGTAAAAAAAAAACATAAAGTCAGAAATACAACAGAAAATATATATACAGTGTGTGCAAATGTAGCAAGTTATGGAGGTAAGGCAATAAATAGGCTATAGTGCAGAATAATTACAATAGTATTAACACTGGAATGCTAGATGTGCAAGAGATTATGTGCAAATAGAGATACTGGGGTGCAAAATAAATAACAATATAGGGATGAGGTAGTTGGGTGGGCTAATTTCAGATGGGCTGTGTACAGGTGCAGTGATCGGTAAGGTGCTCTGACAACTGATGCTTAAAGTTATTGAGGGAGATAAGAGTCTCCAGCTTCAGAGATTTTTGCAATTCGTTTCCAGTCATTGGCAGCAGAGAACTGGAAGGAATGGCGGCCAAAGGAGGTGTTGGCTTTGGGAATGACCAGAGAGATATACCTGCTGGAGCGCAGACTACGGGTGGGTGCTGCTATGGTGACCAATGAGCTAAGATAAGGCGGGGATTTGCCTAGCAGTGATTTATAGATGGCCTGGAGCCAGTGGGTTTGACGGACTGAACATGTAGTGAGGACCAGCCAACAAGAGCGTACAGGTCACAGTGGTGGGTAGTGTATGGGGCTTTGGAGACAAAACGGATGGCACTGTGATAGACTACATCCAATTTGCTGAGTAGAGTGTTGGAGGCTATTTTGTAAATGACATCGCCGAAGTCAAGGATCGGTAGGATAGTCAGTTTTACGAGGGCATGTTTGGCAGCATGAGTGAAGGAGGCTTTGTTGCGAAATAGGAAGCCGATTCTAGATTTAACTTTGGATTGGAGATTCTTTATGTGAGTCTGGAAGTTGAGTTTACAGTCTAACCAGACACCTAGATATTTGTAGTTGTCCACATACTCTAGGTCAGACCCGTCGAGAGTGGTGATTCTAGTCGGGTGGGCGGGTGCTAGCAGCGTTCGATTGAAAAGCATGCATTTAGTTTTACTAGTGTTTAAGAGCAGTTGAAGGCTACTGAAGGATTGTTGTATGGCATTGAAGCTCGTTTGGAGGTTTGTTAACACAGTGTCCAATGAAGGGCCAGATGTATACAAAATGGTGTCGTCTGCGTAGAGGTGGATCTGAGAGTCACCAGCAGCAAGAGCGACATCATTGATATACACGGAGAAAAGTGTCGGCCCAAGAATTGAACCCTGTGGCACCCCCCATAGAGACTGCCATAGGTCCAGACAACAGGCCCTCCGATTTGACACACTGAACTCTATCTGAGAAGTAGTTGGTGAACCAGGCGAGGCAGTCATTTGAGAAACCAAGGCTATTTAGTCTGCCAATAAGAATGCGGTGGTTGACAGAGTCGAAAGCCTTGGCCAGGTCGATGAAGACGGCTGCACAGTACTGTCTATTATCAATCGCGGTTATAATATCGTTTAGGACCTTGAGCGTGGCTGAAGTGCACCCGTGACCAGCTCGGAAACCGGATTGCATAGCGGAGAAGGTACGGTGGTATTCGAAATGGTCGATGATCTGTTTGTTAACTTGGCTTTCGAATACTTTCGAAAGGCAGGGCAGGATGGATATAGGTCTATAGCAGTTTGGATCTAGAGTGTCACCCCCCTTTGAAGAGGGGGATGACCGTGGCAGCTTTCCAATCTCTGGGGATCTCAGACGTTATGAAAGAGAGGTTGAACAGACTAGTAATAGGGGTTGCGACAATTTCGGCGGCTAGTTTTAGAAAGAAAGGGTCCAGATTGTCTAGCCCAGCTGATTTGTAGGGGTCCAGATTTTGCAGCGCTTTCAAAACATCAGCTGTCTGAATTTGTGTGAAGGAGAAACGGGGGGCATGGGCAAGTTGCAGCAGAGGGTGCAGAGTTGGTGGCCGGGTTAGTGGTAGCCAGATGGAAAGCATGGCCAGCTGTAGCAAAATGCTTGTTGAAATTCTCGATTATTGTAGATTTATCGGTGGTGATAGTGTTTCCTAGCCTCAGTGCAGTGGGCAGCTGGGAGGAAGTGCTCTTATTCTCCATGGACTTTACAGTGTCCCAAAACTTTTTGGAGTTAGTGCTACAGGATGCAAATTTCTGTTTGAAAAAGTTAGCCTTTGCTTTCCTGACTGCTTGTGTATATTGGTTCCTAACTTCCCTGAAAAGTTGCATATCGCGGGGGCTATTTGATGCTAATGCTGTACGCCACAGGATGTTTTTGTGCTGGTCAAGGGCAGTCAAGTCTGAGGAGAACCAGGGGCTATATCGGTTCTTAGTTCTGTATTTTTGAATGGGGCATGTTTATTTAAGATTGAGAGGAAATTACTTTTAAGGAACAACCAGGCATCCTCTACTGACGGAATGAGATCTATATCCATCCAGGATACCTGGGCCAGGTCAATTAGGAAGGCCTCCTCGCTAAAGTGTTTTAGGGAGCGTTTGACAGTGATGAGGGGTGGTCGTTTGACCGCGGACCCGTTACGGACGCAGGCAATAAGGCAGTGATCGCTGAGATCCTGGTTGAAGACAGCTGAGGTGTATTTAGAGGGTATGTTAGTCAGGATGATATCTATGACCTCATTTCATCTATTTCTATCTATTACCTCATTTCTACCAGCATGTCACCTGTGCAACTAAAACTCTAGATGACCTTTACTCCACACACAGTCCCTGTGCCCAAGAATGCCAAGGTAACCTGTTTAAATGACTATCGCCCCGCAGCACTCACATCTGTAGCCATGAAATGCTTTGAAAGGTTGGTCATGGCTCACATCAACACCATCATCCCAGACACCCTGGGCCCATTCCAGTTCGCATACCGCCCCAACAGATCCACAGATGACGCAATCTCTATTCTCTACTCCACACTGCCCTCTCCCACCTTGACAAGAGGAACACCTATTAGAGAATGCTATTCATTGACTACAGCTCAGCGTTCAACACCATAGTGCCCTCCAAGCTCATCACTAAGCTAAGGACCCTGGGACTGAACCCCTCCCTCTTGAAGTGAATCCTGGATTTCTTGACGGGCCGCCCCCAGGTGGTGAGGGTAGGCAGCAACACATCCGCCACTCTGACTCTCAACACGAGGGCCCCTCAGGGGTGCGTGCTTAGTCCCCTCCTTTACTACTTGTTCACCCACCATCATTAAGTTTGCTGACGACGGTGGTGAGACAGCCTATAGGGAGGAGGCCAGAGACCTGGCAGTGTGGTGCCCGGACAACAACCTCTCCGTCAACGTCAGCAAGACAAAGAAGCTGAGACGGAGGGCCGAGCACGCCCCCATTCACATCGACGGGGCTGTAGTGGAGTGGGTCGAGAGATTAAGTTCCTTTGTGTCCACATCACTAAGGATCTATCATGGTCCAAACACACCAACACAGTCGTAAAGAGGGCACGACAACACCTATTTCCCCTCAGGAGGCTGAAAAGATTTGGCATGGGCCCTCAGATCCTCAAAACGTTATACAGCTGCACCATTGAGAGCATCTTGACTGGCTGCATCACCGTTTGGTATGTCAACTACTTGTCATCCGACCGCAAGGCGCTATAGAGGGTAGTGCGTATGGCCAAGTACATCACTGGGGCCAACCTCCCTGCCATCCAGGACCACTATACCAGGCAGTCAGAGGAAAGCCTTAAAGATTGTCAAAGAATCCAGCCACCCAAGTCATAGACTGTTCTCTCTGCTACCTCATGGCACGCAGTACTGATGCACCAAGTCTGGAACCAAGAGGACCCTGAACAGCTTCTACCCCCAAGCCATAAGACTGCTAAATAGTTAATTAAATAGTAAACCAAATATCTACCCGGACTATCTGCATTTACCCTTTTTGCACTAACTTTTTTGACTCATCACATATGCTGCTGTTACTGTTTTCTATCTATCCTGTTGCCTAGTCACTTTATTATATTGAGGTAGATATACTACCTCAATTACCTCGTACCCCTGCACATCGACCCTGTGTACATTATATATCCAAGTTATCGTTCCTCATTGTGTATTTATTATTACTTTTATTATTATGGTTTTCTATAATTGTTTCTTTCTCTCTGCATTGTTGGGAAGCATTCACCTGTTGTTTGTTACGAAGCATGTGACAAAGAACATTTGATTCGATTTATTTTTGTGTGTGTGTGTGTGTGTGTGTTACCTGTCTGGGAATGGCTCCATGGTACCAGGCGTGGCTGCATGGCTCCTCACTGCCCATTTTCAGCTCTTCCTCCAGCTCCTTGCGTAGTTTCTCCGGCGTGCCCTCCATTATGTACTTGTCCCTGGAGAACTGCACATAGACAGGAACAACAGCTTCTTTCAGTACTGGGATCCTCACAGACATGGATGCTGCACTGAGAGGGCACACTGTGTGCACTGCACTGGCTGCCTGCGCCTGTCTGTGTGTCCTGGTAAACCTTTTTAATGTAACGCTTCCTCTACTGTATCTACCTCTCACACGCTCTCTTTCTCTTTCTCTTTCTCTTTCTCTCTCTCCCTCTCTTTCTCTCTGTGAAGCAATGTGTCATACATGGCTCTCCTCCCCTCTTTGTGTCCTGGGCTGTAATTTCCCAGAGCCACACCATGCCGAAGGCTCCAATTGGCGAGGGCTCTACCTGCCTCTGCTTTGACTGCTGTGTCATATCCTGGCCTTGTTGCCACGCCCCTCTGCCCTGCCCCAGTGAGAGGCCTCAGGGCGGAACACAACACACCCACCTCCACCTCCACCTTCCTCACCTGACTGCTGTGACACACTCACTCCTATAGAGTGCAGTGTGTACACGACCAATACATTTTTATTGGATTTGATTTGAAGAAGTCCAGTATGCCGGGCTGTTGTGTGACACACTATGATTTACAGTATCCTTGTCCATTCACACACTAGAAAACACACATTGTGTCAGATTGTCAGACATATAGCAAAAAGGGGGAAGTGATGACCTCATTTCTCAGCTTCATATCTCAGCAGGTTCCTGCCAGGAAATACCTCTCAGGTCCATCATAAAAGTGACTCACCACAAGTCCTGCTTCAATGAAAACCTATCCTCATTTACAATCAATAGACTTCACCTACACACTCTCTTCCTGCTTTGGCTTATATTTTGTAAACACATTACAAAAGGATTGGTCTGTTGTTGTGCAACCTCTCAGTCTGCCCGCAATATCTCACTATCTACAGTGCCTTCGGAAAGTATTCAGATCCCTTGACTTTTTCCTTATTCTAAAATTGATTAAAGTATTTTTCCCCCTCATCAATCTACACATAATACCCCATAATGACAAAGCAAAAACAGGTTATTAGAAATTTTTGCTAATTTATTAAAAATAAAACACTGAAATATCACATTTATATAAGTATTCAGACCTTTTACTCAGTACTTTGTTGAATCACCTTTCGCAGCAATTACAGCCTTGAGTCTTCTTGGGTATGACGCTACAAGCTTGGCACACCTGTATTTGGGGAGTTTCTCCCATTCTTCTCTGCAGATCCTCTCAAGCTCTGTCAGGTCTCTCCAGAGATGTTCGATCGGGTTCAAGTCCGGGCTCTGGCTGGGCCACTCAAGGACATTCAGAGACTTGTCCCAAAGCCACTCCTGCATTGTCTTGGCTGTGTGCTTAGGGTCGTTGTCCTGTTAAAGGTGAACCTTCGCCCCCAGTCTGAGGTCCTGAGCACTCTGGAGCAGGTTTTCATCAAGGATCTTTCTGTACTTTGCTCCGTTCATCTTTGCCTCAATCCTGACTAGTCTCCCAGTCCCTGCTGCTGAAAAACCCCACAGCATGATGCTGCCACCACCATGCTTCACCGTAGGGATGGTGCCAGGTTTCCTCCAGACGTGTCGCTTGGCATTCAGGCCAAAGAGTTCAATCTTGGTTTCATCAGACCAGAGAATCTTGTTTCTCATGGTCTGAGAGTCTTTAGGTGCTATTTGGCAAACTCCAAGCGGGCTGTCATGTGCCTTTTACTGAGGAGTGGCTTTCGTCTGGCCACTACCATAAAGGCCTGATTGGTGGAGTGCTGCAGAGATGGTTGTCCTTCTGGAAGGATCTCCCATCTCCACAGAGGAACACTAGAGCTTTGTCAGAGTGACCATCGGGTTCTTGGTCACCTCCCTGACCAAGGGCCTTCTCCCCCGATTGCTCAGTTTTGGCCGGGCGGCCAGCTCTAGGAAGAGTCTTGGTGGTTCCAAACTTCTTCCATTTAAGAATGATGGAGGCCACTGTCTTCTTGGGGACCTTCAATGCTGCAGACATTTTTTGGTACCCTTCCCCTGATCTGTGCATTGACACAATCCTGTCTCGGGGCTCTACGGACAATTCCTTCGACCTCATGGCTTGGTTTTTGCTCTGACATGCACGGTCAACTGTGGGACCTTATATAGACAGGTGTGTGCCTTTCCAAATCATGTCCAATTAATTGAATTTACCACAGGTGGACTCCAATCAAGTTGTAGAAACATCTCAAGGATGATCAATGGAAACAGGATGCACCTGAGCTCAATTTTCGAGTCTCATTGCAAAGGGTCTGAATACTTATGTAAATAAGGTATTTCAGTTTTTTATTTTTAATACATTTGCAAAAATGTCAAAAAACCTGTTTTCACTTTGTCATTATGAGGTATTGTGTGTAAATTGCTGAGGAGTTTTTTTGTTTTAATCCATTTTAGAATAAGGCTGTAAAGTAACAAAATGTGGAAAAAGTCAAGGGGTCTGAATACTTTCCGAAGGCACTGTATGTTGATATATGATCAGAGTTATACTGAAATGTCACTCCTGTGGCACCGCTCGTGGGATTAAACCGAGCCTCAGTTTTCCACTTCATTAACTAGAGGTCCAGTAGACCCAGCCAGAACAACACAACACAATCCATAATGTTTTATAACTGTGTTGCTCTTTAAACCAACCCCCTGGAGATGGCAGGCAGGATTAGACTCTGGAGGAAAGTACTGTAGCCATTGTGTTCTTTTTGGATGTTGGCACCCGACCTGCGTCTTTCCAAAACACAATCTGAGGATTACTAGGGGCTGCCAAGACCTGGTTCATAAAGAGATGGAGAGGTAAGGAGGTAGTGGGAGGAGGGAGTTGATTGGCTATTCAGCATTGACCCTAAAGGTGAACGATGACCAGTAGGATTG
Organism: Coregonus clupeaformis; assembly: GCF_020615455.1. NCBI lineage: Eukaryota > Metazoa > Chordata > Actinopteri > Salmoniformes > Salmonidae > Coregonus > Coregonus clupeaformis. The sequence goes on along the minus strand of NC_059211.1, from coordinate 41,770,882 downwards.
TTGTGTTACATCAACTCAATACCTTCCTCCAATGACCAATATTATACTTGGTTTTCTAAGAAATTGTTGTTTGTGTACAACCTCTGCATTAACCTTACTTGCCTATCTTTATCACTGCACACTACAACAATGATCTTTCTGGGAATATTGACAATACAGATAAACATTGATCAACAACAATGTTGTGATATGACAATGGCCTTCGGGGCAGAAACTCTTCACAGCTGTGTTGTTCCCTTTAAGGGACTGAGACAGGACAGGAACATATCATATACCCATTTGTCCCCTTCTAAAATAGCATGAGGCCTTCTTGACATTGGCTAACTGTTAGGAATGTTCAGAATGCACAGTGTTTGGCCTATCTGACCACTTCCAGAAGCAGTGACGCGGTATTGTGCCGAGCTCAACAGGCAATTTGCTTCCACTGTTTAACCCAGGGCTAAATCTGTTAGACTGCGTTCACCTTCGACCCCAGAGAGAACATTTGAAGGACTGTAAATGTGAGTTTTCTGTTGTGGCCGACAGAATTATATGCCAAATAAAACTGAAGTAAGGCTCCAGGAAATTGTGTTTTATTTTCGCGGGTGGAGGGGTTAAGCATTGGAAACTCCAGCTTGAGGTAATATGGAGCTATTTATTTTAGCAAGGTCATTCCATGTAATTTCAGCAAGCCATGACACCCACCATCTCAGATTGTTCTGAAATCATTTCTGTAGTTAGAAAGATAATATTAGCATTCCTGCAACATTATTTTGTTGAAATATATTTTGATCTCTGAGAAATTAAGCTAATTAATTAAACCCAAATTGGCTATTAATAGAATTCATATAATATTCAATAAATATAGTACCTAACATCTGATTTGGACCAAACTTGTTTCTAACAATGAGTAAGAGATGAGGTATCCAAAGAAATTGTCAAAAGCCACCCACGGACCCCCCACGCCAATCCCACCCTAACGACAGTATACAGTATCAGTTCGCTATGTCTGACAAGTAGTATGGAGCTGTGGCTCGGAGTATTGTTTCTTCATCCTATGTAATGTATTCTCAGTGAATTTGGTGATGTTTTCTTTTCCCTATTCAGAGGAATTAGTCAAATCAAATCAAATCAAATCAAATTTTATTGGTCACATGCGCCGAATACAACAAGTGCAGACATTACAGTGAAATGCTTACTTACAGCCCTTAACCAACAGTGCGTTTATTTTAAACAAAAAAGTAAGAATAAAACAACAACAAAAAAAAGTGTTGAGAAAAACAAAGAGCAGAAGTAAAATAAAGTGACAGTAGGGAGGCTATATATACAGGGGGGTACCGGTGCAGAGTCAATGTGCGGGGGCACCCGGCTAGTTGAGGTAGTTGAGGTAATATGTACATGTGGGTAGAGTTAAAGTGACTATGCATAAATACTTAACAGAGTAGCAGCAGCGTAAAAAGGATGGGGTGGGGGGCAGTGCAAATAGTCCGGGTAGCCATGATTAGCTGTTCAGGAGTCTTATGGCTTGTGGGTAGAAGCTGTTGAGAAGTCTTTGGACCTAGACTTGGCACTCCGGTACCGCTTGCCGTGCGGTAGCAGAGAGAACAGTCTATGACTAGGGTGGCTGGAGTCTTTGACAATTTTGAGGGCCTTCCTCTGACACCGCCTGGTATAGAGGTCTTGGATGGCAGGGAGCTTTGCCCCAGTGATGTACTGGGCCGTACGCACTACCCTCTGTAGTGCCTTGCGGTCAGAGGCCAAGCAGTTGCCATACCAGGCGGTGATGCAACCAGTCAGGATGCTCTCGATGGTGCAGCTGTAGAATTTTTGAGGATCTGAGGACCCATGCCAAATCTTTTTTAGTCTCCTGAGGGGGGAATAGGCTTTGTCGTGCCCTCTTCACGACTGTCTTGGTGTGCTTGGACCATGATAGTTCGTTGGTGATGTGGACACCAAGGAACTTGAAGCTCTCAACCTGTTCCACTACAGCCCCGTCGATGAGAATGGGGGCGTGCTCAGTCCTCTTTTTTTTCCTGTAGTCCACAATCATCTCCTTTGTCTTGGTCACGTTGAGGGAGAGGTTGTTGTCCTGGCACCACACGGCCAGATCTCTGACCTCCTCCCCATAGGCTGTCTCATCGTTGTCGGTGATCAGGCCTACCACTGTTGTGTCGTCGGCAAACTTAATGATGGTGTTGGAGTCGTGCCTGGCCATGCAGTCATGGGTGAACAGAGAGTACAGGAGGGGACTGAGCACGCACCCCTGAGGGGCCCCCGTGTTGAGGATCAGTGTGGCAGATGTGTTGTTACCTACCCTTACCACCTGGGGGCGGCCCGTCAGGAAGTCCCGTCAGGAAGGATCCTTCTTCCATTTAATTAGTCTTTGAAGTTGTTAGGTATATGTCCCATCCTACATCCTGATATTACCAGGTTCTGATAAAATTATATTTCAACAAAATAATGTTAACAGGAATGCTAATCTTATCTGTTTCTAGCAACATAAACAATTTCAGAACAATCTGAGATAGTGTGTGTCAAAATCCTCTTTCTTATGCTTTATTAGGTGGAACGACCCAGCAGAGAGCTAATTAAGTGGACTGAATCACTGTCAGCTATGGGCTGCTGCTACTGTTTCATATCTGTATATAGTGCATTCTGAAAGTATTCAGACCCCTTGACTTTTTCCACATTTTGTTACGTTACAGCCTTATTCTAAAATGGACTAAATCGTTTTTCCCCTTCATCAATCTACACACAATACCCCATAATGAGAAAACAAAAACAGGTATTTAGAAAACCGGAAATATTCCATTTACATAAGTATTCAGACCCTTTACTCAATACTTTGTTGAACCACCTTTGGCAGCGATTACAGCCTCGAGTCTTCTTGGGTATGACGCTACAAGCTTGGCACACCTGTATTTGGGGAGTTTCTCCCATTCTTCTCTGCAGATCCTCTCAAGCTCTGTCAGGTTGGATGGGGAGCGTCGCTGCACTGCAATTTTCAGGTCTCTCCAGAGATGTTTAATCGGGTTCAAGTCTGGGTTCTAACTGGGCCACTCAAGGACATTCAGAGACTTGTCCTGAAGCCACTCCTGCTTTGTCTTGGCTGTGTGCTTAGGGTCGGTGTCCTGTTAAAGGTGAACCTTCACCCCAGTCTGAGGTCCTGAGCACTCTGGAGCAGGTTTTCATCAAGGATCTCTCTGTACTTTGCTCCGTTCATCTTTCCCACGATCCTGACTAGTCTTCCAGTCCCTGCCGCTGAAAGACATCCCTACAGCATCATGCTGCCACCACCATGCTTCACAGTAGGGATGGTGCCAGGTTTCCTCCAGACGTGACTCTTGGCACTCAGGCCAAAGAGTTCAATCTTGGTTTCATCAGACCAGAGAATCTTGTTTCTCATGGTCTGAGAGTCCTTTAGGTGCCTTTTGGCATACTCCAAGCGGGCTGTCGTGCCTTTTACTGAGGAGTGGCTTCCGTCTGGCCACTCTACCATAATGGCCTGATTGATGGAGTGCTGCAGAGATGGTTGTCCTTCTGGAAGGATCTCCCATCTCCACAGAGGAACTCTGGAGCTCTGTCAGAGTGACCATCGGGTTCTTGGTCACCTCCCTGACCAAGGCCCTCCCCCGATTGCTCAGTTTGGCTGGGCGGTCAGCTCTAGGAAGAGTCTTGGTGGTTCCACACTTCTTCCATTTAAGAATGATGGAGGCCACTGTGTCCTTGGGGACCTTCAATGCTGCAGAAATTTTTTGGTACCCTTCCCCAGATCTGTGCCTCGACACAATCCTGTCTCGGAGCTCTACGGACAATTCCTTCGATCTCATGGCTTGGTTTTTGTTCTGACATGCACTGTCAACTGTGGGACCTTATCTAGACAGGTGTGTGTCTTTCCAAATCATGTCCAATCAATTGAATTTACCACAGGTGGACTCCATTCAAGTTGTAGAAACATCTCAAGGATGATCAATGGAAACAGGATGCACCTGAGCTCAATTTCGAGTCTCATTGCAAAGGGTCTGAATACTTATGTAAATAAGGTATTTCTGCAAACATTTCTAAAAACCTGTTTTCGGTTTGTCATTCTGGGGTATTGTGAGTAGATTGTTGAGGATTTGTATTTATTTAATCCATTTTAGAATAAGGCTGTAACGTAACAAAATGTGGAAAAAGGGAAGGGGGCTGAATACTTTCCGAATGCACTGTATATATTTTTAGGCTGTCTGTTCCGTTGGAGAGACAGTGGACCTGCTGCTCATCAGATTAAAATGGGTTTTATATGTTTCAAAGGCAAGTCTCAGACTTAATTATGAGGCCTGTAAACCATGTGTGATGCCTGCACGGCCCCCAGAAATGGCCCACTAGCCCTGGGGCAGCTGAGGATAGAGAGAGCCTGCATCTCACAAACACAGTCAAGCTGAGCCAGAGTCAGATATTCTATATCCTCGAAAGCTATAAGCCTAGAAGTCAAAGCTAATAATAAGATTATCCATTGTGGTTGAGACAAGCTTAGCCTCATCACAGCAGTAAAGCAGTGAGAAGAGGTTTACATGGGCTCCAAGTGGATGTTATATAACAAGAGTCTAAATCTAATTAGCACAATAAAAAAATCCCCATAAAAATCTGTCTGTTTAAGCTAGAGATATATTTATTTGCATGGGCTGCGTCTCAATCCACCGCATCCACCGATGTCGGCATTCCGCATCTGCGGTGGAAGGTGGCAGAGCTACAGCGATGTTTGCCAGACCAATAGACATCCCGAAAATCGGTCTTCTCACGAAAACGTCTGTAGTGTCCGAACCATTTGGGGAACAAACTAATATGATCCCTTTATGGAAAGATGAGACTCTCACGAACATGATGATGTTCTCCGTTTTGCTTTTAGACAAGCATCACGGGACTTGTATGAAGTCGGTACTGCCGATCTGCCGAACAGTTTGGGCTACACACTACAGTAATATGACCCCACCATCGAAAGGTGGTACCGGGCTTCCTTTGTCAGAAGGTAGCCCAGTACCAGTTTAAATTTTTTTATGGAATTATATATGGAAGTAGTTTATCGCCAAAAAAAGGGGTTAAATATGGGTAAAAAAATATATGTACATCTCAGATATAGGACAGACACTTCAAAACAAACTTCCTTTCAATACATTTTTTGACTATCTGTTTTGCCATGTATGAATATGTTGTTCAATGTATTTCTGTAGGTTTCTGTAGGTTTCTGGGTTAACTTAAGTCTTGAGGATTGTATATATCCCATACCAGGCCCTTTGATGGCCTGAGAGTGCTACATGGACAGAGACAAATCTGCTCTAGCGGGCCGAAAACCATTCTGCTAAATGAGTGATTGATTATCTACAGTATATACAGTACATGTACAATGTGTTTGCCAGTGTGTCACTCAAATCAGTCAATTCCTGGCTATGCCCTGCTGCATCACAGCTGGATGACCTCTCTGTGTAACTCTGTCAGAGCAAGTTCAAAGTGTTCAGAGCATTTGGTTCAGAATGATGCAAGTGGAACAAGATGGCGAGGTCAGACACGGCCACCCTGTTTCTAGCTACTAGCCAACTTTGCAGTATATATATTTTTTGTTGTGTGTTATTTCTTACTTTATTTTCTCTGAACGTTTATGGTATAATTTCCAGTATCCGACAAGAACTTCTGGACATTAGATTGGCGATCACTCATCACAAATTCGATTTCCCAGACCTGGACCCTTTGTTTGGATTACTCGAAGCAGCTCCATTCATCCTGGGTGCTCTACCAAAAAGATGCTGCCGGATGAGAGATAAACCACCCACCGCTTCTGTGTATTTTACATGCTAATGTACAGTCTCTGGACAATAAGGTAGACGAGCTCGGGGCGAGGATCTCCTTCCAGAGGGACAAGACATTGTAACATAATTGGTCTTACAGAGACATGGCTCTCCCCTTCTACACTGTCTCCGTCCGATTAGTTTTAAATTCAGAAAGGATGTTTGCGGAAAAATTATTCGACATCTTTCTGTTTTCTCAATGACATTCAAATTAGCATTGAAAAAAGGTGCAAGTTTAAGTTTGTTTCACCTGAGCAAGTCTGATCACAAGTCACAGACCACTATGATGACACACCATATGCTTTTGATGGATTACGGGAAAAGAGCAGGAATGGGCTTTTGTAGGCTACAGACCAGGCTATGTCTTCCAATGGTGTGACTACTGTCGGCATCCAAAGATTATCCAACATTAATAAACGCCTAGAGGTAAGGACGACAGCGGTAGTGTAGCCTATGGGGCGATATGGATATAACTTATTATTATTATTAGCGCATTGATGTGAATCACACTGCTGCTCTCTCATTTAGCTATTTGCACCTTACATATTGTAGTTGTTGTTGATGGCTGTTCACAAATGTACAGTACCAGTAAAAAGTTTGGACACACCTACTCACTCCAGGGTTTTTCTTTATTTCTACGTTGTAGAATAATTATGGTGTGGAAGTGCTTTGCTGGTGACATTGTCTGTGATTTGTTTAGAATTCAAGGCACACTTAACCAGCATGGCTACCACAGCATTCTGCAGCGATACACCATCCCATCTGGTTTGGGCTTAGTGGGACTATCATTTGTTTTTCAACAGGACAATGACCCAACACACCTCCAGGCTGTGTAAGGGCTATTTTACCAAGAGGGAGAGTGATGGAGTGCTGCATCAGATGACCTGGCCTCCACAATCCCCCGACCTCAACCCAATTGAGATGGTTTGGGATGAGTCGGACCGCAGAGTGAAGGAAAAGCAGCCAACAAGTGCTCAGCATATGTTGGAACTCCTTCAAGACTGTTGGAAAAGCATTCCAGGTGAAGCTGGTTGAGAGAATGCCAAGAGTGTGCAAAGCTGTCATCAAGGTAAAGGGTGACTGGTACTGTATATGTATATTTTAAACCAATAATGGTGGATTTGAAGAAGTTTAAGCTGCCTATCAATCTTTTTTTTTTTATGTCCATAGGTCTAACGGAAACTCGCACACTTTTGATAGACTTAAACAGCTGCAAATTATTGAGATATCAAAGTGTCACCAACAAAAACTTAAACGATAGGCCTATAGCAAATGCAGCATATGGCATACTTTTTTCACATGCAAATAACACTTTTCGGTAGTGCTCAAAGCATGCCATTCCATGAGAGCAACATTTATTTTTCAACTCGAAGCAATGAACCCAATCAGTCCTCCATGACAACAAAATATTCAACAGAGTAGTAAGTCCTTAGTTTTTGTGTTATGCTCAGGTAAAACAATTTGGCTAATCTACATTTTCATATTTCCAATTCCTATTCTTGAAGTTCAAGGGGTATTAAATTAATTGGAATGACTGGAAATCTGACAGACTTTGGTTTTTAATGTAAACATATAGCCTAATCATTATCTGTAGTAGAAAGCAATGGGTTAGAAGAAACCTACATAACCAACCTATAAAGTAAAATGCAACATACATTGATGGCCAGCTATGTAAACTCTAACATTGATTTATCCTACAATAGATGTCGTTAAATTTGTAATATTCATTTTTGTCTTCTTCTAATGCCTTTTAAGGGGAAAGTAATCAAAAAGTAACTGAAAGTAATATGATTACATTACTGAGTTTGGGTAATCCAAAAGTTATTTTACTGATTACAATTTTGGACAGGTAACTAGTAACTATAAGGATTACATTTAGAAAATAACATAGCCAACCCAGCGCATGGCTCTCCAGAGGATGGTGCGGTCAGCCCAACGCATCACCGGGGCACGCTGCCTGCCCAACGCATCACCGGGGCATGCTGCCTGTCCTCCAGGATATTTACAGCACTCATTATCAAAGGAAGGCCAAGAAGATAATTAAGGACCTCAGCCACCTGAGCAACAGTCTGTTCACTCTGCTACCATCTAGCAGACAGAGACAGTACAGGTGCATCAGAGCCAGGACCGAGACACTGAGAAAAAGCTTCTAACACCAGGCCATCAAACTGTTCAACAGCCATCACTAGCCAGCTACCTGCCCAGGACTCAGCCCTGCACCTTGAGATTAATGCCCCATGTATATAGTCATTGAACGCTGGTCACCTCACACTCTGTTTATATACTGTTGTTTATTCACTGTGTATGTATGTATATACTATATTCTCAACATAGCTCATCCTAATATACCTACTACTGTACATACCATTTTCTTTTCCAGATTATATACTGTCTATACACACCACTTATTTATGTACTTTGGATTGTTATTTCTTGATTTCTTGTTTAGATTTTTTAGATGATTTGTATTGTATTTGCGAGACATTCTACTGCACTGTTGGAGCTAGTAACAAGCATTTCGCTGCACCTGCAAATCTGTGTACGCAACCAATAAACTTTGATTTGATTTTGATGCCATCCAGTAAGAATAGAGAATAGGATAGGATAAGAATACAGGCCAGTGTCGTATTTTACTGCCCTGAACCATCAACCAGAATCATATCTATGGCTCTGGCATTAGCCTCTGTCACAGGCTTTGAGGCATAGACATGTGTTTGTCACACATGACCCAGTCCCATATATTATTATTATTCCCATGGATACATTGGCCATTGTTCACCCTGGCTACTGTATGTGTGGCATGTGTCAGAGCTGTCCCGTGTCGTTGTGATAAAGACTCTGGCATGCTTTGGTGTGTCCCCCAGATAATAATAAATAATAAAAAGGGTCAGTCGTTGAACTAAGTAATGAAGAGTATCATAAAAAAATTGACCCCCTAAAAAACAGTCAGTTTACTGCTCCAAATATATTTCATCTGGACAGGCCTGAATAGTCTGCAATGCAATATTACATAGAATACCACAGCACCACATGGTCCTGAAATACCACAGCACCACATGGCCCTGCAATACCACAGCACCACATGGCCCTGCAATACCACAGAAAAGGAAGCAAACATAGCCTATGGCCGCTATGTCAATGATGTAATGTAAATCCAAAAAAATCTCACTGAAATTTAAAAATTCAGTAGCTATAACTCATAATGTGGTGAAAGTTTTGCCCAGTATGGAAAAGTTCTCATCCTTCCATCTCCACCCTCTGGGTATTTATACATGTCATGTATATATAGAGGCTTACAATCCCAGGCCCAAGCAGGGGAGCACAGACTGAAATAACCACTGAGGGCACTGGCATTGTACTGAAGGATGGGCCAAGGCAGGGCAGGCAGGCAGGCATACTCTCGCCATGTTGCCAACAGTCTATAGACCCAGCCAACACCCTTCAGCCACAACATTACAGTGACCAGACACTTCATGCCCACACAGCAGCCTGGGAAAAGCATCTCTACAGGAGCTGTTTCTTTGCTTCAGTCTTTCAATTCATTACATACTACTACCAAAGACCTTCAACCTCCATTCACACTCACAGAGCTCCTTCTCTCCCTCTCGTCAACACTTAGCCCAGTTGATTTAAGGGCGTTTTATAGCGGTATGGGGAACTTGACGCCAACTGAACACAGGAGGTTGGTGGCACTTTAATTGGGGAGAACGGGCTCGTGGTAATTGCTTGAGCGGAATCAATGGAATGGTATCAAATACATCAACCACATGGTGTCCATGTGTTTGATGCCATTCCATTCGCTCCGTTCCAGACATTATTATAAGCCGTCCTCCCCTCAGCAGCCTCCACTGCAACTGAAGTAGATTTTCTTGGCATCTCGTGGCTTTTCAACAGCCCTGAGGAACCACTTTACGATGTTGAAGAATTACAGCAGGCCCTGGTCCACTTAGCTGTCCACTGAGGCAATCATCTCTTAACCTGAGTTTAAAAATAGCTCTCGTATAATTACTCCTGAAGAGCCTGATGATACGATGGCCATAGTTAATCCCTCCATCAGGGTAACTACATGCATTTGCAAGTTGTAATCAATCAACTAAATGCCACTGCTTTTAATAAACTGGGCTCCCGAGTGGTGCAGCGGTCTAAGGCACTGCATCTCAGTGTTTGAGGTGTCACTACAGACCCCCTGGTTCGATTCCAGGCTGTATCACAACCAGCCGTGATTGGGAGTCCCATAGGGCGGCGCACAATTGGCCCAGCGTCGTCCGGGTTTGGCCGGTGTAGGCCGTCATTGTAAATAAGAACTTGTTCTTAACTGACTTGCCTAGTTAAATAAAAGTAAAATAAAAATAAAAAATGTATATCATGCAGCGCTGCATACATTAGGGGAGAGTGGGGTAAGTTGAGCTAGCATCACTCTGTCAAGGGGAAATATGGTATTCTTGCTAATAAAGATTTCAGGGTGTTGTGTATCCCTGGAAATAATTAGAATTCATGTAAACATTACAGTTTAGAAAAATAGCTTGTCCAAAAAAAGTGGTCTCTTACCACAACTTAGCCGCAGGACAGGGTCAGTTAAGCCACCTACACATTTCTGTACTGAATGAATTACCAATACCTTTTTTAAACCATGTCTATCTTTATTTCCCAAACACAATTCAACACAATCACAATCGCTTTTTTGTCTTTTAAGCATTTTAAGCATCTTTTAACACAGGCTTAACACCTAACAAACACTTTCTACTTTTTGTAACACATTTAACATAGGCCAGGACCTGTTGTTACCTCATATCCCAGCGAAAATACATTGCATTATGCCTGATAAGAAAACACTTCAATTTGCTCAACTTGCCTTTGGCTCAACTTACCCCAAGGCAAACATTTAAACTATATTAGCCCACACAGATACAAGGATGCACTTTCATGCTAGGTTTAGGACCTCAAATTGAAGCTTATACAGACCCCAACTGATGTATAGAACAATCTTAAAATGATCTACTATTGTTTAGATACAAGCATCATGAAACCTCTAACACAAATTAATTTGACTTGGTGATAATTCGTTTTTTTTTAACCTAACTTGCTTACCACATTCTCCATGTATTTCGCTACACCCGCAATAACATCTGCTAAATATGTGTATGTGACCAATAACATTTTATTTGATTTGATGTGGTTTATTCCTTCACGGACTACATGAAATGATGACCTCTTCATAAATATTTGGTCAAATTATACATTTTGTGTATGGTTTCCTAGAAACAAGGGTGGCTCAACTTACCCCCTCTCCCCTCTGCCTGCATGTTCACACATTTGGATGACTGATCATGGGGTAGCTTTTTAAAGACCTTCTCTTTACTGTCCATGTCATCATCTTGGAAAGCACCCATCCATTTTAGACGGACTCTCAATCGTGAGTGCATCGAGTGCATATCTCTGGCTGGGCTTCATCACATTACCCTGCTGCCATTCTCTAAAACAGTTAAGTGGTGTCACTGTCATCTTCAACCGGATTGCTAGCTAAAAGACACAACCTCCAGAAGGATACAGAGCCAAACACAGTGGGATAGTTACAGAAGTGTCCTCCTTCCAGATGAAAATGGTCCACAGTTATTTGTTTGTTTTGAGGGCATGGCTGTGAGTTACTGGACATGGTTCAGGTTCATTGTCTGATTTAATGACTTGAGGAAATAGGGATGTGTTTAGTGGGTTCTCCTCAGAGAGCTGGCCCCTCCAGCCCTTGCTCCAGATGATGTTAACTGCAGCGGTTCGTTAGAAGTAAATCTCTCTGGGTTTTAACCAGGGGTTGGAACCAAAATTATTTTCCAATAATTTTGTTCTGAACATAAACATCCTTTTTTTCCCCCGTTCCACTGTTCCGACCAGCAAAATAAAGTTCTGAACTGGTTCGAACCACCAAAAAAGTACTGGTTTACATTGTTCCTTTCTGTTCCTTTTTAAATCTCTGAAATCATATTTTATTTTACATTTAGCTCGACATTAAATTACTTCACTAACCATGCAGTGCGGATATAGCAGCTTTCTATGGAGCTGGCAAGCTATACAGTGAGGGAAAAAAGTATTTGATCCCCTGCTGATTTTGTACGTTTGCCACACTGACAAAGAAATGATCAGTCTATAATTTTAATGGTAGGTTTATTTGAACAGTGAGAGACAGAATAACAACAACAAAAATCCAGAAAAACGCATGTCAAAAATGTTATAAATTGATTTGCATTTTAATGAGGGAAATAAGTATTTGACACCCTCTCAATCAGAAAGATTTCTGGCTCCCAGGTGCCTTTTATACAGGTAATGAGTTGAGATTAGGAGCACACTCTTAAAGGGAGTGCTCCTAATCTCAGCCTGTTACCTGTATAAAAGACACCTGTCCACAGAAGCAATCGATCAATCAGATTACAAACTCTCCACCATGGCCAAGATCAAAGAGCTCTCCAAGGATGTCAGGGACAAGATTGTAGACCTACACAAGGCTGGAATGGGCTACAAGACCATCGCCAAGCAGCTTGGTGAGAAGGTGACAACAGTGGAAGAAACGCAAAAGAACTGTCAATCTTCCTCGGCCTGGTGCTCCATGCAAGATCTCACCTCGTGGAGTTGCAATGATCATGAGAACGGTGAGGAATCAGCCCAGAACTACACGGGAGGATCTTGTCAATGATCTCAAGGCAGCTGGGACCATAGTCACCAAGAAAACAATTGGTAACACACTACGCCGTGAAGGACTGAAATCCTGCAGCGCCCGCAAGGTCCCCCTGCTCAAGAAAGCACATATACAGGGCCGTCTGAAGTTTGCCAATGAACATCTGAATGATTCAGAGGAGAACTGGTTGAAAGTGTTGTGGTCAGATGAGACCAAAATCGAGCTCTTTGGCATCAACTCAACTCGCCGTGTTTGGAGGAGGAGGAATGCTGCCTATGACCCCAAGAACACCATCACCACCGTCAAACATGGAGGTGGAAACATTATGCTTTGGGGGTGTTTTTCTGCTAAGGGGACAGGACAACTTCACCGCATCAAAGGGACGATGGACAGGGCCATGTACCGTCAAATCTTGGGTGAGAACCTCCTTCCCTCAGCCAGGGCATTGAAAATGTGTCGTGGATGGGTAGGGGATCAAATACTTTTTTCCCTCACTGTAGCTCAGTGAGTTGTTTACATGTGTGATGGAAATACAAGTGTAGGGTGCAAGATAAGTGAGAGAGGTTGGAAGAGGAGGCATTGCTTGAATCGCTGGGCATCTTGTGATGACATGCATTATCTGAATTAGGCACACAGAATTATACCTACGGAGGAGCGGCTTCTATGGAGGAACTTTCAATGTCTTTGAACTTCAGAGTTGGCTTAACGTTGGACCAGAGAAGCTAGCTAGCTAACAAGCTTGTGTGTGCAGAGCGGCACCAGAATTAAAAACACATCTTACCTATTTGTAGTTAATAAATCCAATATGAAATGTGATAACTGTAGTATCCCTAACTAGCATTGAAAAAGTGAATACATTCTTCTCTAATAAAAAATCGCTCTCACTATCTTCTGAATCATGCTTGTAACGTCAGTACGGCTGAGAATGGCGCTGCAATGGATAGCAGCCGTTTTACGGGCTCCTGACCAATTCTGCTATTTTGTGTGTTTTTTTGCGCTGATCGTAACTTTTTTTGTACATAATGTTTCCGCCATTGTTTCCTATGACTGAAAAGAGTTCTGGACATTCGAACAGAGATCACTAACCTCAATTGGGATGAAGATTTCTACTTCAACGAGTCGGAGGCGCAGGACATACTGCTCATCCCAGACCAGAGAGGCCGACGTTTGGGCACCTTGATGAATCTACGTCGGCAAGTACATAAACCGCCTCTACCCTCTGTTTTATTAGCAAACATACAATCACTGGAAAACCAGCTGGACGAGCTCCGTTTGAGACTATCCTATCAACGGGACCTGAAAAACTGTAATATCCTATATTTCTCGGAGTCGTGGCTGAAAAAGGACATGGATAATATACAACTAGCTGGTTTTTCTATACATCGGCAGGACAGAACGGCAGCGTCGGGGAAGCTCAAGGGGGGAGGTGTGTGTCTCTTTTTTAACAACAACTGGTGGGCGATCTCCAATATTAAGGATAAGCCGTAGACCATACTATTTACCAAGAGAGTTTCCATCTATATTTTTTGTAGCTGTCTATTTACCACCACAAACCAATGCTGGCACTAAGACCGCACTAAATGAGCTGTATACGGCCATAAGTAAACAAGAACATGCTCATCCAGAGGTGGCTCTCCTAGTAGCCAGTGATTTTAATGCAGGGAAACTGAAATCCGTCTTACCTCATTTCTACCAGCATGTCACCTGTGCAACTAGAGGCAAAAAAACTCTAGATCACCTTTACTCCACACACAGAAACACATACAAAGCTCTCCCTTGCCCTCCATTTGGTAAATCTGACCATAACTCTATCCCCCTGATTCCTGCTTACAAGCAAAAACTCAAACAGGAAGTACCAGTGATGCATCCAATACGGAAGTGGTCCGATGAAGCAGATGCTAAACTACAGGACTGTTTCAATAGCACAGACTAGAATATGTTCCGGGATTCATCCGAAGGCATTAAGGAGTTTACCACATCAGTCACCAGCTTCATTAATAAGTGCATCGACGACATCGTCCCCACAGTGACCGTACGTATATATCCCAACCAGAAGCCATGGATTACAGGCAACACCCACACTGAGCCAGCCGCAGCTGCCCAGTGACGTAAGCCTAACAGACGAGCTAAATGCCTTCTATGCTGACTTCGAGGCAAGCAGCACTGAACCATGGATGAGAGCACCAGCTGTTCCGGAACAACTTTGTGATCATGCTCTCCAAAGCTGATGTGAGTAAGACCTTTAAACAGGTTAACATTCACAAGAAGTGACTTCACTGACATTTTCAACCTCTCCCTGACCCAGTCTGTAATGCATACACTACCGTTCAAAAGTTTGGGGTCACTTAGAAATGTCCTTGTTTTCCATGAAAACATACATGAAATTAGTTTGAATAGGAAATATAGCAAAATGCATAGGAAATGTAGTCATTGACAAGGTTAGAAATAATGATTTTTAATTGAAATAATAATTGTGTCCTTCAAACTTAGCTTTTGTCAAAGAATCCTCCACTTGCAGCAATTACAGCCTTGCAGACCTTTGGCATTCTAGTTGTCAATTTGTTGAGGTAATCTGAAGAGATTTCACCCCATGCTTCCTGAAGCACCTCCCACAAGTTGGATTGGCTTGTTGGATTGGCTGAAGCTGCTCCCACAACAGCTCAATAGGGTTGAGATCTGGTGACTGTGCTGGCCACTCCATTATAGACAGAATACCAGCTGACTGCTTCTTCCCTAAATAGTTATTGCATAGTTTGGAGCTGTGCTTTGGGTCATTGTCCTGTTGTAGGAGGAAATTGGCTCCAATCAAGCGCCACAGGGTATGGCATGGCGTTGCAAAATGGAGTGATAGCCTTCCTTCTTCAAGATCCCTTTTACCCTGTACAAATCTCCCACTTTACCACCACCAAAGCACCCCCAGACCATCACATTGCCTCCACCACGCTTGACAGATGGCATCAAGCACTCCTCCAGCATCTTTTCATTTGGTCTGCGTCTCACAAATGTTCTTCTTTGTGATCCGAACACCTCAAACTTCGATTCGTCTGTCCATAACACTTTTTTCCAATCTTCCTCTGTTCAGTGTCTGTGTTATTTTGCTCATCTTAATCTTTTCTTTTTATTGGCCAGTCTGAGATATGGCTTTTTCTTTGCAACTCTGCCTAGAAGGTCAGCATCCTGGAGTCGCCTCTTCACTGTTGACGTTGGGACTGGTGTTTTGCGGGTACTATTTAATGAAGCTGCCAGTTGAGGAACTGTGAGGCGTCTGTGTCTCAAACTAGACACTCCAATGTATTTGTCCTCTTGCTCAGTTGTGCACCGGGGCCTCCCACTCCTCTTTCTATTCTGGTTAGAGCCAGTTTGCGCTGTTCTGTGAAGGGAGTAGTACAAAGCGTTGTACGAGATCTTCAGTTTCTTGGAAATTTCTCGCATGGAATAGCCTTCATTTGTCACGATCGTCAGGGAGAGACCAATGCGCAGCGTGATGAATGAACATGATTACTTTATTAAATTAAAGCACGAACAAAACAACAAACGACTCGTAACGTCCACGGTGACAAAGACCGAACACGGAACAAAAACCCACAAACACAAAGTGAAAAACAGACAGTTAAATATGGCTCCCAATCAGAGACAACCAGCCAACAGCTGACACTCGTTGCCTCTGATTGGGAGTCACTAAGGCAAACATAGAAAACAACAAACCAGAACCCCCAACATAGAAATAAACCACATAGAATGAACACACCCTGGCTCAACATATAGAGTCCCAGAGCCAGGGTGTGACAGTACCCCCCCCTAAAGGCGCGGACTGCGACCGCGCCTCAACCAGAGAAAAATAGGGGAGGGCTGGGTGGGCACTCCTCCTCGGCGGCGGTTCTGGCTCCGGGCTTGCCCACCACCCTCCAATAAACCCCCCATAGCGCCCCTGGTCCGGTCTGGCCCCGCTGGCTGGAGCTGACCTGGACGTAGCAGGAGCGGCTAGCTTCAGCTCCGTTGGGGGAGCAATAAAGCGGTACCTGATTTGGCACCGATGACCCAGGCACGGGTTGTGCCGGACTGACGACGCCGCACCCCAGGCTTGGTGCGTGAGGCAGGAAAGGACCGGACCTGGCTGTCGATGCGCACCCCTGGCTTGGTGCGTGGAGCAGCAACGGGCCGGACCGGGCTGACGATACGCACTCCCTGGCTTGGTGCGTGGAGCCGGAACGGGCCTCACCGGACTGATGACTCGCACTCCCTGGCTTGGTGCGTGAGCAGCAACGGGCCGGACCGGGCTGACGATGCGCAACCCTGGCTTGGTGCGTGGAGCAGCGACGGGCCGGACCGGGCTGACGATGCGCACCCCTGGCTTGGTGCGTGGAGCCGAACGGGCCTCACCGGACTGACGAAGCACACCACTGGCTTGGTGCGTGGAGGAGGAACGGGCCTTACCGGCTGACGGGCGCACCACTGACTTTGCGGGGAGCAGGAACGGGCCGAGCCGGCTGACGAAGACGCACCACTGACTTGGTGCGGGAGCAGGAACGGGCCTTACCAGGCTGACGAGCGCACCACTGACTTGGTGCGGGGAGCAGGAACGGGCCGAGCCGGTCTGACGGGCGCACCACTGACTTGGTGCGCGGGAGCAGGAACGGGCCGAGCCGGGCTGACGAAGCGCACCACTGACTTGGTGCGGGGAGCAGGAACAGACCGGACCGTACTGGGGACACACACCACTGGCCCTACATCGGGATCTGGAACGGGCCGGACCGGACTGGTAACACACCCCAGTACCTCTCGCCGTGCCTCTCCACCTTCCATCCCCTCTTCGACCAGTGGCCCCCGTAACCTGGCGGCCTCCTCTGCTAACCCGCTGGACCGCTCTATCGCGGCCTCCTGCTGCCCCGACGTCGTGAGCCCCCCCCTAAAAATTTTCTGGGGGTCTCTCCTCCCCGTGGGCCAGGCCTCTATCGTTCTCGCCCAACTCTCGCTCTTCTGCCCCCAATTCCAGCCATTCTGCTCTTCATTAGGCTTGACCCAGTCTTAGACTCTTCCTCCACTGTTCCCAAGTCCATCCACTCTGCTCTTTACAAGGCTGGACCCAGTCGAGGTTGCCACGGAGATCTGCAAGCGATTCCCCTGGCGATGGCTCCTGGACACGCTGCTTGGTCCAGTTTTGGTGGGTTTTTCTGTCACGATCGTCAGGAGAGACCAATGCGCAGCGTGATGAATGAACATGATTACTTTATTAAATTAAAGCACGAACAAAACAACAAACGACTCGTAACATCCACGGTGACAAAGACCGAACACGGAACAAAAACCCACAAACACAAAGTGAAAAACAGACAGTTAAATATGGCTCCCAATCAGAGACAACCAGCCAACAGCTGACACTCGTTGCCTCTGATTGGGAGTCACTAAGGCAAACATAGAAAACAACAAACCAGAACCCCCAACATAGAAATAAACCACATAGAATGAACACACCCTGGCTCAACATATAGAGTCCCAGAGCCAGGGTGTGACATCATTTCTCAGAACAAGAATAGACAGACGAGTTTCAGAAGAAAGTTATTTGTTTCTGATACTCAACTAATCTCAAGAAGGCCAGTTTTATTTCTTCTTTAATCAGCACAACAGTTTTCAGCTGTGCTAACATAATTGCAAAAGGTTTTTCTAATGATCAATTAGCCTTTTAAAATGATAAACTTGGATTAGAAAACACAGCGTGCCATTGGAACACAGGACTAATGGTTGCTGATAATGGGCCTCTGTACGCCTACGTAGATATTCCATAAAATAATCAGCCGTTTCCAGCTACAATAGCCATTTACAACATTAACAATGTCTACACTGTATTTCTGATCAATTTTATGTTATTTTAATGGACAAAAAAATTGCTTTTCTTTCGAAAACAAGGACATTTCTAAGTGACCCCAAACTTTTGAACGGTAGTGTACATGTTTCAAGCAGACCCAAGAACGGCAAGGTAACCTGTCTAAATGACTCATCTGTAGCCATGAAATGCTTTGAAAGGTTGGTCATGGCTCTCATCAATGCTATTATCCCAGACACCCTGGACCCACTCCAATTTGCATACCGCCCCAACAGATCCACACATGACGCAATCTCTATTGCACTCCACACTGCCCTTTCCCACCTGGACAAGAGGAACACATATGTGAGAATGCTGTTCCTTGACTACAGCTCAGCGTTCAACACCATAGTGCCCTTCAAGCTCATTACTAAGCTAAAGACCCTGGGACTGAACACCTCCCTCTGCAACTGGATCCTGGACTTCCTGATGGGCCGCTCCCAGGTGTTGAGGGTAGGCAACAACACATCCGCCACGCTGACCCTCAACACGGGGGCCCCTCACGGGGGCAACTCCTGTACTCCCTGTTCACCTAAACTGCGTGGCCGCGCACGACTCCAACGCCATCAATAAGTTTGCCGACGGTGGTAGGCCTGATCACAGACAACGAAGAGACTATAGGGAGGAGGTCAGAGACCTGGCAGTGTGGTTCCAGGACAACAACCTCTCCCTCAACATCAGCAAGACAAAGGAGCTGATTGAGGACAACAGGAAACGAAGGGCAGAGCACGCCCCCATTCACATAAACTGGGCTGTAGTGGAGTGGGTCGAGAGTTCCTCAGTGTCTACATCACTAAGGATCTATCATTGTCCACACACACCAACACAGTCGTGAAGAGGGCACGACAACGCCTCTTCCGCCTCAGAAGGCTGAAAAGATTTGGCATGGGCCCTCAGATCCTCAAAAAGTTATACAGCTGCACCATTGAGAGCATCTTGACTGGCTGCATCACCGTTTGGTATGGCAACTACTTGTCATCCGACCGCAAGGCGCTACAGAGGGTAGTGCATATGGCCAAGTACATCACTGGGGCCAACCTCCCTGCCATCCAGGACCTCTATACCAGGCAGTCAGAGGAAAGCCTTAAAGATTGTCAAAGACTCCAGCCACCCAAGTCATACAGTGTTCTCTCTGTTACCGCACGCCAAGCGGTACCGATGCACAAAGTCTGGAACCAACAGGGCCCTGATCAGCTTCTACCCCCAAGTCATAAGACTGCTAAATAGTTAGTTAAATAGTTAACCAAAAAGCTACCATGACTAACTGCATTGACCTTTTTTGCATTAACTTTTTTTACTCATCACATATGCTTCTGCTACTGTTTATTATCTGTCACTTTATTCCTAGTTATGTGTACATATCTACCTCAATTACCTTGTACCCCTGCACATCGAATTGATACTGGTACCCTGTGTATTTAGCCAAGTTATCGTTACTTGGCTAAATACATATTTATTATTACTTTTATTATTACGTGCTTTACTTTTCTATTTCTCAATTTCCTTTCCCTTTGCATTGTTGGGAAGGGCCCGTTAGTAAGGATTTCACTGTTAGTCTACACCTGTTGTGTATGAAGCATGTGACAAATAAAATTTGATTTGAATAGGTTACAGCTATGCTTGGGAGGGGAAGGGGCAGGTAGCCTACACACACACAACTGACAAAGATTTTCAGCTGGCTGGAAGAAGTTTCTGATTGACATAGGGAGGGCTTTGCATAGGCGCTTTGTTGTGTTTTTTTGTGAGACCGGAAAAAAATGCCAGGAACGTTAAAGAACATTATTCACTGGTTCCCATGCTTTTAAATAACCGTTCTGTTCCGGAACAGTTAGATCACTTTTGTTCCCGGTTCTGATTATATTCCTTGAACATTTTTGTTATTTTCCGGTTTTGGGTTCTGTTCCCTGAACCGCTTCCAACCCCTGGTTTTAACCAGGTTCTGGCTTACTATGGACCTCTGAGCCTTGTCACAGCGGTCAAAGCCACTGCATCGTAGTGCTTGAGGCGTCACTACAGATCCGGGTTCGATCCCGGGAGACCCATGCGGCCAGGATGTCCTTGTCCCATCGCGCTCTAGCGACTCCTGTGGCGGGCCGGGCGCATGCACGCTGACACAGTCGCCAGTTGTACGGTGTTTCCTCCGACACATTGGTAAAAAGTACCCAAAAAAAAGAAGAAAAAAAGAGAATAACATTGACGTATACGCTGACACGGTGACTGAGTTCATCAGGAAGTGTATAGGCGATGTTGTTCCCACTGTGACGATTAAAACCACCACATTTAACCACGGCAAGGTGACTGGGAATATGATTGAATACAAACAGTCCAGTTTTGCTCTCCCAATAGATCCACGGATGTGCAATCGCCATCACACTGCCCTATCCCATCTGGACAAGAGGAATACCTATGTAAGAATGCTGTTAATTGACTACAGCTCAGCCTTCAACACCATAGTACCCTCCGAGCTCATCATTAAGCTCAGGGCCCTGGGTCTGAACCCCATCCTGTGCAACTGAGTCCTGGACTTCCTGACGGGTCGCCCCCAGGTGGTGAAGGTAGGCAACAACACCTCCTCTTTGCTGATCCTCAATACTGGGGCCCCACAAGGGTGCGTGCTCAGCCCCCTCCTGTACTCCCTGTTAACCCATGACTGCGTGGCCACGCAAGCCTCCAACTCAATCATCAAGTTTGCAGCCGACACAACAGTGGTAGGCCCGATTACCAACAACGACAAGACAGCCTACAGGGAGGAGGTGAGGGCCCTGGCGGAGTGGTGCCAGGAAAATAACCTCTCCCTCAACGTCAACAAAACAAAAGAGCTGATCGTGGACTTCAGGAGACAGCAGAGGTAGCACGCCCCTATCCACATTGACGGGGCCGCAGTGGAGAAGGTGAAAAGCTTCAAGTTCCTCTGCGTACACATCACTGACAATCTGAAATGGTCCACCCACACAGACAGTGTGGTGAAGAAGGCACAACAGCACTTCTTCAACCTCTGGAGGCTGAAGAAATGTGGCTTGGCCCCTAAGACCCTCACAAACCTTTACAAATGCACCATTGAGAGCATCCTGTCGGGCTGTATCACCACTTGGTACGGCAACTGCACCGTCTGCAACCGCAGGGCTCTCCAGAGGGTGGTGCGGTCAGCCCAACACATCACTGGGAGCACACTGCCAGCCCTTCAGGACATCTACAGCACCTGGTGTCACAAGAAGGCCAAGAAAACCATCAAGGACCTCAGCCACCCGAGCCACAGCCTGTTCACCCCGCTATCATCCAGAAGAAGGCGAGGTCAGTACAAGTGCATCAAAGCTGGGACAGAGCGACTGAAAAACAGCTTTGATCTCAAGGCCATCATACTGTTAAATTGCCATCACTAGCCGGCCTCCATCCAGTACCCTGCCCTGAACTTAATCACTGTCACTAGCCGGCTACCACCTGGTTACTCATCCCTGCACCTTAGAGGCTGTTGCCCTGTGTACATAGACATGGAACACTGGTCACTTTAATAATGGAACACTGGTCACTTTAATAATGTTGACATACTGTTTTACACATTTCATATGTATATACTGTATTCTAGTCAAGGCCATCCTATTCAACTATTGCTGTACATATACTATTCTATCCACGTATAATTCAGATATACTATATATTCTATCCACATACTGTCCATCATTTCTGCACATCCCATCACACACACATACATATACTCTGGACTCCGAAATTGCTCGTCCTAACATTCTTTCACTTTTAGATTTTTGTGTATTGTTGTGTACTGTTATATATTACTACACTGTTTGAGCTAGGAACACAAGCATTTCGCTACACCTGCAATAACATCTGCTAAATATGTGTATGCGACCAATTAAATGTGATTTGATTTGATGTCCCAGTCTCCAGCCGCTCTAGCTAACAGAAACATCATAAGCCGCTTGGAGATAATGACCTCTGATGAGAAATGATTCTCTTGTTGATTTCTTTCTTCCTAATCCTTGTCCCTACATCTGTAATCCTACAGCATACATACAGCACAGCCTAAATGGTTGAAACCCTAGTCAGTTTTGGATTACATGTGGTGGTGAACCCAAGTCGACCTATGATACCTGTGCCCTAATCACATAAATGTGACAGCCAGAATGTTCCCTCAGAACATCCATACTGAGAGTGATTACTGCGCTTCCTGTGGGGAAGAGGGGATGGACAGGGGAGAGGAGAGGAGAGGAGGACACCATCAGTCCCGGAGGTTAAGGAAGAGAGGGGGTAGTTAGTGGTCTTTCATGGCCTTTCTATCACTCATCTGTGATTTGATGCGTGGGCTCACCCTTCCTGTGTAGGGGTAAACTGATAGGGCCATCAGGGCATCCTATCTCTGTTTGAGGCCCCTCAGGAGACCTACTGCAGTCCACTGACCCTCCATTATCCTCTCTCCTGACCTGTTTACGACTACTGGGCTCCATGGCTCCATAGCCATGTCCATCCACATCAACACATTGGTAATATGATGCCCAGCAGCAGGACAAATCCACACAGGAAAGCATGGGAAGTGATGGATATGGAGAGGACCTGAGCTGCTTTGAACTCATCCTTAATGTCCACATTTTTCTGACGCTGTGTGGTTCTGATCGGTGGTACTTTGTCTAATTTGTCATTGTCTCAAAGATTAAAGCTTTCCTTCAATGACTTTTTGGGCCATTTGTAAGGATTTGAAAGACCTCATTGTTTAGATAGAGTAGAATAATGTGGGCTTTTTAGTCCACCTTAGCTGTGTTAAATCAGCACCTTCCTGGGGCTTTTCTCTTAACTCCGCTGCACTTCCCCAAAGTGCACCACTCAGGGCTCCACTCAGGTCCCAGCCCAGCGCTGGCATCCCGGGGAGGGACCCAAGGCAGCTGGGCCAGATCACTGGAGACCCGGGGCAGTCATCTTTAATGTTTCCTCAAGCGCAGAGCAGTTGGACTACAGAGAGAACAGGCTTAACCCCAGGGTACGGAGGGGCTGGGGGCTCCCTGGCTGAAACAGAGGGAGCTGATGAGTACAAGATGGAAAAAGACCTGAGGGATAGAAAGAAAGAGAACAAGAGAAAGAAAGAAAGAAAGACAAACAGGAAAATAGAGAAATAACGAGATTGAGATGATAGGGATTGTTGGTCAGACAGCAGCAGGCTTAATTGAAGCGAGAGAGTAAGGTGTCAGAGATCAGACACACACCTGTCTGTAGTGACGTTAGGTACTAATAGTGATGGATGGGCTTCAGCCATGCTGTTTGAGCACCTCAGATCTCCTGTCATTTAGGGCTGCTTCTGTCAGGGGGCTGATATGATGACACTGCACCTCACTCCCATGCTGTTCTACACAGCTTCAAAGGCTATTTTAAGTGTAGGGGTTAGATTTAAGGTTAGGTTTACAGTTAGGGTTAGAATTAGGGTTAGGGTAAGGGGCTAGTGGTTGGTTTAGGGTTAGGGTTAGGGTTAGGGTTAGGGTTAGGGTTAGCGTTAGGGAAAATAGGATGTTTAATGGAAATGTATTTTAGGTCCTCACGAGGATAGAAGAACATAACCGGTGTGTGTGTGTGTGTGTGTTTGTGTAATAATGAAAAAAATGTATGCACTCACTAACTGTAAGTCACTCTGGATAAGAGCGTCTGCTAAATGACTAAAATGTAAATGTAAATGTGTTAATCGAGACGTGTGGTGTATGTAAGTGAGCAAGCCTGTTTATCTACTCTGGCCTTCCAGAGTGTGTGTGGTGTTTGCACCATCAGCATACAGATCCTTGGCTCTACATGGCTGTCCTCCACTCCCAGCTGTGCTGCTGAGTTTCCTGGATCCTTTAATAGTGCTAAGTCTAAAGCTGCTGTTGGGTGTTGTTTTCATGGAGAGGAAATGTGTGAGATGTCTTTCAGTAGTTAGCTTGGTCTATATCCCCCTCACATAGCACAGTGTAATTCTGTGTAATTCTCCCTCTGTCTCTCTCTTTCCCTCTTCAATGACCCCATGCACCAGAGCCCAGAGCCCCAACACTGCCCACTGTTCCCCCCGTGACCCCCTCCTCCGACCCCCACACACAGACCAGCCTGTCCGAACCAGGGGAGCTATTTTAAGCCTGGGCCAAACAAAACAGAGCCCATGTCTTAGTTAGGAGACTTCTTCTATCCCGGACTCTCTAGGGTCCGCTGGGTTCAACGGGCCAGACGTGAGGAACAACAAACTGAGGGCTATTTTGGGGGGAAATATCTTCCCTTAAGATGATAAAGTCAGATGGATCATAGACTTGTACGAAACATGCCATCCTCCACTATGGGTGATGATGAGAGAGGTTCACCGAAGAAAAGAGAGAGAGAAAGATGGAGAAAGAGAGAGAGAGAGAGCGAGAGAGAGAGAGAGAGAGAGAGAGAGAGAGAGAGAGAGAGAGAGAGAGAGAGAGAGAGAGAGAGAGAGAGAGAGAGAGAGAGAGAGAGAGAGAGAGAGAGAGAGAGAGAGAGAGAGAGAGAGAGAGAGAGAGATCAATAGCCCTACCTCCTGCTGATAGATGAGTGTGAGAGACAGTAGACGATGATGAGGAGGGGGACTGGGACTGATCTCTGATGAGCTTTGGGACAGTAGACCTCCAGGGAAAAGTCACTTCCAAATACAAGCTTTTCACTCATATGCAGCTTAGCTGTTGCAGCTATTTTTACAACCCACTTGTATTAAATACTGTACATGTGCATGTACAAAGGAGATATCTATTACAGTGCTGTACTGTACAGTATGTGATATTCTTCAGCCAGCCAATAATAATTATCATAACTGATAATGGCTATTAATAATGTAAGTATTTTGGTCCATCTCATGACCCTTAGCCATTCTGGAGTTACAGGCCCGTGTCACTTCCATAAACACCGTTGGGACAGATATAGGGCCTCACTATTTCAAGCCTCACCATCCAATTCACTTAATGTCACTGCAACAATTCCCTCTGATGTCATAAAGGACAGAACACTTCAGTGAGACAGAGTACAAAAGAATATCAAAGTCCTACTTTGAACAAAGGAAAGTGAAAAGAGCATTTAATAAACCCAGCCTAACCTCAAAGACGTAACATAGTAAATGTGACATTCAAATTAGTATGATGTTACGCTTGGTATGGTTACATAAGACAGAAGGTTACTTAAGCCAAAAGCAAGAGAGAGGTTGGTCGGGGGCCCAAAGGTTGCGTGTTGGAATCACATCACAGACAACTTTTGCATTTTAGTTAATTAGCAACTTTGCAACTACTTAGCATGTTAGCTAAACCTTCCCCTAACCTTAACCCTTACCCCTAACCTTAACCCCTAACATTGAGCTAGCTAACGCTAGCCACAACAAATTGGAATTCGTAACATATTGTACAAATTGCAATTCGTAACATATCATACAAATTGTAATTTATAACTTACCATACGAAATGGATGATGGACATCCACAAATAAATATATACTATACACAACATAACATATCATACTAAATGGAGGGAGACATAATTACATTTACTATGTTGAAAAAAAATAAGATAAAGGAATGTGAAATTCATGCTAACTCAAATACATTGCTTTTTACAGATGAGATCACACACATTTATTTGAGTGCAAGGGCACAGTCACACACACACACACACACACAATAACAAATCACAAACACACTTAGCATCACTCTCCGTCTCCAGTAAGTCGTCACATGGAGTGGGGTGTCTGGCGGATGTCTTCACTTACTATAATAAAAACAGTCATATATCTAAACAGCATGTCTTGGTTGGGACAATAAAACCAACTAGCACTGACTGACTAGGCTATTTAAAGCTTTGACTCAGACATATGGGCCAGGCAGCAAGGAGCATAGAAAAACACAAAAAGAAAGTAAAAGTCCTCTCCATCCCACATCAGAGAAACAATCCACATGGACCAGTTAATACAGGATAGATTGTGAAATTCAGCACTTGCACAGTCCACAGAGGACACATTCATCACATCCAAATACCCAGGCTAAAGTAAGGGATCAAGGATAAAGCCTCTTTTTAAAGGAGCAACTGATGATTCGTTTAAATTACCATTGACTAAGCCTGTTAGCCCAAAACAAAGCTTTTAAGAGTAAGATTACAGGGGATGAATCAGTTTGATTCATTTTTCCTTTCACTAAAGTACAGAAGTAATTCCAGGAAATACAGCGCATACTGTTCAGATTACCTGGTTTTAAAACATGCAATACACTGATTATGTGAACACACAGTAAGCTATAATGTGAATGCTATTGTGTGGACAGGTGATCTGTCTGTGACACAGTGCATGTCTGTCTGTCTGTCTGTCACTCACCTTGGCCCCGATGACAGAACTCTTCTGGTAAAAGCAGCACAGGGCTGCTGTCAAGGTCCTCAGAACGTTGCATCTCTCCGACATCTCTCACCCCTCTCACTTAACTCACAATAAAAGCCCCCCACCAAAAAAATACAATGTCTCAAAAACCACAGAGATTCTCAGTTAGCCTTCATTTCTGTCACACTGGGGGTGTGAGCATGGTAGCAGCTCACTCTGTGGCTCTCTTTCTCTAGTCTCTCTCTTTTTCAGTCTAAGCAGTCCTGTTCTCTGTGCGCTACACAGTGAACACACCACACCATGCTGCTTCACTCAGTCCCGGAGCTCCATGTATGGAGCTGTGGAATCCCCATGTGACCTTGCTCTCCCGCAAATGAAATCTTAGCCAGCTGGGAGGGCACTGCCTCTACCTCTACCAAGACTAACCCCAGCAACCCCCTCTCACCACTGGCAGAGAGAGAGAGAGAGAGAGAGAGAGAGAGAGAGAGAGAGAGAGAGAGAGAGAGAGAGAGAGAGAGAGAGAGAGAGAGAGAGAGAGAGAGAGAGAGAGAGAGAGAGAGAGAGAGAGAGAGAGAGAGAGAGAGAGAGAGAGAGAGAGAGAGAGAGAGAGAGAGAGAGAGAGAGAGAGAGAGAGAGAGAGAGAGAGAGAGAGAGAGAGAGTGAGAGAGTGAGAGAGTGAGAGAGTGAGAGAGTGTGAGAGTGTGAGAGAGAGAGAGAGAGAGAGAGAGAGAGAGAGAGAGAGAGAGACTGCTGTGTGTTTTTCTGAAGCCCCTACCCTACCAACAGTGCTGCTCTGATTAATACACCACCACCGCCACCACACACATGCTATGTGCCTCTTCTGTTCTTTTAACACACTGGTCTTTTAAACTGTGGAGGTATTTTTTTCATACATGATCTAATAGAGTCCAAATGATTTGTTTTAAATTAAAAGATGCATCTGTTCTGTTAATCTCAGAAAAATAGGAAACCCTCTACAAAGGAAGACAGATGTGTGCAGTGCAACACAATTTAGGTCAAATAGGTGAAAATATCTGCAGTAAGATTTAAATCAGTCTGGTTAGACATAATCTGTATTGTTGAAGAGACAAATAGGGAAATAATATGGTTTCTGAGGGCTCTATTCAATCAGATCTGTTTTAGCCGACATCCGCATAGTGGTTGTTTTGGTGGTGTCTGAGGTGGAACTGCGTTAGAGCTGTCAAATCCACAAGTGGCTCCTGGCACCATACCTAAAGAGGACATTGCCATTGGCTGCACGGAGTTGCATTAAGAGAAATCCCATGCAACCTTGTTTACAAGTTTGAACACTGGAATGTGAGACGTATTCTGATTAAATCTAGGCCTTAGTCTGTATTTGTCTCTCTGAACAACCATTGAGAAGAATGTAGAGCCTTCAGATGTGGACCAAGGAGGGGAGCAGGAGAGATGAGTGACAGGATACCTATTCACTGGAGTCAGAGCTGTATCTCTCTGTGTCTCTTAATGATAAGGCCACTTAACTTCAGTCAGCACTTATGGCTGTGGAGAGATGGTTGGAGTATAACAGCGCATGTCCAAAAGACATGTCTTCATTCAAAGCAATGCCACTTGGCAGGTGCTTTTATCAATGTTTCTTACAGTGCAGTGAGTGCATAATTTTCCGCATTATGTATGTGTGATCCCTGAAGGGATTGAACCCATGACCTTGGCGTTGCTAACGCTCTTACCAACTGAGCCACACACAACCACTTTTTGTCCATCTCCCCAGTAATGCCAACAGAGTGGAATACCAACCACTCCAACAACTACAGGAATTTCCAACCACATTTCATTAGCATCACTTTGGACTCTCAGCTGTTCAGGGAATGTTTGGTTGGATGGATGATGATGGGCTGTTTAGCTCTTTCTCTTGGTCCTCCAAAACCATGACATCAGCAGACATCCTAATGTGTGCGTAAAATCCTCCTTAATTCACTTGTCAGTTGAAATACTGTAGCTTCAAGGAAACTTACGTCCCATTTCAGGCAGGTGGAAAAAAGCCATATTGCTAGACGGATGAAAATATACCTTAGCAAACTGCTTTACTTCAGCAGATACAGCCTCACAGGACTGGCTTGCTTCAGCCCTATGAATCAGAGATTAGGTTAAACTATAGGAGAGCGGTAGAGAGAACTGGCTGACTACCGATGCAGAGGTGTGAGAGTGAATGACTGCAATGAACAGCTCAGCTATTTGCAGGTGCTTTCTAGAAATCGGGAGCAATCTGTGAATGTGATTCAGCCAATACAAATAAATGGTAGAAAGAGTCTCCTCTGCCCTTATCAACTGGCCAATCTTAAACTATGCAAAGTGAATACTCTGTTAAGTGGGCCTCTCTGGCTGCATTTAGACAGGCGGCCCAATTTTGATATTTTTTTCACTAATTGGTCTTATGATCTGATGTGATTGGTCAAAAGACCATTTAGTGTAATCAAAAAAAAAATCAGAATTGGGCTGCCTGTCTAAACGCAGCCTCTGCTTTCACCATTAATAAACCTATTGCAACCAGTGTTGCCAAATAATTTTCAGAGGAAATTGCTAGAGGCAGGTCGATTTGTTGCTCAAAGTTGCTAAATTACGTTGTGATGTCATCGCGCGATGACGTCATTACGTAATAACGTAAAACTGCGTCATTACGTGGAATACACAATAACGTTACTCAAATTGACTGGCCATCTCGGCGACAAATATGATTTCACATTTGTTTGTTTATTATCACATATTTTTATTTGTAAAAGTAATATTTTTAAACACAACACATTGAATTATTGAACAATTACACATTACACATTATTGAACAATTACATTTTATTTATTTTCTTTTTAACTAGTAAACCTACACATTCTGAACAATTATAGTTTTAAGCAGTGTATTGGTAGTTAGTTAACATGCTACCTAACTGATCAACAATTATAGGTACAAGCTAATAACAAGGTATATATGCTATCTTATTGAACAATCAATTTAACTCAAATAATGATGTGTGCGCTAGGCATCTCTCTCCAGCTCTCTCCAGGTTGTTGTTCTGTTGGCTGGCCTGCTGCTGCCTGTGCACGAGCTGAGCGCCTGCTGCTGACGTCACTCATAATGCACGTTTGCAGCCAGGCAAAGTGTGTGACAGAGAAAATCGTTTTTGTGTCATTTTGAGGGAAAATGTGTCCATTTTTGCATTTGAGTCACTTTTCAAAAGTTGCTAAAAGTTCCATTTTTTGTTTTTTTGAAGTAGCTATGTTTGTTTCTAGGTGCTGTTTGAAAAAAAAGTTGCCAGGGTAGTCTGAAAAGTTGCTAAATCTAGCAACAAAATTGCTAAGTTGGCATCATTGATTGCAACACCTTTAGAACAAAAAACTCAAACACGAACTCCACCAAATCAGTCGGGGTAACGGCAGTTGGAAAGGGAAAGGGCCAGGAGGTCCAATAACTGGGGGGGTGTAATTACCCAAGAGCCATTAAGAAATGCTGGGTTCCATTCTGCTGCACCCAAATCGCTCATAAAGTGTAGAAAAAGACATTAGGGAAGGCAGGCTGGCTTCCTCTCTACACCGTGCAGGAATGCTCTCCCGCAGGAAACACACCAAACAAGCAAATTGCACTCAATAAAGCCCCAGAAATTCCCCTGGGAAAGAGAGGGACCAGTTAGAGGGTTTTCACAACCTTCAAATCACTGTGTTTAAGAAAAGTACCCCCAAAAAATACACGTTTATTTCTCCAGGTGGAATGGGCGAACAGCCAACTCAGAATAGTAGTTTTCATTTTAGAGTTTCGACTGAGACATTCAGTTGACTCCATGTTCATTATGCAACCATTATTAACCTCCCAACACAGATAGAGCCAGGTGGAAGCATGCGCCCATGCTTCAGTATGTGATTTATTGATCAGACTGCCTTTAGCATGTCAGTGAAACTGATGATGACAACACTGTGATGAAACGTGACACACAACACTAATGCTGGCACAGAACCACAGAGCATAATTGACCAGTGCCAACTGTGCTACATTGATATATCACATATAACATCATGTTTTTTCTCTTGGTCATTTCTAGATAAAAGCTCTAGAAACAGTGTGTAATGTCTGTTCTTTTAGACTTTTGGAAAACTACAATGGATAATAAAAATACAATATGGAAAGCATATTGGAATGTATTTTAATTCAACTCCTGTAAAGAATAGGATAACAACAGATTATCAAGAGATTTACTAGTATTATCAGTGGATGCGCTTTAATAATGTCTGTCCAGCTGTTCGGCTGCATAAATTATACTGTAGTACTTAAGTCAAACCACTAGAGAGTGCCATTTCTCTTTCAGTGTGGTAGACTAGATTGTGGACTATGACCCTGCTGAAGGGCAAAACTCAGTTCTAACTCGTCTAGGATACACGTACAGTAGGTACTGTAGGTAGGAGCAACAGGGAGTGATGAAGGACAACTGTTTGGCTGAGGTAGAGAAGATAACTATCCTGAGGGTGTCACTGGTACTTGGGTTTTATGGATCCCGTCCTCATAAACCTGCTGGCATCTGCCTCTAACAGGGAGCAGCTGACAGCTATATACAGTCTGTGTCCAACTCAATCACACCTGTACTGCATATTCTAGCCACACCATGTACATTATGTATGAGTGGGGCTTGGAGAGTTGGGTGAGATGAGCAACTAATTTCTGCAGCAATTTTCTGAACGACCTCATCCTACAGATGAAAGGTCCAGAGAAGCTATCTGCTCTCATGTTCCTATTTAGAAGTATTGTCATAAATCCAAACTTATAATGTTTTCGTAGTTCTGGCAAAACATTGTATCTCTCTAACCCAGCTCTCACCCTGCCTGCCACAAATAGAGTGTATTTATTTCTCTGTGTATATTTATGTGTGTGTATTTCTCTGTGTATATTTCTGTGTGTGTATTTCTTTGTGTGTATTTCTGTGTGTGTATTTCTGCGGGCTATGCCGTGCTGTGCAGGCCACATGGAGGGCCAAAGGGTCTTCATCTGGTGTTTAGCGAGGGCTGGAGATCTCTCAGGAGGCACAGAGAGCCATTGTTCCCTTTAAAGCTCTTTCATGAGCGGTTAGCCACCACTGGGCAAAAACCGGTTGCATCAACGTTGTTAACACGTCATTTCAACCCCAAAATTAAATCTGATGATGTTGAATCAACATGGAACATTTATTGGATTTGAAAAAAGTCCTCAACCTAAGGGAATTTCTTATTTTATTCACCCAACCTTTAACCAGACAATCGACTAGGCCTGATGTTCTCCATCCTGTCTTTGTTGTCCTCCTGTTCTTCCTCTCTCTTCTTCTCGCCCTACTCTTTCTCTCTTGTGCTGTCTCTTTCCATTCTTCTCTCTCTATCTCACTCTCTATCAGTCTCTCACTCTCTACCCCCTCTCTCTTCTACACTCCAGTGCCTCACTGAGGAGTCTACTGGAGTAGCAGGTGTCTCTCGTCCTGGATCTCTATCCTCCTCTATCCATGGAGAATAAGAGCACCTCCTCCCAGCTACCCACTGCACTGAGGCTAGGAAACACTGTCACCACCGATAAATCTACGATCATTGAGAATTTCAATAAGCATTTTGCTATGGCTGGCCATTCTTTCCACCTGGCTACCCCTACCCCGGCCACCAGCTCTGCACCCTCCACTGCAACTTGCCCATGCCCCCCCCTCCCCACCTCCCCACCGCGATCGATAAAAGACAATACTGTGCAGCCCTCTTCATCGACCTGGCCAAGGCTTTTGACTCTGTCAATCACTGCATTCTTATTGGCAGACTAAATAGCCTTGGTTTCTCAAATGACTGCCTCGCCTGGTTCACCAACTACTTCTCAGATAGAGTTCAGTGTGTCAAATCGGAGGGCCTGTTGTCTGGACCTATGGCAGTCTCTATGGGGGTGCCACAGGGTTCAATTCTCGGGCCGACTCTATTGTCTGTGTATATCAATGATGTCGCTCTTGCTGCTGGTGACTCTCAGATCCACCTCTACGCAGACGACACCATTTTGTATACATCTGGCCCTTCAGTGGACACTGTGTTAATAAACCTCCAAACGAGCTTCAATGCCATACAACACTCCTTCCGTGGCCTCCAACTGCTCTTAAACGCTAGTAAAACTAAATGCATGATCTTCAATCGAACGCTGCTGGCACCCGCCCGCCCGACTAGAATCACTACTCTCGGCGGGTCTGACTTAGAATATGTGGACAACTACAAATACCTAGGTGTCTGGTTAGACCGTAAACTCTCCTTCCAGACTCACATTAAGCATCTCCAATCCAAAGTTACATCTAGAATCGGCTTCCTATTTCGCAACAAAGCCTCCTTCACTCATGCTGCTAAACATGCCCTCGTAAAACTGACTATCCTACCGATCCTTGACTTCGGCGATGTCATTTACAAAATAGCTTCCAACACTCTACTCAGCAAATTGGATTTAGTCTATCACAGTGCCATCCGTTTTGTCACCAAAGCCCCATATACTACCCAACATTGTGACCTGTATGCTCTCGTTGGCTGGCCCTCACTACATATTCGTCGCCAAACCCACTGGCTCCAGGTAATCTATAAATCACTTCTAGGCAAATCTCCGCCTTATCTTAGATCATTGGTCACCATAGCAATACCCACCCGTAGTATGCGTTCCAGCAGGTATATCTCACTGGTCATCCCCAAAGCCAACACCTCCTTTGTCCGCCATTCCTTCCAGTTCTCTGCTGCAAATGACTGGAATCTCTGAAGCTGGAGACACTTATCTCCCTCACTAACTTTAAGCATCAGTTGTCAGAGCAGTTTACCGATCACTGCACCTGTACACAGCCCATCTGTAATTAGCCCACCCAAGTACCTCATCCCCATATTGCTATTTACATTGTTATTTATTTTGCTCATTTGCACCCCAGTATCTCTATTTGCACATCATCTTCTGCACATCTATCACTCCAGTGTTAATACTAAATTGTAATTATTTTTGCACTATGGCCTATTTATTGCCTTACCTCCATAACTTACTACATTTGCACACACTGTATATAGATTTTCTATTGTGTTTTTGACTGTACGTTTTGTTTATTCCATATGTAACTCTGTGTTGTTGTTGTTTTTATCGCACTGCTTTGCTTTATCTTGGCCAGTTCGCAGTTGTAAATGAGAACTTGTTCTCAACTGGCTTACCTGGTTAAAAAAAGGTGAAATATTTTTTTTATTTTTTATCTGACACCATTTTGTCTTTGTGACTGTATCTGTGAGTCACTCTGACAGTTAGTCACACTCTAATCAATGTGAGGCTCATTACATAACCATGATTTTAAACCTCTCATAAACACCACACACTCCCAGACAGAGAAGTTGGGCTCCACCCAGAAAAATAGGATATTTTAGGCGTTGAGTCCTTCTTGAACAATTTCCACTCTCCCGCCTTCTAGATTGGCTTTGAAGATTGCAGCCATGTCAAATCAGAGGCAAAACAACAAGACTTTCACACACAACAGTTTCCGCCCATGCTGTGGCTACATTCAATCATTCTCAGACCAGCCCTGGTCTATCTGTTGTATTGTCTCTATAGTCCACCCATGTAAACCACTATCCCAGTGGTCGGTTGCAGTATGATTGTGGTCATTAGGCATTACTCTGACCAGCTCCGTGTTCACACACAGGTCACCTTCCCACAGGAAATGACTTTGGTACATCAGCCTTTGATGTTTCCTGTTCATGTGTGGCAAACATTCATTGTTGCTTCAATAGTGTATTCATTTAAGGCCCGGCTGAGTGGAAAAACAAACACACCTGGATGGGCTGTGTTGAGGGGCCGTGTGAAGCTTACAGTAACAGTAGATACAGTATCATGGCTGTTAAGTAAGGCCTGGGTCAGACAGTACAGTTCAGCAGTGAAGGCCCCACACACAGCAGATTAATCTCCCACCCAAACAATGGGAGAGGTGCGCCAGTCTGCTGTAGTCCTGCCATCCTCCGGGCTTTCCCATATGGAAATCCTCCTGCACTGTGTCTACCCAGTACAGCACACAGTAGGATGAGGCTGTGTGAGGCGGGCTGTGCTTCGTCAGGCCTCTCTAGTGCTGGTTAAACACCACAGGAGTAACTCTACACTATGACCCATCCTGAATCTGGTGAAACTCACCTCAGAGTTTGTGTGTGGACGTGTGTTAATGTGTGTGCGTATAGCTAGGTTCATTGTGGAGAGGATAAAGGGCATAGATGACTCTTGCCTAAGAATGAGGCCCTGCATGATCTCAGCTGCACCCCCATCTGTCTAATCCTTCTGAGGTGAGCTGAGGTGAGGACAGGGCTCTGATGTCACAGCGTTCGGGATGTTTTCTCATATAACACAGTCTGACCTGGTATCAACAACAACTCATCAAGCTGAGTCAGACAAGGCTGGTGGCTCTCTCCAACATTACAATTAGTAATGAGGGAAGAGGTGGTCCATGTTCCTGTCCCAACATGTTGAGGTGACTGAATAAAGCCTTCCGCATGCTTTGTTTCGGCTGGCGCCTAGCTGAACTCGGCTAGGCAAACCGAACGAGTGTGTTCGCATAGTCTCTTAAAAGTCCTTCACTTGAAAAATGAGATAAAAGCAGCAATAGTACTGTTTGTACATCTTGAAACGCCGTAGCCAGTATATATTTACTAAAAATAGTCAGAATTAATCTAAGATAACACAAGAAATCTGTCATTAATTTTGACGTTTTTGCCGAGGAGATCTTAGTCGTGCAATTTTACATCTAACTACAAACAAAGAGGTTGAGGGTAGAGGAAGGACAGGCCTAAAAACAAACAAAATATAACTA
This sequence comes from Coregonus clupeaformis, assembly GCF_020615455.1. NCBI lineage: Eukaryota > Metazoa > Chordata > Actinopteri > Salmoniformes > Salmonidae > Coregonus > Coregonus clupeaformis. The sequence continues at coordinate 41,735,410 of NC_059211.1, read as the reverse complement.
TCGTAAAATAGATTGTGTCCGTAAAATGTAAACTCTGCAAAAAAAGAAACGTCCTCTCACTGTCAACTGCGTTTATTTTCAGCAAACTTAACATGTGTAAATATTTGTATGAACATAACAAGATTCAACAACTGAGACATAAACTGAACAAGTTTCACAGACATGTGACTAACAGAAATTGAATAATGTGTCACTGAACAAAGGGGGGGTCAAAATCAAAAGTAACAGTCAGTATCTGGTGTGGCCACCAGCTGCATTAAGTACTGCAGTGCATCTCCTCCTCATGGACTGCACCAGATTTGCCAGTTCTTGCTGTGACCCTCACCCTCCGATCCAACAGGTCCCAGACGTGCTCAATGGGTTTGAGATCAGGGCTCTTCGCTGGCCATGGCAGAACACTGACATTCCTGTCTTGCAGGAAATCACACACAGAACGAGCAGTATAGCTGGTGGCATTGTCATGCTGGAGGGTCATGTCAGGATGAGCCTGCAGGAAGGGTACCACATGAGGGAGGAGGATGTCTTCCCTGTAACGCACAGCATTGAGATTGCCTGCAATGACAACAAGCTCAGTCCGATGATGCTGTAACACACCGCCCCATACCATGACGGAACCTCCATCTCCAAATCGATCCCGCTCCAGAGTACAGGCCTCAGTGTAACGCTCATTCCTTCGATGATAAACGCAAATCTGACCATCACCCCTGGTGAGACAAAACCGCGACTCGTCAGTGAAGAGCACTTTTTGCCAGTCCTGTCTGGTCCAGCGACGGTGATGTCTGTTGAGGACCTGCCTTACAACAGGCCTACAAGCCCTCAGTCCAGCCTCTCTCAGCCTACTGCGGACAGTCTGAGCACTGATGGAGGGATTGTGCGTACCTGGTGTAACTTGGGCAGTTGTTGTTGCCATCCTGTACCTGTCCCGCAGTTGTGATTTTCGGATCACACGTGGTCTGCCACTGCGAGGACGATCAGCTGTCCGTCCTGTCTCCCTGTAGCGCTGTCTTAGGCGTCTCACAGTACGGACATTGCAATTTATTGCCCTGGCCACATCTGCAGTCCTCATTTACATTTTACATTTTAGTTATTTAGCAGACGCTCTTATCCAGAGCGACTTACAGTTAGTGAGTGCATACATTTTTTCATGCCTCCTTGCAGCATGCCTAAGGCACGTTCACGCAGATGAGCAGGGACCCTGGTCATCTTTCTTTTGGTGTTTTTCAGAGTCAATAGAAAGGCCTCTTTAGTGTCCTAAGTTTTCATAACTGTGACCTTAATTGCCTACCGTCTGTAAGCTGTTAGTGTCTTAACGACCATTCCACAGGTGCATGTTCATTAATTGTTTATGGTTCATTGAACAAGCATGGGAAACAGTGTTTAATCCCTTTAAAATGAAGATCTGTGAAGTTATTTTGATTTTTATGAATTATCTTTGAAAGACAGGGTCCTGAAAAAGGGATGTTTCTTTAGTATGTATAAGCTAGAAGTAGAAGCCTAAGTGTTGTTGTTCATTAGTTTACTCCAATTAGGGGAGGGGTGGTAGGGTTAGTGGAAAATAATAAAGGAAAATATATTTTAAAAAGATATGTATATATACTCAAAATTTCAAGCCTCTGCCTCTAACCCTAGGAAGCTCTTTGCCACCTTCTCCTCCCTGCTGAATCCCCCTCCTCCTTCCCCTCCCTCATCCCTCTCTGTGGATGACTTCGTCAACCATTTTGAAAAGAAGGTTGACGACATTCGATCCTCATTTATTAAGTCAAATGACACCGCTGGTCCTACTCACACTGCCCTACTCTATGCTTTGACTTCTTTCTCCCCTCTCTCTCCAGATGAAATCTTGCGACTTGTGACGGCCGGCCGCCCAACAACCTGCCCGCTTGACCCTATCCCCTCCTCTCTTCTCCAGACCATTTCCGGAGACCTTCTCCCTTACCTCACCTCGCTCATCAACTCATCCTTGACCGCTGGCCATGTCCCTTCCGTCTTCAAGAGAGCAAGAGTTGCACCCCTCCTCAAAAAACCTACACTCGATCCCTCCGATGTCAACAACTACAGACCAGTATCCCTTCTTTCTTTTCTCTCCAAAACTCTTGAGCGTGCCGTCTCTAGCCAACTCTCCTGCTATCTCTCTCAGAATGACCTTCTTGATCCAAACCAGTCAGTTTTCAAGATTGGTCATTTTCAAGATTGGTCATTTAACTTCTCTGTGTCACGGAGGCTCTCCGCACTGCTAAAGCTAACTCTCTCTCCTCTGCTCTTATCCTTCTAGACCTATCCGCTGCCTTTGATACTGTGAACCATCAGATCCTTCTCTCCACCCTCTCCGAGTTGGGCATCTCCGGTGCTGCTCACTCTTGGATTGCGTCCTACCTGACAGGTCGCTCCTACCAGGTGGCGTGGCGAGAATCTGTCTCCGCACCACGTGCTCTCACCACTGGTGTCCCCCAAGGCTCAGTTCTAGGCCCTCTCCTATTCTCTCTATACACCAAGTCACTTGACTCTGTCATATCCTCACATGGTCTCTCCTATCATTGCTACGCAGACGACACACAATTCATTTTCTCCTTTCCCCCTTCTGATAACCAGGTGGTGAATCGCATTTCTGCATGTCTGGCAGACATATCAGTGTGGATGTCGGATCACCACCTCAAGCTGAACCTCAACAAGACGGAGCTGCTCTTCCTCCCGGGGAAGGACTGCCCGCTCCATGATCTCGCCATCACGGTTGACAACTCCATTGTGTCCTCCTCCCAGAGTGCAAAGAACCTTGGCATGACCCTGGACAATACCCTGTCGTTCTCCGCTAACATCAAAGCGGTGACCCGATCCTGCAGGTTCATGCTCTACAACATTCGCAGAGTACGACCCTACCTTACACAGAAAGCGGCACAGGTCCTAATCCAGGCACTTGTCATCTCCCGTCTGGATTACTGCAACTCGCTGTTGGCTGGGCTCCCTGCCTGTGCCATTAAACCCCTTCAATTTATCCAGAACGCTGCAGCCCGTCTGGTGTTCAACCCAAGTTCTCTCATGTCACCCCGCTCCTCCGCACACTCCACTGGCTTCCAGTTGAGGCTCGCATCTACTACAAGACCATGGTGCTTGCCTACGGAGCTGTGAGGGGAACCTTCAGGCTCTGATCAGACCTTACACCCAAACAAGGGCACTACATTCATCCACCTCTGGCCTGCTAGCTCCCCTACCTCTATGGAAGCACATTTCCTGCTCAGCCCAGTCAAAGCTATTCGCTGCTGCTCTGGCACCCCAATGGTGGAACAAGCTCCCCCATGACGCCAGGACAGCGGAGTCACTGACCACCTTCCGGAGACACTTGAAACCCTACCTCTTTAAGGAATACCTGGAATAGTACATTTACATTTTACATTTTAGTCATTTAGCAGACGCTCTTATCCAGAGCGACTTACAGTTAGTGAATACATTTTTTTTATTTTTTTATACTGGCCCCCCGTGGGAATCGAACCCACAACCCTGGCGTTGCAAACGCCATGCTCTATCAACTGAGCTACATCCCTGCCGGCCATTCCCTCCCCTACCCTGGACGACGCTGAGCCAATTGTGCGCCGCCCATCAGTCTCCCGGTCGCGGCCGGCTGCGACAGAGCCTGGATTCGAACCAGGATCTCTAGTGGCACAGTTAGCACTGCGAAGCAGTGCCTTAGACCACTGCGCCACTCAATTCATCATTAGTATAAAGTAATCCTTCTTCCCCCACCCCCCATAAAAAAAAGGTGGTTGTCCCACTGGTTATCATCAGTTAAATGCACCAATTTGTAAGTCGCTCTGGATAAGAGCGTCTGCTAAATGATGTAAATGTAAAATGTAAATACACAGAGTACCAGTCAAAAGTTTGGACACACCTACTCATTCAAAGGTTTTTCTTTATTTTTACAATTTTCTACATCGTAGAATAATAGTGAAGACATCAAAACTATGAAATAACACATATGGAATCATGTAGTAACCAAAAAAGTGTTAAACAAATCAAAATATATTTTATATTTGAGATTCTTCAAATAGCCACCATTTGCCTTGATGACAGCTTTGCACACTCTTGGCATTCTCTCAACCAGCTTCATGAGGTAGTCACCTGGAATCCATTTCAATTAACAGGTGTGCCTTCATAAAAGTTAATTTGTGGAATTTCTTTCCTTCTTAATGCGTTTGAGCCAATCAGTTGTGTTGTGACCAGGTAGGGGGGGTAGCCCTATTTGGTAAAACAGAAGATAGCCCTATTTGGTAAAAGACCAAGTCCATATTGTGGCAAGAACAGCTCAAATAAGCAAAGAGAAACAACAGTCCATCATTACTTTAAGACATGAAGGTCAGTCAATACGGAACATTTCAAGAACTTTGAACGTTTCTTCAAGTGCAGTCGCAAAAACCATCAAGCGCTATGATGAAACTGGCTCTCATGAGGACCGCCACAGGAATGGAAGACCCAGAGTTACCTCTGCTGCAGAGGATAAGTTCATTAGTTACCAGCCTCAGAAATTGCAGCCCAAATAAATGCTTCACAGGGTCCAAGTAACAGACACATCTCAACATCAACTGTTCAGAGGAGACTGTGTGAATCAGGCCTTCATGGTCGAATTGCTGCAAAGACACCACTACTAATGGACACCAATAAGAACAAGAGACTTGCTTGGGCCAAGAAACACGAGCAATGGACATTAGACCGGTGGAAATTTGTCCTTTGGTCTGGAGTCCAAATTTGAGATTTTTGGTTCCAACCGCTGTGTCTTTGTGAGACACAGTGTGGGTGAACGGATTATCTCCACATGTGTATTTCCCACAGTAAAGCATGGAGGAGGAGGTGTTATGGTGTGGGGATGCTTTGCTGGTGACTGTCTGTGATTTATTTAGAATTCAAGGCACACTTAACCAGCATGGCTACCACAGCATTCTGCAGCGATACGCCATCCCATCTGGTTTGGGCTTAGTGGGACTATAATTTGTTTTTCAACAGGACAATGACCCAACACACCTCCAGGCTGTGTAAGTGCTATTTTACCAAGAAGGAGAGTGATGGAGTGCTGCATCAGATGACCTGGCCTCCACAATCCCCCGACCTCAATCCAATTGAGATGGTTTGGGATGAGTTGGACCGCAGAGTGAAGGAAAAGCAGCCAACAAGTGCTCAGTGTGACGATCCCGGCTGTCTGAGTCGGGTCCTGTCTGGTGACTAGTTTTTCCTGTTCGTAATCTCCAGTTTCCCGAGGGTTCGGGAACGCTCCGGGGAGCGCTCTTGTTTTCCGCACCTGCATCCCATCAGCAATCTGCACACCTGGTCCTGATCATCACCCTTCTTAGGCTCTGGCCGAACATCCAGTTCCTGCCGGATCGTTAGCCATGAACAGTAGGTGTATCAGAGTATCAGTCCTAGAGCGTCTAGCGTTAGTTTTGTTGTTTGGTACCTTGTTGGTTTATTGTTACTTACCTCCGTTTTTGTTCCATCTGCAGTCACTCGTCCGGAACCTTCACCCTACCTCTGCCTGATGGTCGGCGGCTGCCGAGCCATCACTGGACCTACAACTGCACCCTCAACAACTCATCCACGCCGCCCGCTCTGTCCCTGGATTATTCTGCACCTTTTTGAATCTGTAATAAACCCTCACCTTCGTTCAACTCTCCTTGTCCTGGTCTGCTTCTGGGTTCTGTCTGAGGGAACCGTGACAGAACGATCCGGCCAGTAATGAACCCAGCGGACCTGGACTCTGTTCGCCATGCCATTACCCAGCAGGAGAAGATGTTGGGCCATCATAGCACGGTGCTACAGGAGATCGCGTTGTCAGTTCGGAACCTTTCTACCGGTCTGACGGAGGTCCAGAACCAACGCCAGTGTCCGGTGGAGGACCCACTACCGGTTTCACCCATCTCGCCTGCCGCTTCTGAAGTTGTGTCCCTCCGTGAGCCCAAGGTTCCGACGCCGGATAAATATGAGGGGGAGCTGGGAAGATGCCGTTCCTTCCTTATGCAGTGTGGATTAGTGTTCGATCTACAGCCCTACTCTTATGCCACAGACAAGGCTAGGATAGCCTTTGTGATTGAGTTGCTGCGTGGTCGAGCGCTGGAGTGGGCTTCAGCCGTTTGGGAACGACAGGATCCCTGCATGGCTTCATACCAGGGGTTCACGGCCGAGATGAGGAAGCTCTTCGACCATTCCGTCCGAGGGAGGGACGCAGCTAGGCGCCTGTTTTCTCTTCACCAAGGAACTCGCAGCGTGGCCGACTTCGTGATCGAGTTCAAGACGTTGGCTGTGGAGAGTGGGTGGAACGAGGAGTCTTTGCAAGCGGCCTTTTACCAGGGTCTGTCGGAGCAGCTCAAGGATGAGTTGATCTCCTATCCGGAGCCTAGTGACCTGGACAGCTTGGTAGCCTTGTCTATTCGGGTGGATAATCGAGTCCGAGAGCGAAGGAGGGAGAAGCAATGGGGTCCGTCCAATCGATCAGCTTCTCAGTTCCCAGTCGGGTCGGGTGGTGGACCAGAACACGTCGATCATTCTCCACCACAAAGGATTAGTGGAGAGGATCTCTCTCCCGATTCTGAACCCATGCAAGTGGGGCGGCACGGGTTAACCAAGGAGGAGCGTCAACATAGACGTAAGACCAACTGCTGCCTCTACTGTGGTCGCTCGGGACATTACATCTCCACCTGTTCCCGGCGGTCGTCAAACTGCCCGGCTCGCTAAAGTTGGGAGGACTTTTAGCGAGCCAGTTTCAACCTCTCAGTACCTCTGTCAGACCCCGCTTCCCGGCTACCCTTGTGAACAGGAATCAGAGCTTAGCGCTTAACGCTTTTATCGATTCAGGTGCCGATGGAAGCTTTCTTGATGCCGAGTTGGTGGAACAGCTGGGGCTTTCCAAGGAGCAATTGCCGGAAGCCATTGAAGCGACCACTCTGAACGGCAGTAGTCTGGCACGTATCACGATGAGGACTGAACCGGTTAAGATGCGGTTGTCGGGGAATCATTCTGAGATGATTTCATTTTTTCATTCTGCCGTCTTCCCATGTTCCTCTGGTCCTTGGATACCCCTGGCTGAAGGAACACAATCCCACGTTCGATTGGGTGACGGGCAAGGTAACGAGTTGGAGCCTTGATTGTCATGCTAACTGTCTCAAGACTGCCTGCCCCCATTCGGTTCCCAGTCAGGTGATTGAGGCTAAACCCCCAGATTTGTCCCTGGTTCCCGAGACATATCACGATTTGGGGAAGTTTTCAGTAAGCAGAAGGCTCTGTCACTCCCTCCCCACCGACCATATGATTGTGCCATCAACCTGGTCCCTGGAGCTGTCTACCCCAAGGGAAGGTTATACAGTATCTCCCGACCTGAACGTGAGGCGTTGGAGACCTACATCAAGGAGTCCCTAGCTGCTGGTCTCGTTCGTCCCTCGTCATCACCCCTGGGGGCAGGATTCTTCTTTGTGGGTAAGAAGGATGGCTCTCTTCGACCGTGTATTGATTATCGGGGGTTGAATGACATCACGGTCAAGAACAAGTATCCCCTGCCCTTGATGAGTTCTGCCTTCGACTCCTTACAGGGTGCTACGGTGTTCACCAAGCTAGACCTACGCAATGCGTATCACCTGGTCCGGATCAGAGAGGGGGGACGAGTGGTTGACGGGTTTCAATACACCGATGGGTCACTTCGAGTATCAGGTGATGCCGTTTGGACTGACCAATGCTCCAGCGGTATTCCAGAGTATGGTGAACGACGTCCTGAGAGATATGATCGGTCTCTTCGTGTTTGTTTACCTGGATGACATTCTGATCTTCTCGAAGGAACCTTCCGACCACGTCCAGCATGTCCGGCAGGTTCTGCAGCGATTGTTGGAGAATCGCCTGTTCGTGAAGGCCGAGAAGTGCGAGTTTCACGCCCACACGACATCCTTTCTCGGGTACATCATCTCCAGGGGAGAGATTAGGATGGACCAGGAGAAGGTTAGAGCGGTTCTGGAATGGGCCCAGCCCGGTACGAGATTGCAGCTCCAGAGATTTTTGGGGTTTGCGAATTTCTACCGCAGATTCATCCGGGATTACAGCCGTGTGGCCGCTCCATTAACTGCCTTGACTTCCAGTATCAGGACCTTCAAGTGGAATCCGGAGGCGGATCGTGCGTTTCTGGATTTGAAGAGGCGATTCACCAACGCACCGATTCTCTCTCAACCGGACACGGGCCGTCAGTTCGTCGTTGAAGTGGACGCGTCTGATGTGGGAGTTGGCGCCATCCTGTCGCAGCGATGCTCCACGGACAGTAAACTCCATCCCTGCGCCTACTACTCGTCGCCTTTCGCCTGCGGAGAGGAATTACGATGTGGGTAACCGGGAGCTTCTCGCGGTGAAACTTGCCTTGGAGGAGTGGCGCCACTGGTTGGAGGGGGCGGAGCAACCGTTTATTGTCTGGACTGACCACAAGAATCTTGCTTACGTGCAATCGGCTAAACGTCTCAACTCCCGGCCAGGCCAGGTGGGCGTTGTTTTTCGGACGATTCAAGTTTTTCCTGACGTTCCGACCTGGATCTAAGAACGGCAAGGCGGACGCCTTGTCCCGGATGTTCTCCAAGACGGAGGAGAGTGGGTCCAAGACCGAGACAATTCTCCCCCGGAACTGCGTCGTGGGAGCAGTTATGTGGAAGATTGAGGAGGAGGTGCTGGCGGCCCTTCGGACTCAGCCCGGTCCCGGTAACGGTCCACCCGGTCGGTTGTTTGTGCCTGAGTCGGTTCGTCCTGCTGTCCTCAAATGGTCCCACGCCAGCAAGATGGCTTGTCACCCTGGCGTGGCTCGGACAATGGCGTTTCTTCGCAGACGCTTTTTGGTGGCCTGCCATGGCCGAGGATACTCGGGGGTTTGTTGCTGCCTGTCCAGTGTGTGCGCAGAATAAGAGTACCAATCGGCCCAGCTCTGGACTACTTCACCCCCTTCCTATTCCCCGCGACCATGGTCGCATCTGGCCCTGGACTTCGTCACTGGGTTGCCCGCTTCTGAGGGGAACACGGTCGTTCTGACTATCGTGGACAGATTCAGCAAGTTCGCCCACTTTGTGCCTATTGCCAAGCTTCCCTCTGCCTTGGAGACGTCCGAGATCCTGGTTAGGGAGGTTTTCAGGGTCCACGGTTTGCCCAGTGATATCGTTTCCGACCGTGGCCCTCAGTTTACCTCTGCTGTCTGGAAGTCCTTCTGTTTGGCCATTGGAGCTACAGTCAGTCTCACATCTGGTTTTCACCCCCAATCCAATGGTCAGGCGGAGAGAGCCAACCAGAAGATGGAATCCACGCTACGCTGTCTGGTCTCTTCCAACCCCACCTCCTGGGTCTCTCAGTTGCCTTGGGTTGAGTATGCCCACAATACTCTTCCTACATCTGCCACTGGGATGTCTCCCTTCCAGTGCCTGTATGGCTACCAACCTCCCCTGTTTCCTTCTCAGGAGAAGGAGCTCTCAGTGCCTTCTGTTCAGGCCCATATTCGTCGTTGCCACCGGACCTGGCATCGGGCCAGAAGGGCACTCCTTAGAGTTTCGGACCGGTATCAGCTCCAGGCGAATCGTCGCCGGATCCCCGCTCCCACCTATACCATCGGAGATAGGGTTTGGTTGGCCACACGGGATCTTCCGTTACGGACTGAGTCTAGGAAGTTGTTACCGAAGTTCATTGGTCCGTTTGTGGTGGAGAAGGTGATCAATCCAGTGGCAGTTCGACTCAAACTACCGAGGACGCTCAGAGTCCATCCCACCTTTCATGTCTCCTGCCTCAAGCCTGTCTTCCTCAGTCCTCTGTTGCCTCCTCCGCCTCCTCCTCCTCCTCCTCGGATGATCGGAGGTGGTCCTGCCTACACGGTGCGGCGCATCATGGATTCCAGACGGCGGGGCCGGGGTTTCCAGTATCTCGTGGACTGGGAGGGGTATGGCCCTGAGGAGAGGGAGTTGGATTCCGCGGCGACAGGTCCTAGATGCGGACCTCATCAGTGACTTCTACCGCCTCCATCCTGGCGCTCCGGGAGTCCGCCCGGTGGCGTTTGCCGGAGGGGGGTACTGTGACGATCCCGGCTGTCTGAGTCGGGTCCTGTCTGGTGACTAGTTTTTCCTGTTCGTAATCTCCAGTTTCCCGAGGGTTCGGGAACGCTCCGGGAGCGCTCTTGTTTTCCGCACCTGCATCCCATCAGCAATCTGCACACCTGGTCCTGATCATCACCCTTCTTAGGCTCTGGCCGAACATCCAGTTCCTGCCGGATCGTTAGCCATGAACAGTAGGTGTATCAGAGTATCAGTCCTAGAGCGTCTAGCGTTAGTTTTGTTGTTTGGTACCTTGTTGGTTTATTGTTACTTACCTCCGTTTTTGTTCCATCTGCAGTCACTCGTCCGGAACCTTCACCCTACCTCTGCCTGATGGTCGGCGGCTGCCGAGCCATCACTGGACCTACAACTGCACCCTCAACAACTCATCCACGCCGCCCGCTCTGTCCCTGGATTATTCTGCACCTTTTTGAATCTGTAATAAACCCTCACCTTCGTTCAACTCTCCTTGTCCTGGTCTGCTTCTGGGTTCTGTCTGAGGGAACCGTGACACTCAGCATATGTGGGAACTCCTTCAAGACTGTTGGAAAAGCATTCCAGGTGAAGCTGTTTGAGAGAATGCCAAGATTGTGCAAAGCTGTCATCAAGGCAAAGGGTGGCTATTTGAAGAATCTCAAATATAAAATATATTTTGATTTGTTTAACACTTTTTTGGATACTACATGATTCCATATGTGTTATTTCATAGATTTGATATCTTTACTATTATTCTTCAATGCAGAAAATTGTAAAAAGAAAGAAAAACCCTTGAATGAGTAGGTGTTCTAAATCTTTTGACCGGTAGTGTATATATGTATGTGTATGTATGTATGTATATGTATGTGTATAGGTATGTATATTTATATATGTGTGTGTATGTATGTATGTATGTATGTATGTATGTATGTATGTATGTATGTATGTATGTATGTATGTATGTATGTATGTATGTATGTATGTATGTATGTATGCATGTATCTGTGTGTGTATATATATAAATGGGGGATTGGAAATGATGCAGACAATTACATTGATGGAAGCTGCAATATTAAAGCTGATCTGCATGAAAACAATTAGTCTCTCGTTGAATGACATCAAACACTGAATAATCCCTATTGTTGACCAATCACTGATGAAGGGGCGTAGACTTCGGCTACCGAACTTCGGTTTGCCGCGAGAGAAAACATGTGTGTGCACGAACAGCCGAAAAACCCTTGCCGAAGACCAAAACAAACAAAAACGTTCCAAAATGTTGTCATAATATATGCACAAACTGTTCCGAACCGTTTCGGATGGGAAGTATGCGGACGCCTTAAGCATGAATGAATGATTGGAGATGGAAATTAGAGAATTAATATTTGACAACGGGAGAGGGTACGTGACAATCGAGTGAAAGTCTAAACTGTGTGTTTCTGATTTGGACGACTTTCTCATTCTAAGGCATATTGAGCCAGTGCCCTGAGGGGTGGTTAGGACTACCTACTACCCTAGTGAGATAGTGAAGTAGCAGAGTGGTGTGTGTGTTGATGACAGGCTGCCATGGCTTCTGATGGGAGAGCTGTTTGGTTTTCTCTCCTGACCTGCATGTGAGGAACCACTGGGTTTGCTTTTCACACTGGCCTGAGAGTATCCTATTCCATGAGGCAAGCAGCCCAGGGAAAGAGCGACAGACTGAGAAAGTGGGTGAAGGAAAAAGTGAAGAAGTGGGTGAATGAGCATGTGTGACTGTGCAAAAGAGAGCGAGAGAGATGTCAGATGTGTGAGAGAGATGGTAGTGTGGTATCAGAACACACAGGCCTCAGTCATCGCTCAAGCCCAATCACAGTGTACAGGGACACAGGTGAAGGTAATAGGAAATATGATTTGTTTGATGCATTGCCCTACTTCTGAGACTAAGTGCCTCGTAGCCTGGCAAGAAATTAGATTAGTGTATTAGATAGAGGACATTTCCTCCCCTCACTCATCCTTTTCCTTATGAGGCTTTTTGATAGCCTCCAGCCTTAGAGAGAGTAGAATGATGTATGCACACATCAACCTTACATAAAGAGGAAGTATAGGTAGAGACATCAGTTAATCAGCTATTAAACGTGTACCATACAAAAACTATTTAGAGCACTACATCGCTAAAAAGTCTAAAGAGAAATGTCCCTCTTCTTGGCAGAAATTGAACATTGTTCCACATCAATTACATCTAAGAGCGACTCCTTTCTACCCCAAGTAGTATCTGCTACTTTTTTAACCAAAGAGACGTTACTCCACTGAAGACATTACTCAGAACCTTAACTGCAGATGGGTACAGTGTGGCTACTTCTAAGACAAAACATAAAAATCTAGTGATCACAGTCTCCTGCTTACTGATTTCCAGTGGCGTTGGGATAATAGTTGAGGGCTTATGAGGGATATGTCTGGATATTCACCCCTTTTCAAACAAATCCACCCCTCTCTCTGCCATTAACCAATGGGTATACAACACAGGAGGTTGGTGGCATCTTAATTGGGGAGGACGGGCTCGTGGTAATGGCTGGAGCGGAATCAGTGGAATGGTAGCAAATACATCAAAAACATGGTTTGATACCATTCCATTCGCGACGTTCCAGCCATTATTATGAGCCGTTCTCCCCTCAGCAGCCTCCACTGGTATACAATACTATATCTACACAGGAAACAAAGCTTGTAGAGGACATTGTCTCACAGCTAAACTTTATGAACAGAAATACTGTAGTCAAAAGAATAGTGCATGACATCATCAGATCTTATAAAACTCAAACACAGGAACACACACACACATACAGTACACACATCATGAACTCTCATGTCTTCTCCATGTATAGATATTTACTGTCTATTAATCTATCTTTCGCAGTGGTGTAAAGTACTTAAGTAAAAATACTTTAAAGTCCTACTTAAGTCGTTTTTTGGGGTATCTTTACTTTACTATTTATATTTATGGCAACTTTTACTTTTACTCCACTACATTCCTAAAGAAAATTATGTACTTTTTACTCCATACATTTTCCCTGACACCCAAAAGTACTCATTACATTTTGACAGGAAAATGGTCCAATTCACACACTTATCAAGAGAACATCCCTGGTCATCCCTACTGCCTCTGATCTGGCAGACTCATTAAACACAAATGCTTTGTTTGCAAATTATGTGTTGGCGTGTGCCCCTGGCTATCCGTAAAAAAAAAAAAAAAAAAAAATTGTGTCGTCTGGTTTGCTTAATATAAGGAAGTTGAAATGTTTTATACTTTTACTTTTGATACTTAACTACATTTTAGCAATTCCATTTACTTTTGATACTTAAGTATATATAAAACCAAATACTTTTAGACTTTTACTCAAGTAGTATTTTACTGGGTGACTTTCACTTTTACTTGAGTCATTTTCTATTAAGGTATCTTTACTTTTACTCAAGTATGACAATTGAGTACTTTTTCCACCACTGATCTTTCGTCCTATATCCTTTAAAATCCTGGAAAAATTAACTGAGAGACTTCATATCCTCGATGTCAGATCAACATCGTGTGTTAATGTTCCGACAGAGAGAGAGGTCCCTAGAAGCTACTAGCATTCCTGCCCTATTTCACTGACCTCACAGTTACCAAACGAATCTAAAACTGTATCAGATATCCCAGAGGAATTAGTGTTACATCAACTTTAAAAAGCTGAACTATGTATCCTTACAGTACTTACTACAGTTTTACTGACACTCAAAGGAAATAGAAACCTAAACCTGTAAGACTGGAGTGGTCTTGCCAGTCCTGACTAAAACACCCTCAACCCTCAATCTTTCTGACCACTTCTCAATCAGAAGTAAAATACAGTAAGAAAAACAAAACACTAGTGACACCTGTTGAGCCCTGTGTCTCAAGCAGCAGTGGAATAGGTAAGTGGGTTGAATGGGTTCCTACCTTGACGTACTCCATGGTGGGGTCCATGCTGCTGCTGGGGTCCCTGGGGAACAGAGACAGAGATAGGGTTCTGTTGAGTGCACACATTCCTACTGGCTTCTTCTGGTCCCCTCCACTCCCTCCCTGTGCTGTGATGCGTCTGCAGAGCTACTGCTACTGCTATCCTGGCTGCTGACTGTGGGTCTACCTCCTCTCTGACAGGAGTGGCATGCTCAGACACTGCCTGCCCCCTTGCCTCCCCTCCATCGCACCCCCACCCACTAGTCTACCCACCCAGCTCCCACACAAGTCACAGCCACATGTCCCCTTTTTCTGACCCCACTGGCAAATTCACAGAGGGGTATGAGACACATCTGTCCTGTTTCATACATCAGAGGAGGAAAGGGGGTTTAAAATGCCATGTCATTAGCAGGGCTAGTCCTCCCAAAATTCTCAGAATCACTTGAGATGTCAGAAATGCATTTTGAGAGGACATAACTTCTAAAAGCTAAGATGAGTTATTTTCAAATCCCTGAGGAAGTGTGGATGCATTCCCAGATCTCTGCTAAAAGTTCTGTTTATTTGAGTTCTGCCTCTGTCTCTACTCTGAAATGTTTTTTTTGGGGGGGTTTAGAGAAGTTGAACCCAAGCCCTTGATGCAGAGGTGTTACAGTCAGTCAGGAGGGGAAGTAATTCCTTGAGCCTTTCACCACTTTTCCTAGGAATTGTGAAGGGAAAAAACACAAACATCTCGTTTAAGAGCCTTCGTGGAGTAGGAAACAAAAACAGTGGAATTTCAAGTTGCCCCTTAATCCATACAAAATGTTGAATAAGCGAGTTAGTATCTAAACCAAAGGATTTACAGTAGAATTACAATCTAGAAATAACTCACCAGACTACTGTGATGGCCCTTTCTATTTTCTTTCCTCTCAACTTTCAGAGAAAGGCGGGAATGCAGCAGGAAATACGGTTGAGAGTAAAATAAACTGAAAAGAGTATGTTTGCTGCATCCTAAGAAGTTCAACGCCGGCCACTAGCTCTTAAACAGCTCTTTCTCCATTTAGCTGCTGTACGACCGCGTCTCATCTACTCACTGTGGGGAGAGCTGAACATTCTCTCCTCTGTCCATTCTTCCATGTCAGCCTACACAGTAACCTGGCTTCTCTTTCAGCAGGGTGAGTGAGTGGTATGTCACGCCACCTCAGAGGAACACAACACAGGCAGGCTGCTGCGCTGGCTGGTTCAGCTCTGAAGCCGCTCCATCCGCATCAGAATAAAGAGCTGGCCTTGTTACTCAACACCTACAACTACAGTGTTAGGTAACATCACAATCAGTTCACAGTACGGTGGTGTTCCTATAGAACTGGACAGGACATTACAGGTTCCACCTGCTCCCATCAGACAGCCCAGTCTAATAAAGAGAACAGATATCCCACCCATCCTCCCTGTTCGTATTGGGTAGAGAACAGAGGTGTTGGGAGGCACATCGTAGAGTTGGTGAGAGGACGAGTGAGGCCACAGGCCAGCCAAAGAGCCTCTCCTTTTGACCGGCTGAGTGTCAGCCAGACCACAGCTGCATTGTGTCCTGGAGAGGAAATGTGTACCCTGCTCAACCACTGACTTTCCCCAAACCTCAAGTTCAAATGGAGCTCAGTCAAGCCAAGGACAAGGACAGGGCAGGTTACACACAGACGACCTGGCTATAATTGGATTTCCGCACACAGCCTCCCCTTCTCTGACTCACTGACTGAGAGAGAGGGGCACTTGACATGCAACACTCCCTCAGTCAAAGGTTGTTCTGGATGCCTAAAGGCGTCTGCATGCTTTCCAGCCGAAACAGTTTGGAACAGTTCGTGCATTTATTATGACGACATTTCGTGACATGGTTGTTCGTTTTGGACTTCGGCAAGGGTTTCGCCAGCGATTGGTCAACAGTAGGAATTATTCAATGAAGTGCCTGCTATCATTCAACGACAGACAACTTGTCCTCATGCAAATTTTTTCACTTGAGAAATACTGCACCAAAACATCCTAGTCAGATGCAAAATTCCACGACTAAGATCTCCTCTGCAAAAACGTCAAAATTAATGATAGATTTCTTGAGTTATCTTACATTAATTCTGACTATTTTGAGGAATGGTCATGGCGTCTCAAGAGGGACAATCAGTACTATTACAATTTTTTCTAGTTTTTCAAGCAAAGGTCTTTTAAGGGAGTATGCGAGCACACTCGTTCGGTTCGCCTAGCCGGGTTAGGCAAGGCGCCAGCCCAACCGAAGCATGCAGAAGCCTTAAGACACATGCACACTAAAGTGTGACTCTGGGCAAATCCCTCAACTTAGTACAGTGGATCAGTGCTCTGCTGTGCACAAAATAACTTAAGTCAAGTCACCTTATTGAAGTCATTTTCCTTATATACAGTGCATTCGGAAAGTATTCAGACCCCTTGAAAATTTTCACATTTTGTTACGTTACAGCCTAATTCTAAAATCGATTAAATAAATAAAAATCCTCATCAGTCGACACACAATACCCCACAATGATCAAACAAAAACAGAAAAACTTATTTACATAAGTATTCAGACCCTTTGCTATGAGACTCGAAATTGAGCTCAGCTGCATCCTGTTTCCATTGATCATCCTTGAGATGTCTCTACAACTTGATTGGAGTCAACCTGTGGTAAATTCAATTGATTGGACATTATTTGGAAAGGCACACACCTGTCTAGATAAGGTCCCACAGTTGACAGTGCATGTCAGAGCAAAAACCAAGCCATGACGTCGAAGGAATTATCCCTAGAGCTCCGAGACAAGACTGTGTCGAGGCACAGATCTGGGGAAGGGTACCAAAACATTTCTGCAGCATTGAAGATCCCCCAAAACACAGTGGCCTCCATCATTCTTAAATGGAAGAAGTTTGGAACCACCAAGACTCTTCCTAGAGCTGGCCTCCCAGCCAAACTGAGCAATCGGGGGAGAAGGGCCTTGGTCAGGGAGGTGACAGAACTCCAGAGTTCCTCTGTGGAGATAGGAGAACTTTCAGAAGGACAACCATCTCTGCAGCACTCCACCAATCAGGCCTTTATGGTAGAGTGGCCAGACGGAAGCCACTCCTCAGTAAAAGGCAAATGACAGCTTGCTTGGAGTTTGCCAAAAGAAACCTAAAGGACTCTCAAACCATGAGAAACAAGATTATCTGGTCTGATGAATCCAAGATTGAAATCTTTGGCGTCACGTCTGGAGGAAACCTGGCACCATCCCTATGGTGAAGCATGGTGGTGGCAGCATCATGCTGTGGGGATGTTTTACAGTGGCAGGGACTGGGAGACTAGTCAGGATCGAGGGAAAGATGAATGGAGCAAAGTACAGAGAGATCCTTGATGAAAACCTGCTCCAGAACGCTCAGGACCTCAGACTGGGGCGAAGGTTCAGCTTCCAACAGGACAACGACCCTAAGCACACAGCCAAGACAATGCAGGAGTGGCTTCGGGACAAGTCTCTGAATGTCCTTGAGTGGCCCAGCCAGAGCCTGGACTTGAATTCGATCGAACATCTCTGGAGAGACCTAGAAATAGCTGTGCAGCGATGCTCCCCATCCAACCTGACAGAGCTTGAGGGGATCTGCAGAGAAGAATGGGAGAAACTCCCCAAATACAGGTGTGCCAAGCATGTACCCAAGAAGACTTGAGGCTGTAATCGCTGCCAAAGGTGCTTCAACAAAGTACTGAGTAAAGGATCTGAATACTTATGTAAATGTGATATTTCTGTAGCGGGTGATGTTGGACGGAGTCAGATGCAGGAGAGGAAATCACGGAATAAATGGTTTAATCAATAAACAGAGGTACACAGCAATGCATAATACACACCAGTGCGGACAAATGGCGCACTGGGGAAATAAAGGCACACACGTGAATAACCCAGTGATACACAATAGAATCAAGCTCCACGGAGCTATAATCTCCTCTACAATAAACAATCACACACAAAGACAAGGGGGCAGAGGGAACACTTATACAGGTACTGATGAGGGGATATGAACCAGGTCTGTGTAATAAACAAGACAAAACAAATGGAATGAAGATATGAGGAGCGGTAGTGGCTAGAAGGCCGGTGACGACGAATGCCGAAGCCTGCCCGAACAAGGAGAGGAGGCAGCTTCGGAGGAAGTCGTGAAAATACCCCCCCCCCTTAACGTGCAGCTCCAGCAGCGCGCTGACACCGGCCTCAGGGACAGCCAGGAGGACGCGGAGCAGGTGAGCCGGATGGCGACTGTGGAAATACCGCAACAGGGAGGGATCGAGGATATCCCTCACCGGGACCCAGCACCGCTCCTCCGGACCACCCCTCCCACTCCACGAGGTACTGAAGGCCCACCACCTGACGCCTCGAATCCAGGATGGAACGGGCGGAGTACGCCGGGGCCCCCTCGATGTCCAGAGGGGTGGAGGGACCTCCCGCACCACAGACTCCTGGAGCGGACCAGCCACCACTGGCCTGAGGAGAGACACATGGAACGAGGGGTTAATACGGTAATCTGGAGGGAGTAGTAACCTATAGGTAACCTCGTTTATTCTCCTCAGGACTTTGAACTGCCCCACAAACCGCGTGCTCAGCTTCCGGCAGAGCAGGTGGAGGGGCAGATTCCGGGTCGAGAGCCAGACCCGACCACCCAGTACAAAGACCGGGGCCTCACTGTAGTGGCAGTCAGCGTTGGCCTTCTGGCGACGCACAGCGCGTTGGAGGTGGACGTGAGCAGGGTTCCACATCTCCTCCGCACGCCCAAACCAGTCATCCACCGCAGGAGCTTCGGTCTGGCTCTGATGCCACGGTGCCAGAACTGGCTGATAACCTAAAACACATTGGAATGGCGATTGGTTAGTGGTGGCGGAGAGAGTTCTGGGCATATTCGTCCCATGGCAAGAACACTGACCACTCCCCCAGCCGGTCCTGGCAGTAGGACCGCAGGGACCTACCCACATCCTGATTCACCCATTTCACCTGCCCATTACTCTCGGGGTGAAACCCAGAGGTCAGGCTGACTGAGACCCCCAGACGTTCCATGAACGCCTTCCAGACCCTGGATGTAAGCTGGGGACCCCGGTCAGACACTATGTCCTCTGGCACCAGAATGTCATCGATGTAGATCACCACACCGCGACCAAGCATGTCCCGAAAAACCTCTTTCACAAAGGACTGGAAGACTGATGGAGCATTCATCAAACCGTAACGCATCACCAGGTATTCGTAATGCCCCGTGGTTGTGCTGAATGCTGTCTTCCACTCACCCCCCTCTCGGACACGCACCAGGTTGTACGCACTCTGGATATCTAATTTTGTGAAGAAGCGCGCCCCATGCATTGACTCGATCACAGATGGAATGATGGGGTAGAGGATAACTATAATGAATAGTCCCCTTGTTCAGTGCTCGGTAATCAATGCAAGGGCGCAGACCTCCATCCTTCTTCTTCACAAAAAAGAAACTTGAGGAGGCGGGTGAGGTGGAGGGACGTATAAACCCCTGGCCCAGGGACTCGGAGACGTATGTCTCCTTCGCCTCCGTTTCAGCCTGCGACAGGGGATATACATAACTCCTGGGAGGCACAGCGTCTACCCGGAGGTTTATCGCGCAATCCCCCGCCCGATGAGGTGGTAATTTGGTCGCCTGCGTTTTGGAAAACGCGTGGCCAAATCAAGGTTTTCGGGGGGAATGCGCACGGTGGAGGTAGTGTCTGGACTTTCCAGCGTGGTTGCACCAACGGAAACAGCCAGACACCTACCCTGACACTCTCGCGACCACCCCGTGAGAACCCTCTGCGGCCATGAAAAGGTGGGGTTGTGTATTGCTAACCAGGGAAGACCCAACACAACAGGGAAATCAGGAGACTCAAAAATAAAAAAGTGACTTGCTCTCTATGGGTCTCTTGTGTAACCATCGTGACTGGTGCTGTAACCTCCCTAACGAACCCTAATAGTCGACTGTCAAGTGCTTGGATGGGCAGTGGAATGGATAGGGGAACCAATGTAATACCTAGACTATGTGCTAACGACCTGTCCATAAAGTTCCCAGCTGCGCCTGAATCGACCAGCGCCTTACACTGGGGAACTACCGTGTAATCAGGGAAGTGGATGTGTAGGGTACAGTGCGCAGCAGAGGGCTCTGAACGAGTGTGGGTGTTCGATACCTGGGGTGACGCGAGAGTGCCCTGCCTGCCGCCTCCAGACCCAAAGGAACGCTGACGATAGCGTGCAGTATAATGTCCTCTCGTGCCACAAGAGTGACACTGGCGCTGTCATCCTCCGCTCTCCCGGATCGCCGCACCACCCAGCTCCATCATCTCGTGATCCGAGTTGGGGGGGGTGGAACGGGCAGGCCCCTTCCAGGACGTCCTCTAGAAGCCAGCAGGTTGTCCAACCGGATGGCCATGTCCACCAGTTGATTGAAGGACAACATGGTATCCAGGCAGGCTAGCTCCCTTCGGACGTCCTCTCGCAGGTGGCACCGGAAGTGGTCGATGAGGGCCCGCTCGTTCCACCCGGACCCAGCCGCTAGAGTCCTGAACTCCAGGACAAAGTCCTGCGCGGTCCTCGTCCCCTGCCTCAAATGGACCAGCCGCTCGCCCGCCTATGTCCCTTTGGGAGGGTGATCGAAGACGGCCCGGAAGAGGCGAGCAAACTCCCCGTAGTTGTCCAACGAGGCTCCTCCTTCACCCCAGACCGCGTTGGCCCACTCCAGGGCTTTGCCCGAGAGGCAGGAGATGAGGGCGGACACCTTCTCCCGCTCCGAGGGAGCCGGGCTGATGGTGGCAAAATAGAGGTCCAGCTGCAGGAGGAAACCCTGGCAGCGGGCCGCTGTCCCGTCGTACTCCCTCAGTCGGGACAGGTGAATCCCTCTGGGTGCTGGGGTGTGGGTGGCTGGATCTGGTAGCGCAGCTGGTCCTGAAGGATCGGATCCTCTACCCTCCAGGCGTTGGACGACCTGGAGAACCCGATCCATCGCTTCGCCCAAGCCGGCTAGCATATTCGAATGCTCCTGGCACACAGGTGAATAACCCAGCGATACACAATAGAATCGAGCTCCACCGAGCTATAATCTCCTCTACAATAAACAATCACACACAAAGACAAGGGGGCAGAGGGAACACTTATACAGGTACTGATGAGGGGATATGAACCAGGTGTGTGTAATAAACAAGAGAAAACAAATGGAATGAAGATATGAGAAGCGGCAGTGTCTAGAAGGCCGGTGACGACGAACGCCGAAGCCTGCCCAAACAAGGAGAGGAGGCAGCTTCGGAGGAAGTCGTGACAATTTCATGTTTTTTTTATTATAAACGTGCAAAAAAAAAAAAATGCTATGTCATTATGGGATATTGTGTGTAGCTTGATGAGAGGGAAAAAAACAATTTAATCAATTTTAGAATAAGGCTGTAATGTAACAAAATGTGGAAAAAGTCAAGGGGTCTGAATACTTTCCGAACGCACTGTAAATGCATACATATACTATTCTCTCCCAAACAGCATTGTGTGCCCATCTGGTATTGAATTAATTAATACAGGGGAAACTGAAGAGAGGAGAGGGGGTGGTATTGATTTGCCCTGGTTGAGTTCTCTCTCTCTCTCTCTCTTCATTTTACAGGGTGGCTGCAGGTGTGTGTCCCCTCAGACAGAACATGTGCTCTCAGCCTGCTGCTGGCTGGCCTTATAAAAGCAGATCCAGCTGTGGCTATACTGCCTTCTGCCTTCTGCCTACTCCTTACACCAACCCAGAGGATAGGGAGAGAAAGAGAGAACAAGAGAGGAGGGAGGAGGGAGGAGGGAGGAGCAGACGAGAGAGAAAACAACAGGACGCCGATGGTCCAACACAAACAGGAGCTGCTAAAAGGAGCGTTGTTTATTTCGCATCAGATCAGCACTCAGGGAGGAGAGGGGGCACCTGCTGCTCTGGCTGAACAATATGAACAGAACTACACTAACACATGGACAATAATTATAGTGTATACACTGGGATTGGCTTATGCAATAGAAGCCTGCGAGTCCCACAGACAATCACTGACAATGATAGTATACAGTAAATGATTGTTCCGCGGCTGTGATTCTGATATGGGAATGGAATTTTACTTTTAAGATACGGAAATAGTATGTTTACTGTACCTAACCAACAGCTTTACAGTAACACAGCATGACATAATTTGGAGATGCGACCAATGATCAAACAGCAATGTCATAACAATTACATAATTTTCTTGGGATCGGGTTAGCTCACAGTGTCCTTGGGAACATCGAGGCCTGGCATCACAGCATCATGACTTATCGCTGCTGTGATACCAAGGACAGCCTGGGCATGGCGTAAAAACAAAGACTTTCTGTGGTCCTATCAACGTACATACTACAGCTGCAGTACCATGATTCCCAGTGGGATGTTTTGGTTTTTGATCAGAGTGGTTTATTCAGAACTGACATTGACAGACAGACATGCAGAAAACACTCTCTTCACTGTTTGTTTTATATTTTCTACCCCAATTTCGATCTTGTCTCATCGCTGCAACTCCCCAACGGGCTCGGGAGGCGAAGGTTGAGTCATGCATCCTCTGAAACATGACCCGCCAAACCGCACTTCTTAACACCCGCCCGCTTAACCCGGAAGCGAGCCACACCAATATGTCGGAGGAAACACAGTTCACCTGACGACCGAGGTCAGCCTGCATGCGCCCGGCCCACCAGAAGGAGTCGCTAGAGCACGATGAGCCAAGTAAATCGCCCCGGCCAAACACTCCCCTGGGCCAATTGTACACCGCCCTATGGGACTCCTGATCACAGCCAGTTGTGATACAGCCCAGGATCGAACCCGGGTCTGTAGCCTTAGACCCCTGCGCCATTCGGGAGGCCCTCTTCAATATTGTTTTACCTTCACCACTGTTCCCTGTTCTGTAGCCTCAGCGGTTACCATACAGGCTTCAGATCTGACCCAGCAGCAGCCCATTTCTCAGCAGAACAAACAGAGAGAATCAGTCAGTCTAGATTCTGAGCTCACGGCCAGCTCAGTCTTTTATCAGCCCTTTCATCTCTTATACGAGGCTGTAAATCTTCTCGCCATCTCAACCTGAGTCAACCTGAGTCCAACTCGTAAAGGATTTGCAGGCACACCACAGCAAGAGCTGTCTGCCTCTCCCTGGGGCAGAGTGAGTGGGCCCTGGGTTATAGTGGCTATCTGGCTTACGCACACACGCATGCACACACACACACACACACACACACACACACACACACACACACACACACACACACAGGCACACAGGCACGCACACACAACCACACACACCACACACAGGCACACATACAGGCACACATACCACACACTGACTGAGGTTAGGGGTCACCTGAAGAATCACTCACTTTGTGGATCAATCCAGATAGCATCATCGATACAGAGTAAACACTGATTAATTAGCATGTGGTAGAAGGATGGAGCACTGTCTGGGTCAAGGGTCAACAGACAGTCAGGGAGACTAACAAGTCAGCACAAAGAAACATAGGTTGGTTTAAAACATGTATAAAATCCACAAAACAAGAATAAGCCAAGTAGTTCAGTGAGCAGAAATGAAGCAGTGTTCATTGATCAATGTAATCTCCATGAAAAGAGATGGATAGTGGCACATCCTCCCATGTTAATGACAGAGCCACAGGTAACTGCCAAAATAAAGTGTCTTAATAGGGCATGGGCCACCACGAGCCAGAACAGCTGGCATAGATTCTATAAGTGTCTGGAACTCTTTCGGAGGGATGCGACACTCTTCCTTGAGAAATTCCATCATTTGGTGTTTTGTTGATGGTGGTGGAAAACGCTGTCTCAGGCGTCGCTCCAGAATCTCCCATAAGTGTTCAATTGGGTTGATATCTGGTGACTAAGTTGGCCATGGCATATGGTTTACATCGTTTTCATGCTCATCAAACCATTCAGTGACCACTTGTGCCCTGTGGATGGGGCATTGTCATCCTATGGGGGCATAGCCATGGTAAACAAAATAATGGCCAAAATAATGGCCTGCCCAGCATTTTTATACATCACCCTAAGCATGATGGGATGTTAATTGCTTAATTAACCCAATAACCACACCTGTGTGGAAGCACCTGCTTTCAATATACTTTGTATCACTCATTTACTCAAGTGTTTCCATTATTTTGGCAGTTACCTGTATCTTTTCATAAGAGATGAGGACAAAGCCCTTTGAGTAATCCTGAAATCTCCATCACCAGTCAGCCATATCCAGCTCCCGGACAAAGCCAGGTAACCAACCACTCAACCAGTGGCCTTCAGATAGACACAATGGGCCTGCAGTCCTGTCTTGTAGCAGGCAGCACAGTGCTGCCAGCCACACAGAATGGGTCCCTCAGAACTAAAGCTGTCATAGTGTTCTGTTAGCCCTGATCCCTCACCATCTCCACACATCTATCTGCACATCAGCGTCTAGAGTTACAGCAGCAGCCAGAATCTGAGACGCTACGGCTGGGATATGGTCTCTGCATGCTTAATGCACCTCAGGGCTCTCTTCAGAACCTCTCTCCCCTCCTCTCCATCCCCCTCTCACTATCTCTCTCCTTCCTTCCCTCTCTCCTTGCTTCCCTCTCTTTGCTGAGCCAGACAACCCTCTTCCTCTGTTGCTCCTCCACACCTCCACTGTGTTTCCCATACTGCCAGAATGAAGGTTGCTATGGAAATCAGTGGCTCATTTATTCTCCTTCCTTTTATCTAGTTTTCACCTCCACTAACCTCACCAGCTTTGTGGGGATGAAATACTAGACCTATATTAGATAACCTTCAAATGTCAACGGATAGACACAGCCTTTCAGTTATTAGTAACCCCAACCCCCTTCCTCCACCCAGGCCCAGACATATTCTGTCTGCCTGCCCAAAGCGTGTCTAAAGAGGGGGGCTGTGTTTCATTCTGTCCAGCGCTGCTCTGTTGCTCTGGTCTACAGTCACACAGAATATAACTCACAGTCTAGGCTGTCTGGGTGTATATATCTCAAACATCTAGACAAGCTTTGTTGTTGTGGTGGTTGGTTTATATCACTCTAAACAGAGGGCTTACCGTCACTGCATCTCTCTGATGTCTGTGTGTGTGTAAAAGTGTGAGTATGCTGTTGTGTCTCTGTCCACAGTTTTCTGGGCTAATCACATGGATTGATGCTGTGGAACTTCTCTTCAGTTCTCTGTGTTCTCTAAGATCAAGCAAGCCCTATCAGCAGTCTGACAGTGTTGTGCTTCAGTTGTGAGTGAGGTGTTAAGCCCCGCAAGGTGCTGTGGGGAAGAGGAGGCCCTGACAAAGCAGGCCCAGCCCCCAGATAACATTTATAGGGGGCCACAGTGAAGCTGCTCTGCAGTGACTCAACAGGGCCTGAGGGATACAGCCCCCTGCCCTGACAGACAGAGAGGTGGTAGCAGAGAGGCTAGTGCTAACATGTGCTGCTCACTGATTACATCTCAGCTGACCTGCTTACCATGGCTTGAGCAGGGGCACTATTTCAGAGTGAAGTAGTCTCAGTTCGTCAGGGGGTTGGTAGCAGCTGAAAGTCTGCACAGTACTTAAGGGGCTTTAAAGAGTGAACCTTAAGTGTCTTATTGTACAAAACATAACTATTTGTTTTATATTCAGATTCTTTGATATGAACAAAGGAAAAACATAGCCCTGGAGCATAAAAGGATGTGTGTGTCTGTACCTGTATGCAGAGTGGCCTTCCCTCCCTGTATGGTAAGGCTGGTGTTCCTCTATGATGTTGTGGATGAGTGGCGAGGAGGGCAGGCGGGCGCGGGCCGGGTGGGGCAGGGTGCCCATGTGGCTGTACATGTCCCAGGAGCAGACAGGGCCCTGGGCCGGGGCCCCTTTCTTCCGCCTAGGCAGAGTGCCGTGGATGGAGACACTGTGGTATCCGGCTGGGGGCAGCTCCGGTACTGCAGGCCTGGAGCTCAACAGGTCCATGGAGGAGGCCAGAGAACACTGCCTGCTGCCCACGCGCATGTGTATATTCCTGGGCAGACTGGCAAACTTCCCCTCTGCCATCATCCTCAGCTCTAAGAGGGAAGAAAGAGAGAGAGACATCAGATTAGACCACATGGCAGGAGGAGGAGTGGGCTGATTTCCACCTAGGGGTTATTTACATTTACATCATTTAGCAGACGCTCTTATCCAGAGCGACTTACAAATTGGTGCGTTCCCCTCACAGCTCCGTAGGCAAGCACCATGGTCTTGTAGTAGATGCGAGCCTCAACTGGAAGCCAGTGGAGTGTGCGGAGGAGCGGGGTGACATGAGAGAACTTGGGAAGGTCGAACACCAGACGGGCTGCGGCGTTCTGGATAAGTTGTAGGGGTTTAATGGCACAGGCAGGGAGCCCAGCCAACAGCGAGTTGCAGTAATCCAGACGGGAGATGACAAGTGCCTGGATTAGGACCTGTGCCGCTTTCTGTGTAAGGTAGGGTCGTACTCTGCGAATTTTGTAGAGCATGAGCCTGCAGGATCGGGTCACCGTTTTGATGTTAGCAGAGAACGACAGGGTATTGTCCAGGGTCACGCCAAGGCTCTTTGCACTCTGGGAGGAGGACACAATGGAGTTGTCAACCGTGATGGCGAGATCATGGAGCGGGCAGTCCTTCCCAGGGAGGAAGAGCAGCTCCGTCTTGCCGAGGTTCAGCTTGAGGTGGTGATCTGACATCCACACTGTTGTGTGTCGTCTGCGTAGCAATGATAGGAGAGACCATGTGAGGATATGACAGAGCCAAGTGACTTGATGTATAGAGAGAATAGGAGAGGGCCTAGAACTGAGCCCTGGGGGACACCAGTGGTGAGAGCACGTGGTGCGGAGACAGATTCTCGCCACGCCACCTGGTAGGAGCGACCTGTCAGGTAGGATGCAATCCAAGAGTGAGCAGCGCCGGAGATGCCCAGCTCAGAGAGGGTGGAGAGGAGGATCTGATGGTTCACAGTATCAAAGGCAGCGGATAGGTCTAGAAGGATAAGAGCAGAGGAGAGAGAGTTAGCTTTAGCAGTGCGGAGAGCCTCCGTGACACAGACAAGAGCAGTCTCAGTTGAATGACCAGTCTTGAAACCTGACTGGTTTGGATCAAGGAGGTCATTCTGAGAGAGATAGCAGGAGAGTTGGCTAGAGACGGCACGCTCAAGAGTTTTGGAGAGAAAAGAAAGAAGGGATACTGGTCTGTAGTTGTTGACATCGGAGGGATCGAGTGTAGGTTTTTTGAGGAGGGGTGCAACTCTCGCTCTCTTGAAGATGGAAGGGACATGGCCAGCGGTCAAGGATGAGTTGATGAGCGAGGTGAGGTAAGGGAGAAGGTCTCCGGAAATGGTCTGGAGAAGAGAGAGGGGATAGGGTCAAGCGGGCAGGTTGTTGGGCGGCCGGCCGTCACAAGTCGCAAGATTTCATCTGGAGAGAGAGGGGAGAAAGAAGTCAAAGCATAGGGTAGGGCAGTGTGAGCAGGCCCAGCGGTGTCATTTGACTTAATAAATGAGGATTGGATGTTGTCAACCTTCTTTTCAAAATGGTTGACGAAGTCATCCACAGAGAGGGAGGAGGGAGGGGGAGGAGGAGGAGGATTCAGCAGGGAGGAGAAGGTGGCAAAGAGCTTCCTAGGGTTAGAGGCAGAGGCTTGAAATTTAGAGTGATAGAAAGTGGCTTTAGCAGCGGAAACAGAGGAAGAGAATGTAGAGAGGAGGGAGTGAAAAGATGACAGGTCCGCAGGGAGTCTAGTTTTCCTCCATTTCCGCTCGGCTGCCCGGAGCCCTCTTCTGTGAGCTCGAAATGAGTCGTCAAGACATATAGGGCTGGTTACCTAAGATGACTGTGTTTTGTCTTTGTTGCGACAATATCACAGAGACATGGTGTCCGGTAAAGTAAACAGGTGCTGCTGATGCACATCCTCACAAAGGACAAGATGGATGGGAACATATACGTGTGTACGTACAGTTCCTCTTAAGCTGCCCACCCAGTATACTATAGCACAGTGACAACGGCATTGGCACTGGATATGTTATGATAATGATGGAATATATATGTAAGTACAGTGAAATGAAGCCAGTGGCATAGAGACCATCCTTCATTTATTCCAGTCATAGTTCCACTGATGATCCCTCCCTCTCCATACAACCTGCCAGAGAGAGAGGAGAAGCAGCAAGGAGCAGGATGACATAACTGCAGGCTATCAGTGAACCACCAGCCAGTCTGTCTCTGACCACAAGACAGCAGATAGGGATCTCTTGTCCCATGCCCTCTCCAAATAACATGTTTACCTCAGCATTCCACACCCAGTTTTTGGACCACTACACCACTAATTGGACAATGAAATAAAGACTCCTTTCTAAGCCGAAAGGTTTTTCTGCTCAGCTTTCTGCTTTCATCCGTTGCCCCCCAGCCAGCTTTTTAGCATGCTAATGAGCAGAGAAACTAAACTCACGCCTTAGCTGAGAGAGAGAGGCTGACATCACTTCTTGTTGCTGCTGTTTCTTCACCTTCTCCTCACAGAGCAGCCACACAGTTTATGGATTATTCATAACCTGTTTTATTTCTTAAATTTGACTTGGCATATGAAGGGAAGTGAACTTGGCAAAACTATTATGGCAATCTTCTCAGCGGTGTAGCCGTAATTTATGATATTGTATTATCATAAGGGGTCAACTGAGGATAAAGCCTGCTGCCTTAATTAAAATGCAATCGTGTGGCGATGAAAGACAAAGAAAAACTTTGGCCTGGCACTTTGATCGAGTTTCTTACTCAGCAGTCTTTGTTTTACTCATGGATGGATGTAAACCTTTGTGTGGTAAGACAATGGGTGGTGGATTGAGGGAGCAGCAGTCCTATAGAAACAGCCCCTTGGGGAGGACGGGGATGAGGAGAGGTAGAGAATCCACTGACCCAGACAACAGCTGAGTGTGAGCACGCACTGACCCTGTTAACCAGTTCTGTTAAAGCTATTCAACAACAAACACACCGCCACCGACACACACACACACACACACACACACACACACACACACACACACACAGGGCAGTGCTGATGCTGCTTTCAAAGCCTGTGTCCTCTTTGTGCTGTGTGAAATTTTATCTGAGCCAGGGCTGGTGTCAGTGTTGAGGTCTGGTATTAACTCTGTGAACTCTTCTCTAACTGAGAGATTTAAGGACCTGCTTCACATCCTTAAAATGGTTAATCCACCCCACAGTAATTGCAGTGCAACCAGATATCTTCTTCTTCGAGGAGATGCTTTGCTGTTTTATCCAGCTGGCTCAGTGCCAGGACGGCAGCAGCAGGGAGGACTGTATTGTAGCAGTATGGGTCTAGTGAGTCTGGTGGGAATTCCCCAACATCATGGGTGCTACTGACTGATGGGAGAGTACCATAATCTGCCTTGTGATGACAGCACACTTCAAAATACACACAGACACTCACTCTGATTCTGCAAATTCAATGAAGAGTAGTCAAATCTAGTCCTGTAATTAACGTATGATAAGATCTCCCTTCTCTATGTGCTATGTCTCCTTACTCAGCATAGCAGTAGCGAGGAGATTAAATAATGCCATCAGGTAAGAAGAGTAATGAATAGTACTGTTTGTCCATTTTGAGACGCTGTAGCCAAAATACACTTCCTCAAAGTAGTCAGAATTAATCTAAGATAACTCAAAAAATCTATCATTCATTTTGACGTTTTTGCAGAGGAGATCTTAGTCGTGCAATATTACATCTAACTAAGATGTTTGGTGCAGTATTTCTCAATGAAAAAAATGTGCATGAAAACGAGTCGTCTCTTGTTGAATGACAACAAAAACTTTGCTGAAGAATCCTTACTGTTGACCAATCACCGAAGAAAGGGGCCTAGACTTCGGCTCCGAATTTCAGTTTACCTCCAGAAAAAAAAAATTCTGCCCAAACAGCCGAAAAAACCCTCACCGAAGTCCATAAAGAACAAAAACGTCACAATATGTCGTCAGAATATATGCACAAACACAAACTCCTCCAAACTGTTTCATCTGGGAAGCATGAGGATCCCTTTACACCTGGACATCCCTCATGAAAAAGTACCTACTACTCATCACTACTACACAAGATCTCCCCCTTAACTGTGTAACTACTGAGCTTTTGGTTATCTACTACTTAAAACGTACACATACCTACACAATTCCTACATGTTCACTATTGAATTACTACGTAATGCCTACACAGTACAGCTGTATGCCGACTCAATCCCTATTGAATTACTACTGCCATTTGTGTGTGTAGTGTTGTGCCACTACTGATCACTACTGAATTGCTCAACGTCCTTTCCAACCACTCCGCTAAAAAACGCTCCTCTCTCACAGGAAAAAAAACTGCAGATCCATATTCGCTCCATTCACTAAAATCACAATTTAACCAACACCCATATATTTTTGTGACTACCTGGATCTATAATTTGGTTTTGAAGTATTGAAACCAAATCATATGATTTGAAAGAAAAGTATTTTAATAAACAACAGGAAAAGGTGACTGTAATCATAATTTCAAATAGGCTACATGTCATATTAAACAGCATATAAACACTGTAAACCTGTCAGGAGCCAGACAGGTAGCCTAAGAAAGAACAAAAAGTAATTATTTAGGCTATATTATTTCAATCATTTCAAGGTTATAGCCTACAAAGAAATACATTTTGAAGCATTTGCGATTGCAACACACTAGGCTGGTAGGGACCTAAAGGGCTCAGCATTTAAACAACATTTTGTTGTATTAAATCATTATAGTCTATAAATTGCGTGACTTACTTAAAATTATGAAAAATGCGTTATTAGGCTCAGTGCCTTTGAATTCGTTTTTAGAAACACGAGATTGGCCAGAGTCTGTGGCTTCAGGCTCATGCGATGGTGCCTGGAGAGCAGGCCAGCAGCAAAGAATACCCTCTCCACGACTGGGGATGCTAAACACCCTTTTTGTTGCAGACACATTTCTCCACCACGTAACCTTTTAGAAAATAAGGACAAGCACAAGAGACAACCAATTATAAAGCATTATCAATCATCTGCTAACAGAGGTCACATAAGACAACACAGAAAAACATTTGATAAACAATGTTAATCTTACCAACAACAGCCTCCAGTCTTCTTATGTCGAGGGCCTCCTTGGCAACAGGTCAAGATGTACAGTGCCTTCAGAAAGTATTCACACCCCTTGACTTTTTCCACATTTTGTTGTTTTACAAAGTGGAATTAAAATGGATTTAATTGTCATTTTTGGTCAACAATCTACAAAAAATACTCAGTAATGTCAAAGTGGAAAAATATTCTAACATCTATAACAAATATATTGCTGACAGGTGTATAACATCGAGCACATAGCCATGCAATCTCCATAGACAAACATTGGCAGTAGAATGGCCTTACTGAAGAGCTCAGTGACTTTCAACGTGGCACCGGCATAGGATGCCACCTTACCAACAAGTCAAATGTCTGCCCTGCTAGAGCTTCCCCGTTCAACTGTAAGTGCTGTTATTGGGAAGTGGAAACGTCTAGGAGCAACAACGGCTCAGCCGCGACGTGGTAGGCCACACAAGTTCACAGAACGGGACCGCCGAGTCCTGAAGAGTGTAGCGCGTAAAAATCTTCTGTCCTCAGTTGCAACACTCACTTCCGAGTTCCAAACTGCCTCTGGAAGCAACGTCAGCACAATAACTGTTTGTCGGGAGCTTCATGAAATGGTTTCCATGGCTGAGCAGCCACACACACGCGTAAGATCACCATGTGCAATGCCAAGTGTCGGCTGGAGTGGTGTAAAGCTCGCCGCCATTGGACTCTGGAGCAGTGGAAACATGTTCTCTGGAGTGATGAATCACGCTTCACCATCTGGCAGTCTGATGGACAAATCTGGGTTTAGTGGATGCCAGGAGAACGCTACCTGCCCGAATGCATAGTGCCAACTGTAAAGTTTGGTGGATGAGGAATAATGGTCTGGGGATGTTTTTCATGGTTCGGGCTAGGGCCCTTAGTTTCAGTAAAGGGAAATCTTAACGCTACAGCATACAATGACATTCTAGACATTAATAGGTTTTGTGTAGTAGATAAGTAGCACTTCTTCATGAGGGATGATATGCTCTTTGAAACGTGTTCCTGGTTGACATAGAAATCTAGCTAGCTATGTATATTGGGAAATAACCATGGTTACCAGCAGGTTTCAATCTCAGGAGAAAAAGGACATTCCAATGAGATAGGATCAGAAACACTTTTGATCCACCTACTGTACTGTACTTAATGTTCCAGATGCATGGTGAGGCTGAAGATCAGAGCAGAGAACAGGCTTTCACAGAGTGATACGGTACTGTATATTAGGTATCCAGAATCAAAAACTCCCCCACCCCATAAGAACAGTTTCCAGAAATTGCTTAACCCCTCTAATATCATGTTGATCAGATGTCCTGACATGATGCAGAACTCTACGACTTTTCCACCTTCCGACTTCAGTGCATTAAAGACAACTGGGGACTCTGGGGAAAAAATTAGCTCGGACTGGGAAAATAGTTTTGAACAGTCATCCAACTCGGAATTCCAAGATGGAAACTCTTTCTAGAACTCCGACTTTCTGACCTGAAGTTTTTTTCTGAGTTTCCAGTTGTCTTGAAAGCACCATCGGATCAGACCACCACAGATGTTTATTTACCTGCTCTGTTAGACTCCTCAGGTGGACTGAGTCACTGAACATGTCCCAGTTACTCATCATCATCATCATACCACAGGACAAACACCAGCAAGTGGGAAGAACATAACCCTTCACAGTTCTAAAACACATTACAGTCTATGCGGGTGCAACAATTCACACAACTCAACCAAACACCCAACCTTAATTAACAGCACCCACCTGGGTGATGATGCACAGTGGGCGGGTCAGCAGCCATTTTGTGCCAGACCACTGAACAGTCACAATCACACATCCCTTCCTGCAGAAGCCAGGTGACGATTCCTATAGAAGCCAGTTAAACTGGTGGTGCAGGGGCGGGGGTTAATTGGCTGGTGAGTAAAGTCCCTGAGGGCTGGTCAGTGTGTGGAGGCCTGCTGTTGACCTCAGAGAAAGCAGATTGAAGCACCCCAGCAGTGAGTCAGTGGGGCCAGAACCAGGCACATCTGTTTCTCCTTAAGGAATGCTGCTTGATAATTACTCCCCTGTGGTGACAGTCTGTCGCACGTGCCGGAAGAGAAAGGGCTCCTTAAGAACATGAATATTCAAGACATTAATCTCATAACATAAATGATTCATACAAAATACTAGAAGAGGTGACAAGGTTATGGCCGTCACTTGAACTGAGGTGTGAGACCTCTTCTTTCGTCTATCTCCTTTCTGCCTCTCATGATGTCACTCCACTTGACCTCACACTGTTTCACTTCCTTTCTCTCTTTTGTCTCTCTACCTCTCACAAGCACAATGGTCTTTCTCTGGCTCTCTGCCCACTGCTTACATCACCCTCTGCATCTTTCACTGAAGACACACAATAACACACACACTCACACATTCACACTCGCAAATTCTTGAAAGTCCTTTGTCTGCATCTGGCTTGTGACACAGGGCACATGTCATTGCTGATGTCAGCAAACACAAATATTGTCTTTCTTTTACTGTACCTATAGTAGGAGCATTGTGTCCTGCACTAGTCACTCAGCACATACAAATCTGTTAAGTGAAAGTGAACAAAACTGGCCTTGATTCAAAAAGATATGCAAGAGTCAATATGCAAAGGAAATAAAACTAGAAGCATCCAAACTAAAGCTGTTAGAGACGTACAGGGGAAGAAGAGAATATTCCAGAGCATTTCTAAACAAACTGGCCAGTGTTATCAGTGTTATGTTTTATCCAGCCTTCCCCCACACTCACTCCTCCATGGGAATCTAGTGAATAATGCAAGTCCCCTTTAATGAATTCAAACCTGCTTTGAGTGGACAAAAGACCCAGAGAGGCTGTGGGCCACAGGAGCACTCTTCAGAATAAACCCTCTAATATATCCGTCACCATAGCCTGACTGCTATTTCCAACCAGCTTCTCCCATCCATCCTATATCTGACAATGGAAGCAATTCTGAGGGAGACAAAACAGTTTGGTCTGCTCTAGTCTAGAATAGCAGCCTGCTCTACACAGTGGACATCTGGGCTGGGCTATACATCTCGGCCCCATCAGACCCATCACACCCAGGGCTTTGGGAGTTCATCTCTCCCCCCATTAATGCTGGTCCTCCACTCAGTACACAAATCACAGTGAATCAGGCTGTAGACAGGCTCAGAGCCGGCACTCAGGGTTTCTATAGCAGGGTGTCCAGTATGCATCTTATCTAGTGTACAGGAATGAATAGGAAGCTTTGGCGAAAGGGGCTGACTTGTGAACAGCTCCACACACCCAATCAGCTAAGGCGTGGAGGCAGCAGGCAGGGCAGGGAGATCTGGATGTGTTTCAGCTGGGGCTCTAAAAGCAGCAATCAGCAGACACTTTACAGCTCCAGCTCTGTCACATGCTGCAGGCCTGGCCCCTCATTACCCAGACAGCAGAACAGACCGACTAGGAAAACTAATGAGTTGCACAGGAAAACAACACCACAAATAAAACGCATGCAGGGAAATGAAGAGAGGAATAAAATTCACCAGAGGAAACTGACTGATGAGGTTGCCCTTCCTTTCTCACTGCAAACTGGAGAGAGTGGATGGGCGGAATACTGCACACAGACATTAGCATAAGCATATACACACACACACACACACACACACACAGCAGTGCATTACTAAAGCAACCCCTGGCCAGTCTTTCTCCAGACCTCTGAAAAGAACATAGAGCTCAACTGTCACATGACACTTTTTGGCCCTTCTTTTGTTGAGAGAAGGGGGTGTTTGATATGAACAGATCTCTCCCTCCTTCCTCTCCTCCTCCTCAGAGAGAGAGAGAGAGAGGAGCAAGAGAGAGAGAGAAGAAGCAAGAGACAGCGAGACAGGGAGCGAGAGAGTCTTCCAGTCTGTGAGCTGCATGGCTGGTTTGTGTATGACATATTAATCACTAGTTATTAAAGCCCAACAACTCCAGCTACAGTCATCTCTCTCCTACACAGCAACCAGCAACTTAGGTGGCCAATTTCCCAGGGGAAAAGTCTCTGAAATCTATTCCATTGACTAACAAAGTCCTTGAAAAATATGCTTAGCTTCTGTTATTGTGTAAAAGGTTTGAGGAAACATTTGTAAAAGTTTGACCTTGTTAGTGAGAAAAAGCATCAACAACTGAACTGACTGAAGTCATTCTATTGAAAACAATACAAAGAGTTTCCTGTTGACAACTCTGAATAAATCAAAGTTCTTTGAAGTTGTAAAAAGTAAACAAACTAGCGAGAGAGATACTCCTCACACCTCTGTAAGCCGTATCAGCATCTGGATGGAGCACCAACACATTCCAACACTTTTATACAAAGCAGACTCCAATCCAGTACCATTTTTAGAAATCCTTACCTGTCTGTTTAAAGTTGCACTTGTTTTGAAGAAGAGCTCAGCCAGAGATTTCCTCCTCACTTCACTTCAGTAGAGTTCCTCCTGAGCGGCAGCGCTACAACAGAGTCCCAGGCATTGTAGACTGACTGACCAGCACAGAGACTCGCACGGACAGGCAACAACAAGGCTAGATGGCTGAAACAAACCCCTTCCTCCTCTCTCTCTCTTTTTCTCTGGCTTTGTGTGTCCCTGGGCCTCCCACAGTGGCTGTGTTGCCGTCCTCTTCCCCTCAGTGGTATGCCCTCTCTCTCTCTCTCTCTCTCTCTCTCTCTCTCTCTCTCTCTCTCTCTCTCTCTCTCTCTCTCTCTCTCTCTCTCTCTCTCTCTCTCTCTCTCTCTCTCTCTCTCTCTCTCTCTCTCTCTCTCTCTCTCTCTCTCTCTCTCTCTCTCTCTCTCTCTCTCTCTCTCTCTCTCTCTCTCTCTCTCTCTCTCTCTCTCTCTCTCTCTCTCTCTCTCTCTCTCGTTGATACACACACTCACAGACACACACACATGCCCCGCTCCTCCACACACACACACACACTGCACCACAGGGGAGTGATTTACGACTTACACCCCCCCTCCCATCCTCCCCTGCCCCCCAGCACTGAATACGTCTCTCTCTTCGCTACTCTCCCCTCCTCTCCTCTGTCACCAATCCCAGGACAGAGGCCAGAGCAGCCTCACATTTCATATCCCAACAACAGCCTTTGTTACTGTCCAGTTTCACTCCAATAATGTTCTTTGAAAATCTAATAATGTTCTTTAAACATTTTTTTAAATGATTGTCACTGTACAGACAGTGCAACTGTAGGCTATGATGTGCAATCTGATCACGTCTCTGAAAACATGAAAATAATAATTATTAAATGTTAAGGTAGCTAGTATTCTGTCTTGTAAGACACGCGTACTGTCCCCAGAAGACAGAGGGAGTCCTGTTTGTCTTGGCTGAGGTACAGAATACACTTTCCCCTGTCTTTGTTCTCTGATTCCTTCACATTGTCTGCTGATGACAACACACAACCCAGTGTGTGTGTGTGTGTGTGTGTGTTCCTTCCTGGCAGACCCTGGCCAAGGATACCAGTGCTGTGGCCCTGTGATTGAAAGGACAGGTGATGTTTGTTTTGTATAACGCTATGCTAAATCTGCCACAGTACCTCAGTGTGTGTATATACAGTGAGGGAAAAAAGTATTTGATCCCCTGCTGATTTTGTACGTTTGCCCACTGACAAAGAAATGATCAGTCTATAATTGGTATAATAATGGTAGGTTTATTTGAACAGTGAGAGACAGAATAACAACAACAAAATCCAGAAAAACTTTTGCCAATGAACATCTGAATGATTCAGAGGAGAACTGGGTGAAAGTGTTGTGGTCAGATGAGACCAAAACCGAGCTCTTTGGCATCAACTCAACTCGCCGTGTTTGGAGGAGGAGGAATGCTGCCTATGACCCCAAGAACACCATCCCCACCGTCAAACATGGAGGTGGAAACATTATGCTTTGGGGGTGTTTTTCTGCTAAGGGGACAGGACAACTTCACTGCATCAAAGGGACGATGGACGGGGCCATGTACCGTCAAATCTTGGGTGAGAACCTCCTTCCCTCAGCCAGGGCATTGAAAATGGGTCGTGGATGGGTATTCCAGCATGACAATGACCCAAAACACACGGCCAAGGCAACAAAGGAGTGGCTCAAGAAGAAGCACATTAAGGTCCTGGAGTGGCCTAGCCAGTCTCCAGACCTTAATCCCATAGAAAATATGTGGAGGGAGCTGAAGGTTCGAGTTGCCAAACATCAGCCTCAAAACCTTAATGACTTGGAGAAGATCTCCAAAGAGGAGTGGAACAGAATCCCTCCTGAGATGTGTGCAAACCTGGTGGCCAACTACAAGAAACGTCTGACCTCTGTGATTGCCAACAAGGGTTTTGCCACCAAGTACTAAGTCATGTTTTGTAGAGGGGTCAAATACTTATTTCCCTCATTAAAATGCAAATCAATTTTTAACATTTTTGACGTGCTTTTTTCTGGATTTTCTTGTTGTTATTCTGTCTCTCACTGTTCAAATAAACCTACCATTAAAGACTGATCATGTCTTTGTCAGTGGGCAAACGTACAAAATCAGCAGGGGATCAAATACCTTTTTCCCTCACTGTATATGTGTGTGTGTGTGTGTGTGTGTGTGTGTGTGTGTGTGTGTGTGTGTGTGTGTGTGTGTGTGTGTGTGTGTGTGTGTGTGTGTGTGTGTGTGTGTGTGTGTGTGTGTGTGTGTGTGTGTGTGTGTGTGTGTGTGTGTGTGTGTGTGTGTCCACAGAAGCCTTCAGCACCTGGATCCCAGCTGGGTATTTTGTCAGGAGGACACACGCACACACTGGACAGACATCTGGAATCAGACAGATCCTCTCCAGTTACACTGCACCTGCCAGGACTATACTCTACCTCACAACACCCCTCATTCATCAAGGTGTCAAGACACTGAAAATGTTTAACATCTGAAAATAAATACGATTTTTCTTTAGTATAGAAATGTTACATAAACAGAATGACATAGTATGTCGTGATATAACCTCAATTAGTCAAAGTCATATTATTTGACAATAAATCATTCTGTAACAGGGCAGACTGTGGTACAGCGGATGTGTAGCTAGTATATTTGAGAGAAATGTAGGTTCTGTAGACAATGTCTGTGTGTTCTCCTTTGTTTTGTATTGATGCAGTTTGGCTTGGTACAGATTGTCACTGAGTGACACTGTACAGATCGGCTCACACCTTGCTGTTATCTGATGACCTGGGTGTCCTCAGGCACCTCAGCTACACACACACACACACGCACACACATACACATGCACAATAACTCCTAGTCCAGTGCACATGCATTCATCAAGGGAAAATTTAGACGCCAGGTGCTATGTTTTCCCCTCGGAATAGATGCAAAAGTCCTGATCCATCTCATTCCTCACATGTTTGTAAAGGAAGGGGGGCATTTCCAAGAAATCACTCCTCTGATCACTCCTCCACCCTCTATTTGCCATGAGTCAAGATCCTGATCTGTAATCTGCTGTTGGTTACTCACAGTACTGCCTGTTGATGCCCGTAGATAACCACAGTTACACAGGAGCCATCCCATGCCCATGAGCTGTCAATCATAACCAAGTTCCCTCTGGGAAAAATACAGTTCTTCCATTCTGTAAAGGGGAATGTTTCTGTATGGGAAAATGCTAGCACAGGATGTGTACTAAAACTGTTTCTCTACCAGTCTTTTCCCTATGCTGTAGTTTAATTATGAGTAGAGGACATGCAGTATGTACTGCAGGCCTGAAGTCGTCCCCCCTACGGCCTAATACCCAAGGCTGCGAGGAAGAACAGTTTGTCAGCACTTGAAATGTAAACTATCCTTGTTTTAAGAACATGTCATTCCATGTTCCATAACTTTCTAAAGGAGTATAAACAACCATGGTTTTATTGCATCATTCAAGATTTGACATTGAACACTCTTAACAGAACAATGTTAGTGGGACCAGGTTTAACTGACTATGATTCAACTACAACATCACTTCATAGAATTCTCTGGGATTTAGTTATGAGCAATATTTTTCAGTCTGTCAGCCTGTCACCAAGGGGAAGTCCACACACAGTGTGAAGAGGAACGCACTGAGATCCAACAATACAAGAAATGCTATGGCTGTCAGTCAGCAGTGAATGTTGTAAAAATAACAGATGGCCCTGTGTCAGTGACAATGATGTGTGGCATGGTGGCTAATACAGGCAGGCTGGATGACCTTGGATTAGACACGCTGCTTAAGCGTTGTCTGCTATCACATTGCATAGAGAAATTTGTCACACAAGCCTGGTTGATAATAAAACTGACCAGTGATTTCTAGTTGGGGTGGCCTGTGACTGTTTTACAATCAGCTATCAGCGCTAAGATAGGTCGAGATATTAGGTGTGTTATTAGCAGGGTTATTTCAAACTGAGCAACCTCTCCCTCCCTCTCTTTCTTTCTTTCTTTCTTTCTTTCTTTCTTTCTTTCTTTCTTTCTTTCTTTCTTTCTTTCTTTCTTTCTTTCTTTCTTTCTTTCTTTACAGAGCATGCACAGCTGTTGACACCAGAGGACTTTGTTTATGTTGATGAGGAACAGGGCTGGTCTGGACAGACTGAACCCTCTCACCACTAACCGTCAAACCTTCCACTGTCCCGCCCCATGTGACAGAGGAGACATGGGAACAGGGACCATCCTGAGAAAACGCCCTCCACCATCTCAACACTTTGATCCCATAAGGTTTTAATAGACATCTCTGAGTGTTGTCATGGTAGGAGGCAGTGTTGTTATCCCGTCACCGGCTTCAATCTCTTTCTATCCAACCCTACTAACACTTGTTCCCCATGTTGTCATAATCTGGCTCTCACAATAGTTTCATTAACCATCCCATCAATTATGGTCATATCTGTGACATTCCAGGTCATCTTCAGGACACGAGAGGCAATGCAGAGAGGATTGCTGTATGTCATGATGAGATTAAATGATCATAGTGTGGGACTCACTAGGCAAAGACATAGCATTAATATAGCATTTATCTTGTGCCTTTATTTCTTGCAATGTTTTTAATTCTCAGGGATGAAAGTTCTAACCCAAGCAGAGTTTTACACGCATGGTTACAGAAGCTATAGACACTTAAATATATATGTAGGCTGAGCCGGAATTCAACGAACAGCAATATATTAAAATCTGCCTGCCGTGCCTGCCGTCCCCATATGTATACATACTACACTGAGTATACAAAACATTAAGAACACCTTTCCATGAAATAGACTGACCAGGTGAATCCAGGTGAAAGCTATGATCCCTTATTGATGTTACTTGTTAAATCCATTTAAATCAGTGTAGATGAAGGGGAGGAGACAGGTTAAAGAAGGATTTTTAAGCCTTGAGACAATTGAGACATGGATTGTGTGTGTGCCATTCAGAGGGTGAATGGGCAAGACAAAAGTGCCTTTGAACGGGGTATGGTAGTATGTGCCAGGTGCACCGGTTTGTGTCAAGAACTGCAACGCTGCTGGGTTTTTCACGCTCAACAGTTTCCTGTGTGTATCAAGAATGGTCCACCACCCAAAGGACATCCAGCCAACTTGACACAACTGTGGGAAACAATGGAGTCAACATGGGCCAGCATCCCTGTGGAACGCTTTTGAGACCTTGTAGAGTCCAGGGGCCTCATTTATAAACATTGCGTATGCACAAAATATGGCCCAAAATATGCGTGTGCCAGTTTTCACGCAAAAGTTGTCATTTATCAAAACTGAACTTGACATGAGAATATGCTTATCCTTCCGCAAACTTTAGACCATGCGTTCGCACAGTTTCTAGCGGTTGAAGTATTGCATTGCAAGAGGCAAAAGTAGCCTAGCAGCCTTGTGCAAATGGAGAATATATGACGACTTATTTGTAACAAAAAAGCAGGTTGTTAGTGAGAAGATCGAAAATCAATTTATTTTATTATCTTTACATTCTAAAATAATTATAAATATTTTTCCGATTATTTATTTTATTTCCATGATCATTGCAGAATAAATTCCTCACATTTTCTGACTGTGATGATTTCATACTCGTGAAATAGCCTATTGGCCTACAACAAGTTAGGATAGGCTACCATTCATCCCATCTCTCATCTAATTGGACCCACTTCGCAGTGGTAAATAGATAAGCTACCGGTCTTTAAAGTATTTTGCTCTATGCGATCCGATCCGAAGCGCAGTTTAACGGTAGAACAGATGGTTCACCTTTTCCATTGACGTTTGTAGGCTACATCTGAATACTGTAATGTCAAATTTCTTGAGTAGCCTAGACAATATTTCATTTTTAAACATAATACATATATCATAACCATGGCACCTTTTCTGGCCATGATGAGTTCATATTCCGGAAGTAACCATCCAACAAATTCCCATGCGCATCTCTCATTTAATTGGGCCAATTAGTTAGGCTATTATAATTTCAATGTTTTGCTCTATGCATCCGAAAGGGAGCACGGTTCATAACATACAGTAGAATTTAACAGGTGAACAGACAGTTGATATGTTGCATTGAAGTGTGTAGGCTACCACTGTAAGTAGGCCTACTATAGTTTTCATTTTTTTCAGAGTAGGCTAGACAATGTTTCAGAATTTGCGGGCAGTGCAGCGTATTTAGGTTCGGGAGAAAGTAAATGCAAAACATTACTGAATTCAAACAATCTGTTTACAGGTCCACAACAATTTGCAATCGTTTTTGTGTTTCAGAAACGATCAGATACAGCAAATGTCACACATTGTTCGCCATTGATATTTCCTTTAGATATACTGTCATGGCCAAATTCCAATACTTCAAAAGTATACAGCAAATAATGGCGTTATTGTCACCATAAAAGGTGAATGATGGGCGTTATTCAGGCGGAGTTTTAATGCTCGTTCACGCACGCACAGTAACGATCATATACAGCAAATGTCACACATTGTTCGCCATTGATATTTCCTTTAGATATACTGTCATGGCCAAATTCCAATACTTCAAAAGTATACAGCAAATAATGGCGTAATTGTCACCATAAAAGGTGAATGATGGGCGTTATTCAGGCGGAGTTTTAATGCTCGTTCACGCACGCACAGTTTTACGTCAGGTCTGACTTATAACGGGAAACATGCTTAAGTATGGCGTGCACCAAGTTCATAAATCTCAATATTTTTGTCTGTTGCTCAGCCTTTTCAGAAATAGCACACGCAGATATTTAGTGTAAAATGTATGCACGGTTATAAATGAGGCCCCATGCCCCGAATAATTGATGCTGTTCTGAGGGCAAAATGGGGTGGTGCAACTCAATATTAGGAAGGTGTTCCTAATGTTTGGTATACTCAGTGTATATTCTGACACTGTATTGTTTTTCAAATGCTAAGTTGCTAAATTTTACACAAAATATCTGTGATGAGGTGATGTTGAAGGAGTCAGGCGCAGGAGGGTAAATCACAGAATAACAGGCTTTATTCCGCAACCACAGAGTTACGCAGGAACGCGTCAAAACACTCCAGTGCGCAACACAGGCGCACTGGAAAATACAAGGCACATGGGAAAATATCCCGGTGATACAAAATACAAGGAGCTCCACCGAGCTTCACTACACTCCACAATAAACAATCACACACAAAGACAAGGGGGAAGAGGGAACACTTATACAGGTACTGATGAGGGGATATGAACCAGGTGTGTGTAATAAACAAGACAAAACAAATGGAATGATGAGATAAGGAGCGGCTAGAAGGCTGGTGATGACGACCGCCGAAGCCTGCCCGAACAAGGAGAGGAGGCAGCTTCGGAGGAAGTTGTGACAATATCTGTGTTCACTATTTCTGAAATGACTGCCCACTCACAAAAATATTGAGATTTATACAGTAAACTTGGGTGCACGCCATACATACACATTTTTCCCTTTATAAATCAGACCTGTTGTAAAACTGTGCGCGTGAACGAGCATTATAACTCCAATTAAATGAGAGATGTGCATGGTAATTTGTTGTATTGCTACTTCTGGACTATGAACTCATCATAGCCAGAAAAGGTGAGGAATTTATTCTGCAATGGTTATGATATATGTATTATGTACCATGTACCCCATGTTGGTAACACTTTACTTGACACCTAGCGTCATAACACGTTATGACATGGTCATAACCATGTCATAATATGTCATAACAGCTGACTTAACTTGTCATAACCTGTCATAATATAACGCAATATATGTCACAACAGGTCTAAATAAATGTGTCATGACAGTGTTATGAACAAATTATGACAGGTTATGACATGTAATGTCAGCTGTTATGACATATTATGACATGGTTATGACCATATTATCAAATCGAGAAATTTGACGTTAAAGTCTTCAGATGTAGCCTACAAACGTCAATGGAAAAGGTGAACTGTTCGGTCTACCCTTACACTGCGCTTCGGATCGGACCACATAGAGCAAAATACTTGAAATAGCTTATCTATTTACCACTGTGAAGTAATAATAATAAATAATATGCCATTTAGCAGACGCTTTTATCCAAAGCGACTTACAGTCATGCGTGCATACATTTTTGTGTATGGGTGGTCCCAGGGATCGAACCCACTACCTTAGCGTTACAAGCGCCGTGCTCTACCAGCTGAGCTACAGAGGACCACGTGGGTCCAAATAGATGAGAGATGGGATGAATGGTAGCCTATCCTAACTTGTTGTAGGCCTATAGGCTATTTCACGAGTATGAAACCATGACAGTCAGAAAAGGTAAGGAATTTATTTTGCAATGATCATGGAAATGAAATAAATTATAGGAAATAGATGCCTATCTCTAAATATTTTATTAATGCAAAGATAAAACTAAAATGATTTTCGCTCTTCTCACTAATGGCAAATGATTGCATCTTGTTACTATATTAAGCTACCTGTTTTTTTAAATTATGAATAAGAGTGTGATCATATTTTCCAGCAAAAGGCTACTTTTGCCTTCTTGCAATGCAGTACTTCAACCACTAGAAACTGTG
Organism: Coregonus clupeaformis; assembly: GCF_020615455.1. Taxonomy (NCBI): domain Eukaryota; kingdom Metazoa; phylum Chordata; class Actinopteri; order Salmoniformes; family Salmonidae; genus Coregonus; species Coregonus clupeaformis. Next base: position 41,691,376 of record NC_059211.1, on the reverse strand, counting down.
GGACGCATGGTCTAAAGTTTGCGGGAGGATAAGCACATTCTCACGTTTTTATAAACTCCAACTTTTGCGTGAAAACTGGCTCACGCATGTTTTGGGGCATATTTTGTGCATAAGCAACGTTTATAAATGAGGCCCCTTATCTGGTTCACAAGATGAGTTTTCAATTTCCGAAGAATGCCATTAACTTGAACAAATACTGTACATAGACAATCTGCGCTAATTGTAGGGAAGGCACCATGCCAGCTAGCCATTTAATGGTAGGCCTGTACTGCCTGCACTCAGCAAAACTCTGTCCTGTCATCTACAGTATGTGGATGCTGTGTGGTGACTTAAATGCTCAGTAAGGAATCGTATAGGAGCATTAGGAACAAAAACAGGATGCATTATAAAAATGTTTTATACGAAAAGCTATTTGCTATATGTTTAGAGGTCTGTAGATTACTCAATGAATGAATGAGGTATACTGTAACACATATTATAAACATTTATTTTAAATGACTCCCTCATCAAAAAGAGAGATTTAAATAAAATGTACGACTATAAATACAAGGCTTTTGGATCTTAGCCTAATACTAATAGCATATATTTGGCTTGGAAAAAATGGTTTATGCAAGACAGCATTTCAAAAGTCATAAAGCATGAAATTGCAATGTGCTTGAATGGTTGAAATGATGATCATTTGATTAAATTTATCATATGAGAAACTGTCCCAGCATGACTGAAACATGTAATCTACCTCTGTGGCAAGGTACTTTGGATACATGTTCAATAAGTGTCAATCCCACTCTAATCGTTGCTTTGAGGCCACTTTTCTATTTGCTAAACAATACTGAGTCACAATGTAGGATATGTCATATTTGTCTCATTGAGCTCAGACTCCTCAAAGAGAAAAGTTAACATTCAGAATAACCTATTTAGCACTATCCCTGAATCCACACACCATTGGCCAACACTCCCTGCAAGTTTGTCTTTCTGATCGTTAGTGTGAGAGGCTTTTAAACTTGTGGCGTGGATGGATGGTGCAACAGGAGACTTGATGACCCTTTTACCACAAACACACTCAGGTACTACGACTGGATTTACCAGCAGCCCAAAGCCACTTAATGCAGACACATAAAAAAAGAAGTGTATTTTATTAGGAATGGAATATTGCCCTACTTGAACACTCTTTTAGAATAAAGGATTCAAAGTGCTCCAAACCAAATGTCATCCACTTGGCAGTAGCCATAGCAACAGTAGGGAGTCGGCGTATAATGTATTGGAAACAAGCAGCGGCCTGTCTATGATCCATACGGAGACATCATCCCCACTTCTCTACAGAGTTAATTATACACAGCAGGACACCTGCCCCAGGGCAGCCCCCACTGCTCCAACTCTTACAGCTGCCTGGCTAGACCCTGTATAATCACCTGGTGTGTGTATGTTTGTGTGTGTGTGTGTGTGTGTGTGTGTGTGTGTGTGTGTGTGTGTGTGTGTGTGTGCGTGTGCATTTGTTCCACCGTGGTTGTAGGAGTATGATGCTGTGTTGTGTGTGTAGTAATGTACATATGGAAAAGTCCTGACGTCACCCCATTGAAGTTTAAATTTAAAATGATTAAGGTAAGGGTTAAAGTTAGGTAAGCTTTATGGTAATGTTAGGGTCAGGGTAGGGGTTAAGGTTAGGGTTTAGGGTAGGGACGTCCCAAGGAGCCTTGATTGCACTAACCGCAGAAGCATGACTATGCATAACACAATACCTGTGTCTACAGTAAATGAGGCCTGTGTTTTGATTTCGACTCCTGTTCCCAGGCCTAAGATGCCTGTCTGTCTTATCTCAGTAATCCCTATATGTTGCCATCCGCCTCCTGGTGCTTTCATGACTTACAGCTGAATACCTCATTACCTTCGTCTGTCTTTACAGGTGGGGTCAAGGGATAAGAACAAGAGAAGAAGAGAGAAAAACATGACATCTGTTTAATATCCTAATTAAGTCTTGAGGACTCCTGAGTTTATTCACTCAGATGGCCAGGAAACGTCTATAGCCTTTAACTAGGGCACTTAGTATTAGCTACTATTCAGCACAACACTGTTTCACTGGAGGGGCTTCTGCTCTGACCCCTGGCCCAGTGAGGTGGGGCCATAGAGTGGCAGTGGCCAGTGGGAGAGTGCCGTGGACCTTGTTCCCCACTAGGGCCGTCCTCTCTATTCCTCCAAACACATCACATGGCCTGCACTGCCCAACACAAACAGAGCACAGGACGGGAGGGGACAGAGGGAGGGACGGCTGGGAACCAGACAAACAGGGCCTGAGCCTAGTCTGTGAAAACAGCCAACCTGATGGGCCAGATAAGTCCTGCTCCTGTTTGGTCAGCCGTGTGAGTGTTGGAAGAGAAGGACACTTTTCTTGTTAAAACACTATCACTTTTCCTACTTTCACATCCAAACAAGTGTAAGTGCATTGGGTGGGTGTTATGTGGCAGTTGCTTGGAATATTGCATTTAGCAAACAACAGCTCAAAATGTACAGTGTAATCTTGAGGCATTCAATGGGAATGACTGGGACTGGGAATGTTTCTCTGGATTTGAGTCACAACAACAGTGACTCATAATGGGAACAGACCATAACAAAGTATATTTTTCATAAACAGGTTTGGTATAGGAAGATAACATTGCCTGCAACTACCAGTGAGATGTTGTTGTGCCACTGACCTCTCCTCCTCTCCCTCTCCTGCAGTGTCTGGATGCTGGTGAGGATGCTGATGCGGTGGAGGTGGTTATGGACCCCCAGCTCCAGCAGGTCCAGCTCATTCAAGTGCAACAGGTCCTGCAGAGAGAGACACAGATGGATGTGTGGAGGGTTAGACAGTATGAAGAAGGAAAGAAAGCCTGCAAATTACAAGCCCTCAAGGTGTACCAAACTGTACCATAATGCAGACAACACCTTGGCTGTAACAGCCTTCTTAAGAGGCTAGACAGGACAGTTTTCAGACAGGCAGGCAGCAAGAACACCTTCCCCTACCTCCAAACTGAGGAGTGTGTCCTCTCCTCCCCCTAATCTAGTCAGGCCAGCGCCACACACTGCCTGTCATTATTGGACTGACACTCTGCTGCTGCTGATGGTGCCCTTTCTTACACTTCAAACCATTGGCTTGTTTCAAAACAATACATTATTGGTGACGAGCTCACAAACACCACTTTGTTTTCCGCCGAGTTCCAGCGTGCATTGATCCCCAGAGAGACAAAACAGTTAAATGCTAGGTTTGGTTAGGAGATATTTTCTGCTGTTTGGAACATGCCTTTGAGCTTGTGTTAACAATACTGAAATATCCAAACAGAGGAAATTATGGGTTCATTTTCTCTGTGAGATCAGGGTTAGCTTACAAATAATCATATATTCTTGATGCAAGTGAAGTTACAAGTTTGCTTTAGTCAGATGATAATAACATTTTCAATTATAACAACAATGTGCAGATTTCAAATTCTCAGCTCTCCTGTTTGCTTTGCCATGATCATCCCTGGTGCAATGGAGCAGTGATCTGGACCAGATTGTTTTAAGGCAGCAGAGTTATTTTTCCACCACGGTGCATTAGAGTTTTTGTCCCTGTTATCTATGCTCTGTAGCGGTGGAATCTCAGCCAGGATCTCTGTGTTCACCAAGCATTCTTCTGCTTTGTCCTGCCTTTGTTATAACGGGGGGGGAGCACCAGGCCCAGGCAGCCTCCCAGGGCAGCTGAGCTGGTGTGTGTCTGTCTGGGTATCCAGATAGGGCTCTACTAGGGCGCTGGGGGCCCTATGCTGGTAAGGGTCCATTATCCTCTGATGGCTCCTAGGTGTGCAGTACTTACCCATAGAGGCCCCTAGTAGTTCCACACCCTTTTGCCCACTTGCAGACAAAGCTGACATTAATAGGCAAAAACAGCCCTTTGGCCTATCCTGAAGACTCTCCAGTGCATTATTCGACCGTGCCATGGCATTTCAATACATTCCTCAAACAGATATTTGAATAGTTATCTTTGTCAGGGGGTAGCGTGCGGAGTTGTGGTTTGGTCTGGGTTGTTGTTTTCTTGTCTGGATATTTGAGCACCGGCAGGTCTGACTGACTGGCAGTTTGTTAATGTAACGCTGACGCTCACCAGCGTTGGAATGTGGCGAGATGTAGCAGAACGTGTCCCCAGAGGGTGAGAAGCATAGACTGTTAAAAGGGCTGATATCTCTCCATTACTTTTATTACAGGGCTGGTTATCAGGCTGCATGAGCAGAGAGGCAGAAACAAAGAGAGGAAGGCAGCCATGCAGTCATGCGTCTCCCCTCATCTCTCTCACCTGTCTGAGCAGCATTGGAGCAGAGAGACGTCGCAGACAATCTCCTGGCTGATGGATGCTCTCCAATGGTTGATAGACAGGCATTAAAGTATACTGTGTTATAACGGTAGCATATTTCACCACATACACAGAGTATGTTTTTATCCCGGGTTTGACCCCTAGCGTTATTTTCCCTCCTCTGAGGACAGTTAACTTGTGTGGCATTATAGGGTTAAGTTTTGCAGGGTAGACTTAGAAATAAACACAGTCTAAAATAGAAGGTCCATTAGAGAAATTTGATAAAAACTTGTATCCCTCTCTCTCTTTTCTCCCTTAATTCCACCAATAATGGAGCAGTTATGGAGGCTTCATTAACTCACTTCATAATCTCTGTTTCACATGACTGAGGCATTGTGGGCCTTCGTTAGCAGGATCAAGGGGTGGTTGGTCTGCCACATCCAAAAACTAACAGCCATTGATATGATTGTATAATAAAGTCAGTTACACTCATTTATGTTGAGATCTAAAGAGTTCACTATTTAAGAGTTCTCTCTCTGTAATGGTGGGATAGAAGGTTGTACAGGCTGGTGGTATACCCTCATGAATAGCCTTCCTGTCCTTCCTGATTAACATGGGGAACACTGTCTATCCATGAACATAGCATGTGACCCTACCAAGGTTTTGTGTCACTTACTGTAAAAGGCTTTTAGAGGACAACTCCGCAACTTTATGAAGCCTGTTTAAGTCCCACACATAGGATGGTATGTGTTATAATGAGGGGACAGGTGGATCCCCTCTCCTGTGTTTAAAAGGTCTATTGAACAGCACTGCAGAGCCATGGACTTAAATGTGCATTCTAAAGAATATGAACAGTATATTTCCTTTATCATAACTATTTGGGTTATTTCTCTGGTGGTTCTGAGGTGATTTAGCGCAGATATAAGCTCTTGAAGTACATGGTGAACATGTTTTGAACAAGCTCATCACAGTGAATCACATCTTTCATTGTACCAAGTACTGTATATCTGTAAGCTGCTAAGACATCAGATACTGTAGGTTCATCATCTAATAACATATTGCCAAAATAGAAGTGAAACAAAGGGATGGGGTAATAGTGACCACAGACAACATATCATCCTCAGACCCCCCCAAAAAAAAACACGTTGCAGAAATATGGAGGCCTTGGTTCACTTGACACAGGAAGCGGCACAGGTCCTAATCCAGGCACTTGTCATCTCCCGTCTGGACTACTGCAACTCGCTGTTGGCTGGCCTCCCTGCCTGTGCCATTAAACCCCTACAACTCATCCAGAATGCCGCAGCCCGTCTGGTGTTCAACCTTCCCAAGTTCTCTCACGTCACCCCCCTCCTCCGCACACTCCACTGGCTTCCAGTTGAAGCTCGCATCCGCTACAAGACCATGGTGCTTGCCTATGGAGCAGTGAGGGGAACGGCACCTCTGTACCTTCAGGCTCTGATCAGTCCCTACACCCAAACGAGGGCATTGCGTTCATCCACCTCTGGCCTGCTGGCTCCCTTCCTCTGCGGAAGCATAGCTCCCGCTCAGCCCAGTCAAAACTGTTCGCTGCTCTGGCACCCCAATGGTGGAACAAGCTCCCTCACGACGCCAGGACAGCGGAGTCACTCACCACCTTCCGGAGACATTTGAAACCCCACCTCTTTAAGGAATACCTGGGATAGGATAAAGTAATCCTTCTAACCCCCCCCAAATTGTAAAGTGGTTATCCCACTGGCTATAGGGTGAACGCACCAATTTGTGAGTCGCTCTGGCTAAGAGCGTCTGCTAAATGACGTTAATGTGCCCTTGAGCAAGGCACTTAACCCTAATTGCTCCTGTAAGTCGCTCTGGATAAGAGCGTCTGCTAAATGACTAAAATGTAAAATGTAAAATGTAAATGAGTCAGAGAGCTAAGGACTTCTTACTGACATAGTCTCTCCAGTCTACTTTAACGGTCTATAGCTCTGTGTCATAGTGTCTCTTTACAGGAACAAATATCAAAGCCCCTCAGGCCAGACCATACTGACAGGTTTTATACCCTGTTCTCATGAATGAGATACAATGTTCTCTCTTTAATGAGATCAGATCCAAACTTATGTCCGTTTACCATAGATTCACATCACTGCAGAGGAAATAACTTACAGGTGTAGCAGAATAGGACCAGTCTTGAGGAGAAAGGGTTAGCTCTGGTCACTCTAAACCCCTTAGCCCTTGGTGACAGTCAGAGTCAGCCAGCTGGGTCCAAAAGCTAACAGAGTTAAGTGGGTGTCATAAATCCCCAATAATAAGGATCTCGAAGGAGGACTGCACTAGGTGGGTAGGAGGAGACAGGGGCAGGGAGACAGGGGGAGAAAGAGGAAGAGGGAGACATGGGTGGGGGAGACAGTGGGAGAGAGGCAGAGGGGAATGAGATAGAAGGAGGTAGGGATGGGAGAGACAGGGGAAGGACACGAGAGAAGAGAAGAGAGAAAGGGGTAAGGAGACCAGGGGAAGTGGTCAGGGAGAGTGAGAGAAAGACAGGGGAAGGAAGACAGAGGTGGAGAGAGATAGGGGTGGGCGGCCAGGGGGGAGCCAGGTGGCGGGAGACAGTGGGTGGGTGGGTCGGTGGCCAGGGGGAGCCAGGGGGAGGGAGACAGTAGGTGGGTGGGCGGCCAGGGGGGAGCCAGGGGGAGGGAGACAGTGGGTGGGTGGGTCGGTGGCCAGGGGGAGCCAGGGGGAGGGAGACAGTAGGTGGGTGGGCGGCCAGGGGGGAGCCAGGGGGAGGGAGACAGTGGGTGGGTGGGTCGGTGGCCAGGGGGAGCCAGGGGGAGGGAGACAGTAGGTGGGTGGGTGGCCAGGGGGAGCCAGGGGGGAGGGAGACAGTGGGTGGGTGGGTCGGGTGGCCAGGGGGAGCCAGGGGGAGGGAGACAGTGGTGGGTGGGTGGCCAGGGGGGAGCCAGGGGGAGGGAGACAGTGGGTGGGTGGGCAGATAGGAGAGGCAGAGGGAGAGGGAATGTCCGCGGCAGCCTGGTTTGGCGGTCAGAGGGGGGATGGCTACCCGATATGCCCTAAGTGCAAGTCTGCCGAAGGTACCCTAGGTCAGCTCTTCTGGTCATGCCCCAAACTGCACACATTCTGGATGGATATTTTTAGAAGTATACAGCTGTAACCTCACACCAGCCCGGATACTGCTGTTTTATGCAGGTCACAGCACCTAACGACTTTAACCCACTGGGAACAAAATACTGTACAATATGGCATGGTTATTGCAAAAATACATATCTTAAGCCTTTGGAATAAAGAGGCTATACCTGTTTTTAAAACCTGGTTAGCTTAAGTCACCAGTTTGCTACATATAGAAAGGGTTTGCCATGATATCTCTGGTAGATCTAATACATTCGTTAAAGATATGGCAGCCGTTTTTGGCGTATCTTTCACGTGATGATGGGCAACACACCCTGATCCACAGTCATTATTTTTAATGGAGCATATTCCTTATACAGTATGTCAAATATCAATGAAGCATTGTGCCGATTCCTTAAGAGCAATGTTGTCTTCTGTCTTTTCTTTCTGTTTTTCTGTCTTCTGTCAGGGAATGGAGGGTGGGGGGGTAGTCTCAATGTATTGTTTGCTGTCATTATCTGTCTGTTTGTAAAACTGAAAATTCATAAATGAAATATATTTTTTAAAGAGGGCTCCAAACAGGTCCATCTCCACCCACGACAGCCCAGGGCTCACACACCATCAAACACTTCTGCCCTGCTCACACACATTCCTCACATAGCGTCCGCAGGGCCTGGGTGGCCACAGCTTTACATTTACATCATTTAGCAGACGCTCTTATCCAGAGCGACTTACAGGAGCAATTAGGGTTAAGTGCCTTGCTCAAGGGCACATTGACAGATTTTTCACCTAGTCAGCTCGGGGATTAGAACCAGCGACCTTTCAGTTACTGGCACAACGCTCTGAACCACTAAGCTACCTGCTGCTTTAAATCTATACTAGGAATCATATTTTAGGCTGCAGTTTAGGGATCCAGGGTAAGAAGGTGTTTTTTTCTCGTTGAATTTATGGATTTCCCAGGGCAGGGATATTGCTATCTGATTTTATTTTCCCTGGATCGACCACTCTGTGGAAGAATTTGAGGATTGCAGACTGCATTCACCGAGGAAATTGAATCTATAAATCAAAACCTATCCATGACAATGGGAAAAGGTTCATTAATCACATTTTAATTAAATGCATCTCTGTTGACTTTGGTTTTTATTTTGCTACAACTACTTTCACTGCTTTTGGCAAGATTAGTGGGTCATTTGAGTCACACTGCTGTGCTTTAGTAGTCTTTTCCACTGACCTGCTTCGGCAGCAGACTGTGTTTGTGTGTTTGCTTTAGTGTGTATGCGTTTGTGTAACGATCCCGGCAGTCTGAGTCGGGTCCTGTCTGTGGACTAGTTGTTATGTTCGTGATCTCCAGTTTCCCGAGGGTTCTGGAACGCTCCGGGGAGCTCTCTTGATTTCCGCACCTGCATCCCATCAGCAATCTGCACACCTGGTCCTGATCATCACCCTTCTTAGGCTCTGGCCTAACATCCATTCCCTGCCGGATCGTTAGCCATGAACAGTAGGTTTACCAGAGTATCAGTCTTAGAGCCTAGCGTTAGTTTTGTTGTTTTTGCACCTTGTTGGTTTGTTGCTTACTTACCCCCGCTTTTGTTCCATCTGCAGTCACCCGTCCGGAACCTTCATCCAACCTCTGCCTGGTGGTCGGCGGCTGCCGACCCAGGATGGGATCAACCACTGCCCCCCCAACAACTAATCAACGCCGCCCGCTCTGTTCCCTGGATTATTCAGCATCACTCTTGAACTTGTAAATAAACACTCACCTTCGTTTCAACTTACCTTGTCCTGGTCTGCTTCTGGGTTCTGGCTTAGCAACTCGTGACAGAACGATCCGGCCATTGGAGCTACAGTCAGTCTCACATCTGGTTTTCACCCCCAATCTAATGGTCAGGCGGAGAGAGCCAACCAGAAGATGGAATCCACGCTACGCTGTCTGGCCTCTTCCAACCCCACCTCCTGGGTCTCTCAGTTGCCTTGGGTTGAGTATGCCCACAATACTCTCCCTACATCTGCCACTGGGATGTCTCCCTTCCAGTGCCTGTATGGCTACCAACCTCCCTTGTTCCCTTCTCAGGAGAAGGAGCTCTCAGTGCCTTCTGTTCAGGTCCATATTCGTCGTTGCCACCGGACCTGGCATCGGGCCAGAAAAGCACTCCTTAGAGTTTCGGACCGGTATCAGCTCCAGGCGAATCGTCGCCGGATCCCCGCCTCCCACCTACACCATCGGAGATAGGGTCTGGTTGGCCACACGGGATCTTCCTTTACGGACTGAGTCTAGGAAGTTGTTACCGAGTTCATTGGTCCGTTTGTGGTGGAGAAGGTGATCAATCCGGTGGCAGTTCGACTCAAACTCCCGAGGACGCTCAGAGTCCATCCCACCTTTCATGTCTCCTGCCTCAAGCCTGTTTTCCTCAGTCCTCTGTTGCCTCCTCCGCCTCCTCCTCCTCCTCCTCGGATGATCGGAGGTGGTCCTGCCTACACGGTGCGTCGCATCATGGATTCCAGACGGCGGGGCCGGGGTTTCCAGTATCTCGTGGACTGGGAGGGGTATGGTCCTGAAGAGAGGAGTTGGATTCCGCGGCGACAGGTCCTAGATGCTGACCTCATCAGTGACTTCTACCGCCTCCATCCTGGCGCTCCGGGGAGTCCGCCCGGTGGCGTTTCGCCGGAGGGGGGTACTGTAACGATCCCGGCAGTCTGAGTCGGGTCCTGTCTGTGGACTAGTTGTTATGTTCGTGGTCTCCAGTTTCCCGAGGGTTCTGGAACGCTCCGGGGAGCTCTCTTGATTTCCGCACCTGCATCCCATCAGCAATCTGCACACCTGGTCCTGATCATCACCCTTCTTAGGCTCTGGCCTAACATCCATTCCCTGCCGGATCGTTAGCCATGAACAGTAGGTTTACCAGAGTATCAGTCTTAGAGCCTAGCGTTAGTTTTGTTGTTTTTGCACCTTGTTGGTTTGTTGCTTACTTACCCCCGTTTTGTTCCATCTGCAGTCACCCGTCCGGAACCTTCATCCAACCTCTGCCTGGTGGTCGGCGGCTGCCGACCCAGGATGGGATCAACCACTGCCCCCCCAACAACTAATCAACGCCGCCCGCTCTGTTCCCTGGATTATTCAGCATCACTCTTGAACTTGTAAATAAACACTCACCTTCGTTTCAACTTACCTTGTCCTGGTCTGCTTCTGGGTTCTGGCTTAGCAACTCGTGACAGTTTGTGTGTGTGTCGTCTCGGTGTGTGTGTTCGTGCTTGCTTGCTTGAGTGTACATGTCTGCATAGTGAATCAGGCTGAGATCTGCTCTTACCTCCACGCCATCATACTCCTCGTCGAACAGAGTGCAATACTGCGGCAGACCCAGCTGACTAAGCCACTTGGAGATGGCCAGGTGCTTCATGCTGCCGACCCTCCACCAGGCCAGCCTCTCCCTCTCCTGGGGCTCCCTTGGGGCCTTTGTCACCTGAGGAGAGGACCAGGCACAACATCACCATTACAACCCACTCAAGATGGCTGCTACATCTGTTTGTGGTGAAGGGTAAAGAGGCAAATCAGTCATCAAAACTACATTAAAGGACCCAACAGCAGACAGTGTCATCAGCTTTCATTCAGGCAGCGGAGAGGGGTACTATTAGTCCAACCTGATTCATACATCCATCAAATAGGTTTGACTGGATTATGGTCGTTGTATGATTTACTGGATGCTGTACAAACTTGTTTTACTCAGCATAATGGGGAATTTACAGTGCAGCACTATTACTTACAGCCTGAACACCCTGCCATGAACAAATAATTTAGCTGTCACTTCATACACACTGTCCTCATGAGAGAATAGCTTACAATGTTCAGAATGTTCAGAATGGTTAGAAATGTGTGGGAAAAAACTAAAATAAGCTTTTTATAAGATACTTATCAAACATGATCTAAAACATTGTTTTCAGTTTTTACCCTTTTTTATAGTAATACCGGGTAAAAATAGGGATTACATGGTAGCTCTTTACACTCGTACCCGTATACGGGTTGAAAATTGCAGATTTGGGCACTGATAAATGCCTAAATTAGAACGCAGTGGCTGTACAGTAACATGCTATACATGACATCAGAGTTCTGGCTCTGCACTTCACAGCTCTGTATGGGTTTTGACTGACAGCCATTATAAACTTGAGCACCGCACACGACAAGCAGTTGCCCCATCCCTCTCACTAATTGGGCAACTTTTGCACATTTGTAGTTGTCTGAGTGAGGGAAATGCTGTGCACTTTTCCATATCATATAACTCATGTAATATACAGTGTCAACGTTTATGATCACTATGTTTAATGTATAGTTACAAGATGACATGGTGTCATACCCTGGGTTGTTCTGAAGAGAATGAGCCTATGTTTGTCTATTGTGATTTTTTTTTGCTGGGGCACACGCACCTGAATACACTCTAAATTGCATTGTGAAAGCATACCACTGTAATATCGTATTTTATAATTTAGCTAGTCATGTTGGCAATAGAACAGGCTTTCAAATTATGCTCACCTAACCCAGATTGTGATTTATAATGGACCGTTTTTGGATTGCATAAACAACAACAGTAATTGTGTGATGGCCGGGATGCAGGGTTGTGTTCCAAATAAAACAACTACAAGTGTGCTTGCTCTATTTCCTCAACAACACAGCTAGGAGAACTAAAAAAAGCACCTTATAGTTGAAGACTCATCTTTGAGTCATAAAAGTGCATTGAAATTACTTAGGAACTGTGCACACTTTGGAGAGGTGTGTGGCCACTTGGAGACACCAGTTAGTCCTCTCACTCAAACCCTTGCAATTTTTTTTTTTACTGAAAGTATGCAGAGTATTTTCAGAGTTATTTATCAACAAATGCGGTAAAAGATACAGTTGTGTCTATAATCTCAAAACGGTTCCCTTTCAATTGCTACCATGGTTATGCATTTCATATTTATTCTATAAGAAACATTTCAATTTAGTCCTATCCATATAGGCCAATTCCCACGAGTGTAAAGGGTTAAACAATATACAACTTTAATAACTTGGCAAAGAACTTCTTCAATCATGAGAGATGGCCATTGGAGACAAGCCATTATAGTTATTACTTTGGCGTTGCCAGTCTGTGGTCACCTCTCAGCCAGAGAAGTGCTTTGTTAAGTGTTCTCTATGCCAGCTGAAGTGTCCTTTTCACACCGCTCAGCTCAGCCCAGACACTCTCCACCACAACCAGGCTCACACTGGCTTTTATCAAGTTGGACAAGAGACAACTTTAACTTAAGTCACTGGCAGTCTTTACTGTGTATTCATCATATTGTAGCTGTTTCATTGCTTGATGAGAATTGTTGCTGTTACAGGAGGCACCATATTAAAATAGTTTTCTTGCTCTCACCACTCCATCTTTAATTTTCCCAATGTAAACTTGTGCCAAACTCCTGTAGAGAGCAGGCCTCTCCACTGGAGAGTCTCCAGGCTGCAATAAGGCCCCTCTCTGCATACTGAAATAATGCTCTATAAAGTGGAGATGGATGTTCAATGAGGTGGTAAAGTTGTAGTTAGTTAATCCAACCTGCAGTGTGTTCCCCAGCTGAGCCCACTGACTGGGATGGTGCTTTTGGGGTGAAGCAATCAGCAGAGTAAAACAATTTAAATCAGGGGCAGATTCATCCCCCATTCAATGTCTCCAGACCCCTGGGGCTGGAATAGCTGAGTAGGCTCTTTCCTGGTATTGTTGAGTCTGGGGAAGCATCCAATGGTGTCACACACTCTCTCATTACCATCATGATGGTCGTTCTGTTTTTTGAGATGGGAAAACTTGTTTTATATGATGTTGAAGATGTGCTCTTTATGACAGTATGTAAAAGCAAATTATTTATTTTTTTACCAAGTTACACTTCTCAAAAGGTGCACAACCATGTCTGTTGGTACAATGCACTGTGCCAAGCCATTAGGAGATGCCTGTTCAACATGTCATTTGTTTAACAATGCCATAAACTACTGTTTGCAGTTGCATAATGCATTCACAGGAAAACAGCCTTTTAAATCAGTGGCAATCTAAAAAGAGGACTAAAATAAAAACAGAGCTTGGTCAAAAATAATTACATCGATGGACAGTAATAGAATTAGTAATGACGCTGCTTATTTCATCTACACTAACACCCACTGACACCCAACCATAACTGATGAGGTACCATATGACTGACGCTCAGCTGTTAGAGCTATTGCCCTAGACATGACATCCACATCAGAATTATTCAATTCCCTTAAGAGTCACTGAGTGGGCACGTGCAGCAGGCTTCTTCAGGTCCCCTCTGCCGCCTCAATCACGTTAAGTGATGTCACATATACACGCAATGTCATGTGTCCCCGAGGGTCCCCACCTAAGACAAGCTCCTGACTGGCTTCATTATCCTCACAATGACGAGCCCCTCACTCTAGATCATTAATCATCTCTGCTTTCTGTCCTCATGTCATGTCAATGTTCTACGTCAATGGTGGCTGTAGGAGCCGTTTTGGCCTGTTTATGCATTGTGTATATGTTGTCTGTCAAGGGTTATTTTAACTTGTTTTGTACACTAGAGAGCGCTATATGTTGGGGTCATGGGTCATTGGTCACATGTATATAGGTGGCACAGGTGACCAGGAAGGGTTAGCACATGTGAGAGGAGAGGGCATACAGTTCTTACCTTATCACAGATACAGCTTATAGAATGCATCTCTCTGCACCTTTAGTATAGGAATATGTCTATTGGAGCTATTTATATTTTATATGCGCATTAAATGGGAACTTCACCCGAAAAGAGTAACGTTTGGAAAGCTGATTCTTGTGGACGCGTTATGGATGGCTCTCTCCTGTAACAGTGGTTTTTTATTGGCATATGCCACTACAGTGGGTATAACTCTAATCCTGGAGGGCTCTGCTGTGTGTTTTTGGCACTACACTAGCACACCTTTGCCCATCCTCATTATTTCTAACTCCAGATCTGTACTGTACTGTAGTACCCACTGCCCAGTAGCAGCAGGATCAAACCATAAGAAGGAGGAGGCTGGAGACAACATTTCCCCACACAAGAACCCCAGCACCGACTACATTTTACATTTTAGTCATTTAGCAGACGCTCTTATCCAGAGCAACTTACAGTTAGTGAGTGCATACATTTTCATACTTTTTTCATACTGGCCCCCCGTGGGAAACAAACCCACAACCCTGGCGTTGCAAGCGCCATGCTCTACCAACTGAGCTATACGGGACTACACTGCCTTCTGCATCCTGTTTGGGCCATACAGAAGCCTGCTTCCTGCCTCCTAAGATGTGGTTGGAAGCATGGGAGGTTTCCTATCCCGCAACAAAGAAGGGAGTATCTGCCTTACAGACAAACTTTAAGACACATTACTGTAGATTTAGGAGGATTGATGAGTTCATATTCATCTTCTTGTCCTAGCACTTTAAAATATATACACGTTCTGACAACAAGCTTTGTCCAGTGTCCCTCGACTCCCTCCCTTCTTGAGTTCAATGACTCATGCACGATGATGCAGTGTATTGCGTCATGTACTGCTATGAAGATAGGCAAGTGGGCACTATTTGATAGCTCCTCATTGTTTGGTGTTACTGTGCCAGTACCCTCTACTCTAATCATGTGTTGTGGGGTGGACACACAAGTGGGATGGATCTTATCTGGCCCTCATTTCCTGCACTCCTTCCCTCGCCCTAAACGTACACTGAGGCTACCAGCCTGGCTCAGGACAGTGTCTACCAGTCTGGCTCAAGACTGTGGCTACCAGCCTGGCTCAGGACTGAGGCTACCAGTCTGGCTCAGGACTGAGGCTACCAGCCTGGCTCAGGACAGTGTCTACCAGTCTGGCTCAGGACTGAGGCTACCAGCCTGGCTCAGGACTGAGGCTACCGGCCTGGCTCAGGACTGAGGCTACCGGCCTGGCTCAAGACTGAGACTACCGGCCTGGCTCAGGACTGAGGCTACCGGCCTGGCTCAGGACTGAGACTACCAGCCTGGCTCATGACTTAGGCTACCAGCCTGGCTCAGGACTGAGGCTACCAGCCTGGCTCATGACTGAGGCTACCGGCCTGGCTCAGGAGTGAGGCTACCAGCCTGGCTCAGGACTGAGGCTACCGGCCTGGCTCAGGACTGAGGCTACCGGCCTGGCTCAGGACTGTGGCTACCAGCCTGGCTCATGACTGAGGCTACCAGCCTGGCTCAGGACTGAGGCTACCAGCCTGGCTCATGACTGAGGCTACCGGCCTGGCTCAGGAGTGAGGCTACCAGCCTGGCTCAGGACTGAGGCTACCGGCCTGGCTCAGGACTGAGGCTACCGGCCTGGCTCAGGACTGAGGCTACCGGCCTGGCTCAGGAGTGAGGCTTCCAGCCTGGCTCAGGACTGAGGCTACAGGCCTGGTTAAAGAAGCGTGGTCACCTATTATTCTCAGCAGAAAATAAATAACTCTCCTATTATGAGTCTTCTCCTCTCAGAGCTTGAGCCAAAACACACACAGACAAACTCACACATCCCTCCAACACAACTACAATACTACAAAGCTTTTGCACAGATGCAGGATTGATCATATGGTCATGGGGCATGTAATGCCAATATCAATGGATATGAGCATTATTTCTGACATCCAGCCACAACTCAATACAGACTAAATCAATATGACAAACCCTTCTATATGCCAGGTTGAGATTAGCATTTCTGCTGATCTGGAGAGATGCGAAGACTTGATGAAAAGAATGACTCTCCTCTGAAATAATGAGCCTGTTCTGTTCAGTGATGTAACAGTTCCAGATTGCTCAGGGGAAAATCTCTGCTGTACTGTACTAGTGGGTGGTCCGCTGACTGTGGCAGGCACATGCAGGCAGCCGGCAGCCTCTATGAATGGTACAATGCAGGGAAGCACCACCAGAGCACTCTTGATTAATGACAGCATCGCATTTGTGTGTGTTGAGGTGTGTGCGCATGTGTGTGTATTCATTCATGTGTGTGTATGCGTGTGTGGGGATATGTATGCTGTCAGACCTGAGTGTGCAGTCCACCACTGAAATACAAACATTTCTGAGGCAACATGGGGACAGAGCTGGGCTAAGATCAGGAATCCAATCAGCAACATTTACTCTCCATATCCACGTGTGTGCAGGGGTGTGTGCATGTGTTTGTGTGCGTGCGAACGTGTGTTCTGCAGCTGTTCTTTGTGTTTGTCAGCACACGATGAGATAGGCATGCTAATCATGGTTGGTGGTTCAAAGGAACCTCTCTAGGAAAACATTCTACTACAGGATAAAAACAACTGTATTCCCACACAGGATTCTTTCAGTTAACTTTATATATCACATACTTGATATAACCTAGCACATTATACAGTATAGTGAATGCTTATTGCTCAATGTGCCAACTCTCAGCAACTGCTGATTTGGTTTCCTATATGCTTAGTGAAAACCATTTGGAAGTCATTATGTTTAATTGCAACTTTATGCCGGATAAGAATGCATTCATCCGTGACAAGTCATGGAATACTAAATCGTTTCATGACGTAAGCACAACCCCATATCTACAGTACATACTGCCTGCTGCACTGCAGACCTAATGTACAGTACTGACACAACGTTATTTATTTTATTATAACTATGTCTTCTCTGTGTCATTTGTTTTTCCTTTTCTGATCTACAGAAATTGAGGATATTAATCACCAATATTGGGGGGAAACAAAAAGACCTTCATTTCATGCATCTCATATAATTTTGACATCATAAACTAATAGAAACAGATCAAAGTTCTGTTGTGAGGGCCTGGGCTGTCACTCTGAAAGTCTCTCTGATGACCTTATCATTATGGGATATCATGATGGAAAAAAGCTCAGAGCACAGTCCTTTAAGTTTCTTGTTACAAATAATTGAAGGTACAAAGCTCCACTAAACTGAGCCCATTACATAAGGGGTGATGTCATCTCTTTGAATAGACAGTATTGACCAAGGGCAACTTGTCATGCCTCTAGTCAGAGACTGTACGAGGTCCGCTAGTATCTTCAACAGTAACCTGATATAAATCATGGCTGACGGGATGGAGGGACTCGATTTAGAAATTGGCAGACATTTAGCATGACCCATTCAGTACTGACGCTGAACCTGGCTGAGCGACGTCATCCATGTGCAGCGCACTGCAGAAGATCTACTACCAGCATTCTGCAACGGTTGAGAGTTCCGGCCCAAGTCTCATGATCAGAACATAAAAGTACCCAGAAATGACCATTACCAGTAACCTGCCAGCTCAGAGCTCTTTGGGAGATGCTTGTGTAATAGAGGAATATTTCACAAGGCTGCAGAGCCTAACAGAGGTGCGTTTCCTCCCTGCAGTCAGTGCCATGCCTGAGCCGTGGCGTTAAGGTCAAGACCACACACCACATTCTCTGGCTTGACTCATGCCCTCTAACATGCTGCTAGATAGCGCTGGTATGTCAGCTGTGTAGTTTACTGTAAACACTAGTTGAAGACTCCTAGTCCTGAGGGAAGGGGAGGGTCGGCACCCGTTTAGGTGGGAGGGTGTTGCGTGAATACTATGTTTATTCACAGATCTGACAAGTATGCATGACTGTGCTGATGAGTTATGGACAGAGCACTCCGGGTACACTGGCTTTGCATAACCCTAACCCCAACCCTTGACATGGTCCCATATATCACAAAGTTGACCATTCAAACACAAATATGATGCATCTTTTCCAGTATAGCATCAATCCTAATTAGGGTTGGGCGGTATCCAGATATTCATACCATTCCTGTACCATACAGGGGTATACGGTATTACCGGCAGCGCACACAAGGGGTGCTATTTCTTTCCAGAAATGTATTTGGCACATCTTAGATAGTTAACTTATAGTAATAAGTAGTGGCATAGCACGGTATATGGTATATACGGTATACCGCCCAAGCCTAATCCTAATACACAAAACCATACTGTACACCGGAGTAATCTGGGTCAAGTCGTGCTGTGGAAGTCCAAACACTCACATGTTGTTTCAGTTTGGGAACTGGTCCATGTCAATACTGAGGCTGAAGGCCATAGAGGTCCTAAGGGATTGCCGAAAGTCACAGATAATGATAAAAACAGAGTCATATAGCCCTGTTTCCCATGTCCTATTTCATTGTGGGTCAATTAAATGCTTTTATAAGCTGCCAATATCATCCAAAGTCAAGTGAAACAGCACCATGTGAAGAACCTAGACATTCAGAAATATTAACTTTGTCCTTAGACATTTTTAAAACACTTCTGGGCTATAAACATCAACATTATTGAGTATCCTCATGAGATTTACTATTTTAAGTTGTTGGCAAAAACATGACATCTATTAGAAATCTGGACTCGTATGAGATTGACAGTCACAGACAGCAGAGGGCACAAAAATGCTGAATACACTTGGCAGCAATGGATAAGCATTAGAGACTTCACAATGAATGTGAACCTACACAGTATATTAAGTCCATTTGGTATTGATTCCTCTGCTGGTGCAAGGTCATCAATTGTTCAAATTCAATTAAGTTAGAGCAAAATTATAAATGCTGCCCACTACTCATAGCACAATTTTTGTGTTAATCCTGGCAGTAGTGATGGGAAGTTTGGCTCTTTTTATTGACTCTGATCTTTTCAACCCGTTCAGTCAAAAGAACAATTATTTCGACTCTTTTCGTTCATTTGGTTCAGTAATACCCAGAGCACGCAGGACCCCTACCAGCAAACTATGAACTAAAAACTAAAAAGAATCATGATTCTACAAGTCTCTCATTCAACATAGGGGGTTTGTTTTTGGAGCTGTCCTTTGTGATTGAGACTTATAAAAGTGTGCTTCAAACAATGTACATTTGTGATTGCTAGGCATTCAAATAACATTGTTTATTGATACCTTTGAAACTAGGTCTAGTTTCCGCAACCGGACTAGAGTGTGAAGGACTCTTGGAGGAATGACACTGCTTGCGAACTGCAGCAGCCCCCCAGAACGATTTGAGCAGAGGCAGGCTGTGTATGTTTTGGTTCTACTAAAAGCTATGTCCATCGAGTAACATTCAATAATCAATTAATATAATTTATTCTTGCACCATGTGATCAATTATCAGTTCTAAACATATTTTTTTCTGCAGTGTGATCTATTTCCCCTCGCGCACATGATAGACAGTTGCTGGTTGAAAGCACATCTCCAGTGCTGCTGAGTTGCAGGAGTGCGTAAAGGCATCAGCATGCTTCAGTTTGGCTGGTGGCTAGCCAAACTCAGCTAGGCGATCCGAACGATTGTGCTCTCATACTCCCTTAAAATACCTTCATTTGAAAAACAAGAAAAAAGCAGCAATAGTACTGTTTCTCCACTTCCAAAAACTAGTCAGAATTTATCTAAGATAACTCAAGAAATGTGTCATTTATTTTGACGTTTAACTAAGATGTTTGGTGCAGTATTTCTCAATGAACAAATGTGCATGAAAACGAGTCATCTCTTGTTGAATAACAACAAAGACTTTATTGAAGAATCCCTACTGTTGACCAATCACCAACGAAGGGGCATAGACTTCGGCTACCGACTTCGGCTTGCCTCCAGAAATAAATGTGTGTGCCCAAACAGCCGAAAAACCCTCACCGAAGTCCAAAACAAACAGAAATGTTGTCATAATTTAACATTTTAGTCATTTAGCAGACGCTCTTATCCAGAGTTAGTGAGTGCATACATTTTCATACTGGTCCCCCATGGGAAACGAACCCACAACCCTGGCGTTGCAAGCGCCATGCTCTACCAACTGAGCTACAGAGGACTGTGTATGCACAAACTTTTCAGCTGGGAAGCATGCGGACGCCTTAAGGCTCTGCATGGTCAGTCTGACGTCTGCAATGGCCATATATCATTTACTACGATGTGGCCTCCGCAGAAGTCAAAGCATTGATACTTGTTGTCAAGGAAGTGAGTTTGTGTTTATACAGGACCTCCCGCCCCCACCTACCGTCAACCAATCATGTTAATGGAGAGCTATACTGAGCCCTCTGAATTGTTACAAAATTTGTGAGGCACACTGCGATGCGGTAGGGAGCTCGATTTGGCCTCCGCATGCCTCTGGAGGCTACGCAATTGCGTCACACCCTCCATATGGAGTCTCCGGATCGCAATGGCAGAGCAAGCATAAATTGGCTTTTAATCCTGCTGTATAATTAATTGCGTCCAGCAGGTCAAACATACGACTAAAATGAATTATGACTCTCGAGTCAGTAAAAATAGTTGTTAAAAATGAAAGAATCCCTTGCGAACTGCTGTGGGTGGATTACAATCTAAAGTGAAAGGAACAATAAGACACAACTGGTTTTACCTTTTATGTAATATGTTGTTTTTTAAGGTCAAATGCCATGCTTTGTGATTTATTCCTCCCTGAGCATGCCTCAAAAGGTTCAGTTCAGGAGGAACATGTTTCAAACAGTTATCATTACACATATCTTGGTTACTGCATGTTCATAACTTCAAATCCTCACCACTTTGGGGGGAGCAAGTTGAGAGAGTTCAGTTGGCAGCGTCCTGTGGAGCTGTGAGTTTGAAAGCTGTGGGAGCAGAGTAAGAGCAACCTCTCTTCAGTCGCCTGCCCGCCCGCCTCCCCATCGTGCTAAGGCATGATGAAGGGGGCCACATGAAAAGCCCTGAATATGCTGCAGCGCTGTGGTGTGGTTAGTTCCTAAACACTGCCAGAAGGGGCTCAGGTCTCTGTCTCCTTCTGAAATTACATCCAGGATGGCAATAACCCATTCCTCAGGCCCCCTGGCATCCACGTGCCTTCCAGTGAGAAAGATCTCATTTGCACTTCTGGCTCTCATGTCTGGACTGAGAAAAGGTCCCTGTACCAAACCTTTGAGCCTGTGGATGACAGGAGACCCTGGGATCAGATATGGCTTATTGGTACTGTGGCAGAGATCATTCTGGGTTACTAACTCTGCATGACTGGGCTTGTGAAGAAGACATGGTACTAATGTTAATGCAGCAGGTGACTCTCTCCACAGTGATGCCCCAAGTAAGAAGAATAAAAACAGCCAAGCATAAACACACCTTATGTATTATCCATGGCAAGTTGAAGGTATCTTGTGTGGACTCCCTGATCTTTTTCATTTATTCATGAGACATCTTGATAAACAGAATTATGACAATACATGATGTCAAGGTTTCAAGTTTGTGTATATCATAACAGTTACTGAAAATCCCCATGAAATTGTGATTTGTTCCTCCCCCTATCATTTACATAATTTGGCAGAGTCAGAGGTAACATTCTTGTGGGATGCATGTGAGCACACATCACCCTGCAATAAATCACAGGACATTACCTGTGTAGCTTCTAACTGCATGCCATGTTACAACATGAGAAGGTGCATGTGCAATGAACAATGTCCTATAATAGAAATGTTCGAATGAAGATTTTCTAAAAGTAGATATCAAGTGCATTGCAGCATCAAACATGCTAAAATAGTGGAAACAAATGTCCCGCATTCCATTTGATTGACACACGTTCATCATGCACAATTGAAGGATAGCCTTAGAAATAAAGTTACTAAACACACAACGTACCTTGAAATACTCGAGCAATTCAAGGCAATCCAAAACAGAAGAGCAGTTCGAAAATAGTAGTTGAAGAGGAGAGTTGAATTCTGAATGAGAAAGGTGTATCTTCCTTTGCCAGGTCGATAACCATGGCAGTAAAATCGTCCTTTGGGACAGAAAACCTGCGGAGTTCACACACATCAATGATGCACGCCAGTGGATAAAAGGTCCGGTTTGATGGTGCAGAGATAACAGCAGCAACTGCCAACTCCAATCTACACTGACTGGGCTTCAGGAAGCAACTGCATCCCGCTTGATCTCACTTTCACTGCTGCGCTGCGCTGCGCGGTCGATAGGCTTCATCCACATTCCTCTCATACTGCCGCTAACCTGCCTCTGCAGATGTGCTCTGTCTCTGTGAACTAGTTTATATGTTTACAATTACCACCCTCTATAGATGACTAAATAACGTCAATGGCGTGCCATAATTTTACATGTCACCGCCCCTCTGTCAGTAAAACATAATCCTTGCCACCTTCCACAAACTAGCATATAGGCTATGGTCCAATTGATGGGGACAAAATATGAATATTGAGCTATATGGAGTGAGGTCATCAATGCTTCATGAGGGTCATTGTTTCTGTAATCTGCATTACAATGGTCACTCAGACTCAGCACATGAGGACTGCTATATCCCTTTAGGAAGCAATCTGACACTTTAATTACAGCCAAAGAACAATGGTAGGTGGAGGATTTAAATATCATCACCTAAACTTAATTCTACCTTTACCTATTGACCATTATTCTTTGCACTAAATGCTTTGTGGTCCTGTGGACAAGACTACTAGCACTTAGATAATTAAACTTTTCCCATGCAGGGCAGGCAGCCAAAACCAATTCAGCTGTTGTAGACTGACCATTGTTCTTGCCTAGATATGACCTTCGGTTGTCATTTACCTTTTATCTCATCAGTATGTGGCCCATATTCAAAATGAACCTCTATATATTTCAATCAGGAATTTCTGGAGACATCTTTAAAATACTGTATAACAACTGTATGTAGTTACACATTTACAATTGTAATCTGTTACACACTGATATAACTTGTAAACTAACTAAACCAGGTGTCCCTAATGAGTTTTTTGTTTCTACTATAGGACATTTAAGTGTGAGATAATATGGTATATATGAAAATATAATGTTTCTTATGTTTCATTCATTAGATTTGTAGATAGTGAATTATGTCTTAAAGAAATAAATCCTCAGTTTGTTTGGAGAGACAACCAAAGAAACAACCAAAGAAACAAAATAAAAAAGAGTAAGTTGACAAGGTGAGTGTCTTACAGTGACATCCATGAGTGTCGCCTATCATTGTAATGCATTTGAATTAAATTCATTTTTCACATGGGACTATGTCCTCTGATTCAAATGAATGTTCCAAGGAGTGGTGAGAGAAGCACTCTGTTATCATAGTTTAATATCCTTCCCCCTTTGTGAAGATGAGACTCTATTTGGCATGGTGTCTCAGGTTCCCCTTTGATTTCTGCTGCAGTGCCAGACAGAACCCATCATTGATGTGTTTAGTCTGGGAGCGAGTCTACAGGCAGCCGTTTCTCTGTGTGATACAGTAATTGGGAGTACAAATATTTACATGTTAGTTGTTGGTAACCGTAGCAGATTACATGCTTGGCACAGGCATCTAGTTAGGTTCTAATGGCAGGAGGCAGGCAAGACTGCTCGTCTGAAGAACCAGGAACGATATGCACAGAATACAACACAATAAGCCCTCTGAAACACCCAACAACTGTTACATTGTCTGGGACACATTTTAATTTGCATGAGTAGGAGAGAAAGCACCCACAGAGATCAGTGATGCACATCACTTACCACCACAACTGTATTACATACTGTAACACTTGGAGGCATTTCAAACAATTTGCCTCAAACAAGTATTCTACAGATGCTTTATGTTTCACATACACTACCGTTCAAACGTTTGGGGTCACTTAGAAATGTCCTTGTTTTCGAAAGAAAAACACTTTTTTTGTCCATTAAAATAACATCATATTGATCAGAAATACAGTGTAGACATTGTTAATGTTGTAAATGGCTATTGTAGCAGGAAATGGCTGATTTTTAATGGAATATCTACATAGGCGTACAGAGGTCCATTATCAGCAACCATCAGTCCTGTGTTCCAATGGCACGTTGTGTTTGCTAATCCAAGTTTATCATTTTAAAAGGCTAATTGATCATTAGAAAACCCTTTTGCAATTATGTTAACCATGGCAACTGTTGTGCTGATTAAAGAAGCAATAAAACTGGCCTTCTTGAGACTAGTTGAGTATCTGGAGCATCAGCAATTGTGGGTTCGATTACAGGCTCAAAATGGCCAGAAACAAATAACTTTCTTCTGAAACTTGTCAGTCTATTCTTGTTCTGAGAAATGAAGGCTATTCCATGCGAGAAATTGCCAAGAAACTGAAGATCTCGTACAACGCTGTGTACTACTCCCTTCACAGAACAGCGCAAACTGTCTCTAACCAGAATAGAAAGAGGAGTGGGAGGCCCCGGTGCACAACTGAGCAAGAGGACAAATACATTAGAGTGTCTAGTTTGAGAAACAGGCACCTCACAGGTCCTCAACTGGCAGCTTAATTAAATAGTACCCGTAAATAGTACCCGTATGGTTTCCCCCACTGTGTATCCCTCTCAACTGTCTTAAGCTAAACAAGCCCCCCAGGGCACCTAGGGCCCTGTCTGACCAGCCTCCGACAGAGAAGGACATGGTGACTCCATGGGGGAAGGCAGTCAGTCCAGATTGTGTGTACAGGGACTGCACCCCCAGACAAACTGAAATTAGTTGCACTATTGCCCCTGGACAGTCCTGTCCTGACAAGTCACCTCTGTAGGAAGGGGAAAATATCACCCTGAGAAAAATGACACTGTTAGTGTTCTCCCCCTCCAACCAAACATTCCCTACATCTCCAGTTTTACTGCACTCACTCAAGATTAAATTGAACCATTATGAGACATCTGATCACCTGGTAATTAAATTTAGCCCCTAAACACATCTTCAGACTGTCAGTCAATGTGTTTAGAAAAATCCTGTTATGCAAAGTATTTCAGTTACTTTCAGTTACTGTCTCCCGAGTGGTGCAGTGGTCTAAGGCACTGCATCGCAGTGCTAGCTGTGCCACTAGAGATCCTGGTTCAAATCCAGGCTCTGTCGTAGCCGGCCGCGACCGGGAGACCCATTGGGCGGCGCACAATTCGTCCAGGGTAGGGGAAGGAATGGCCGGCAGGGATGTAGCTCAGTTGGTAGAGCATGGCGTTTGCAACGCCAGGGTTGTGGGTTCGTTTCCCACGGGGGGACAGTATGAAAAATAAAAAATAATGTATGCACTCACTAACTGTAAGTCGCTCTGGATAAGAGTGTCTGCTAAATTACTAAAAAAAAAAAAAAAAAAAAATTGTCCTCTGATAAGGTAAGGTTTGAATAACAGTGTGTACATTTCTTCCCCTTGGGATGAATATAGATCAAAATGGACACGGATCCACCATATTCTCTGTCCCACCCCTCGAAATAAGGGACCTGCTGTCTGGGTATTCTTTTTCCATCTGTGGAGTACAAGTCCAGCCTTTTCTCCACATCAGACATCATTTATCACCCACACTCACCTTCCATCAGCCCCCGCATCAATCTGAGCCCTGGCTTTGAAGGGGAGAACCCTCGATCACTGTAAGCTGAGACGGTGTGCACAATAATGCGGAAAGATGATAAATTAGATTGATGATAAATTAATGCCACAGTAAGGTCACTGATTCATCTGGGCTAACGGAACAAAAGGCAAGTTCTCATGGTAAGGAAAGTGAATGGCTCACCTCTGCAGTGACCTGACTGTATGTAAAGTGCCTTCGGAAGGTATTCAGACCCCTTGACTTTTGGAACATTTTGTTATGTTACAGCCTTATTCTAAAATTGATTAAATAAATGTTTTTCCTCAGCAATCTTCACACAATACCCCATAATGAAAAAGTGAAAACAGGTTTTTCGAAATTTTTGCAAATGTATTAAAAATAAAACAACAAAATACCTTATTTACATAAGTATTCAGAACATTTGCTATGAGACTCGAAATTGAGCTCAGGTGCATCCTGTTTCCATTGATCATCCTTGAGATGTTTCTACAACGTGATTGGAGTCCATCTGTCTATATAAGGTCCCACAGTTGACAGTGCATGTCAGAGCAAAAACCAAGCCATGAGGTCGAAGGAATTGTCCGTAGAGCTCCGAGAAAGGATTGTGTCGAGGCACAGATCAGGGAAGGGTACCAAAAAAATCTGCAGCATTGAAGGTCCCCAAGACCAAGTGGCCTCCATCATTCTTAAATGGAAGAAGTTTGGAACCACCAAGACTCTTCCTAGAGCTGCCCCCCCGGCCAAACTGAGCAATCGGGGGAGAAGAACCTTGGTCAGGGAGGTGACCAAGAACCCGATGGTCACTAACAGAGCTCCAGAGTTCCTCTGTGGAGATAGGAGAACCTTCCAGAAGGACAACCATCTCTGCAGCACTCCACCAATCAGGCCTTTATGGTAGAGTGGCCAGACGGAAGCCACTCCTCAGTAAAAGGCACATGACAGCCCGCTTGGAGTTTGCCAAAAGGCACCTAAAGACTCTCAGACCATGAGAAACAAGATTCTCTGGTCTGATGAAACCAAGATTGAACTCTTTGGCCTGAATGCCAAGCGTCACGTCTGGAGGAAACCTGGCACCATCCCTACGGTGAAGCATGATGGTGGCAGCATCATGCTGTGGGGATGTTTTTCAGCGGCAGGGACTGGGAGACTAGTCAGGATCGAGGCAAAGATGAACGGAGCAAAGTACTTAGAGATCCTTGATGAAAACCTGCTCCAGAGCGCTCAGGACCTCAGACTGGGGCAAAGGTTCATCTTCCAACAGGACAACGACCCTAAGCACACTGCTAAGACAACGCAGGAGTGGCTTCGGGACAAGTCTCTGAATGTCCTTGAGTGGCCCAGCCAGAGCCTGGACTTGAACCCGGTCGAAACATCTCTGGAGAGACCTGAAATTAGCTGTGCAGCAACGCTCCCCATCCAACCTGACAGAGCTTGAGAGGATCTGCAGAGAAGAATGGGAGAAACTCCCCAAATACAGGTGTGCCAAGCTTGTAGCGTCATACCCAAGAAGACTCAAGGCTGTATTCGCTGCCTAAGGTGCTTCAACAAAGTACTGAGTAAAAGGTCTGAATACTTATGTAAATGTGATATTTCAGTGTTTTATTTTTAATAAATTAGCAAAACTTTCTAATAACCTGTTTTTGCTTTGTCATTATGGGGTATTATGTGTAGATTGATGAAGGAAAAAAACGATTTAATCAATTTTAGAATAAGGCTGTAACCTAACAAAATGTGGAAAAAGTCAAGGGATCTGAATACTTTCCAAAGGCACTGTATGTGTTGAGAGGTCAGTGCTTGGGTGCAGACTGACATTTCGGTACAATAACTCCTCTCTTTGGAGTGCTTGATAAAAGAGGGGAAGGTTGCCCTCTCCTATTGGTGAATCTAATTTCACTGTCATGCATTTATGGGTTAGGAATTAAATACAAACATGATGACTGTGAATATAAATACATTTATTTAGTCCCCTGTAGCTCAGTTGGTAGAGCATGGCGCTTGCAACGCCAGGGTTGTGGGTTCGTTTCCCACGGGGGGCCAGTATGAAAATGTATGCACTCACTAACTGTAAGTGGCTCTGGATAAGAGCGTCTACTAAAATGTAAAAATGTATTAGAGATTTATTTGACATAAACATGAAACATTTCAGCCATCTCACAATGTTTTCAATGATCATAAAAAATAAAAGTCAGGTACTAAAGCTATATAATATCACTATATCAAATCTGACATTTGTGCCAATGCCGCAGGTAAGGTAACTATTAATAGCAACAGCGATGGTGATCCACTGTGGTTGGAAACTGCACCCCCCTGAGAATTAGCCTCCATCATTATCAACATTCACTAATACCTGCCACACAATTCATCCTCTTTTGTTCAAGTGAATAATTGGTTCCGAATATGAAGAGGTAAATAGGAACAGGTATCATAATACAGTTGGACGATCAATGTTTATTTTCAACTGGCCTCCAGGGATGAAAAGAGGAGACATACACACATGCACCCACCACATCTCTAACAGTTCACTTTCAACCGTTGCTTTTGAAGGGAAGTAGAGGGCTTGTTACTTATTACAACCAACATCTGCTCATACCCTTGGCAGTAGAAAAGTTGTATCAGAATCTACTTGGGAACAAAAATATGCCCTGCCATGCGTTTAACGTTTTTTGTTGTGTCATAAACAAATTGTCTTTCATGGTTTCATTACTTTAAAAGCAATGGGCTGGCCTTACACTCAAATATAGCAACAAACAGGTCTGATCAGAAAATAAAATACAATAGTTGAATCAATAAGCCCTGATAGAGTTATACACCTCTCAAATTGAGGGGTTTCCACTAGTTACCACATCCACAAAGTCAACATTGGCTATCATGAAACCAAACATTTGCTTTTTGGTCTTCATTTAAGGTTAGGGTTAGGCATAAGGTTAGCAGTGTGGTTAAGGTTAGGATTAGGTTTAAAATCAGATTTTAAGAAGATACATTGTGACTTTGTGGTTGTGGTAACTAGTGACGACCGAAATTGAGGTAATAGAAAACTCAACAGTATCTTATTGTTGTGCACTCTCTAGTGGTTGATGATAATATTGCATTACACGATTTTTCTTTGTGGATAGAATCGATGTACCAGGGCAGGTGCATTGCAGATGTTTTATACAATAACATAATATTATAATACTACCTCTTCTCAGCGAAAAGAGAAAATTAAACTTAAATGAATGTGAATGGCTTTGCACATGTGGCCTATTGAAGTGGCCAAGCTGACAGAAGGCTAATAGAAACCCTGACAGAGAAGGACACAAGTGACTTCAAGGCATACAGTGGGGAAAAAAAGTATTTAGTCAGCCACCAATTGTGCAAGTTCTCCCACTTAAAAAGATGAGAGAGGCCTGTAATTGTCATCATAGGTACACGTCAACTATGACAGACAAAATGAGAAAAAAAAATCCAGACAATCACATTGTAGGATTTTTTATGAATTTATTTGCAAATTATGGTGGAAAATAAGTATTTGGTCAATAACAAACGTTTCTCAATACTTTGTTATATACCCTTTGTTGGCAATGACACAGGTCAAACACTTTTTCTGTAAGTCTTCACAAGGTTTTCACACACTGTTGCTGGTATTTTGGCCCATTCCTCCATGCAGATCTCCTCTAGAGCAGTGATGTTTTGGGGCTGTCGCTGGGCAACACAGATTTTCAACTCCCTCCAAAGATTTTCTATGGGGTTGAGATCTGGAGACTGGCTAGGCCACTCCAGGACCTTGAAATGCTTCTTACGAAGCCACTCCTTCGTTGCCCGGGCGGTGTGTTTGGGATCATTGTCATGCTGAAAGACCCAGCCACGTTTCATCTTCAATGCCCTTGCTGATGGAAGGAGGTTTTCACTCAAAATCTCATGATACATGGCCCCATTCATTCTTTCCTTTACACGGATCAGTCGTCCTGGTCACTTTGCAGAAAAACAGCCCCAAAGCATGATGTTTCCACCCCCATGTTTCACAGTAGGTATGGTGTTCTTTGGATGCAACTCAGCATTCTTTGTCCTCCAAACACGACGAGTTGAGTTTTTACCAAAAAGTTCTATTTTGGTTTCATCTGACCATATGACATTCTCCCAATCCTCTTCTGGATCATCCAAATGCACTCTAGCAAACTTCAGACGGGCCTGGACATGTACTGGCTTAAGCAGGGGGGACACGTCTGGCACTGCAGGATT
Organism: Coregonus clupeaformis; assembly: GCF_020615455.1. Taxonomy (NCBI): domain Eukaryota; kingdom Metazoa; phylum Chordata; class Actinopteri; order Salmoniformes; family Salmonidae; genus Coregonus; species Coregonus clupeaformis. The sequence goes on along the minus strand of NC_059211.1, from coordinate 41,661,511 downwards.
TGAGTCCCTGGCGGCGTAGTGTGTTACTGATGGTAGGCTTTGTTACTTTGGTCCCAGCTCTCTGCAGGTCATTCACTAGGTCCCCCGTGTGGTTCTGGGATTTTTGCTCACCGTTCTTGTGATCATTTTGACCCCACGGGGTGAGATCTTGCGTGGAGCCCCAGATCGAGGGAGATTATCAGTGGTCTTGTACGTCTTCCATTTCCTAATAATTGCTCCCACAGTTGATTTCTTCAAACCAAGCTGCTTACCTATTGCAGATTCAGTCTTCCCAACCTGGTGCAGGTCTACATTTTGTTTCTGGTGTCCTTTGACAGCTCTTTGGTCTTGGCCATAGTGGAGTTTGGAGTGTGACTGTTTGAGGTTGTGGACAGGTGTATTTTATACTGATAACAAGTTCAAACAGGTGCCATTAATACAGGTAACGAGTGGAGGACAGAGGAGCCTCTTAAAGAAGAAGTTACAGGTCTGTGAGAGCCAGAAATCTTGCTTGTTTGTAGGTGACCAAATACTTATTTTCCACCATAATTTGCAAATAAATTCATTAAAAATCCTACAATGTGATTTTCTGGATTAAAAAATTCTCAATTTGTCTGTCATAGTTGACGTGTACCTATGATGAAAATTACAGGCCTCTCTCATCTTTTTAAGTGGGAGAACTTGCACAATTGGTGGCTGACTAAATACTTTTTTCCCCACTGTATATATGTTAACACGTTAACTCTAGTTTCAAGTTACAAGCTTTATTAGTCTTGTGTACGGGATAGTCCATGCATGGTATACATCGTCCAACGAAATGCTTACTTGCAGGTTCCTTCTCGACAATGCAACAACTATAAGAAATAGTAAAAAATATGAATACGAACATAGAGTAAATGGCAGTAGAATAGAATCAACATTTTAACATAGGTTAATACAGGAAGGCACAGTTAATAGTACAATATTTAAATGTGTATTGGGGAAGGGAGGAATGGGGGGCAAGTGTATAAATTGAGCAGTATAATAAGAGAGAGTCTGGTAGCAGCAATTGTGATGTGTGTGTGCTAAGGTACGGAGAATCAGAGCAGGTGGTCAGTCCAGTTCAGCGGCCTGATGGCTTGTAGATACAGTGCATTCGGAAAGTATTCGACTCCTTGATCTTTTCCACATTTTGTTACGTTACAGTCTTATTATAAAATTGATTACATCATTTTTTCCTCTCATCACTCAACACACAATACCCCATAATGACAAAGCAAAAACGTTTTTAAAAATTTGTTTTCAAATTTATTAAAAATAAACAACTTTTATGTCACATTTACATAAGTATTCAGACCTTTTACTCAGTACTTTGTTGAAGCACCTTTGGCAACGATTACAGCCTAGATTCTCCCTGGGTATGACGCTACAAGCTTGGCACACCTGTATTTGGGGAGTTTTTCCCATTCTTCTCTGCAGATCCTCTCAAGCTCTGTCAGGTTGGATGGGGAGCGTTGCTGCACAGCTATTTTCAGGTCTCTCTAGAGATGTTCGATCGGGTTCAAGTCCGGGCTCTGGCTGGGCCACTCAAGGACATTCAGACTTGTCCCAAAGCCACTCCTGCGTTGTCTTGCCTGTGTGCTTAGGGATGTTGTCCTGTTGGAAGGTGAACCTTTGCCCCAGTCTGAGGTCCTGAGTGCTCTAGAGCAGGTTTTCATCAATTATCTTTCTGTACTTTGCTCAGTTCATCCCTGCCGCTGAAAAACACCCCCACAGTATGATGCTGCCACCACTATGCTTCACCATAGGGATGGTGCCAGGTTTCCTCCATACATGACACTTGGCATTCAGGCCAAAGAGTTCAATCTTGGTTTCCAGACCAGAAAATCTTGTTTCTTATGGTCTGAGTCTTTAGGTGCCTTTCAACAAACTCCAAGCGGGCTGTCATGTGCCTTTTACTGAGGAGTGGCTTCCGTCTGGCCACTCTACCATAAAGGCCTGATTGTCTTTCTGGAAGGTTCTCCCATCTCCACAGAAAAACTCTGGAGCTCTGTCAGAGTGACCATCGGGTTCTTGGTCACCTCCCTGAACAAGGCCCTTCTCCCCCGATTGCTCAGTTTGGCCGGGCGGCCAGCTCTAGGAAGAGTCTTGGTGGTTCCAAACTTCTTCCATTTAAGAATGATGGAGGCCACTGTGTTCTTGGGGACCTTCAATGCTGCAGAAATGTTTCTGGTACCCTTCCCCAGATTTGTGCCTCGACACAATCCTGTCTCTGAGCTCTACGGACAATTCCTTCGACCTTGTGGCTTGGTTTTTGCTCTGACATGCACTGTCAACTGTGGGACCTTATATAGACAAGTGTGTGCCTTTCCAAATCATGTCCAATCAATTGAATTTACCACAGGTGGACTCCAATCAAGTTGTAGAAACATCTCAAGGATGATCAATGGAAACAGGATGCACCTTAGCTCAATTTCGAATCTCATAGCAAAGGGTCTGAATATTTTTAATACATTTGCAAAAAAATCTAAAAACCTGTTTTCACTTTGTCATTGTGGGGTATTGTGTGTAGATTGATGAGGAAAACATTTAATTTAATCAATTTCAGAATAAGGCTGTAACGTAACAAAATGTGGAAATAGGCAAGGGGTCTGAATGCTTTCCGAATGCACTGTATCGTGGTCAAAGGTTTTGAGAATGACACAAATACAGTGAGGGAAAAAAGTATTTGATCCCCTGCTGATTTTGTACGTTTGCCCACTGACAAAGACATGATCAGTCTATAATTTGAATGATAGGTTTATTTGAACAGTGAGAGACAGAATAACAACAAAAAAATCCAGAAAAACGCATGTCAAAAATGTTATAAATTGATTTGCATTTTAATGAGGGAAATAAGTATTTGACCCCTCTGCAAAACATGACTTAGTACTTGGTGGCAAAACCCTTGTTGGCAATCACAGAGGTCAGACATTTCTTGTAGTTGGCCACCAGGTTTGCACACATCTCAGGAGGGATTTTGTCCCACTCCTCTTTGCAGATCTTCTCCAAGTCATTAAGGTTTCGAGGCTGACGTTTGGCAACTCGAACCTTCAGCTCCCTCTATGGGATTAAGGTCTGGAGACTGGCTAGGCCACTCCAGGACCTTAATGTGCTTCTTCTTGAGCCACTCCTTTGTTGCCTTGGCCATGTGTTTTGGGTCATTGTCATGCTGGAACACCCATCCACAACCCATTTTCAATGCCCTGGCTGTGGGAAGGAGGTTGTCACCCAAGATTTGACGGTACATGGCTCCGTCCATCGTCCCTTTGATGCGGTGAAGTTGTCCTGTCCCCTTAGCAGAAAAACACCCCCAAAACATAATGTTTCCACCTCCATGTTTGACGGTGGGGATGGTGTTCTTGGGGCCATAGCCAGCATTCCTCCTCCTCCAAACACGGCGAGTTGAGTTGATGCCAGAGAGCTCGATTTTGGTCTCATCTGACCACAACACTTTCACCCAGTTCTCCTCTGAATCAATCAGATGTTCATTGGCAAACTTCAGACGGCCCTGTATATGTGCTTTCTTGAGCAGGGGGACCTTGCGGGCGCTGCAGGATTTCAGTCCTTCACGGCGTAGTGTGTTACCAATTGTTTCCTTGGTTACTATGGTCCCAGCTGCCTTGAGATCATTGACAAGATCCTCCCGTGTAGTTCTGGGCTGATTCCTCACCATTCTCATGGTTATTGCAACTCCACGTGGTGAGATCTTGCATGGAGCCCCAGGCCGAGGGAGATTGACAGTTATTTTGTGTTTCTTCCATTTGCGAATAATCGCACCAACTGTTGTCACCTTCTCACCAAGCTGCTTGGCGATGGTCTTGTAGCCCATTCCAGCCTTGTGTAGGTCTACAATCTTGTCCCTGACATCCTTGAGAGCTCTTTGGTCTTGGCCATGGTGGAGAATTTGGAATCTGATTGATTGATTGCTTCTGTGGACAGGTGTCTTTTATACAGGTAACAAGCTGAGATTAGGAGCACTCCCTTTAAGAGTGTGCTCCTAATCTCAGCTCGTTACCTGTATAAAAGACACCTGGGAGCCAGAAATATTTCTGATTGAAAGGGGGTCAAATACTTATTTCCCTCATTAAAATGCAAATCAATTTATAAAATTTTTGACATGGGTTTTTCTGGATTTTTTTGTTGTTATTCTGTCTCTCACTGTTAAAATAAACCTAACATAAAAATTATAGACTGATCATTTCTTTGTCAGTGGGCAAACATACAAAATCAGCAGCGGATCAAATACTTTTTTCCCTCACTGTACTAATTTTCACAAAGTCTGCTGCCTCAGTTTTGATGTTGGCAATTTGCATATACTCCAGAATGTCATGAAGAGTGATCAGATGAATTGCAATTAATTGCAAAGTCCCTCTTTGCCATGAAAATGAACTTAATCCCAAAAAAACATTTCCACTGCATTTCAGCCCTGCCACAAAAGGACCAGCTGCCATCATGTCAGTGATTCTCTCGTTAACACAGGTGAGAGTGTTGACGAGGACAAGGCTGGAGATCACTCTGTCATGCTGATTGAGTTAGAATAACAGACTGGAAGCTTTAAAAGGAGGGTGGTGCTTGAAATCATTGTTCTTCCTCTGTTAACTATGGTTACCTGCAAGGAAACACGTGCCGTCATCATTGCTTTGCACAAAAAGGGCTTCACAGGCAAGGATATTGCTGCTAGTAAGATTGCACCTAAATCAACCATTTATCGGATCATCAAGAACTTAAAGGAGAGAGGTTCAATTGTTGTGAAGAAGGCTTCAGGGCGCCCAAGAAAGTCCAGCAAGCGCCAGGACCATCTCCTAAAGTTGATTCAGCTGCGGGATCGGGGCACCACCAGTGCAGAGCTTGGTCAGGAATGGCAGCAGGCAGGTGTGAGTGCATCTGCACACACAGTGAGGCGAAGACTTTTGGAGGACGACCTAGTGTCAAGAAGGTCAGCAAAGAAGCCACTTCTCTCCAGGATAATAATCAGGGACAGACTGATATTCTGCAAAAGGTACAGGGATTGGACTGCTGAGGACTGGGGTAAAGTCATTTTCTCTGATGAATCCCCTTTTCGATTGTTTGGGGCATCCGGAAAACACCTTGTCCGGAGAAGACAAGGTGAGCGCTACCATCAGTCCTGTGTCATGCCAACAGTAAAGCATCCTGAGACCATTCATGTGTGGGGTTGCTTCTCAGCCAAGGGAGTGGGCTCACTCACAATTTTTCCTAAGAACACAGCCATGAATAAAGAATGGTACCAACACATCCTTCGAGAGCAACTTCTCCCAACCATCCAAGAACAGTTTGGTGACGACCAATGCCTTTTCCAGCATGATGGAGCACCTTGCCATAAGGCAAAAGTGATAACTAAGTGGCTCGGGGAACAAAACATCAACATTTTGGGTCCATGGCCAGGAAACTCCCCAGACCTTAATCCCATTGAGAACTTGTAGTCGATCCTCAAGAGGCGGGTGGACAAACAAAAACCTACAAATTCTTACAAACTCCAAGCATTGATTACGCAAGAATGGACTGCCATCAGTCAGGTGTGGCCCAGAAGTTAATTGACAGCATGCCAGGCGGGTTGCAGAGGTCTTGAAAAAGAAGGGTCAACACTGCAAATATTGACTCTTTGCATAAACTTAATGTAATTGTCAATAAAAGCCTTTGACACTTATGGAATGCTTGTAATTATACTTCAGTATACCATAGTAACATCTGACAAAAATATCTCATAACACTGAAGCAGCGAACTTTGTGAAGACCAATACTTGTGTCATTCTCAAAACTTTTGACCACGACTGTAGATAGTCTCTGAGCCTGTTGGTATCAGACCTCATGCTGTTGCAACGTAGTCTCAGAGCATTTCGTATTATCCTGTACATAAATCCCAGACACCCTATTTAGTATGATATGTTACATTTCGTATGGTATTTATTAATTTGTGGATGTCCATCATCCATTTCGTATGATATGTTACGATTTACAATTCGTATGATACTGTATGTTACAAATTGCATTTCTTACAATATGTTAGGAATTGCAATTCGTACAACATGTTACAAATTAGCAAAATTTACAATATAAACTAATTTGCAAAACACATGATATGTTACAAATTCCAATTTCATATAATGCGTTTAGCAAATTTGTAATATATATTACGTTTTGCTAATTTGTTACATATTGTAAGAATTGCAGTTTGTAACATACACTGAGTGTACAAAACATTACAAACACCTGTTCTTTCCATGTCATAGACTGACCAGGTGAAAGCTAGGATCCCTTATTGATGTCACTTGTTAAATCCACTTCAATCAGTGTAGATGAAGGGGAGGAGACAGGTTAAAGAAGGATTTTTAAGCTGAGACAATTGAGACATGGATTGTGTATGTGTACCATTCAGAGGGTGAATGGGAAAGACAAAATATTTAAGTGCCTTTGAACGGGGTATGGTAGTAGGTACCAGGCGTACTGTTTTGAGTGTGTCAAGAACTGCAACGCTGCAGAATGGTCCACCACCCAAAGGACATCCAGCCAACTTGACACAACTGTGGGAAGCATTGAAGTTAACATGGGCCAGCATCCCTGTGGAACGCTTTCAACACCTTGTATAGCCCATGCCCCGACAGATTGAGGCTGTTCTGAGGGCAAAAGGTTGGGGTGAAACTCAATATAAGGAAGGTGTTCTTAATGTTTTGTACACTCAGTGTATTGTACGAATTGAAATTCGTAACATATCATACAAATTGTAATTCATAACATATCATACGAAATGGATGATGAACATCCACAAATTAATACATACCATACGAAACGTAACATATCCTACTAAATGGAGTATCTTGGATTTACATACAGAATAATACGAAATGCTCTGAGACCACATTGCGTGGCTGGGGTGTGTGGGGTCCTTGATGATGGTGTGTGGGGTCCTTGATGATGCTGCGTGCCTTCCTCAGGCACCGTTTCGAGTAGATGTCCTGGATGGGTGGGAGCACGGTCCCAGTGATGTACTGGGCTGTCTTCACCACCCGCTGGAGGGCCTTGCAGTTGTGGACAGAGCAATTCCCGTATCAGGCTCTGATGCAACTGGTCAGGATGCTCTCAATGGTGCAGCGGTAGTATTTGGAGAGGACCCGGGGCGGCATGCCGAATTTCTTCAGCCGCCTTAGGAAGTAGAGACGCTTTGCGCCCTCTTGACAAGAGTGGTGATGTTGTTGGTCCATGACAAGTCCTCAGTGATGTGGATGCCGAGGAACTTAAAACTTGTGACTCTCTCTACCTTAGTCCCATTGATGTGGATTGGGGCGTGTTCCCTCCTCTGCTTCCTGAAATCAACAATCAACTCCTTTGTTTTGCTGACATTGAGGGAGAGGTTGTTGTCATGACAGCAAAATGCCAGTTCACTTACCTCCTCCCTATAGGCTGACTCGTCATTGTTGGTTATCAGGCCTACAACCAGTGGCGGCTCCTGAAAAAATTCTCAGGGGGGGCAATTTTTCTGATGATTTAGGTGACCTACACACATTTAAAAAAAGATATGTCCAGCAACAACATGAAGACAGGGGCAGCATATAAGTCAATACCAGAAGCATTTATTGACTGATCTCAAAAGTGTTGGCTTACCAGGGTTGGTGGAGCCCTCAGTTTCATCTTTGCCTCGCAAAGCTAACTCAAACACTCCGCAAAAACTTCACACACTGGATTAGCCGGCTGAGGATGTGGCGGTTCTTGCTAATGTCGTAGTAAATATATTTGTTATAGTGAATATGGAATATGATATGTTGAGTAAAATGTTGTGCTAAGATCTATTTAGGTCAGGAGCTGGTTATAAGTTCTGTTCCTATCCAATAACAATGGACAAAAGGGTCCTATCTTGTCAGCCTTGTCAGTTTCAGTTCTCCAGTAAACTTGTGATTATCAACACTAACCTCATCGTTGTGGCGGCGGACAGCTAGCCTGTATCCCTCATCCAGTTGAGTGGGAATGTTCACTCTCCCCAAAGCAGACAATCTCAAACAGCTATCCATGTGGGTCTTTGACAGCTCATGTTTCTTAATCTTTCCTGAAAGATGGTGCATGTCCGTTACACACCAGCCGCTGTCCAAGCAGTGCTGTCTGCCGTGCCGCCTTCAGGGTGAAAGAGTAAGCAGGGGGTAGCAGAAGACTGCATTAGCTACATCGCAGCCTGCTAGCCAGGTTTTTCGTTCGTACCAATTTTTGGAAAATCCTCGGGTGTAGGACTTCCCCCCTTTAGTAGAAACCTGTTGAATTATTAAATTTGGTCTGGGGTCCTAATTGTTTCGTTGCCAATTTATCTTCATTTGTTCGCCGACAAAAAGGAACTTCTTTCAAAGACACAATCGAGTTGCACTGAAGCCTAGCCATTTTGACAGTAATAGTGAATTGATTGACGCTGCTACCCGCTCTTTTCTTAGTTACGTTCATGGTTATGTTACGTATGACGAAGCGCGTAAGTGCAAGCCCTCAGAAACCCATAGAGATTGTATTGAAAGCTCTGATATTTGAAAAAAATAGATTTTACATGGGAGTCTATGACAGACTTCTGGGCGATTTTCAACCTGACTGAAATCGCCCCAAAAGGGGGGCCATTTGAAGCACGACTTTAGCCTGATTGGACATTTAGTGGCACTGTGGCAGATCAGACGTCTAGATTACAACACTGATAACTACTGTTGCCGTGATATAATTGATTAGAAAAAAAATCCCTTCCTTTTCCCGTTTGGCAGTGCGTCGCCCATATCGCCCTATTGAACACACCGCCCCTGCCTACAACCGTGATGTCGTCAGCAAACTTGATGATGGAGTTGGTGTCGTGCAAAGCCACACAGTCGTGAGTGAACAGGGAGTATGGACTGAGAGGATTGATGATTGAAGGAAAACATTTCAACTATCCATAATGTATTAACAAACACAAGCCTGAGGAGCACAGTTTAGGGAGCCTTGTTTTCTGGCTACAGCATTACCACCAGAGAGGAAGCGGCGAAGCCAAAGGGATAACTAGGCCCAAAATCTGTCTTCTCCAGCAGGTGGAGTTTTTTTTATGGTGGTCAATGAGAGAGTGTTGAATTTAGTTAAAGGAGGAGTTTACCCGAAATCCAGAAACTCCCAAGTGATTCCATACATTGAAACTAGTTCAGTGGAGTTTGCCCTCTTCCCCTCTCTCTCCCTCTAGTGCTCTACTGTAACAGCTGCAAAAACCGGTCATGTGACTCGTGACGTTGCTGGATGCAGGCCTCGCTCTGATGTGTTGCCAGTGAATTCATGATTCAGAAAACCGCGAAGTATGGACAAATTCGTTGTTATATTGAAAGCATACGGCCGAATGAGCTATTTCTGTCAAAAGTACTATCGGTTTTGAGTCAGGAAATGTGTACTTTTCCACCTAAAACATTTGCGATTATTTTATATCATTATTTTATGTAGCTGACTGCCACAGCAGCGAAGATGGGTAACAACTGCGCATGTGCGCTCTCAGGGGAATCCCTATTATGTAGAAACTGCACGCTATGCCCTTATTCACAGATGCAAGTGAAAACAGCGTTACACATTAGCTATACAAAGTAAACAACCTACAAATACAGTACCAGTCAAAAGTTTGGACACACCTACTCATTCCAGGGTTTTTCTTTATTTTTACTATTTTCTACATTGTAGAATAATAGACTATGGAATAACACATATCTTGGCATTCTCTCAACCAGCTTCACCTGGAATGCTTTTCCAACAGTCTTGAAGGAGTTCCCACATATGCTGAGCACTTGTTGGCTGCTTTTCCTTCACTCTGCGGTCCGACTCATCCCAAACCATCTCAATTGGGTTGAGGTCAGGGGATTGTGGAGGCCAGGTCATCTGATGCAGCACTCCATCACTCTCATTCTTGGTAAAATAGCCCTTACACAGCCTGGAGGTGTGTTGGGTCATTGTCCTGTTGAAAAACAAATGATAGTCCCATTATTGTAAGCCCAAACCAGATGGGATGGCGTAAATAAATCACAGACAATGTCACCAGCAAAGCACCCCCACACCATAACACCTCCTCCTCCATGCTTTACGATGGGAAATACACATGCAGAGATCATACATTCACCCACACCTCATTTCACAAAGACACAGCGGTTGGAACCAAAAATCTCCAATTTGGACTCCATACCAAAGGACAAATTTCCACCGGTCTAATGTCCATTGCTCGTGTTTCTTGGCCCAAGCAAGTCTCTTCTTCTTATTGGTGTCCTTTAGTAGTGGTTTCTTTGCAGCAATTCGACCATGAAGGCCTGATTCACACAGTCTCCTCTGAACAGTTGATGTTGAGATGTGTCTGTTACTTGAACTCTGTGAAGCATTTATTTGGGCTGCAATCTGAGGTGCCGTTAACTCTAATTAACTTATCCTCTGCAGCAGAGGTAATTCTGGGTCTTCATTTCCTGTGGCGGTCCTCATGAGAGCCAGTTTCATCATAGCGCTTGATGGTTTTTGCAACTGCACTTGATGAAACGTTCAACGTTCTTGAAATGTTCCGTATTGACTGACCTTCATGTCTTAAAGTAATGATGGACTGTTGTTTCTCTTTGCTTATTTGAGCTGTTCTTGCCACAATATGGACTTGGTCTTTTACCAAATAGGAATATCTTCGGAATACCCCCTATACCTTGTCACAACATACACTGACTGGCTCAAACGCATTAAGAAGGAAAGAAATTCCACAAATTATCTTTTAAGAAGGCACACCTGTTAATTGAAATGCATTCTAGGTGACTACCTCATGAAGCTGGTTGAGAGAATGCCAAGAGTATGCAAAGCCGTCATCAAGGCAATGGGTGGCTATTTGAAGAATCTCAAAATTAAAATAAATGTTTATTTGTTTAACACTTTTTTGGTTACTACATGATTCCATATGTGTTATTACATAGTTTTGATATCTTCACTATTATTCTACAATGTAATAAATAGTAAAAATAAAGAAAAGCCCTTGAATGAGTAGGTGTGTCCAAACTTTTGACTGGTAGTGTATGTCTGACGACGAAATACTCGCAGTGATGAAGAGAACTACTAGTTGGGCGCCGATGGTGTCGTCAAACCTTATTTATTGGAGCCTGAGTATTCTGACGAATAATTTTGGTAAATTGAGCTTGAGATGTCCACGGCCCTCTAGCCACCGAAGCCTCAGCAGTAGCTGGACCACAGCCCCAACCCATCCCCAGGATCAACACAGACTGGTGGTGCAGTTGTGGCAATTACAACACATAGGTTGTAATATGGCTTTTTTTGGGTGGCTTCCCCAGTGATTTTACCCACGCACCGCTACTGCTATAGGCCAATCTTAACACTGGGTTACATCCTGACAAAATACATCATATGAGTGGCCTGCTAATGTCCCTTTCTGGACCTTCTAAACCGTTGAGAATAGACCCAAACTGATCCAAATGGTTGCATAATCAGGCCTAGGCTGTAGGCCTATGCAGTTATTTTGGCATGAAACAAAACAGGACTTTTGAGCAGTTATTCAAATTAGCCAACATTACTGCAGTTCACAGCCTATGGACAATAATTGTGTACTCACTTGATAACAATAATACATTCTTCATTGCACTTTGTTGTTGTAGCCCAGGTATAATAATTGTATTGTCTAAAAACAAGGCCTAACCTTAATCAATAGTGGAGTTTAGCGTGCCAGGGGACCATAGAGCTCAGCCTGGAGGAATGCACTACTTAGGCAATCACTGAACGGATCAATTGGCTCAGTTGGTCAGGTGTGATGCCTAGTTGGAACAAAATCCTGCAGTACCTGCGACACTCCAGGAACAGGGTTGCCTACCCCTGGGCTATACAAGCCAGGAAATCCCAGGAAAAGCTATAGTAAAAGCATTAGGACATTTAATAATTTTTTATACTAGGCCTAATAGCCTATTTGGGGAAAGAAGCAGGCTTGGTCTTGCTAATTGCTGAATGTAAAACAGGCCTACAGCATTGAAAATGCATTTCGAGGAATGTTGAGGAGAGAAAGTGCATTGGTGTGATCACTTTTGTCCGGTTATGATAACGTTGTTGCACTGATGCATTGAAAATAGTTGCACAGGACAGACAGAGAGATGAGCACAGTGAAAATGAAGACCCATAGGAATTGACAACCATTAGAAATGTGATGAGGTGGTGATGAAGAAGTCAGGCGCAGGAGGGTAAATCACAGAATAACAGGCTTTAATCCGCAAAATACAGGTTTATGCAGAAATCCGTAAAACACACTCCAGGGCACTAAACAGGCGCACTGGAAAATACTAGGCACACGGGAAAACTCCCGTTGAATACAAAATACACGCGCTCCACCGACCTCCACAACAAACAATCACCCACACAGACAAGGAAGCAGAGGGAACACGTATACAATGACTAATGAGGGAATAAGGACCATGTGTGTGTGATTGAAGACAAGACAAATGGAGTGATGATAAATGGATCGGCAGTAGCTAGTAAGCCGGTGACGCCGAACGCCGAAACCTGCCCGAACAAGGAGGGGAGGCAGCCTCGGCGGAAGTCCTGACAAGAAAAATGGAAATCACTTGAGCAATGAGGCAATTACATGCTGTAATAAATGTGCAGGCTAAATGGCGTTTGTTGTTGAATTGCTACATTTAAATACGAGTTAATATATTATTTTTCAAGTATTATTTGCAGTTGTCACTATGACGATGAACACACCCTGAAAGCACTAAATGGTCTGAACCAGTATCTGTGCGTTAGAGACCTCATGAATGGTCTGATGTTTATACCACCTTTATTAATAGGCAGCGTGCAGTAGGATGCGTTGATCAGTTGACAGGTGTAGGACTGTAGAACAATAAATGATGAACTTTCCTCTAGTGTGGATGCTCACCAAAGTTGTATAGTTATGTAGCCTATAGTTATATAATTATAGTTATCTTTATAATTATTGGCTTGGTGGATGGCCCTTAACTCTGACACAACACAACTAATGTTATTTATCACAACAGAACTAGCTTACTAGTAGGTCTAGTTAACATTAGCAAACTTTAATGAAATAAATATAAAATTACACTTACACTTATACTTATTTACTTGACTTGTATACTATATAAATGGACTACTTCAAATAATTTACTCTGGCATGTTTGCCACTGCTGCACTGCATTAGGGAAGTAAAGCGGAAGTCAAATCCATAAATTCCGTTGTTTGGCTGAGCCCATAGCAACGTTTGAAAATGAAGTGGATATATCGCCAAATTTGCGCGCACCCCATGTTCCATAACGTTGTCGTGGGAAAAAATGTAAATTTCCAACTACCAATCAGCAACTGCGCCGTAAATCCGGCTGCATATTGAGAAAATTGTAATGGCGTCTTTTTGTAGGCACTAACTCCGCCATGGTCAGTTGGACAAAGCCTATGAGGAAAATGAATGGCGTGTTTGGAGGGTTTTTGGATAAACGCCGAAAATAAGGTCTGTGGTAAACACAGGCTTAGGAGATCTTATACGTTTTGTTCTATGCGATAATCTTAATCAGCTAACATCGCTTTTTGTGAATTTTTTAGAATGTATGGAATAATAAAAAACACATAAATCACATAAAGGTCGCATAATTCATAAAGGTCATGTTAACTGACTTCTATTATTTCATAGAACAACACATTTAAATTCTCCTAAGCCTGTGTTAACCTCAGACCTTATTTTTTGAGTTTATTCCAAAACCCTATTCTTTCCATTCAAATCTGCCCCTTTTATTCTCTGTACCCAACGCACTAGAAGACCAGTTCTTAAAGTCTTTAGCCGTATCCTTATTCCTCTGGTGATGTAGAGGTTTACCCAGGCCCTGTAGCCCCCAGTATCACTCCTACTCCCCAGGCACTATCATTTGTTGACTTCTGTAACCGTAAAAGCCTTGGTTTCTTGCATGTTAACATTAGAAGCCTCCTCCCTAAGTTTGAGTTATTCACTGCGTTAGCACACTCCGCCAACCCTGATGTTCTAGCAGTGTCTGAATCCTGGCTTAGGAAGGCCACCAAAAATTCAGAAATGTCCATCCCCAACTACAACATTTTCCGTCTAGATAGAACTGCCAAAGGGGGCGGAGTTGCAATATACTGTAGAGATAGCCTGCAGAGCTCTATCATACTATCCAGGTCTGTGCCCAAACAGTTTAAGCTTCTACTTCTAAAAATCCACCTTTCCAGAAATAAGTCTCTCACTGTTGCCGCTTGCTACAGACCCCCCTCAGCCCTCAGCTGTGCCCTGGACACCATATGTGAATTGATTGCCCCCCATATTCTCAGAGTTCATACTGCTTGGTGACCTAAACTGGGATATGCTTAACACCCCGGCCGTCCTACAATCTAAACTAGATGCCCTCAATCTCACACAAATTATCAAGAAACCTACCAGGTACAACCCTAAATCCGTAAACATGGGCACCCTCATAGATATCATCCTGACTAATTTACCCTCTAAATACACCCCCGCTGTCTTCAACCAGGATCTCAGCAATCACTGCCTCATTGCTTGCGTCCGTAATGGGTCCACGGTCAAACAACCACCCCTCATCACTGTCAAACGCTCCCTAAAAAACTTTAGTGAGCAGGCCTTTTTAATTGACCTGGCCCGGGTGTCCTGGATGGATATTGACCTCATTCCGTCAGTAGAGGATGCCTGGTTGTTCTTTAAAAGTGCTTTCCTCCCCATCTTAAATAAGCATGCCCCATTCAAAAAATTCTGAACTAAGAACAGATATAGCCCCTGGTTCACCCCAAACTTGACTGCCCTTGACCAGCACAAAAACATCCTGTGGCGTACTGCATTAGCATCGAACAGCCCCCGCGATATGCAACTTTTCAGGGAAGTCAGGAACCAATATACACAATCAGTTAGGAAAGCAAAGGCTAGCTTTTTCAAACAGAAATGTGCATCCTGTAGCACTAATTCCAAAATGTTTTGGGACACTTTAAAGTCCATGGAGAATAAGAGCACCTCCTCCCAGCTGCCCACTGCTCTGAGGCTAGGAAACACTGTCACCACCGATAAATCTACGATAATCGAGAATTTCAACAAGCATTTTGCTATGGCTGGCCATGCTTTCCACCTGGCTACCCCTACCCCGGCCACCAGCTCTGCACCCTCTGCAACATGCCCATGCCCCCCCGCTTCTCCTTCACCCAAATTCAGACAGCTGATGTTCTGAAAGAGCTGCAAAATCTGGACCCCTACAAATCAGCTGGGCTAGACAATCTGGACCCTTTCTTTCTAAAATTTGCCACCGAAATTGTCGCAACCCCTATTACTTGCCTGTTCAACCTCTCTTTCGTATCGTCTGAGATCCCCAGAGATTGGAAAGCTGCCGTGGTCATCCCCCTCTTCAAAGGGTGTGACACTCTAGATCCAAACTGTTACAGACCTATATCCATCCTGCCCTGCCTTTCGAAAGTTTTTGAAAGCCAAGTTAACAAACAGATCACCGACCATTTCGAATCCCACCATACCTTCTCCGCTATGCAATCTGGTTTCCGAGCTGGTCATGGGTGCACCTCAGCCATGCTCAAGGTCCTAAACGATATTATAATCGTGATCGATAAAAGACAGTACTGTGCAGCGGTCTTCATCGACCTGGCCAAGGCTTTCGACTCTGTCAATCACCGCATTCTTATTGGCAGACTAAATAGCCTTGGTTTCTCAAATGACTGCCTCGCCTGGTTCACCAACTACTTCTCAGATAGAGTTCAATGTGTCAAATCGGAGGGCCTGTTTTCTGAACCTCTGGCAGGCTCTATGGGGGTGCCACAGGGTTCAATTCTCGGGCCGACTCTATTCTCTGTGTATATCAATGATGTCGCTCCTGCTGCTGGTGACTCTCAGATCCACCTCTACGCAGACGACACCATTTTGTATACATCTGGCCCTTCAGTGGACACTGTGTTAACAAACCTCCAAACGAGCTTCAGTGCCATACAACACTCCTTCCGTAGCCTCCAACTGCTCTTAAACGCTAGTAAAACTAAATGCATGCTCTTCAATCGAACGCTGCTTGCACCCTCCCGCCTGACTAGAATCACTACTCTCGGCGGGTCTGACTTAGAATATGTGGACAACTACAAATACCATAAGTGTCTGGTTAGACTGTAAACTCTCCTTCCAGACTCATATTAAGCATCTCCAATCCAAAGTTAAATCTAGAATCGGCTTCCTATTTCGCAACAAGCCTCCTTCACTCATGCTGCCAAACATGCCCTCGTAAAACTGACTATCCTACCGATCCTTGACTTCGGCGATGTCATTTACAAAATAGCCTCCAACACTCTACTCAGCAAATTGGATGTTGTCTATCACAGTGCCATCCATTTTGTCCCCAAAGCCCCATATACTACCCACCATTGTGACCTGTACGCTCTCGTTGGCTGGCCCTCACTACATATTCGTCGCCAAACCCACTGGCTCCAGGTCATCTATAAATCACTTCTAGGCAAATCCCTGCCTTATCTTAGATCATTGGTCACCATAGCAACACCCACCCGTAGTATGCACTCCAGCAGGTATATCTTACTGGTCATCCCCAAAGCCAACACCTCCTTTGGCCGCCATTCCTTCCAGTTCTCTGCTGCCAATGACTGGAACGAACTGCAAAAATCTCTGAACTGGAGACTCTTATCTCCCTCACTAACTTTAAGCATCAGTTGTCAGAGCAGCTTACCGATCACTGCACCTGTACACAGCCCATCTGTAATTAGCCCACCCAACTACCTCATCCTCATATTGCTATTTATTTTGCTCATTTGCACCGCACAATCTCTATTTGCACATCATCTTCTGCACATCTATCGTTCCAGTGTTAATACTAAATTGTAATTATTTTGCACTATGGCCTATGTATTGCCTTACCTCCATAACTTACTACATTTGCACACACTGTATATACATGTTCTATTTTTCTATTGTGTTTTTGACTGTATGTTTTGTTTATCCCATATGTATCACTGTGTTGTTGTTGTTTTTATCGCACTGCTTTGCTTTATCTTTGCCAGGTCGCAGTTGTAAATGAGAACTTGTTCTCAACTGGCTTCCCTGATTAAATAAAGGTGGGAAAAAATAAAATCCCATGGGATGGCTGAACGAACCAGAGGTAATTTATTTCCGGGTTTTAGGACTACAAACTGGCGTGCTATATTGAACGTTGAGATTGCCGAAAGGCTAGTCTCATTGGCAATGACAAGGGGTGGCAAGGAGTCGAACTGGTACTCAGGCTAGTTTCTGCCTATCTTCATACTTTATTGTCTTTGGCATTACCAGCCGGCTCCTCAAGCTGTAGTTCCCTGCCAACAAACATCCCAGGAGGACTGAACTACACACATACAGAGAATATTACTATTACTGGGAATAAATTATAGTTATAATGTATACATTTATGCATGAAGTTGATAATTCATCTTCTTTAATAAGCTCAAATATATTAAATTGTTGTGAAAGGTTGACATTTGATTTAATTCAAACCAGTGACCGTATTCACACACAGGATATCACAAGTAGGAACTATTTGTTTGGTAATTGTTCCCTGACGTCGTTTATTTACCGGACAACTCCGCATGACTTCTCTAAAAACGTAACGTTTTATAGCGAGATAAATAACATACCAAACAAATTGTATGTTTCGTTGATAAAAACGCTAAAATCCGACATGGCCCTACTGAAAGTATGGACGTCGACGAGAGTTTTAAACAGGTAAATAAACTACCCGTTGGTTTTGAAATGCAATTGAACGCACGTTAGCTAGCAGCTCTGGTCCAGTGCGTTACGTACGGCTTGAGCCTTCTTCAACGCTCTGCATCTTTCCATAGTGGTGAGGTTGAGGAGTCTACCGTATCCGGAAGCGACTTCACCATTCCGGTACACAGCAGGCGGGGCGACAGCGTGTGCAAACTAGCACAGGGTGTCGCCAACTAACAGACAGTGTCCTTGGCCCACGCCTGTCGGGCACGGTGTTCTCGGGTACAGCAGGTGGGGACGACAGTAGCACACGGTGTGTCGCTCCAGCCTCCCGCCTGTCGGGAACTGTTTTCCCATATTAAACAACCGTGAGGGCAGGTGTTCGGTAGGCGGTAGCGAAGGACACTGTCTACCAGTGACCAGATAATACTTTTATTTCCCTTTTGACCCACATTCAAAAGTGTCACACAAGCATGCAGATGTCGTGCTCGAAGGTAGTCGTTCATGCAGGAACCAATGGGGTGCTTAAGGGGGGCGGTTCATGCAGGAACCAATTTCGGGATTGTATATTGATTTGCTCTCCTTAAATATGTCATCTGATTTATTTGTTTTAGTCTGCAGTAGCTTCATCCATTTTGGACTACTGTTTTAATGAAATGTACCCATTTGATTCTTGAAGAATATAACTTATAAATGTCTCATGAGCTTAGTTCAACTGTTGTACCCCATCAGAACCCAAACTATAAGTTTGTTTCACTCCAATGTTTGCAAACAAAGCAAATGTAAACAAACAATATATAGCCTCAAAATATGCTTAAAACTATTATTTTTATATAATGAATTGTCCATCCATAGCCCTGTCTATGAATTTGAGAGCCCTATCCCTCAGCTTTTTACCAAAATGGGTGGGGAGGACACTTTGTTATTGTTTCAAATGCTGATTGCCGCTTTAATCAAAGACAGTGGCGAAGGATATCATTGCTACTAAAAGTGGTTTATTTCGGAGAAACAACGACTTGCGCATAGAGAGAAAAGTTTGCCAGCACTGAGTAACGAAAGTACACTATATATACAAAAGTATGTGGACACCCCTTCAAATTAGTGGATTCAGCTATTTCAGCCACACCTGTTGCTGACAGGTCTATAAAATCGAGCACACCGCCATGCAATCTCCATAGACAAACATTGGCAGTAGAATGGCCTTACTGAAGAGCTCAGTGACTTTCAACGTGGCACCGTCATAGGATGCCACCTTTCCAACAAGTCAGTTTGTCAAATTTCTGACCTGCTAGAGCTGCCCCGGTCAACTGTAAGTGCTGTTATTGTGAATGGAAACATCTAGGAGCAACAACGGCTCAGCCGCGAAGTGGTAGGCCACACAAGTTCACAGAACTGGACCGCCGAGTGCTGAAGCGTCTGTCCTCGGTTGCAACACTCACTACCGAGTTCCAAACTGCCTCTGGAAGCAACGTCAGCACAATAACTGTTCGTCGGGAGCTTCATGAAATGGGTTTCCACGGCCGAGCAGCTGCACCAAGCCTAAGAACACCATGCGCAATGCCAAGCGTCGGCTGGAGTGGTGTAAAGCCCACCGCCATTGGACTCTGGAGCAGTGGAAACAGGCTCTCAGGAGTGATGAATCACGCTTCACCATCTGGCAGGACGAATCTGGGTTTGGTGGATGCCAGGAGAACGCTACCTGCCCGAATGCATAGTGCCAACTGTAAAGTTTGGTGGAGGAGGAATAATGGTCTGTGGCTGTTTTTCATGGTTCGGCCTAAGCCTCTTAGTTCCAGTGAAGGGAAATCTTAACACTGCAGCATACAATGACATTCTAGACAATTCTGTGCTTCCAACTTTGTGGCAACAGTTTGGGGAAGGCCCTTTCCTGTTTCAGCATGACAATGTCCCCGTGCACAAAGCGAGGTCCATACAGAAATATTTTGTCAATCGGTGTGGAAGAACTTGACTGGCCTGCATGTGGAAGAGCCCTGACCTGAACCCCATCGAACACCTTTGGGATGAATTGGAACGCCGACTGCGAGCCAGGCCTAATCGCACAACATCAGTGCTCGACCTCACTAATGCTCTTGTGGCTGAATGGAAGCAAGTCCCCACAGCAATGTTCCAACATCTAGTGGAAGGCCTTCCCAGAAGAGTGGAGGCTGTTATAGCAGCAAAGGGGGGACCAAATCCATATTAATGCCCATGATTTTCGACAAGCAGGTATCCACATACTTTTGGTCATAGTGTATATTGAAGCCTAACGAAAATCAAACAAATATATTCATCCTCTACGGCGGAATGAATGGGAAGATGCTGGGCATTGAAGGCTAAAGCCGCACGTAACGCCCTGGATCAGAGCTAGCTAGCTAACACGTATAACTGACAGCTTGGGATGAACTAGCTAACTAGTTTCTGAGTACATTTGCATTACGCTTTTATATTAGTTTCTAGATCCTTTCTAGATCTTAATCATTTGAACATTGAAAATGCTTTGTCTTTTTAGATGTCTACAAGAGGTGGTTGCCCAGAGGCATTTCCTTCCTGCATCAACTTTACACACAGCGACCACCCAGCACAACTCCAACAAGACATCAATTGTACGATGCAGTCGACAGAAGTATGAAAGATTGTATCCTGTATTGCTCATACAACCCGATGGTTCCACAATTAACATTAGGTACAAGGAGCCCAAGAGGATACTCATGGTAAGCATCCTTGAAATGGAGACAAATTGAGAGAATGCCTTTTTGGATTGATACATTTTTGCCGCTTTTGGCTATTCAGGAATACTACATTTGAATGCTATTCGGACAGATTGTGAGACTGATTGTGATGATTTTGTATTGTATCCCTTCAGATGCCTGTGGACATAAATACACTCTCAGAGGAAGAAAGGAAAATCATGATGCGGAAGCGGGATCCCAAGAAGGGAGCTATTAAGCAGAGGACGGTGGAATTCGAGGTTGATTTCAAAGCTGATGATTACATCAAGTTTTGGAAGAAGAAGTGATAGAGCCTGTTGTTGTAGCTATTTAACTTTACTGTTCTGCCATGAATGTATATATACCAAAAAAATGCATATCATATTATTTGTAGATGTACATCATCTTTATCCCATATTGGTAATACATTTGATCTGAATGATAACTTGTAGTTTTATTCACTACAGAAATAATTTTGTGACCATATAAGGACATGCATAATAGTCAGTATGTTTGATCGCTGTTGAACAGAGCATACAGCACACACATACAGTGAGGGAAAAAAGTATTTGATCCCCTGCTGATTTTGTACGTTTGCCCACTGACAAAGACATGATCAGTCTATAATTTTAATGGTAGGTTTATTTGAACAGTGAGAGACAGAATAACAACAACAAAATCCAGAAAACCGCATGTCAAAAATGTTATAAATTGATTTGCATTTTAATGAGGGAAATAAGTATTTGACCCCTCTGCAAAACATGACTTAGTACTTGGTGGCAAAATCCTTGTTGGCAATCACAGAGGTCAGCCGTTTCTTGTAGTTGGCCACGAGGTTTGCACACATCTCAGGAGGGATTTTGTCCCACTCCTCTTTGCAGATCTTCTCCAAGTCATTAAGGTTTCAAGGCTGACGTTTGGCAATTCGAACCTTCAGCTCCCTCCACAGATTTTCTATGGGATTAAGGTCTGGAGACTGGCTAGGCCACTCCAGGACCTTAATGTGTTCTTCTTGAGCCACTCCTTTTTTGCCTTGGCTGTGTGTTTTGGGTCATTGTCATGCTGGAATACCCATCCACGACCCATTTTCAATACCCTGGCTGAGGGAAGGAGGTTCTCACCCAAGATTTGACAGTACATGGCCCCGTCCATCGTCCCTTTGATACGGTGAAGTTGTCCTATCCCCTTAGCAGAAAAACACCCCCAAAGCATAATGTTTCCACCTCCATGTTTGACGGTGGGGATGGTGTTCTTGGAGTCATAGGCAGCATTCCTCCTCCTCCAAACACGGCGAGTTGAGTTGATACCAAAGAGCTCGATTTTGGTCTCAACTGACCACAACACTTTCACCCAGTTCTCCTCTGAATCATTCAGATGTTCATTGGCAAACTTCAGACGGGCCTATATATGTGCTTTCTTGAGCAGGGGGACCTTGTGGGCGCTGCAGGATTTCAGTCCTTCACGGAGTAGTGTGTTACCAATTGTTTTCTTGGTGACTATGGTCCCAGCTGCCTTGAGATCATTGACAAGATCCTCCCGTGTAGTTCTGGGCTGATTCCTCACCGTTCTCATGATCATTGCAACTCCACGAGGTGAGATCTTGCATGGAGCCCCAGGCCGAGGGAGATTGACAGGTCTTTTGTGTTTCTTCCATTTGCGAATAATCGCACCAACTGTTGTCACCTTCTCACCAAGCTGCTTGGCGATGGTCTTGTAGCCCATTCCAGCCTTGTGTAGGTCTACAATCATGTCCCTGACATCCTTGGAGAGCTCTTTGGTCTTGGCCATGGTGGAGAGTTTGGAATCTGATTGATTGATTGCTTCTGTGGACAGGTGTCTTTTATACAGGTAACAAGATGAGATTAGGAGCACTCCCTTTAAGAGTGTGCTCCTAATCTCAGCTCGTTACCTGTATAAAAGACACCTGGGAGCCAGAAATATTTCTGATTGAGAGGGGGTCAAATACTTATTTCCCTCATTAAAATGCAAATCAATTTATAACATTTTTGACATGCGTTTTTCTGGATTTTTTTGTTGTTATTCTGTCTCTCACTGTTCAAATAAACCTACCATTAAAATCATAGACTGATCATTTATTTGTCAGTGGGCAAACGTACAAAATCAGCAGGGGATCAAATACTATTTTCCCTCACTGTATACATCCTATGGATTTTAGGAAAATGTCACCACCAAAATCTTTCCAGAAAGCATCCTTTACAATCTGACAGGTACAGTGCCTTGCAAAAGTATTCATCCCCCTTGGCGTTTTTCCTATTTTGTTGCATTACAATCTGTAATTTAAATGGATTTATATTTGGATTTCATGTAATGGATACACACAAAATAGTCCAAATTGGTGAAGTGAAATGAAAAAAATAACTTGTTTCAAAAAATTATACAAAATAAATAACCGAAAAGTGGTGCGTGCATATGTATTCACCCCCTTTGCTATGAAACCCCTAAATAAAATCTGGTGCAACCAATTACCTTCAGAAGTCACATAATTAGTTAAATAAAGTCCACCTGTGTGCAATCTAAGTGTCACATGATCTGTCACATGATCTCAGTATATATACACCTGTTCTGAAAGGCACCAGTCTGCAACACCACTAAGCAAGCTGCACCATGAAGACCAAGGAGCTCTCCAAACAAGGTCAGGGACAAAGTTGTGGAGAAGTACAGATCAGGGTTGGGTTATAAAAAAATGTCAGAAGATTTGAACGTCCCACAGAGCACCACTAAATCCATTATTTAAAAAACGGAAAGAATATGGCACCACAACAAACCTGCCAAGAGAGGGCCGCCCACCAAAACTCACAGACCAGGCAAGGAGGGCGAAGAGTTAACAAAGAGACCAAGGATAAACCTGAAGGAGCTGCAAAGCTCCACAGCAGAGATTGGGGTATCTGTCCATAGGACCACTTTAAGCCATACACTCCACAGAGCTGGGCTTTACGGAAGAGAAAAAGCCATTGCTTAAAGAAAAAAATAAGCAAACACGTTTTGCCAAAAGGCATGTGGGAGACTCCCCAAACATATGGAAGAAGGTACTCTGGTCAGATGAGACTCAAATTGAGCTTTTTGGCCATCAAGGAAAACACTATGTCTGGCGCAAACCCAACACCTCTCATCACCCCGAGAACACCATCCCCACAGTGAAGCATGGTGGTGGCAGCATCAAGACTGGTCATTCAACTAAGACTGCTCTTCTCTGTGTCACGGAGGCTCTCCGCACTGCTAAAGCTAACTCTCTCTCCTCTGCTCTTATCCTTCTAGACCTATCCGCTGCCTTTGATACTGTGAACCATCAGATCCTCCTCTCCAAATCAAATCAAATCAAATCAAATTTTATTGGTCACATGCGCCGAATACAACAGGTGCAGACATTACAGTGAAATGCTTACTTACAGCCCTTAACCAACAGTGCATTTATTTTTAACAAAAAAAGTAAAAATAAAACAACAACAAAAAAAGTGTTGAGAAAAAAAGAGCAGAAGTAAAATAAAATAACAGTAGGTAGGATATATATACAGGGGGGTACCGGTGCAGAGTCAATGTGCGGGGGCACCGGCTAGTTGAGGTAGTTGAAGTAATATGTACATGTGGGTAGAGTTAAAGTGACTATGCATAAATAATTAACAGAGGAGCAGCAGCGTAAAAAGGATGGGGTGGGGGGACAGTGCAAATAGTCCGGGTAGCCATGATTAGCTGTTCAGGAGTCTTATGGCTTGGGGGTAGAATCTGTTGAGAAGTCTTTTGGACCTAGACTTGGCACTCCGGTACCGCTTGCCGTGCGGTAGCAGAGAGAACAGTCTATGACTAGGGTGGCTGGAGTCTTTGACAATTTTGAGGGCCTTCCTCTGACACCGCCTGGTATAGAGGTCCTGGATGGCAGGAAGCTTGGCCCCAGTGATGTACTGGGCCGTACGCACTACCCTCTGTAGTGCCTTGCGGTCGGAGGCCAAGCAGTTGCCATACCAGGCGGTGATGCAACCAGTCAGGATGCTCTCGATGGTGCAGCTGCAGAATTTTTTGAGGATCTGAGGACCCATGCCAAATCTTTTCAGTCTCCTGAGGGGGAATAGGCTTTGTCGTGCCCTCTTCACGACTGTCTTGGTGTGTTTGGACCATGATAGTTCGTTGGTGATGTGGACACCAAGGAACTTGAAGCTCTCAACCTGTTCCACTACAGCCCCGTCGGTGAGAATGGGGGCGTGCTCAGTCCTCTTTTTCCTGTAGTCCACAATCATCTCCTTTGTCTTGGTCACGTTGAGGGAGAGGTTGTTGTCCTGGCACCACACTGCCAGGTCTCTGACCTCCTCCCTATAGGCTGTCTTATCGTTGTCGGTGATCAGGCCTACCACTGTTGTGTCGTCGGCAAACTTAATGATGGTGTTGGAGTCGTGCCTGGCCATGCAGTCATGGGTGAACAGAGAGTACAGGAGGGGACTGAGCACGCACCCCTGAGGGGCCCCCGTGTTGAGGATCAGTGTGGCAGATGTGTTGTTACCTACCCTTACCACCTGGGGGCGGCCCGTCAGGAAGTCCAGGATCCAGTTGCAGAGGGAGGTGTTTAGTCCCAGGATCCTTAGCTTAGTGATGAGCTTAGAGGGCACTATGGTGTTAAATGCTGAGCTGTAGTCAATGAATTGCATTCTCACGTAGGTGTTCCTCTTGTCCAGGTGGGAAAGGGCAGTGTGGAGTGCAATAGAGATTGCATCATCTGTGGATCTGTTGGGGCGGTATGCAAATTGGAGTGGGTCTAGGGTTTCTGGGATAATGCTGTTGATGTGAGCCATGACCAGCCTTTCAAAGCACTTCATGGCTACAGACGTCAGTGCTACGGGTCGGTAGTCATTTAGGCAGGTTATCTTAGAGTCCTTGGGCACGGGGACTATGGTGGTCTGCTTGAAACAGAAATTAGGTAGAACGGATTTAAGTTTCCCTGCATTAAAGTCCCCGGCCACTAGGAGCGCTGCATCTGGATGAGCTTTTTCCTGTTGATTTATGGCCTTGTACAACTAATTCAGTGCAATCTTAATGCCAGCATTGGTTTGTGGTGGTAAATAGACAGCTATAAAAAATATAGATGAAAACTCTCTTGGTAAATAGTGTGGTCTACAGCTTATCATAAGATACTCTACCTCAGGCGAGCAAAACCTTGAGACTTCCTTAGTATTTGATTTTGTGCACCAGCTGTTGTTTACAAATATACACAGACCGCCACCCCTTGTCTTACCGGAGTCAGCCGTTCTATCCTGCCGATGTAGCGTATAGCCCGCTAGCTGTGTGTTATCCATGTCGTCGTTCAGCCACGACTCGGTGAAACATAAGATATTACAGTTTTTAATGTCCCGTTGGTAGGATAACCGTAATCTTAGGTCATCCAATTTGTTATCCAATGATTGAAGATTGGCTAATAGGATTGATGGAAGAGGCAGTTTACTCGCTCGCCGTCGGATCCTTACAAGGCACCCCGATCTACGTCCACGATATCTCCGTCTCTTCCTCATGCGAATGACGGGGATTTGAGCCTTGTCGGGTGTCTGTATGATATCCTTTGCGGCCGCCTCGTTGAAGAAAAAATCTTCGTCCAATACGAGGTGAGTAATCGCTGTCCTGATATCCAGAAGCTCTTTTTGGTTATAAGAGACGATGGCAGAAACATGTACAAAATAAATTACAAATAACGCGGAAAAACACACATAATAGTACAATTGGTTAGAGGGCTGTAAAACGGCAGCCATCTTCTCCGGCGCTGTTATAATACTCTCCGAGTTGGGCATCTCCGGCGCTGCTCACTCTTGGATTGCGTCCTACCTGACAGGTCCCTCCTACCAGGTGGCGTGGCGAGAATCTGTCTCCGCACCACGTGCTCTCACCACTGGTGTCCCCCAGGGCTCAGTTCTAGGCCCTCTCCTATTCTCTCTATACACCAAGTCACTTGGCTTTGTCATATCCGCACATGGTCTCTCCTATCATTGCTACGCAGACGACACACAATTCATTTTCTCCTTACCCCTTCTGATAACCAGGTGGCGAATCGCATCTCTGCATGTCTGGCAGACATATCAGTGTGGATGTCGGATCACCACCTCAAGCTGGACCTCGGCAAGACGGAGCTGCTCTTCCTCCCGGGGAAGGACTGCCCGCTCCATGATCTCGCCATCACGGTTGACAACTCCATTGTTTCCTCCTCCCAGAGTGCAAAGAACCTTGGCGTGACCCTGGACAACACCCTGTCGTTCTCCACTAACATCAAAGCAGTGACCCGATCCATGCTCTACAACATTCGCAGAGTACGACACGATACAAACCCCCATTAAATCCATTTTAATTCCAGGTTGTAAGGCAACAAAATAGGAAAAATGCCAAGGGGGGTGAATACTTCCGCAAGCCACTGTATTTCTGAAGAGTTTTCAGTTTATATGTGACCAATGAATGGGGTTCCTTACTGTCTTGATAAGCTGATTAATCATTGACTTACTTCATGCTAGCCTCAAAGTTCACACGGTTTTCTATGTTTTTGTCAAAATGACTTCAACACCTAGTCTTGCGACAACGACTTCTGTGCCTGAATTACATGAAAAGTTTAATTTGGAAGCTCTTGATATTGTTGTGGTTGTGGTATACTTCGTCTTTGTTCTTGTTGTGGGAATATGGGTAAGTAATAAATACTCCTATTACCTGGTGGATGTTTTCATTGTATGAAGAGGGCAGACTGGTACAATGATCTGACACTGAAGTAGTACTGTGGAGATTCATTCATCAGAATTCTTCCTCACATAAAATCTGTTGTTCAAATATATGCAATATTGACTAAATATAAGTATAAAGTATAAAGCAATGTCATTGAGAAAGCTTTGCTGTAACTAATATCTACGGACCGAATAGTTTTAAATTAATTATTTATTGCAGTCCTCTGTCAGGGCAAACCGTGGGACAGTGGGTGGATACTTCTTGGCTGGAAGATCCATGACATGGTGGCCTGTAAGTAGTCTGAGATGTTGATGGTATTGAACTCAATGCATTTAACTCAAATAAACTCTATGCATTGAACTGAACATTAATGATGAAATGAGTAATGCGTCAACTACTGAAAAAGTTAATCATGATCCAGACTATTAAGTATTATCATCTATTTGAAATTAGGAAAGCAATTTTTGAATGACAGTGAACAATTGGTTGAAAATAGTTGATCCTGATAATAGCAACTCAGCAAAAAAAGAAACGTCCTCTCACTGTCAACTGCATTTATTTTCAGCAAACTTAACATGTGTAAATATTTGTAAGAACATAACAAGATTCAACAACTGAGACATAAACTGAACAAGTTCCACAGACGTGAAAAACAGAAATGGAATAACGTGTCCCTGAACAAAGGGGGGGTCAAAATCAAAAGTAACAGTCAGTATCTGGTGTGGCCACCAGCTGCATTAAGTACTGCAGTGCATCTCCTCCTCATGGACTGCACCAGATTTACCAGTTCTTGCTGTGAGATGTTACCCCACTCTTCCACCAAGGCACCTGCAAGTTCCCGGACATTTCTGGGGGGAATGGCCCTAGCCCTCACCCTCCGATCCAACAGGTCCCAGACGTGCTCAATGGGATTGAGATCCGGGCTCTTCGCTGGCCATGGCAGAACACTGACATTCCTGTCTTGCAGGAAATCACGCACAGAACGAGCAGTATGGCTGGTGGCACTGTCATGCTGGAGGGTCATGTCAGGATGAGCCTGCAGGAAGTGTACCACATGAGGGAGGAGGATGTCTTCCCTGTAACGCACAGCGTTGAGATTGCCTGCAATGACAACAAGCTCAGTCCGATGATGCTGTGACACACCGCCCCAGACCATGACGGACCCTCCACCTCCAAATCGATCCCGCTCCAGAGTACGCTCCTCGGTAACGCGAATCCAACCATCACCCCTGGTGAGACAAAACCGCGACTCGTCAGTGAAGAGCACTTTTTGCCAGTCCTGTCTGGTTCAGCAACGGTGGGTTTGTGCCCATAGGCGACGTTGTTGCCGGTGATGTCTGGTGAGGACCTGCCTTACAACAGGCCTACAAGCCCTCAGTCCAGCCTCTCTCAGCCTATTGCGGACATTCTGAGCACTGATGGAGGGACTGTGCGTTCCTGGTGTAACTCGGGCAGTTGTTGTTGCCATCCTGTACCTGTCCCGAAGGTGTGATGTTCGGATGTACCGATCCCGTGCAGGTGTTGTTACGCCTGGTCTGCCACTGCGAGGACGATCAGCTATCCGTCCTGTCTCCCTGTAGCGCTGTCTTAGGCGTCTCACAGTACGGACATTGCAATTTATTGCCCTGGCCACATCTGCAGTGTTCATGCCTCCTTGCAGCAAGCCTAAGGCACGTTCACGCAGATGAGAAGGGACCCTGGGCATCTTTCTTTTGATGTTTTTCAGAGTCAGTAGAAAGGCCTCTTTAGTGTCCTAAGTTTTCATAACTGTGTGTCTTAACAACCGTTCCACAGGTGCATGTTCATTAATTGTTTATGGTTCATTGAACAAGCATGGGAAACAGTGTTTAAACCCTTTACAATGAAGATCTGTGATGTTATTTGGATTTTTACAAATTATCTTTGAAAGACAGGGTCCTGAAAAGGGACATTTCTTTTTTTGCTGAGTTGATCTATATCCAAAGATAAAAATGGACACAATTATGTAAATTTTGTTCTGCTGTCTCAGATTGGGGCCTCTCTGATGTCCAGTAATGTTGGCAGTGGTTTGTTAATTGGATTAGCTGGCACTGGAGCAGCAGGAGGCATCGCTGTTGGAGGGTTTGAATGGAATGTAAGTAATATGTTAAGTGCATTGTGAAAAAACACCAAGAAGATAAACAATGGAGAGGAAATCGAGTTATTACAGTTTGTCAATATTTCCATCAGGAGGTGGACGCCCTTTATTTTGAAGACCTATCTAGAGTATTTCAGTTTAGAATAAAATACCCCATTTATGAGTTTCATGTTTCACAGGCAGCTTGGGTTCTCATTGCTCTTGGTTGGATCTTTGTGCCTGTCTACATCTCCGCTGGTGTGGTAACCATGCCAGAGTACCTGAAGAAGCGGTTTGGGGGCCAGCGCATCAGAATCTATATGAGTGTTCTCTCCCTCCTCCTCTATATTTTCACCAAGATATCAGTACGATTCTCTCTTTTTTTTAAATCTAATATTTTAAGTAAAGGAATTCAGGGTGTTTGTTGAATATTCTTGTTACCTCTGCTGACAGACAGACATCTTCTCTGGCGCTCTGTTCATTCAAGTGTCCCTGGGCTGGGACCTCTATCTCTCCACAGTGGTGCTTCTTCTAGTAACTGCCCTCTACACTATAGCTGGTAACTTTTCATCATAATCTACCACTGTCATTTATTCATTCATTACATGGGATTATTTGTTATTGATTACCATTGGCTGTTACTGATTCCAGGGGGGCTGACAGCAGTTATCTATACAGATGCTGTCCAGACGGTCATCATGGTGATAGGCGCATTCGTACTCATGTTCATAGGTACTGTTTTTATGTTTTCTATAGTATAAGTTCATCGGTATACAGTATACACCCCTAAATATGAATTTGTCTAAAACTACTTTAGTATCATAGTATATAATTACTTTATTAATTAATGATTGGATGATTTATTGTATTCATTTTCAAACTGACCCTTGAACTTTATCTTCTTTAGCGTTTGACAAAGTGGGATGGTATGAGGGTCTGCAGGAGCAGTACAAGGAGGCCATCCCCATATTGACTGTGCCCAACACTACATGTCACCTCCCCCGGTCCGATGCCTTCCACATCTTCAGAGACCCAGTGACGGGGGACCTGCCCTGGCCTGGCCTGCTGTTTGGCCTCACGGTGCTGGCCACCTGGGTGTGGTGCGCTGACCAGGTATGAAATGGCACTTTTGTAGTTGACTTGCCTTTTGTATTATAGTCAAGTCTAATGTGTTATTTTGACCTATTATTTAGATTTTACAGTAGACCATTACAAAGAATCTCACATTTTTGGTGAGGCAGGAGATTTCCTCACGTAATTGACCTTGTCCTAACCTGCTCCAGGTGATAGTGCAGAGGTCTCTCTCAGCCAAGAACCTGTCCCATGCCAAAGGAGGCTCTGTGCTGGGAGGTTACCTAAAGGTCCTGCCTATGTTCTTTATCGTGATGCCTGGCATGATCAGTAGAGCACTTTACCCAGGTGAGTTCTCACTTTGTCTATACTAAATCCAATATACAACAATGGTATTGCCCTTGTTTAGAAGTTTTATAGTATGTTAATGTATTGTGTATTACTATATTGTCTCTTTATGTCTGCAGATGAGGTAGGCTGTGTTGACCCCATTGAGTGCCAAAGAATCTGTGGAGCCACTGTGGGCTGCTCCAATATTGCCTACCCTAAACTAGTGGTAGAACTTATGCCTGTTGGTAAGACATCCGCACACACGCGTCAACAAACTGAAAACACACTTACTATTGATCCTATTTTTGCAAAGGTTAAAATGTGATATCACTGTATGTGTGTCTATGTAATTCTATGAGGATGTTTGTATTTTAAATCTGACTCGCCCAATCTCACTCTGTCCCCTCAAGGCATGCGGGGGTTGATGATTGCAGTAATGATGGCTGCCCTCATGTCCTCTCTGACCTCCATCTTCAACAGTAGCAGCACCCTGTTCACCATGGACATCTGGCAGAGGGTCCGGCCACAGGCCTCCGAGCCAGAACTCATGGTAGTGGGCAGGTAGGTAATGCCACTCTACCTGTTAAAGAAATGTACAGCAATGTCTTCTAAACATGAGTCAAAGCCAGTTGCTTGACAATAGCTGTGTCTAAACATGCCCAACTTTTTCAGGTTCTGCTTTAGTTTGCTCCAGGCACTGTTATATTTTGTGCTACAATTCCTTTGAGTCCCCTGTGAATAATAAGCTTAGTATAAAATCACATAACTAAACCTCAGAGGACATTATACAAAATCTATACAGCTCAATAAAAGTGTCAAGAATTTTCATTTTCACCCACATAAAAACAAAGTATGTCTGGACAAAACATTTTTTACCCAAATAACAAGTGATATAATTTTTTTCTCAAACAATAATAAAAGTTGAATGGAGCAAGCATTATTTGTCTTGCAGGAATTCCCTGTTTCAAACATTGTCTTGTTTTGAATGCTAGACTTAAGGTATATATCCCATTAAGATGTCTATTTTATGGAGGTAAATTAAGTTTCCCTGCCCCATAATCCAAACCCATGACCTCTGGTCCAAAGTCCAATGCTGTATATACTCAATACTGTTACATTTACATACTAGAAAACATGCCTAGGGGTTTTCTAAATTAAAACACTTTTAGTAAGGCAACGATTCCTAACAAAAGTAACCTATGTAGGATTCATTATACAATACTTTAAACCGTAAGAACCCTCACCTCCTGTCTGTGCTCATCACCTGCAGGGTGTTCATCTTAGTGATGGTGGTGCTCAGCATCCTGTGGATCCCCATCATCCAGTCAGCCAACAGTGGACAGCTGTTTGACTACATCCAGGCCATCACCAGCTACCTGGCTCCTCCCATCACTGCTGTCTTCATCATGGCGATCTTCTGGAGGCGTGTCAATGAGCAGGTCAGATCAAGGGTTTCATCACATTGTTGTGTGTTTGTCATAAAGCACATTGTTAAGATTCGATATAAAACACTGTCCCTTTGTGTGTGCGTTCAATGTGGGTGACTGTTAATATAGGGAGCCTTCTGGGGTCTGATCGTGGGCCTTGCTGTTGGCTTGGTGCAGATGGTGCTGGTGTTTGTGTATGGAACCCCATCCTGTGGAGAGATGGACATACGGCCAGCCTTCATCAGGGATGTCCACTACCTGTACTTTGCTCTCATCCTCCTGGCTCTCACTGGCCTGGTCATCACTGCTGTCAGCCTCTGCACTCCGGCCATTCCAGAGCACCATGTAAGAGTTCCACATTTACTCATCATAAACATTAAACTGACTTGCAAAATATATGGTGTCACTTATGGGATTCATTTAAGTTAAAAGAAAATAACATGTACAGGTTTTATGACATTTTATAACCTATTCATTCTTCCCCTCTTCAATCCCCCTGCAGCTCCATCGCCTGACATGGTGGACAAGACACAGCAAGGAGCCGCGCATTGACTTCGATGACCCATGGACCACAAAGCCCAGGACACCACCCACAACACCTGACCCCAGCGTTGGGGAGGAGGCTGCTGTGGAGGACAGGCCGTGCTGGAAGCGCACGGGAATGTGGCTGTGTGGGATGTCTGGGCCTGAGAAGAAAGAGTTAACCCTGGAGGAGAAACATGCCTTGGAGTTAAAACTGACCAGCATTGAGGAAGAACCAATCTGGCGGAATGTCTGCAATGCCAACGCCCTCATTCTACTCACTATCAACATATTTCTGTGGGGCTACTTTGCCTGAATTAATATAACTCTCCTTTTGATTATAGATATTATTGAATCACATATTGTTTATTTAATTATTAATCACACACAAAATGCTAATTGGTTTGCAATTAGAATGTCAAACAATAATGGTAATGTTGTTTTTTGTTGTTGTGATTTAGACTTTTTATTGCCAAAACTGTCTTCTGTATGTGTACTCTTTGATCAGGGTCAGTAGCTAGGTTTACATCCAATTGGCGACAGATTTTCATGCGAATATTCTAAAATCCGCATAAAAACAATACGCGCATTTTCCCACCAGAGATGTGTTTCCATCAAATTGACTTGTTGCATATAAAAGGCTGTGCGTGATGACATATTGGACATAAAATACATTTTGCGGTTAAATTCCCCATGCACTGTATAAAAAATACAAGTTAAATGGTTTTCCATCGAATTTTCAACTCTACTGTTGGTTTTCTCACAAAAGAAATTGCATTATATAGCGAGTGTGCACACTGGTATTGGCACATGCGCTCATGCCAACAGCGCTATCTGCTCGCTATTGGCTAGAGCGCACAGAGAGACACCATAATATTGAGTTGCAGCCCCCCTTTTTCCCTCAGAACAGCCTCAATTCGTCTACAAGGTGCGACAGGGATGCTTGCCCATGTTGACTCCAATGCTTCCAGTGGTGAAAAAAGTACACAATTGTCATACATAGTGACTGGTATGAACAACAAAAAAATGTATGCACTCACCAACTGTAAATCGCTCTGGATAAGAGCGTCTGCTAAATGACTAAAATGTAAATGTACTTGAGTAAAAATAAAGATACCTTAATAGAAAATGACTCAAGTAAAGATGAAAGTCACCCAGTAAAATACTACTTGAGTAAAAGTCTAAAAGTGTTTGGTTTTAAATATACTTAAGTATCAAAAGTAAATGGAATTGCTAGAATATACTTAAGTATCAAAAGTAAAAGTATAGATCATTTCAAATTCCTTATATTAAGCAAACTAGAAGGCACCAGTTTCTTGTATTTTTAATTTAGGGATAGCCAGGGGCACACTCCAACACTCAGACATAATTTACAAACGAAGCATGTGTGTTTAGTGAGTCCACCAGATCAGAGGCCGTAGAGATGACCAGGGATTATCTCTTGAAAAGTGCAAGAATTTGACAGAATTCAAAATGTAAAGACTACCTTTGGGTGTCAGCGATAATACATTATTTTCTTTAGGGATGTAGTGAAGTAAAAGTTGTAAAACATATAAATAGTAAAGAAGATACCCCAAAATACAACTTAAGTAATACTTTAAAGTATTTTTACTTAAGTACACTGAACAAAAATATAAACTGAACATGCAAATGTTGGTCCCATGTTTCATGGGCTGAAATAAAAGATCCCCAAAATTCTCCATATGCACCAAAATCTCTCAAATTTGGTGCTAAAATTTGTTTACATCCCTGTTAGTGAGCATTTCTCCTTTGCCAAGATAATCTATCCACCTGACAGGTGTGGGATATCAAGAAACGGATTAAACCTTACACAGGTGCATCTTGTGCTGAGGACAATAAAAGGCCACTCTAAAATGTGCAATTTTGTCACTCAACACAATGCCACAGATGTCTCAAGTTTTGAGGGAGCGTGCAATTGGCATGCTGACTCCAGGAATGTCTACCGGAGCTGTTGCCAGAGAATTGAATGTTAATTTCTCTACCAATGTCGTTTTTGAGAATTTGGCAGTACGTCCAACTGGCCTCACAACCGCAGACCACGTATACGGCATTGTGTGAGTGAGCTGTTTGCTGATCTCAACGTTGTGAACAGAGTGCCCCATGGTGGTGGTGGGGTTATGGTATGGGCAGGCATAAGCTACGGACAACGAACACAATTGTATTTTAGCGATGGTAATTTGAATGCACAGAGATACCGTGACGAGATCCTGAGGCCCATTGTCGTGCCATTCATCTGCCACCATCACCTCATGTTTCATCATGATAATGCACGGCCCTATGTCGCAAGGATCTGTACACAATTCCTGGAAGCTGAAAATGTCTCAGTTCTTCCATGGCCTGCATACTCACCAGACATGTCACCCATTGAGCATGTTTGGGATGCTCTGGATCGACGAGTACGACAGCGTGTTCCAGCTCCCGCCAATATCCAGCAACTTCGCACAGCCATTGAAGAGGAGTGGGACATTCCACAGGTCACAATCAACAGCCTGATCAACTCTATGTGAAGGAGGTGTGACACAAACCGGGGCGCATAGCACCTACTACCAGTGGTGGAAAAAGTACTCAATCGTCATCCTTAAAGTAAAGATACCTTAATAGAAAATGACTCAAGTAAAAGTGAAAGTCACCCAGTAGTATTTGGTTTTAAATATACATAAGTATCAAAAGTAAAAGTATACATCATTTCAAATTCCTTATATTAAACAAACCAGATGGCACTATTTTATTTTTATTTTTATTGACGGATAGCCAGGGGCACACTCCAACACTCAGACATAGTTTACAAATTAAGCATTTGTGTTTAATGAGACTGCCAGATCAGAGGCAGTAGGGATGACCAGGGATGTTCTCTTGATAAGTGTGTGAATTTGACCATTTTCCTGTCAAAGTGTAACGAGTACTTTTGGGTGTTATTGGGGATTTTTCAGTAGACTATACGTTAAACTATGTTAAACATAGTTCAATCTTTTCAGACTATAAATTAAACATAGTTATTCACAACTTGACAAGCGTTAAAACTAAGTGGTACAGAAGGAAGCGGCCTGGAACAGAGCCAAGAAATGGACCTGGGAATGGGCCTGCTATGTGTGAGAACTGCCTGCTATGTGTGTGGGAAATGTATATGTTTGAGAATTGATTTTGGCTCAGAAAATGGACCTGTCACGTTTAAGCCATGTTTAAGTATCAATTGATATGTTTAAGAATCAATTAAAGGGTCAGAACAGAGCCAGGAAATGGCTCTGTTATTTTTACATGACAGGGCTTGGTCCCGCCACTATTGTTTTCAGAAACGCAATACATAGAAGGAAGAGAAGTCAGATTTCGCCACTATTATAAAATAAGGAAGTAGGCGGAGCCCTCAAGAAGTGAAAACTGGAAACAATGGTGGAGGAACTAAACAGGGAGGGATTAAGCTAAGAAGTATGTAAAATGAGCAAGAATGGAACTGTATATAAACTGAGAGCTGAGTGTTAGTTGCTCTGCAGCCCAGCTCGGCTCTATTGCTTGTGTAATAAAGTATATCTTGATTCTGCAAAAACTATGTAAGTACTTTGGTTTTTTAATAAGTATAAGGACAATTTTCTCCAACAGTGTCAGGGAAAATATATGGAGTAAAAGGTACATTCTTACAGTCTCCTCCCCTTCATCTACAAAGATTGAAGTGGATTTATCAAGTGACATCAATAAGGGATCATAGCTTTCACCTGGTCTGTCTATGTCATGGAAAGAGCAGGTGTCCTTAATGTTTTGTAGGAGAGAAAGTAACACGGCCATTTTCTCAGATAACTCAGAAGCTAGAATGACGTAGTGCGGTTGGCACGTTCCTAATGTGGAGGACGAGCTCCATGCAACAATAAAAAACTGCCCAGTCCGACCACGTTTCGCCGAGTTATCAACAAAAAGTGGGTTTGAGCGATGTAAGTAAATAAACGGACCCGGAAGTGTTTTTCGGTTGTCGGGTTGTTTTTAGTTGTTTAAGGTTCCAAACATTGTAATTTGGATACTTTACTAAGCATAAAAAGGTTGGATGGAAACCTGGTTTCCGGTGGTGATATTCATGTTGAATTAAAAAATATATATTGTCATTTGAAACAAGCTGAGTCATGATTGATGTACATTACAATTGTCAGTACAGTACTGAGCTGTAACAACATAGGGGCGCTAAATCCCATAGAAATGTATGCCGTTACTCCCACCTCCAGTAGTTGATCTAGAAGTGTTGGAGAGACTACAGAAAGATAGGGAGGGTGTTGATCCAGCTGATTTCTTTAAGAGACGTCTGGAAACTGTGTATCGGGATTTTGTGGCCATGTTAGATGGTTCAAAAGATCCAAGGACAGGACGTGCTGAGTCAGCATTTGTAGTGCAAGAATGTGGGGCGGAAGTCAGGAAACGTATTACAGATAATCTGGCTGTATATACGGCGGAGCTGATGGCATGCTGTTGGCTTTACAGTGGGTGGAGGAAGTCAAACAAGACAGAGTAGTTATTTGCTCTGATTCATGTGCAGTGTTAATGTGTTTCTAGTCCTTTAGCTCATGTAGCAGACAATACCTGCTTTATGAGGTGCTACAAACCCATGGCATGATTAAACAGATGGGTATTCAGATAAGATTTACTTGGGTCCCAGCCCATGTGGGGGTGGAGGGGAACGAGGCAGTAGATGAACAGGCTAAACAAGCACTTAGTAGTGGGGATGTTGAAGTTTCAATGAGCAAGGCAGAGGAGGCTATTTTACAACATTAAGGGTGGGACACAGCCAGTTGAATAATACTGTAACGACCCGGTATTGTGTTCTGTGTTCGTGGGTGTGTTATCGTTCTCATGGGTGCTAGCAGGGGTTAAATATGCCAGGACAGATGGAAAGGTTGGGTGGGGGGGTATGATGGGTAATCCCGCGGGGTTTTGGAATGCTTAAATAGGGGTTACGGTCTCATCTCTCTCTCTTCTGTTCGGGACCCTTAACTTGACATGTTATATTTGTGTACGTTCGAGGTTTAGCGGCGTGGGCTGTGGCCTGAACAATAGCCCATTCAGGAATAAACCTGTGTTCTGCCTGTACACCTGGTGCCCGTCTCTCTTTTACTTTATGACCCAGCTGGGTCATTACAATACATTAAATGTGATAGGGAAGCATCCATCAGGAAAGTGTGATTATTGTCAGGAAACAGACCGTGGAGCATGTATTGCTACAGTGTGGGCAGTATCAGAGGGAAAGAGAGAGAATGAGATCTAGTATGAGGGAGAAGGGGATACAGGAAATTAGTTTAAAGAGTATATTGAGTAGAACGTTATTAGATATAGTCTCAAATATTTTGTTATCTTTTTTAAACGAAACGGGGTTGGCAGGTAGGATTTAGTTTCTTCTGTCTCTGGCCCACACTCCAGTACAGTAGATGGCGGTAATGAACCATAACGTTGGATGCCAACCGCTGATAAACCCCACTGAAGAAGAAGAAATCCATGCCAGATTTTGTACACCACGCACGGTTACAATGTGGGCGTGCTCATAGCTCTAGTTTCCACCAGCTAAATAAACTACCAGTACATATGCAAGTCAGTTTTATTCACAGAGGCACTGTTTGGAAACGCGGTGAGTCCTGTCGCTAGCTGCGGAATTAAATAACTGGATACGTTGCTGGATAGCTTAAAAGGGCGTTCTACTACGATACATTTACTGACTACAAAGGACACCACATGGAAACTCACACCACCAGTGCTAAGGTGCTTCTCAACCATGCTACGATATTGAATCTGCACACGGGAAATCTAGTAAACCGTAGCCGTCTCAAGAAAAAATGTCCGTCTTCACCTAGTGAAGAGGTAAGACTGACCACTGGACTCTGTCATAACTGGCTAGCTAATGTAAGACGTTTGAAAAGAGTGCATCATGGCTGGTCAGCTAACTGGCTAGATAATGTTGTAACGTTAGCTAGTTAGCTTGAAAAACTATGGCCTCGGCGAGTTAGCTAGCTCAACAACCATGCGTTGTCTTTCCTATATCCATCCCCATTACGTCATTAGAAAACATCACGCTAGCGCTATGTAGTCTGACATTTATGGCTACATTGCAAGCCCTGTCAGAGTCAGGATTCACCTGAGAATGAGATTCAAAGATGCATGAGGACATTTTAAATTAAGAAAGCCAGGACTTGTCTTGACTTGTCATGTGTAAATTAAAGAAGGCCAGCCTTAATTCGGCATGGAGGACAATCATAAAACGATTGCCAGCAGTGTACAAAATAATCCTATACTTTCCATCTCTGGCAATCTTTCATAGCATAATTGAGTTATCTGTAGGTATCATTGAAAGCCCTACCTAGTTACCACGGGTGTTGTTTATAGCAACCCTGTTAACACTTCTATTCATTTACAGTCCACTCTTTCTACATTTTCCCCCATTACAGATTCAAGACTGTGTTCGAGCCACACTTAGTGAGTGGTTTGCCACGATACCACCACCAACTTTACCAAAGGTGAGACAGTGTTTCCTCTATTTATTTATCTATAGTGGCTTTAAATGAATGGGCTGAAGCACGGGTTGCCTATCTGCATTTAACCTGTTGGACTAATCATTAGCTAGATCCCAAATGTGGTCTTTTAACTAGTTAGCATCCTATTGATGAATTTTAAAAACGTGCATAAACACAGTGAACATAATGTAGGCCTACCTGTTAGGGTAACTTGGTCACCCAGGGTAACATGCCCCTGCCTATTCTCATAGAAACCACTTGGAAAGGCACACACCTGTCTATATAAGGTCCCACAGTTGAAAGTGCATGTTGGAGCAAAAACCAAGCCATGAGGTCGACGGAATTGTCCGTAGAGCTCCGAGACAGGATTGTGTCGAGGCACAGATCTGGGGAAGGGTACCAAAACATTTCTGCAGCATTGAAGGTCCCCAAGAACACAGGGGCCTCCATTCGTAAATGGAAGAAGTTTGGAACCAGCAAGACTCGTCCTAGAGCTGGCTGCCAGGCCAAACTGAGCAATCAGGGGAGAAGGGCCTTGGTCAGGGAGGTGACCAAGAACCCAATGGTCACTCTGACAGAGCTCCAGAGTTTCTCTGTGGAAATGGGAGAACCTTCCAGAAGGACAACCATCTCTGCAGCACTCTGCCAATCAGGCCTTTATGGTAGAGTGGCCAGTCTGAAGCCACTCCTCAGTAAAAGGCACATGACAGCCCGCTTGGAGTTTGCCAAAAGGCACCTAAAGGACTCTCAGACCATCTGGTCTGATGAAACCAAGATTGAACTCTTTGGCCTGAATGTCAAGCGTCACATCTGGAGGAAACCTGGAGCCATCCCTACAGTGAAGTGTGGTGGCAGCGTCATGCTGTGGGAATGTTTTTCGCTCCCCATCCAACCTGACAACGCTTGAGGATCTGCAGAGAAGAATGGGAGAAACTCCCCAAATACAAATGTGCCAAGCTTGTAGCGTCATACCCAAGAAGACTCAAGGCTGTAATCGCTGCCAAAGGTGTTTCAACAAAGTACTGAGTAAAAGGTCTGAATACTTATGTAAATGTTATATTTCTGTTTTTATTTTATTTTTATAAATTAGCAATTTCTACGCCTATTTTGGCTTTGTCATTATGGGGTATTATGTGTAGATTGATGAGGGGAAAAAAACGATTGAATCCATTTTAGAATAGGGCTGTAAAGTAACAAAATGTGGAAAAAGTCAAGGGGTCTGAATACTTTCCGAATGCACTGTTGTTCGTCACACTGATAAAGGCTATTGTAGCCGCAAAGTGTCGGTGCGTTTCTTAAAATTCCTACTTTGCGTAAGCTTTAAACAATAAATACTTTAATTTATCCACTACATGAAAGTGCCTTGATTACTTCTGAAAATGTCGTTGCACAAATGTATTTTCGGCATTGTTTACTATCCAGCATCAACTAATTTTTGTTCTATTGTATTTCATCCCATGATCAAAGAGCACCTTATGGTATACAACTATAACCAAAGAAGCACTCCTCTCCTGTGTCTCTACCACATAGCCTAGTTGTATTTCCCATGCATGTTTTATTACACACATAGCTACATAACAGCTATTCACCCAACTTCTAAACAACACCAATTATATAAAGTGTCCATAATCACTCTTTACCAAGTTCCCATGGTGACCAAGTGTCTACAGTATCTCTTTATCAGCTAACATTTTACATCATCAAGCATAAATAATGGAAAAGTAGGGATGGATCTATAATGAACAAGACCTGTGTAACCATTGGTTACTACTACGCGATAGCATTCAACTGCTTTGAAAGCAAAATAGCTGTCTGACTGACCGCAAAGAATTCCTCAGACTAATGAAAGGGACCTGTCATAGTGATCGTTCATGCAAAGTTGGCTGCGAAAGGTTCTACATGTGCTTCTGCTGTGCGGTTGGAGTGGCTTTGCCTTGTGGTGTTTCTGCTGGCGTCCGCTAATCTGCTTCAGCACGCTCAGTGAGTACGGGGGGTCTAAGCCCTAGTTCAAACAGCTCTATCACTGCACCGAACTGAGAATACGTCACTTTCTCTTTGGAAGAGCGGGGATAGAGTGCCGTCTGAAACCATTAAGTGCGCCTCGTCTGACTTTTGACAATTTTCGCAGCCTCTGCTGCATATTCAGCACAGTGCAAATTAAGCATACCACTGTTTCATGCAGCATGCCAGAGCGAGTAGTTCTTCCACTGTCGGGAGAAATGTTAATGCATATTAATGTTAATTGCATGCAAATAAAGATTGCTTCGCTGTCACACACACACACAACGGAAGCACATTCATGGTCTCGGATTCACAGGTGGAGGACTTCTGTGAGAGGTCACTGTTATGCCTGAAAACCTTAGACCCAAAACCAACAAGGAAGTCTGCTGCAGTGTTGAGCGGTTATATGAGACCAATCAGTACGTCAAGCAAAGATCTTAACCGTGCCAGCCCGCTCTTAATTTCCATTCAGTTCTACTTGCCATAAGTTCAGCGTCTGAACTGTGCGTTACACAAAGCCAAAGCTTATTGGTGCATCCCTACAATGAAATCCCACAACGAGATTGTGAAACAGAAATTCTGGGTTTGTATTAGGACAAAGTGGAGGCAATATTGATGTTTCTTCTCTGGTTCTTTATGTATTTTTAAGCTTCTATTTTTTTCCTTTGACTAACACTTTTGTTGTAATTTGAGTACATTTTCTAGTACTGATTGACACCTGTTTTTATTTAGGACTTACCAGACACAATTGACTGCTCCATCCCTCAAGCTACAGAAGCAATCACACCTGAGGAGAGGGAGGAGCTGAAGGTTTCAGGTAAGTTTTACTGGTACTTAGTACATAGTGATGATATGAGACCATAGTGTGGCATTGACATGAGGAATTCTGAGCTCAGTATGTGAATTGCATGACAAAAATACCTTTCCTGGTACATTTACATTTTAGTCATTTAGCAGACGCTCTTAACCAGAGCGATTTACAGTTAGTGAGTGCATACATTATTTTTTAATTCTTCATATTGCCCCCCCGTGGGAATCGAACCCACAACCCTGGCGTTGCAAACCTTGACGAGGGGTTGCTTTTGTCATGAACATGTCCATATTCTTGCTTTACAGTCAAACTATTTCTTTGTGAGGCAGACATCTCTTCAATCAAAGATGCAGTAGATAAGGGTGAGTATTACATTTGTTACAAATAAGCAAAGGACCACATTGACTCGGTGACTGCCAAAAGTCATTTGACATAGGCGATCGTCTATAAACCTGACCATGCTGTCATATCAAAATTCAACAGACCGAAGTAGACGTTAGTATCAGTGAACTGCTGTCCGTTCCTGGACCACACCCAATTAATGTTTGCATTACCTCAACCGATTTTGTGCTTTAAGTTTCATGCTCATAAGATGGACTGTTTCCGACAGCTTGCCAGGCCCTGGCTGTGTCCCAGCTGGACTCTGTGATCATTGCGCCCCCTGCTCTGCCTGAGGGAGAGAGCCAGACCCTGGACAACCTGCAGCCTGCCTGGA
Source organism: Coregonus clupeaformis (assembly GCF_020615455.1). Taxonomy (NCBI): domain Eukaryota; kingdom Metazoa; phylum Chordata; class Actinopteri; order Salmoniformes; family Salmonidae; genus Coregonus; species Coregonus clupeaformis. Next base: position 41,618,925 of record NC_059211.1, on the reverse strand, counting down.
GGGAGCTGGAGGGCCTGGTGCAGAGCCACAAGATCGCTGCCATCGGCACCTCCGACCTGGACAAGGAGCTCCTGGAGCAGCTCTACAACTGGGCCCATGTGAGTGGTGATGTTGACGAGACCCGTCAGATTGTTCTAGAACAGCTTTGGTGTATTTTGGGTTTTGAATTGTTTTATTTGATCCTGGTCTAGGTGAAACCCAGTAGTAACCAGGTGAATCTGGCCTCCTGCTGTGTGATGCCCCCTGACTTGACTGCTTTTGCGAAGGAGTTTGACATTCAGCTACTGACTCATAATGACCCCAAAGGTGAAGATTGTGCTCTTGCATTTGAATTTGTGATCTTTTCACTATTTTTATTCATTATTTTACATGAGTAAGGTACAGACCGGATGTGCGTGTGCTCTGAGGGGCAGTGAATTAACACATTGTCTCTTTTCCTATAGAACTGATTACTGCTGCCAGCTTCCAGGAGGCAGTGCAGGAGAGCACTCAGGACCTGAAGGTAGCAGACTGGAGATTGGAGTGGGTTTTGCGCTACTCCATCATAGTCAAAAGCAGGGGGATCATCAAAGCAAAGGGCTATCTTGTTCACGCAAAGAGAAGCAGCCTGTAGCATGTCCTCCAAAAACCAGTTCAGATGTTATTCATGACCAATGCATTCATAGTAGTGAAACCACTTACCCTTCTGCATTGCAGTGGAGGCTGTGTTTTAAAGACAGACATAGGTAGCTAAACATTTAGAAAACATGGTTCCAAAACCGATTTCCGAATGTGAAGTGCCTCTTTTTCTCAGTTTCTTTTCTCCCCGCATCTACTTTATTTCTGCTGTATCAATGAGCATCAAGGATTATGGGGTATTATGAAAAAAGTATGAATTGGTACCACAATTTTTATTTTAGTACAATGCAGTTGTACTAAAAAAAAAGCAGTTTAAAGTGGAAACACAGCCTCTAATCCACTATTTTCACATTGTAAATTGATCTGAAAATTAATTTGAAATGAGTCATTTGGATCTGTTAAAGCCACAGAGTCATATGTAAAGTCCTAGTGCTCTCTGATGTGTATGAGCAGCTCCTACTGTTTCTACTGTATAATACTAGCACCCTGTATTGGTAATGGGGGGGAATAAGGCCTAATTCCAATCGATTTCTGGTGAGTGAGAACATTTATGGATAGTTCAGAAACTCCTTTTGATTGAGTACACATTTTATTTTTAAAAACTAAAAATCGAGTGATACTTTATTGATGTTTGTATTGTCATGTCAAACATTTTAATATAATTTTTTAAGCCCTGTACTTACTGTCTGAGGGTGTACTAGGGGAGTGGTTCCCAAACTGTGGGGTGCGCCACCTAGGGTTAAAATTAGTAGGCTTGACACCTTTTCTTGTGTACATAATAGCACTGAAAAATTCCAGATTGGCATGGAAAAATGAATTACAAGCTCTGAAGTGTCTGGATGGATGATGCCTTATTCATCATGGCATTTCTTCCAGACCGGGTCCAAAAAGTTTGATTTCTCTCTTGTACTGTAATTAATATTTAATGTTGCCATTTTCTGTATATCATGTTCTGGAATTGGGTTTATGAAATGATTAAACATACTTTAAGGGTTACATTTCAGCCAGTTTTGTAATCTTAAAATTAATGCATTAAGTCTCTGGATAAGTGTCTGCTAAATGACCCAAATGTGTTCAGTGTTCAGGCATTGAGCTTCAGCAGTTTCTGTCTTGTGAGTCACAGTCAGTCATGCAATTAGCAATGTCAGCTAACAATTTTTAGCTGGCTAGAGTAATTTACCAATCTATCTAAACGTGTAGTAATCATGGCCGAATACCGACCAGGCATGGAAACATTTACTTTCTCTCTGCCGTGGTGGGGGGGACTAAAGTGTTTTGCCTGCCAGGTGTGGGGGCCACGCAACCAAATCTCGCTTAGGGCCCCAAAAGACTAGGGCTGGCCATGATTCAATTACCCAACCAAGGCAGGGTCCCCCAGTTACCCACGTGGGGCCCCCTACCTTCTCTCCTCCCATCTGATGATTAGCAGAGCGGCAAGAAAGCGGTCTCCTGTGGTTTACAGTTGCAGTAAAAAATATACATTTCCATTTTTCTCTGCCTTCAGCCCCTGGCCTGCATTAATCAGGCCCAGAATGTGTTCATTGAAAGAGGTGGGTGAACATGATCACTCCAGAATCATTATCCATTTATTTCAGATCACATAAAACATAAGTATATTTGACATACGTCCTCAATGAATTAATTATAAACTTGACTAGTCTCACTAGAGTACTTTCGTCAACAAATCGATCGGTTTACGTTCCTCAGCAAGCATCGCGATTCGATTGGTCGTGTCTGGCTGACGTTAGGAACACGTGGCGGAAGTGAGACAGAAAATCGGGAGCAAGATGGTGGCCACCAGAAGAGGAGTATGCGTGTGCTCCCCAACGAAAACAAACTCCGATGAGTCCTCTGGAGTTACAGTAGGTCTTAATTGCGTGCTTATCGGTAGATTTGTCTATGATTTAGATACATTTCAGCGGGTTTCGTGATCGTTTTCAGTGTGCAATAGTTAACAGTTCATGCTCACGTGACAGCAAGCTAGCAGAGCAAGCAGTCCCTCTGGTTTGCTTTGCGGTTAATGTTAGAAAGAACGCGAGGTGCTAGTATATAAGCACTTGTTTTTTACAAGGCAAACAGTTGTGTAAACATAAGTACAAGATTGCTATTTCCACCGAAGTAGTCACAAATCGGTCCTGCCTGAACAGTTTGCTTTTAGCTAGGGGCAATTCCATGGTAAGGGAATTACGCTGATACTTGTTTTTTTTTTTTTTACTTAAAATGTATGCCAAACAAAAAATATAGATTTTTCAATGTTTAACAAACCATACAACTCTACGCACAATCAATACTTTGAGCAAAATACACAGTAAACAAAACATTTACTGGAAAAACTGTAGAATTACGGTAAAAAATCTCCCGTAGTTTACTGTTTTATAATATATATATATATATAATATGCCATTTAGCAGACGCTTTTATCCAAAGCGACTTACAGTCATGCGTGCATACATTTTTTGTGTATGGGTGGTCCCGGGGCTCGAACCCACTACCTTAGCGTTTCAAGCGCCGTGCTCTACCAGTTGAGCTACAGAGGACCTTTTATCTGTAAGTTCCAGTTCTTCCTGTAAAAGGGTTTTTGTAAAAATGTCAGTGGACATTTTTAAAAGTAGTCCTGTGTATGAAATTATGTTGGTTTGTTAAACTTAGAAATTCATGGTTTTTGTTTGGTCTACTTTTTAACGTGAAATATCTGAATCTCGGTGTAATTGCCGCTAGCTAAGTAACGTTAACTTTCAGAGCTTTCCTTCTAAAATCGTCATGAAGAAAATATGAGCCTTTTCGTGTTTCCATCAAACGGACTTTTTTCGGATAAAAATCGGTGCGTGATGACATTGGGCACACAAAATGTAATTTTTCGCTCAAGTTTTCATGTACCGGATAAAAATCAAAAGTTCAATGTGTTTCCAGTCGAATTTTCAACTACGGGTAGCAGGGTTGCCAGGTCTAGCAAAAATGTCTAGCCCAATTTACTCTGAAGTTCGGTTTTCCATAAAAATTATAATTCTTGCGACATATTCTTAAACTCGCAAGAGAAACGATAAATTCACCTTATTCAACTCTCCAGATCATTTTCCATTAATGGATGTCGATTTAACTTGTTTTGCATGCTATGTTTAAGCAATAAGGTCGAGGAGGTATGGTGTATATGGCCAATATACCACAGCTAAGTGCTGGACATAGCCCTTAGCCGTGGTATATTGTCCATATACCACAAACCCCTGAGGTGCCTTATTGCTATTATAAACTGGTTACCAATGTAATTAGTAACAGTAACACGTTTTTTTTGTTTGTCATTCACGTTGTACATGGTCTTTCAAACAATCAGTATTCAGGGCTCAAACTACCCAGTTTATAATTGTAAATAAATCCTGTTTGTACGTGCATAACTATAGATACATCTGATAGGAGAGTTTGAGTGATGAATGTTGGACATAGGATCTCAATTTATGTGCAAGAAACACTTGGAGGAACTTCAAAAAATGAATGTTAGGCTATTTTCTGGCAATTGTGCCAGATGTTAAGATTACAAACTGTAATAAATGGCCTATTTGTGTGATTTACTTGTTATTTCTATAGGCATAGGCTACTGACTAAAATCTGGGTTTATAATTGCAATTCGACATTTGCCATGGTTTGCTGAGCTGGATGCAGGTAGCCTATAGGCCAACATCTAATTTCAGGGGAAAGTCCACAATGAAACTGACATTAAATGTGGAGAATGATACATTTGTGATAGCTCTGTGACCATGATCACAATTAATAACTTTCAATTTCATTAACTAAACATGGCCATTCATAATTGCATAGTAACACAAGACTACAACAAACTGAGTTATAGGCTATTTATTAAATCAATTTGCCAGCTCCAGGTACAAATTGATTTGCAATGACTCCAGTGATATTTCAACATATTTATTATATCAAATGGTAGGCTACAGTAGCCTACAATGGCATATAAATTAATAGCCTACTTGGCCAACACATGCAAATGTACCATGTCATGATACACATTTAATGTCATTTTCATTGTAGACTTTCCCCCATAACAGAAGCACGCGAGGGAGTTCCATAATTTCCATTTCAAATTTCCCCTGAACAGCGCTCCAGACCCTAGAACTGAGCATGAGTAAAACCCTTCACTTGATACGGTTATCAATAAGAAAAGTCAACATTAGAATGCAGTTGACTTTAAACCACCTCTGAGTGAATTTATCTAAAGCGCTCTAGTGTGCCTAAAGTCGTTTTCCAATGCTTTGTAGCCGTTATACCAGTTCTAGCAGTTTAATATGTTTTATTGAAAAGGGCTGTCTCCATAATGACCAATCTAAATAGCCTACCTACAACTGGTAAAAAGCTGTCACGACTTGTGCACGTGTTGCTCGATTTCCAGCAGCACTTCCTCAACCAGTGCCCTGGCCCTCCCCACCATTCACTCACTCAATAACAGCCTGCTCACTGCCTGATAGTTAGCAGCAGCAGGTAACAGTGATATATATATATATATATATATATATATATATATACTGCTCAAAAAAATAAAGGGAACACTTAAACAACACATCCTAGATCTGAATGAATGAAATAATCTTATTAAATACTTTTCTCTTTACATAGTTTAATGTGCTGACAACAAAATCACACAAAAATGATCAATGGAAATCAAATTTACCAACCCATGGAGGTCTGGATTTGGAGTCACCCTCAAAATTAAAGTGGAAAACCACACTACAGGCTCATCCAACTTTGATGTAATGTCCTTAAAACAAGTCAAAATGTGGCTCAGTAGTGTGTGTGGCCTCCACGTGCCTGTATGACCTCCCTACAACGCCTGGGCATGCTCCTGATGAGGTGGCGGATGGTCTCCTGAGGGATCTCCTCCCAGACCTGGACTAAAGCATCCGCCAACTCCTGGACAGTCTGTGGTGCAACGTGGCGTTGGTGGATGGAGCGAGACATGATGTCCCAGATGTGCTCAATTGGATTCAGGTCTGGGGAACAGGGCGGGCCAGTCCATAGCATCAATGCCTTCCTCTTGCAGGAACTGCTGACACACTCCAGCCACATGAGGTCTAGCATTGTCTTGCATTAGGAGGAACCCAGGGCCAACCGCACCAGCATATGGTCTCACAAGGGGTCTGAGGATCTCATCTCGGTACCTAATGGCAGTCAGGCTACCTCTGGCGAGCACATGGAGGGCTGTGCGGCCCCCCCAAAGAAATACCACCCCACACCATGACTGACCCACCGCCAAACCGGTCATGCTGGAGGATGTTGCAGGCAGCAGAACGTTCTCCACGGCGTCTCCAGATTCTGTCACGTCTGTCACATGTGCTCAGTGTGAACCTGCTTTCATCTGTGAAGAGCACAGGGCGCCAGTGGCGAATTTGCCAATCTTGGTGTTCTCTGGCAAATGCCAAACGTCCTGCACGGTGTTGGGCTGTAAGCACAACCCCCACCTGTGGACGTCGGGCCCTCATACCACCCTCATGGCGTCTGTTTCTGACTGTTTGAGCAGACACATGCACATTTGTGGCCTGCTGGAGGTCATTTTGCAGGGCTCTGGCAGTGCTCCTCCTGCTCCTCCTTGCACAAAGGCGGAGGTAGCGGTCCTGCTGCTGGGTTGTTGCCCTCCTACGGCCTCCTCCACGTCTCCTGATGTACTGGCCTGTCTCCTGGTAGTGCGTCCATGCTCTGGACACTACGCTGACAGACACAGCAAACCTTCTTGCCACAGCTCGCATTGATGTGCCATCCTGGACGAGCTGCACTACCTGAGCCACTTGTGTGGGTTGTAGACTCCGTCTCATGCTACCACTAGAGTGAAAGCACCGCCAGCATTCAAAAGTGACCAAAACATCAGCCAGGAAGCATAGAAACTGAGAAGTGGTCTGTGGTCACCACCTGCAGAACCACTTCTTTATTGGGGGTGTCTTGCTAATTGCCTATAATTTCCACCTGTTGTCTATTCCATTTGCACAACAGCATGTGACATTTATTGTCAATCAGTGTTGCTTCCTAAGTGGACAGTTTGATTTCACAGAAGTGTGATTGACTTGGAGTTACATTGTGTTGTTTAAGTGTTCCCTTTATTTTTTTGAGCAGTGTATATATTCAGTACCAGTCAAAAGTTTGGACACACCTACTCATTCCAGGGTTTTCCTTAATTTTTGTACTATTTTCTTCATTGTAGAATAATAGTGAAGACATCAAAACTATGAAATAACACATGGAATCATGTAGTAACCAAAAAAGTTTTAAACGAATCAAAATATATTTTAGATTCTTCAAAGTAGCCACCCTTTGCCTTGATGACAGCTTTGCACACTCTTGGCATTCTCTCAACCAGCTTCATGAGGTAGTCACCTGGAATGCATTTCAATTAACAGGTGTGCCTTGTTAAAAGTTAATTTGTGGAATTTCTTTCCTTCTTAATGCGGTTGAGCCAATAAGTTGTGTTGTGACAAGGTAGGGGGGGGGTATACAGAAGATAGCCCTATTTGGTAAAAGACCAAGTCCAAATTATGTCAAGAACATCTCAAATAAGCAAAGAGAAATTACAGTCCATCATTACTTTAAGACATGAAGGTCAGTCAATCGGGAACATTTCAAGAACTTCTTCAAGTGCAGTCGCAAAAACCATCAAGCGCTATGATGAAACTGGCTCTCATGAGGACAGCCACAGGAAATGAAGACCCAGAATTATCTCTGCTGCAGAGGATAAGTTAGAGTTAACAGCACCTCAGATTGCAGCCCAAATAAATGCTTCACAGAGTTCAAGTAACAGACACATCTCAACATCAACTGTTCAGAGGAGACTCTGTGAATCAGTCGAATTGCTGCAAAGAAACCACTACTAACGGACACCAATAAGAAGAAGAGACTTGCTTGGGCCAAGAAACACGAGCAATGGGCAGTAGACCGGTGGAAATCTGTCCTTTGGTCTGATGAGTCCAAATTTGAGATTTTTGGTTCCAACCGCCGTGTCTTTGTGACGCAGAGTAAGTGAACGCCATCCCATCTGGTTTGCGCTTAGTGGGACTATCATTTGTTTTTCAACAGGACAATGACCCAACACACCTCCAGGCTGTGTAAGGGGTATTTTACCAAGAAGGAGAGTGATGGAGTGCTGCATCAGATGACCTGGCCTCCACAATCACCCAACCTCAACCCAATTGAGATGGTTTGGGATGAGTCGGACTGCAGAGTGAAGGAAAAGTGCTCAGCATATGTGGGAACTCCTTCAAGACTGTTGGAAAATCATTCCTCATGAGGCTGGTTGAGAGAATGCCAAGAATGTGCAAAGCTGTCATCAAGGCAAAGGGTGGCTACTTTGAAGAATCTAAAATATATTTTGATTTGTTTAAAACTTTTTGGGTTACTACATGATTCCATGTGTTATTTCATAGTTTTGATGTCTTCACTATTATTGTACAATGTAGAAAATAGTCAAAAATAAAGAAGAACCCTTGAATGAGTAGGTGTGTCCAAACTTTTGAATGGTACTATATATATATATATATATTTTTTTTAAAATGAGAAATGCCATGGCGGCCACGGTGCAATTTAAAAGTAGCCCAAAAACCTGCCACCGACCAATACATTTTCACCTGCAACATTGTTTTCAAAGTATCCCAATTAGGCGGGAAAACTGCTACCATGGAAACCCAGACTGATATTTTTCTCACAAACTGTTGCATTAAATACAAATATGCCTACTCTGGTTTCTAGCCAACAGCTCGCAGATACAGTGCAGGTAAATTGTGCATGTAGGCTAGTCTACATGTTGAGATTATGGATAAGAACAAGAGTGTTTTTATTTGTCAAGCGTCGATCATCATGCCACCAGAATAAGACCCTCGATATTTATTGGAAAGCAGCATCAACCCGATCACCGGGCACTTTCACCACCTGTGAAGTTCATAATGTATTTACCCTGTAGCCTCATAAACTGCATGGTTTCCCGAGTGGTAGTGGGAGGACCACACAACCTATCATTGCGTGACTCCCAAGTTTACTTCGATATAATGGTTATTATATCAATATTTGAGCATAAAGGCGTTTCCACTGCCATTTCTCGCATAATTAATTTCACCAACACTTTTACATTTAAGTCATTTAGCAGACACACTTATCCAGAGCGACTTATAAATTGGTGCGTTCAACTTATGATCGCTAGTGGGACAACCACCCAATCTTTTTTCCTCTTTTTTTTTTTATGAGGGGGAGGGGGGGTAGAATGATTACTTTTATACTATTCCAGGTATTCCTTAAAGAGAGAGGGTTTCAAGTGTCTCCGGAAGGTGGTCAGTGACTCAAAAACACAAAAAGATCCCACCATTTCAAACAAGCAAATTATGTCGGAATGTATCAAATTGTACCGAAACTTCCTGTTTCCATCACAGCTGTCTTGATCTTTTTTAAAAACTTTAAAAACTGTGGATGGAAATGTGGTTACTGACACACCTGAATCAAATAGCCAGCTAGCTAATCAATGTCTTGATAAGTTGATTCGTTTTAACACTTCTCCACTGTCAAAAACATAACTACACCCTACTGTTTTCAATAGATTCATCATGCCAGAGATTGATTTGCTTTCATAAATTAAGTGATTTGTCTCATAGTTCAGAAGTACCAGGATTTACATATTTCTCCACAGGCCACTCCAGCGTCCACTCTGAGAACCAGGAGGACAGCTGATAAAGGGGAGACTGCAACCCAGTCTGAGGTGACCAGTGACTCCCAGCACGATGTTCCCTCCGAGGCCCAGAGGTCCACCGTGAAGAGGAAGACCAGGGCGTCCAAACGTCAAACTGGCTTTGCTAACCAGGTAGACTCCACTCATGAAGCTGACGTGTCTGAGTCCGAGTTCTGCTGTTCTGCTGTTTCAGATATGGAGGTTATCCCCGACACACAGCCAGTTCGCAGGGGCCGAAGGAGAGCCGCAGGCGGGGAGCTGCCTGACGCAATAAAGGAAGAGGATGTGTCTGAGGTAGACTCTTGTTCCTCCTCAGTGTCTGCCTCCAGAGGACCAAACATTCGCAGAGCCACCAGGACTCTAAGGAAGACCGTTCTCAAAGACTCTGCCAAACAGGACCATAATAATTCTGAGGCAGAGTCTTGCAGCTCTGTGGTGTATGTGTCCCAGGTGCCTGACTCCCAGACCAGAGTGACCGGGAGCACAAGGACTGCTTCATTGTCTCATACTGAGGACACCGACCTTTCAGATCCTGAGTCCTGTGTCTCTGATGCTCAGACCTCCACAGTGCGCAGGACGGGTCGGTTTGTTGACACTATCCCCATTAATTTGGAGGAAACTACTGATGGCTCCAACTCCCCTCTACTCCGCAGGAGAAGCAGAGGTGTGGGTAAAGCAGTTCCCTGTGACCCCCAGACTTCTGACTCTGAGGGCTTTGAGTCTGGGCCAAGTATGACTCCCAGGAGGTCCACTCGCAGGCGGACTGAGCCTAAACTGACAGGCACCACTGTAACGGACTCTGAGTCTGACCTGACTGATGTGAATACCCCTCTGGGTAGCTCAGTGAGAGGCAGGGGCACCCCCTGTAGTAGTCACACTGGATCCAACAGCAGTTCCAGGGCAGCTCCACTTACCCGGCTAACAGCCAAGGCCCTGGATATACTAGTTGAGAAATCCCTATGCCAGTCAGATAAGGTGAGTGTATCTGAGTTTTCAGAGGATAGTGTGTCAGAGAACCATCAATTAGAGGACACAGTCAACGCTGATCCATACTGCTCCGTGATAGAAGAAGTGGGTGAAGATGATAAGACCATAATCCTTGAGGATCAGGATGTAGTGATTGCTGAGCCAGATCCCATCCAAGTTCCAAAATCTGCTCTGGAGCAAACCGGGAGTGTGACAGTCTCTCAGGATGCAGAGATGCCAGAGGTCACTAGTGTACAACAGGAGTCAGGAGAGACAACTGTCCGTGAAGAGCCAGAGAAGAATACCTCTGAGGCGAATGTCCCTGTGCAGGAAACCATCCTACAGGATGAGAAAGTGATGCCAGCAGAGTCTGAAGTCAGAGTGACAGTCTGTGAGAGTGCTGATGCAGAGATGGCTGAGGCGGTCTGTGAGCATGCAGGGAAAGCAGAAGACCAGCAGAGGGAGCTGTCCACTAAGGATGCAGAAGATGCTGACGCCCCGGTGAAAATAGAACAGGAGTCGATAACACCAGCTGATGCACAAGTCTCTCTTGATCATACAGTAAAAGTAACAGCGTGTGAAAATGCAATGTCCCCTGTTATAATGGTGTCTGATGAGGAAAAGGTAATGGATGTAGATGTAACCCTCCACAGAGGTTCTCCGTCGGAGGTAGAGTGCCAGGAATGTAAGGCCGTGCCTAGTGAGGAGGCTATGGATGTGAGTAGCACCCTAGTAACTGAGAATGAAATGGCTGATCAAGACCAAGCCCCTCACACCACAGAGCCCATTGAGGTGACCTCTAGCCAGAACCTGAAGTTCAGTGTGTCTGATGCTGACAAGCTAGAGGAGCCCAGAGACTCTGTCATCATACAGAAATCTGGCGTGATCAGTTTACTGGAGAGCAGTGAGGAAGAAGAGGATGACAATAGCCAGCATTCTGAAGAGGAAGGGGATGAGAGTGAAAGACAGGGTCCTGATGGTGAAGAGGAAGCTGTCTGTGTAGAGGATGCAGGCCCATCCAGACCTCAAGCTGCTGCTGCTCAGTCCTCGGCTCCTGTTGGCCTGTTTGTCGTAGATACCCGGCCTGGCCTTCAGTCAGATGAACAGTACTACGTGGATGAGAAGGAGGTGGATACTGAGGGAGACACGGAGGCCATTGAAGAAGAGCAAGATGAGGAAGAATGTGTTGATCAGGAGGGAGATGAAGATGCGCAAGTCCTCTTCACAAGCAGAAATCCACAGTTGTAAGTATCTGTTTTGTTCATGCCAATGTAATCTGTGCTTTAAAAATGGCTCTTTTAAGTTGACATGGCTCCAGCTACACTGCCATTTTATTCTGAATGTATAGCAGGATTTAGTTTTTTAATCTCAAGCAATGGAGCTATTTACTCATATTGAATTGCAATGCCAAGCACGTATAAAGACTGTTCACATTCATTTTCATTAACATATCAAGAGTGAACCAGTTGGAGACTAGACAATGCTGCCTCTCCCGGGTAATTATTTGAGACAATCTGTTATAGGAAAGAGTTGTCCAGCCGCATTGACCCGGGCCTGAGATTGAAGGAGCTTGGGGGATTATACATCAATTTTGATGGCAGCAAATCAAAGATTGTCTCTAACTCCCTGAAAAAACTGAAGGAACAGAAGAGCCAAGATGAGGTAAATAACTTTAATTAATTTTGTTTGAAGGTGATATATGGTGTAGAATTGGTAATGAATTGTGCAGTTATGCAAGGCTGGGTAATTCAATAATGAGAGGAAGGTTTTCATGAATTTCAACCCGTTGACTGCCACGGATCTCTGGGGTTTTCAGATTTTCTGCATCTCCTACATTGTGATTTATTTTTCTCTGTTGGCAGTTGATGAAGAAGAGTGTTATTGGCCCAGAGTTTGAGAAGAAAGATGCTGTGCCGCCATACAGGGAGTCCAAACAGGCTGCGAAACTGAAGCGCAAAGTGAGTACCATATACCAGTCCATATACCCTTGTTTATTCATTTAGAAGAGAAGTAGTGTGATACAAGGAGAACTTATATTAGTAGTTGGTAGGTATATTTCTACTACATGTAGCTTTTTTTGTTCAGTTTGTTCACTCATTGACAATCCTGACGGGCATGTTTCCTCCTTGTCTTGTCTTGTTCAGGTGGAGAGGGAGGAGACAGCTGGAGACAGCTGGTTTAACATGCGGGCTCCTGAAATGACAGAGCAATTAAAGGGCGACCTCAAAGCATTGAAAATGCGTGGAGCAATGGACCCCAAGCGGTTTTACAAGAAGAACGATAGAGATGGATTCCCCAAGTATTTCCAGGTCCGTAACCGTCAACTGTGGTTGGTTGTCCCAGTGGTCCATATGTTGTGTGTTCAACGCTATGTGGAGAAAAAAAAAACCTTGACCCACTATTCCTCACTACTCTTAGCTAGAATTAAGGATGTACAATGTACGCTTCTTTTGGAACTATTTTAAGCTTTTTGTGCTTGAATGCCTTTGCTACAGGTTGCTACAGTAGTAGATAGCCCTGTGGACTTCTATCATTCCCGTGTCCCAAAGAAAGACCGGAAGAGAACCATGGTGGAGGAGTTGCTTGCTGATGCAGAGTTCAGACAGTAAGTTTCAGTTTACCTTTGTCATGTACAGTATTACAGTTCATATCTTGTCTGGGCCTGAAACTATTGTTCTGGCATACAGTTAATGGAAATGCTTAACAATTGAATTGGCATTAAATATTTGATATGAACTACTTGAAAGGTGCTTATACTTTCCCTTTAACCTCAACAGCAACAACAAGAAGAAATACCAACAGATCATGACAGAAAAAGCAGCCATTGGTGCTGGCAAGAAGAATAGGAAGAACAATAAGTTCAGAAAGTAAGAATGACCGAGTACTGTAGTATACAATGCAGTCATATGGCTGTATTGAGACCAGTATGTTAATGCCTGAATGAAAGCCTGTTAATTAAACACATACAGTACCATTTACAGTGGCTGAGTGGAGATGCATCTGTTTTATAAACATGAACGAACTATGGATCAACAGATTTTGACTTTTTTAAATGTCCAATGCAGCGTTTTTTTATCTCTGTCACATTTCTGTGTAACAATTAAGTACCTTACTGTGATTTGTTTTATTTTTTATCATTTTTATTGAAAACAAATCGCTTCATAGCAAAGAGCAATTTCTCAAGCAAGAATTTTGTCAGGACTGTCTGGGATTAGTCGGAGTGGGGGCGGGGAAATTGAAAACTAGCTGTTATTGGCAGAGAGGATTGGAACTTTCTTATTGGTCTATCAACTAATTTACCGCCTGGTGATGTCAACAGGCAGGCCAAAACTCCATCCCACCAAAACGGCTGACATTTCTGGCAGTCTTTTCAAACAAGGACATTACCACAATTTCTCAGTATCATTCCAAAGGCTTAGTGTGGATATATACAACAAAATATATAAATGCAACCTGTAACAATTTCATTGATTTTTACTGAGTTAAAGTTCATGAGGAAATCAGTCAATTTAAATAAATTCATTAGGCCCTAATCTATGGGGTATTTTTGTGCATTCAAATTGCCATCGATAAAATGCAAGTGTGTCTGTAGCTTATGCCTGCCCATACCATAACACCACTATGGGGCACTCTTTTCACAATGATACACGTGGTCTGAGGTTGAGGCCAGTTGGACTTTCTGCCAAATTCTCTTCTTGATATACCACACCTGTCAGGTGGATGGATTATCTTGGCAAAGGAGAAATGCTCACTAACGGGGATGTAAACATTTGTGTACAACATTTGAGAAGCTTTTTGTGCGTATGGAACATTTCTGGGAACTTTTATTTCAGCTCATGAAACATGGGACCAACGCTTTACATGTTGCATTTTTGTTCAGTGTATATAAAAATGCAGGAAAATCACATTTGACTGCACTGGGCCTTTGTTTACATTAGGGGCTATAAACAATGGAATCAAGATTTCAAATGTATTATGCATAGCCACCATTAGCCTATGCTATATTGGTTAGGAGTTTCCCCATTAGTATACTTAAGTAAAGCTGAAGAGCGGCTCTGAACTGCCAAGAAACACTGGGGAACTATTCACATACCTTTCCCTGACATATCAAAAAAATTTTTTAGGTTAAATTAAAAAAATACTACAGGATGACAAACAGGACATACTTAGTTCAAGCACTCATTTTTTTTGAGCAAATGTCTAACTCAACTTTCCAATGTTCAATAAATCAAAACCAGCTTACGCCATTGGTCTACTGTACGTTGTCTTTTGCTCCATCCAGAAAAGCCAATTGAGTTGAACGGGCTGCATTGTGCCCAAAGGGACTGTTTTACAAAAGCTATTCTCTGTAATCCTTCCCATTATGTGTATTTTTGCTGGAACATTTTATTTGTCTCTGTGGGTACAAATCCACATACAAAGAGATCAAATGAATTATCTGCTCAACCAGTTTCTACCCAGAAAAATCTTGCCGGCCTCCTGTTGGTTCAGTGTGTTTGCGGCCAGCAGCTTCAGAGCTCTATTGGACACATCACGTGGAAAGGGTAAAAAAAAGACACTTGCGCTGCACTGTCAAGCCTTCTGTCCTGGTGGCCCGTTCTCTGGCTAAACCACAGATGGTGGACTCTCTGGAGCTCATCTCCAGCAGACTACCCTACAGAACAGTCAGGAACCATGTTTCTGCCATTAGGAGCAGAAGGGTCAACTTCAAATTACTTTGAGTAGCAGATCTTGTTGGATTTTACATCCCAAGTTGTTAATAAGAATTAGTTCCACAAATTAGACAAAGACAATTCAAAATGAATATTTAATCTGTCTCCTTCAAAGTACAGTTATTAAATCAGTTTAGAGTAAAACATTCTTAGCGTCAAAATGCCTGTCTTTATAAAAAAGTATAAATAAAACCATTGTTAGTGCACGAATGTAACCCTATAAATCATTTTCATGAATGTTACTCCACCTGTTTACATATACTCTTGTGCTAAAGTGAAACTATTTTTGCAAAACTATTAGTTCATGAATCAGTCGGTCACCTGGGCACATCATATGACAAAGTTTTGGTTATAGTATAGCTCAGTGTTCCTTCATCTTAGCCATCTCAAGTACCACCACAGTCATAATTGGAGCCCAGCCAGGTGTCTGAAGCAATGATTTATGTAGGTCTCAGGTGGTGCTGGAGGCCCTCCTGTACAAGTTCTTGTAGATGAGTCCCAGACTGTCCTCAAACACAGCCCTGTGGTGTTTCCCTGTGTAGCGGGCAACCTGGCTGCTCCATAATGTCCCATTGTCCAGGTGGACAGATGTCTCTCCAGTAGTGTCCCTGCAGCGGGAGGACATCAGAAAAGGCATCAGGTTAAGAAGAACATTAATGCTACAGTACAGACCATTAGTGCACATCGTTCTAATTATTGTTCAAAGATAACTAACATATAAAAACAGACAGGATTAATTGCCAAACAAAAATATATTGTCAAAACGGTAGAAAGCCTCTTTCTGGTTATTATTATGATGACATGAAGATGTCAGTTATTAGGTGTTTCATGGTATTATGATAGGCCTAGAGTGTGTGTACCTGTCCTGGAAGGCCTGGCTGTCGCATAAAGAGTCTTCACAGGAGAGCTGAGGCCCCCGCTTAGCCGAACACCCATCTTCGTCCTGAAAATATACAAATATTTTGTTTATTGTTACTATTATTGAGCATTACTGAAAATATTAACAGATTATACACTCCCAAGTGTGTGACAAATATGTGACATTAGCGAATCAATTCATTGCACAAACCCTAAAAATATAGCACTGTTTACTATAATTCAAAAATATCCTATTTAAAGTTAAGCTCTTTCAGTTGTTTGATTTCATTCTCTTTTAGTAAATCCCCCTCAGTCTTTCCTTTTAATTATGTGTGGATTAGGCATTTCTTCCTCTTGAAGCTCTGCTTCAGCCATGTAGCGGTTGGCACCATGCTGAGGCTCCTTGGTACCTTCTCTCTGTTTGTGCTAGAGAAGATGAGCCCTTAACAGAAGCTTACTGCCTGAAGATCTCCCACCCACAGAACCCCGTCTCCCTTTTATTTCAGAGCGGATTTCAGACAGCTTTAGAGTAATTAAACAGATTTCCCTTTGGTTTCGCCATCAGGACATGTCAAACAGCAAAGGGTGGGAAGTGATACGTCTTATTAACGCAACACCTGCCAACTCGACAGCTTTTTCCATTTGAGGTAAACCGAGCCGAACAGGTATTTCAAGGCTTTAAATTGAAATGGGGAACAACAATCAACACAGAGGTGAGAGGAAGTTCAGCTCATCAAATAAGTAAAATCAAGCCTAGACAAAGATGTAGTGCAGAACTAATGTTCCATAACATGCATATTAATCTTCATAACCAACAAAAGTGTTCCAAGCTCCATATTATAAATGCTTCTTAGGCATTGATCTGTCAATATCAGTAGGAGCCTATGCTTTGTCTATCCTAAAAGGTCATAGGTTACTCACAAAGTGTAGTTTCCTGTCAGTAGCATGGGTGTGGAGAATCTTCTGGACTCGACTGTGGATCTCCTTAGACGGACTGGACGCACTACTATGGAACCTAGAATAATGACATCACAGTCGCATCACATCCCCTTCACACAACAAAGTATGTAACATTATGGTAAGCAGGAAACCAAATCAAAATGTATCTGCAATATTGTCCCCAACACTCAAAAAAGAAAAGTAATCTGTGTTCTGAACAGTACTCCTTTTCTCCACTAGTCTGTGCTGTATCCCAAGGAGCATGTAGGTAACTACTCTAGATTATTGATGCTTTGAATGTTTCACATTTCTTTGAATTGAACTCTTCTAAAAGTGTGATTGGGTTCTGTGTTCCGATCCTAAACTGTGTAACGTCAACAATGAGAATACTGTCTATTAGTCTAGGGACACAGACTTATTTTTTTGTACAACATAAAAAAGAAGTGCTGTCCGTTAACTGGCAAAAGGGCCATATAAGAGGAGGCTTACAAAAGACAAAGTAAATACTTCTAAGCGCTGTATTACTTCCAATCCACATCTGATTTGTAAGGGAGTCGTGCTGTCTTGCCATCTGATTGGTAAGGGAGTCGTGCTGTCTTGCCATCTGATTGGTAAGGGAGTCGTGCTGTCTTGCCATCTGATTGGTAAGGGAGTCGTGCTGTCTTGCCATTTGGTGCTGCTTTTTATCTTTAATCAGCTAAAATGTAGTCACTGCTTCAGATAGTCATAAAGGACAGGTCATCAGAACATGAATAGACTGAGGGTGGAGGGCAAAGTTGATGTAAGGATCTATCATTTGCTTTTCCATCAAAGACTTCCACAAGACGTGCTCCTTCTCCCGTCGTCGGAATCTACAAAGCCCAGCTTAATCTCCAGCTCTGTGACTTCTGTCGCGTTTTCAATTGAGAGAAGCATCATTCATTTCCTACAATTTACTTTCCAGTTTAAAATTGCCTATTGATTTTAATGTTTACTTATGAACTGAAAAAAGGGAGGTGGCGTAACAAACAACCAAACATTTGTTGGTTTAGCTCGCAGCTGTTCAGATCAATAACAGGGTCTCTCAGAATGTATTAAAGTGTGCGTCAGGTCAAATGCAGTCGGTCTCGCTGAAACACAATCAATACCATTTTCCTTTGTTTTCTCATGGATCCTTTTTTTTCTTTTAAGTAATGAACAAACATGACAAGACATCAGATCCTGTCATTTGAGAGAGGGGGATATTAATCTTGGCTGTAGAGTGTGATCAAAATAAAGATTACAAGTACAAAGTCTGAGGCTCTCATGAGGTCCACATTGTCAATACCATATAATTGGAAATATTGGAGAGTTGGTTTCTCCCGCAGTCCTTTCAACATCTGTTGAGCAAACACAAATAGCTTAGCTCCGAGCATGACAAAGTCAAGTCAAATTCTACCAAAAAACTATTTTTCTTCCCCTTTTTACTCAGCTGGGAGAAAAACGTAGCGATGTCAAGCTAGAGAAGATACCTAATGACACAGATTCAGATCTTGCCATTGTTGATCTGCACAAACTACTCGGGGGACGGCAGAGACAAAACACCAAGTCATTAGCAGGGACTTTAATTATGCTCCTTATTATCTAACTTTATCTCAGGAGGACAGCTGTGTGGGAAACTAAAAAAGCCCATAAGAGGCCAAGACAGAAAAATGCATGAGTGTTAAACTGTGTTCCAGTAGCGGGTGTGTTGTTACCGCTCTCTGAGCGAGGTGCGGCTGAGCAAGGGACTCCTCGGGCCACACACTGGGGTAGAGGACTGGGCAGCCAGGGCTGACCGAGCCATCCTGACTGTGGTTCTGGAACAGTCCTGTCTGGAAGACTTCCCTGGGGATTTCTGATTCTTCAGACAGCCAGTGCCTACCTGGAGAAAGACAAGAAGACCTTTGATCAGCACAGTTGAACGCACTGCATTATTTCTCCTAAAGGCCCAGTGCAGTCAAAAACGTGATTTTCCTGTGTTTTATATACATTTCCACAATATGAGGTTGGAATATAATACTGGGAAATTGCGAAAATGATGTTAATACCCTTTTAGTGTAAGAGCTGTTTGAAAAGTTTTGGCCTGCCTGTTGACATCACCAGGCGGTAAATTAGTTAATAGACCAATAAGAAAGAGTTCCAAACCTCCCTGCCAATAACAGCTAGTTTTCAATTATTTTCCCCTCCCCACTCAGAACACCAATTCTTGCTTGAGAATTTGCTCTTTGCTAAGAAGCTATTTTTGTTTCTTTTTGACCATTTTAATTTAAAACAATCCCAGTAAGGTACTTCATTGTTACCCAGAAATGATTTGATATTGAGATAAAAACAGCTGCATTGGACCTTTAATCACATAAAGACATGCAGTATTTGAAATACAATATATTTCCATTTTTTTCAAGCACCAAATCATTCATATAATGTTTATTATTCACATAATATAGTCTTTCATGTGTTATATATACAGTCGGGGAAAAAAGTATTTAGTCAGCCACCAATTGTGCAAGTTCTCCCACTTAAAAAGATGAGAGAGGCCTGTAATTTTCATCATAGGTACACTTCAACTATGACAGACAAAATGAGAAAAGAAAATCACATTGTAGGATTTTTTATGAATTTATTTGCAAATTATGGTGGAAAATAAGTATTTGGTCACCTACAAATAAGCAAGATTTCTGGCTCTCACAGACCTGTAACTTCATCTTTAAGAGTCTCCTCTGTCCTCCACTCGTTACCTGTATTAATGGCACCTGTTTGAACTTGTTATCAGTATAAAAGACACCTGTCCACAACCTCAAACAGTCACACTCCAAACTCCACTATGGCCAACACCAAAGAGCTGTCAAAGGACACCAGAAACAAAATTGTAGACCTGCACCAGGCTGGGAAGACTGAATCTGCAATAGGTAAGCAGCTTGGTTTGAAGAAATCAACTGTGGGAGCAATTATTAGGAAATGGAAGACATACAAGACCACTGATAATCTCCCTCGATCTGGGGCTTCACGCAAGATCTCACCCCGTGGGGTCAAAATGATCACAAGAACGGTGAGCAAAAATCCCAGAACCACACGGGGGGACCTAGTGAATGACCTGCAGAGAGCTGGGACCAAAGTAACAAAGCCTACCATCAGTAACACACTACGCCGCCAGGGACTCAAATCCTGCAGTGCGAGACGTGTCCCCCTGCTTAAGCCAGTACATGTCCAGGCCCGTCTGAAGTTTGCTAGAGTGCATTTGGATGATCCAGAAGAGGATTGGGAGAATGTCATATGGTCAGATGAAACCAAAATAGAACTTTTTGGTAAAAACTCAACTCGGTCGTGTTTGGAGGACAAAGAATGCTGAGTTGCATCCAAAGAACACCATACCTACTATGAAGCATGGGGGTGGAAACATCATGCTTTGGGGCTGTTTTTTCTGCAAAGGGACCAGGACAACTGATCCGTGTAAAGGAAAGAATGAATGGGGCCATGTATCGTGAGATTTTGAGTGAAAACCTCCTTCCATCAGCAAGGGCATTGAAGATGAAATGTGGCTGGATCTTTCAGCATGACAATGATCCCAAACACACCGCCCGGGCAACGAAGGAGTGGCTTCGTAAGAAGCATTTCAAGGTCCTGGAGTGGCCTAGCCAGTCTCCAGATCTCAACCCCATAGAAAATCTTTGGAGGGAGTTGAAAGTCTGTGTTGCCCAGCGACAGCCCCAAAACATCACTGCTCTAGAGGAGATCTGCATGGAGGAATGGGCCAAAATACCAGCAACAGTGTGTGAAAACCTTGTGAAGACTTACAGAAAACGTTTGACCTGTGTCATTGCCAACAAAGGGTATATAACAAAGTATTGAGAAACTTTTGTTATTGACCAAATACTTATTTTCCACCATAATTTGCAAATAAATTCATAAAAAATCCTACAATGTGATTTTCTTTTCTCCTTTTGTCTGTCATAGTTGACGTGTACCTATGATGAAAATTACAGGCCTCTCTCATCTTTTTAAGTGGGAGAACTTGCACAATTGGTGGCTGACTAAATACTTTTTTTCCCCACTGTATTCTATATATTGACTTACTTTAACAGGCGTTGGTCTGTAGCTGCCAAGGAGAGAGAAATCTAAGGAGAAAAAATTTGAATAACAGTACTGTACCATACAATGCAAAAGTGGTAACCTGTAAGTTAGTCAGGTATATAAACAAATACAATGTATCTACATCCACCAACACAGATATTGCTACACATAATTACTCACCTCCTGAGTTGTCTGCAGCAAAGCTGGTGGACCTGCTGTGGGGAAGGCTTCTTTTAGAGGAGAGACGAGATGGAGTCTCCATCATGGAGGCACTCAGAGTACTGGAGACCTGTAGCATATAAAATACAAAACAATCAGCTAAAGTCAGTAATTAACATAGTAATAATAATAATAATAGAGGTGCTAACTAAGCAGTATGTAATGACACACAGGGAGCTAATTTCTCCTGCTATATTTATCTTTAATTCCAGAGTTAATCAAAAGTTATATAAAGACTATAAAAAGGTTTAACCAAAGAGAGAAACTTTTTAGGCTGACCGACACCACTAACTCAACCTCTATTAGGAGCTGATGTGTCAACTGAACCCCACACTCTTCAATTAAACCACTGGCAATTAAAACATGACTATTACACGCACTGAAGAAATTAGCTATTTGCTTCCACATACATGCGCAGTGCAGGCTTTAAACACACATTGATAATGCATTCAGTGCGGGGCTCAGCTACTTCAATAGGTAACTATTTGTTAATCATGGTTTGACTCTTAATTAACTAGGTTAATTGTAGCCCCGGGATTTCCTCTTGTAAAACGCTCCCTTTTTAAAGGCTGCATTGCTGGAAAATGCCACACTGATATCACAGCTAAATCCCAATCTTTACTTTAATGACAGCTTTGATATTTACACCTCAGGACTGGATGTTATTTAAATTAACAATCAAACAGAAACATGAGGAGCCAGTGAAAGGCCTTCCAGTTATTCTCAATCCATGCCCAGGGGCTTGGGATCTATTGGGCTTGATCATAGCAATACCTTCCCTATAAAATATATGCAAATCCTTCAATCCTGGTACATTTTAAATGTTTGCAGCAAACAAGGGTGAACTATTTATACTTACAATGCATGCAGAGATCCTTAAAAGAAAGCGAGTGAAAGAAGTGCTGATGGAATAGCCTAGCCTAACTGAGAAGTAAGATAATAGGACATTGAAAACTGGGCTGATATATATATATATACACACACAGTGGATATAAAAAGTCTACACGCCCCTGTTAAAACACCAGGTTTTTGTGATGTAAAAGAATGAGACAAAGATAAATCATGTCAGAACTTTTTCCACTGTTAATGTGACCTATAATGTGAACAATTCAATTGAAAAACAAACGGAAATCTTTGAGGGGGAAAAATGAAAAATAAAAACCTTCCAATAACCTGGTTGCATAAGTGTGCACACCCTCTTATACCTGGGGATGTGGCTGTGTTCAGAATTAACCAATCACATTCAAACTCATGTTAAATAGAAGTCATTACACACCTGCCATCATTTAAAGTGACTCTGATTAATCACAAATAAAGTTCAGCTGTTCTAGTAGGATTTTCCTGACATTTTCTTAGTTGCATTTCAGAGCAAAAGCCATGGTCCGCAGAGCGCTTCCAAAGCATCAGAGGGATCTCATTGTTGAAAGATATCAGTCAGGAGAAGGGTACAAAATAATTTCCAAAGCATTACATATACCATGGAACACAGTGAAGACAGTCATCATCAAGTGGAGAAAATATGGCACAACAGAGACATTACCAAGAACTGGACGTCCCTCCAAAATGTATGAAAAGACGAGAAGAAAACTGGTCAGGGAGGCTTCCAAGAGGCCTACAGCAACATTAAAGGAACTGCAGGAATTTCTGGCAAGTACTGGCTGTGTGCTACATGTGACAACAATCTCCCGTATTCTTCATATAAATGGGCTATGGGGTAGGGTGGCAAGACTGAAGCCTTTTCTTACAAAGAAAAACATCCAAGCCCGGCTGAAGTTTGCAAAAACAAACATCAAGTCCCCCAAAAGCAAGTGGGAAAATGTGTTATGGTCTGATGAAACCAAGGTTGAACTTTTTGGCCATAATTCCAAAAGGTATGTTTGCCGCAAAAACACTGCACATCACCCAAAGAACACCATACCCACAGTGAAGCATGGTGGTGGCAGCATCATGCTTTGGGGCTATTTTTCTTCAGCTGGAACCGGGGCCTTAGTCAGGGTGGAGGGAATTATGAACAGTTCCAAATACCAGGCAATTTTGGCACAAAACCTTCAGGCGTCCATTAGAAAGCTGAAGATGAAGAGGAAGTTACCTTTCAGAATGACAACGACCCAAAGCACACATCCAAATCCACAAAAGCATGGCTTCACCAGAAGAAGATTAACGTTTCGGAATGGCCCAGCCAGAGCCCAGACCTGAATCCAATTGAACATCTCTGGGGTGATCTGAAGAGGGCTGTGCACAGGAGATGTCCTCGCAATCTGACAGAGTTGGAGCGCTTTTGCAAAGAAGAGTGGGCAAATATTGCCACGTCAAGATGTGCCATGATAATAGACTCCTACCCAAAAAGACAGTGCTGTAATAAAATCAAAAGGTGCTTCAACAATGTATTAGTTTAAGGGTGTGCAACCAGGTTATTGTGAGTTTTTTATTCTTTATTTTTCCCCCTCAAAGATTTCAGTTTTTTTTTCAATGTAATTGATCACGTTATAGGTCACATTACAGGTGGAAAAAGTTCTGACATGATTTCTTTGTCTCATTCTTTTACATCACAAAAACCTGTCATTTTAAGAGGGGTGTGTAGACTTTTTAAATCCACTGTATCTCTACACACATATAGACAAACAGTCAGACCAACTGTTTATCAGACAGCAAGACAGGTAAACAACACCAACCACAAAGGGGATCTGGGGCTCTGTTTCCTTCTTGAACCTGTAGGGCCCAAGTTGAAGGTAGCTGAGTCTCTGCCGGGCCTCCTCAGACAGTTGGCACATCCTGCGGTGGGTGTAGGGAGAGGGAGCACGGGCCTGGGAGGCCACAGTGGGCTGCTCATATCCACTGGATGGACCAGTCAGACTCAGATCCTTCCCTTTCAGCGTCTGTCTAGGGCTCCCGACAGCCCTGCTGACTGGTCTACGCCTCGCTGGGGACGGTCTGGCTGGGGATGGACTACAACAAGGCTGCAAAGGGAGGGGCAACAGGTTGGAGTCCACAAGAATCATGTGACCACAACTGCAACTTGGCTGTATACTGCAATTGCACAAATACGCTACTTTTTGATATTTCAAATATTGTGATTGTTTGTTTGTTAAAACATAGGAGTTATGTGGATTTAAGAGCATAGGCCAAGCATACTATATCTAACCAGATATTAGGGATGTAATGATTCACCGATATACATCGGTTCAAATGTTTAAGAAAGGAGTACATCAGTCTGCGGGAGCCCAAACTGATCCAAATGAAGCATGCATCGGTCAGAAAACCGATTCAAACGTTACGAATAGCCGGTTCAAATGTTTTTTACTCATATTGTTATATTCCGAAAATACCTCTTATCTGTTGTGACTGAATTGATGCGTGCTTTCCTTCAGTTCAGTAGCCTATCAAACTTTATGCATGTAACTGCATATGACTGTCAGTTAAACCTCTTTAGGGGACCTGCGTGGTTCTGGTACCGACCTACATTTTTCGCTTATAAAATCTATCTATGGATACCGTAGATCGAAATGGCTTGCGTTGAGGTTTTAGCCCTGGTTCCCACGGATACGTAGGATGTGATATCTGAAACCACTTGAAGTTGGGATTTACCTCCTACCATTTCAATCGCTCTTCCGAACCCTACATCACAGCCACGGACAAAACACATGCCTGCAATTGTTACTTCGTAGCACAACAGGAGAGAGTGGCCAGCAGCATACCACCCTGAATCCCACTGCTGGTTTACCTCTGAAGCTAGGGCAGTGATTGGGGACATTGCCCTGTGTAGGATTCAGTCTTTCGGATGGGACGTTAATTACGGATCGGACCCTTTAAAACAAAACAAAAAAAAAGCCTAAAATGACATACCCAAATCTAACTGCCTGTCGCTCAGGACCTGAAGCAAGGATATGCATATTCTTGATATAATTTGAAAGGAAACACTTTGAAGTTGGTCGAAATGTGAAATTAAATGTAGGAGAATATAACACAGATCTGGTAGAAGATAATACAAAAAAAAGAAGCGTTTTATTTTTAGAATCATCTTTGAAATGCAAGAGAAAGGCCAGACAGTGATATAGGATTCTAGGTGTAATTTAGATGTTGTCCACAAGATGGCAGCAGTGAGTGTGCAACGTTTCAGACTGATCCAGTGAAGAATTACATCATTTTACATTTTTGTCATTTAGCAGACGCTCTTATCCAGAGCGACTTACAGGAGCAATTAGGGTTAAGTGCCTTGCTCAAGGGCTAGTCGGCTCGGGGATTAGAACCAGCGACCTTTCGGTTACTGGCACAACGCTCTTAACCACTAAGCTACCTGCCGCCCCATCACTACACAATATTTTGTATCAAGTCTGCCAGGAGTTTTCCCAAATGTGCCGAATTGGTAAATGTTTACATTTTCATGTACATAACTATAGAGAACATACAAAAATGCTATGGTAATAAAACATTTAAGTTTACACACTCCCAGGAATGTCATACATGATGGATCATTAGCTTCCCTACAGAAAAGACACTAACCATCACACCTCTAGATGGCCGGGCGGGTGTGGAGCCAGAGACAGCAGTGGGGTCAAACTGTACAACCCATTTCCTACATTTGAA
This sequence comes from Coregonus clupeaformis, assembly GCF_020615455.1. Taxonomy (NCBI): domain Eukaryota; kingdom Metazoa; phylum Chordata; class Actinopteri; order Salmoniformes; family Salmonidae; genus Coregonus; species Coregonus clupeaformis. The sequence continues at coordinate 41,593,263 of NC_059211.1, read as the reverse complement.
TATAAAATAGATTTTTCAAACAAAACTACACTACATTTTATCTCTGGGACCCTCAGGATGACAAATCAGAGCAAGATTACTGAATGTAAGTACATTATTTACCTTCAGAGGTGAATGTACCAAACCAGTTGCTGTGAAAAGTGTTTTGTTGTTGTGCACTATCCTCAAACAATAGCATGGTATTTTCTTGCTGTAATAGCAGGACACTGCAGTTAGATTAACAAGAATTTAGGCTTTCTGCCCATATATGACATGTCTATGTTCCGGAAAGTTGGCTGTTGTTTACAACGTCCTTCTTGTCACATATCGCATATTGAGCAGCAACTATCCCGGTATAGGGACACAATTTATAGCCATTCATCTAAAATAATTCATAGATTTTAAACAAAAAACACTTTCTGTTTGTCATAGATTAATATGAGATGAAAGGCGAGTTCCTAACGAGTTCAGGAAGCCAAGCTAGCGCTCTGTGAGACATTCACAATGATGGGGGCAGACGTTTTGATCAAGAGAGACCTTTAGAAATATGTATTTTACAGTTATAAGGAAGGTTAAATATTATAGTTAGTCATTTTATAATTTGATTATGCTATAGGTAGAAAGCATATAAGTCATTTCAAGCCTTATTCATACAGTTTTGTTGAATAGGAAATACATAAAATATTTCATATTTTTATCATATTTGTACTGTGTACTTGAGGCTGTGTCCTCAAAACTGACTACACCACCAATTTATAACTTATCTTTACCTGAAAGGTGAGATTTTAACCTTTGAGTATGCAGCATTACTAATGATTGTTTATGGCCCTCTAATGATAAATAATTACTTTTGGGGATTACGTAGATTACATTTAACTGGTTAACAACTGTGCGCACAGTAATAATAATAATAATAATAATAATAATAATGCCATTTAGCAGACGCTTTTATCCAAAGCGACTTAGTCATGTGCGCATACATTTTTACATATGGGTGGTCCCGGGGATCGAACCCACTACCCTGGCGTTACAAGCGCCATGCTCTACCAATTGAGCTACAGAGGACCACAGTGTTGGAGACAGCTGCTCGCGCCAACGAGAGGTAGGCCTATCCCTGTTCTAATTGGCTATTTGTACATCTGCACGGCACATTCAGATGCTTTTAAAATGGCTTTCGCAATGTCAAATCATAGGCTTTAGTAGTTGAGTGACAACCAATGTAATTTGCTGGGTCATTGTTACCAAATGCTCTGTAGAAAATTGTGTTTTAGCCTACCGGAGTGGACGCAACTAACATCCAACTGCTGATTGGGGGTTGCAATCATTCAGATTTTATTTAGATTTGTCAGGTTCACCATAAGAAATAGTTTTGGTTGTTTTGCTTTAAACAGTCAGTGTATTTGGTCATTTTTACATGAACAGGGTAATTTCATAAAGGAAAGCAATCATTTTTGCTACGCATGGTCGCATTCATTGGTCAGAGTGGGAGAAGCTCTCCTTAACATTTCAAACCATTCACTTTTGAGACAGGAAAAAAAAAAAAGCTGCATTATATTGAATGCCATGCTACTTTCTAAAGATAAATCTTGACAAAGTACTAGCTCAAAACATTTTTAATCTGCAAAAATGTCAAGTTAATCAGTGGGTGATGGTGATTTCAGATAAAAAGTGGGGGGACAAAAAGCATAAATTGTCCCCACCCCTAATCTGATAGTGGGGTGGTAGATTGATTGATTGCCTGCCTGCCTGCCTGCCTGCCTGCCTGCCCCCCCCCCCCATTAAAACTATGCAACGTAAATAACACCGCTGTGCTGGGATATCACCTTGGTTGCAAAATGACTTCAATAATTCTAATGGTCACTAACATAATTCTGAGAAGCAATATCTTAGTTCCTGCGGGCGATGCCCGGATAAATACGTTTAAAAAATGTTAATTGCATTTGATGGCCAACTTCAGACTAATAATAGCATTACATGGTTGTAAAATAAAGATAATTTAAATGCTAATTGGGACATCCTGGCATATTAACTCATTTTTAGGAAATTGAATAAATAAATCCTGATTGAGATTGCCATTTGGAGTGGACCGATTTAATGAAATTAAACTAAGTTGTTTTTTCTCTATTATTTTCTCTTTTTTTGGTGTAAACACAGAAGGACAATTTTCCAACATGAGTGGTGCTTGTCTGATGTGAATAGTGGGGTGGTATTGGTAACGGGTGATAAAGCAGGGTGTCCTTGAAACAACAAAGCCTGAGCCACAAGTAGCTTATAAAACAAGAAACGAGACCCATTCAAACGGATGCAAATCATGTCGAAGAAAACCCATTTAAAAAGAATGCCATGTCAAGTCCACACCATGAGACTTCACAAAGAGTGACATGCACACAAACACAGACAAAAAAGGAGTGACAACAGTGGAAATAGACAAGACAGCTGTCTTAGAGACTAGATACAAGAGACAGAGGGAGAAAATAATGACTGAATTCTCCATTACAGGGCAGGACATTTTAAAGGGTTCCTATTATAAAAGTGGAAAAGAGGAGCCTCAGTGCATTGCTCAACCTGCCAGGGTAATGAGAATCCTGAGTATCCATTAGTATCATATGAAGAAAGGCTAAAGGCAGCATCAATGATGCTTCTCCCTATCACTTCACTCTGATTCCCATCTCCTTGGGGGTCACGACAGAATACCTACACCCATCCAAATCCTGCCATTTTGTCAATAATGCTTATTAAAATAAATGGCTCTGGTAACAGCACCTGGAGAATGGTCCTACATTTCACAACACTCAAAGGCCTAAGGTTTGTTTTTTTGGTCTGACTGCAGGGGCTTTTAAGTTCAGGGAGAATGGATGACTACCTTGCTCTCGCTCTCCTGCTGTCTGTCTGCCAAATACCCCTTTAAAGCATAGCCTTCAGAGCGGATTACACTATCAAAATTGATAGCACCCGTTATGAAACAAATCCTGAAAGGAGCTGCAAATCTTCCGTTTGGAAAAGTAAATGGAAATGTTATGCAACTGAGCACAAGTTGCCCTTTAAATCCAAAGGACACAGTGAGGAGAAGCCAGGTGAGAACAGGGGATATGAACACTGATTGACTGGCTCTTCCTCTAAACAAAGCACATAAAGACACCAGGAACTGGGCCTGGATATCAATTCCACTGATCTGCTTCTCTATAATTACATTCACAAGGAGAGGATACCCTTAAATGTGCTGCTAAACTACAGGGATGTCAGTAGCCATGGCAACAAAATAGGTATATGGTGGAAAATGACTAGAATGATAGACAATGCCATTCTGTAGAAGTCCAGAAATAATTAGTCAATGTCAAACTAGGGGGATTACTGAGCTCTTATATGTGGCACGATCAACCGCTGCCTCATTTTGAACAGGAAGGAAATAAATTAAATAAATGTTAACTGTTGAAGGTACCAATGTTGATATAGTAGCATTATATCAGCCTGATTTTGTATTTTTCAACAACGTGTTTTATCAAGGACATAAAAATCTGAATGATAACATGTAAAGCAATTTACATATATCTTGACTGTCTCTAAGACAAGAGTCTTGACAAGTGTAAGGATAATTGATACAGCCTAAGATTATACATGTTCAGCTCACTATATGTGGAGCCTACCGTACAATAAAATCCAATACAGGCTGCAAACCTAAACTGACTACACAAAATGTTAGGTAGTACTCCCACCGTTAAGTAAGCCTATAGTGAAGTGGGAGAATCAATTCAAAAGTACACAAGAGCAAAGATAAAGGGAAATGTGCTATAAGACATGCTTTACAATCAAATAACCATTTAGATCACTGTCTTGTGTGGCAATGAGAAACCATCTTCTCCTTCCTTTTAACTATGGCTGTCTGGGTATCATTCAAATCTCTCACAGCTGAACAATTCATTATGAACACGGGAACATTGGTGTGATGAGGGCGGTGAGGAGAGGACACACACTTACAGGGGAGGCAGGCTGAGGCTGGCTATCTTTCCCATCACATTCCTCAATGACAGACATGGTTGCAAACTCCACTTTAGGAGAGATTCCCTGAGGGGACAGTAGAAAACAAAAGCCTTTAACAAGGAGATGGAAAGCCAACCAGAGTGACTTCAGATAACACACCGCTTGCAAGATCAATTTGCAAACACAAAATCTACAATCATTGTATTCTCAAGAAAACAAAATGGAAGGAAATTGGCTTTGGAGATGTTTAACATATGACAAAGCCTGTGGAGGAGGTGGTGCACCCACAGGGAAACAGATAGATCTCCTCATCAGCATCTCTCTCTCGGGACCACCGGCTCTAGGCGTCAGCTTGGGGCCTGGATAGAGGAATTCTCTGGTGTTCTCTTCAATAGTGGCCAAAATATCCCCCTCTAAAACCACAGAGCAATATATAGCTTAAAGTAAAACTCCACCCAAAAACTATCTTTTGGTATTTGTTTCATTAGTCCATTGTTGATATAGTCCCAAAATGTTTTGCATGTCAGCAATCAAGTTTTCAAGATATTACTTTCAAAATACAGAAGGTATGATGCATCATACCAGCTGTATTTCTGTATTTTGAAAGTTATATATCTTGAAAATGTGATTGCTGACATGCAAAGCATTTTGGGACTATATCAACAATGGACTAATGAAACAAATACCAAAAGATATACTGAACAAGCATATAAACGCAACAATTTCAAAAAGAGTTACAGTTCATATAAGGAAATCAGTCAATTGAAATAAATAAATTAGCCCCTAATCTATGGATTTCACATGACCGGGCAGGGGCACAGCCATGGGTGGGCATAGGCCCACCCACTGGGGAACCAGGCCCAGCCAATCAGAATGAGCACACACCCAATCTCAGACGATCCCGCAGGTGAAGAAGCCGGATGTGGAGGGCTGGCGTGGTTACACGTGGTCTGCGGTTGTGAGGCCGATTGGATATACTGCCAAATTCTACAAAACGACATTGGAGGCAGCTTATGGTAGAGAAATGAACATTCAATTCTCTGGAAACAGCTCTGGTGGACATTCCTGCAGTCAGTATGCCAATTGCACACTCCCTCAAAACTTGACACATCTGTGGCATTGTGTTGTGTGACCAAATTGCACATTTTAGAGTGGCCTTTTATTGTCCCCAACACAAGGTGCACTTGTGTAATGATCATGCTGTTTAATCAGCTTCTTGATATGCCACACCTGTCAGATGGTTGGATTATCTTGACAAAGGATCAAATGCTCACTAACAGGGATGTAAACAAATGTGTGCACAAAATGAGAGAAATAAGCTTTTTGTGCATATGGAACATTTCTGGGATCTTTTATTTCAGCTCATGAAACATGGGACCAGCACTTTACATGTTGCATTTATAATTTTGTTCAGTGTAGTTTTTGGTATTTGTTTCATGAGTTCATTGTTCTATCTACTGTAGAGCCATGCTCATTAACAACAGATAATATACACTGAGTATATCAAACATTAGGAACACTTTCCTAATATTGAGTTGCACCCCTTTAGCCCTCAGAACTGACTCAATTCGTTAGGGCATGGACTCTACAAGGTTTCGAAAGCATTCCGCAGGTGTTCTTAATGTTTTGTATACTCAGTGTAGGTAGTGTGAAAAAAACAACTCAAGAGATTATTTGTAAACAGATTACTTTTAGAAATTATGAAATCCATGTCCCTATCATGCTTAAAAACCATGAACTGTTAGACCTTTTAAAAACATTTCTGGAAAGTCATACCTGGAGGCACAAGCTGAATCAGTTCAAAGGATGTTGTGTCAGCTATAGGAAGATAACAGAGACATAAGATTTTTATGTTATGAAATGAGATCTCAGAAAGGCTCAAAATGAGAAATGACTACCTTCTAGGATGTCCACAATGTGACCTGGGTCAGCAGCTCCTGTGAACGTCTTCAGATGGAGATAAAGAACATACGAAAGCAAGTTTGCAGGTGACAATACGGTTGTTTTGTGTTGCTGTAAGCAATGTTGTGGGTCGGGGTATAGTGTGTGTTTTCTATCCTTCTTACCTTCACAAAGACCATCTTCTCATGGAATAGAAGAGGGAATACAGGCGGCAGGCAGAGAGTCTTCTTGAACTGTCCCATGACGCAGACACTCAGGTATATGTCTTCCTGATTGGGTAACACAACCCCTGGACAAGTAATCTGTAATCAAACAAATCAATTGTAGCTAGCTACTGGGCTAGATAGCAATTGTTTGCTTTGTGCAACAAGTTGCTAACTAGTAGCTATTATTAGCTAACGTTAAAAGACAAACCCAATGGGCTGGCAAGCCTAACGTTATTGATCTAGCTATTTTGCTTGGGAGTTTACTTTTACTCACAGTGAGAGCAGTTGGCTGCAGTAGTTCTAGACACTAGTGTGTGTATATTGATGATTGGAAGATGAATAGCAAGCTAACGTTTGCTAGCAAAGATTAGCTCATTTGCTAATATATTATTGGCGTTATGGATCAAGTAAAAACGTAGTGAGGGAAAATAACATATCAGGTTGTACTTACAGCTTTGATTTCCATTTGCACGGTGCATTTCAGAGCTTTCTTAGACATTTTGGAGGAGGAAAGCTTCTTTTTTTGAGGTGTCAACCCACCCATTTTCAAACTTCGTTGTCATAGCTGCCAAACACCAACAGGGAGAGCAGAGATAATGGGCTGCTTCTTCTTCTTCTTCTTCTTCTTCTTCTTTGGCAGTTAAAGGCGGTTGGCATCCAATATGTTGCATTACTGCCCCCAACTGGATTATAATATACATCCATTATACTTTGTGATACAAAATGGGAAAAGGGAAAAGTAAAACAAATATATATATATATATACAAAAAAACACCCTTCCAACTAACCCTACACTCATTAAAAGCCCACTACCCCATTCCACTACGTTCACCTTATCTGCTCCTGCACCATGCCAACGGCCTGGGAGGACGGGACACCACCACTCAAACCACCCTGTAACTATTCTAAAGTCAAATCTCGTCTCGTATACCCAAATACTTCTCTGAAGCTGCCACCACAACATCTATTTTCTGTGATTTACGTTCCATTTCTGTGGCACAGTTGATAACCATTGCTATGAACGCTAAGAAGCCAACCATACTGAAGCATATATCACTCGTTAGCCTATCCCTCTGTGCTGGCACAGATCTACTACTCACAGGATCCCTCACCCTTGACACATCCTCCTCAATTCTCAGCATACGACACCTTCTGCACTACGCTGACTCTAGCAAAGCAGAGATATTGGTGGTCATGTGACTCTTGGGGGAAAATAAAACTGGAATTCAGGCAAATCCTCATTTTGTAGACTGTGTTCAGTGGATCCAACAAAACCATTTATTGGGCAGATTGAGAATCAATAGTTATGATGTCCTGATAAATGATGAGCGCCGCAGAGCGATCAAATAAGTGGAATTTAGACCATGCCACGCATTTATTTTAGTAATGCTTGGATAGAAGTATTTGGAAAAACAAACTTCCAGTCTTGGACCCCACATGAATGATCAATCTTTGATGAGTAGTTATATACACACCAACCTCTACTGGCTTTGTGATATACAGGGTGACACTGACCACAGCAGGGCTCTAAACAGACTTGTTTACTGTGCTTTTACATTTTAGTAATTTGGCAGATGCTCTTATCCAGAGCAACTAGGGTTAAGTGCCTTCCTCAAGGGCACATCAACAGATATTCACCTAGTTGGCTAGGGGATTCGAACCAGCGACCTTTCGGATACTGACCCACTGCTCTTAACCGCTAGGCTACCTGCAGCTGCAATTAACCATCCTCTTAGATAAACAAGAGCCACTGGGAGTTGGTAAGGGGCTAAATAATGCATAACAAATGTAAGGGAGGCTAATATGAAATATAATTTCCTTGACTATTGAAGAGAAAATGTATTAACAATTCTCGCTTTCTCACATGCATAGCTGTGTACAATTAATTAGAAAGTAATGTGCCCAGTCTCATGGAGAACGCAATAGAGAATAATGGCTCTAGATAAAGCTTAAAATGATAGCGGCACAGTGGGGACCATGCACTTTGAATAGAAGGAAGCATTTTCTTGTGTGTGTGTATGCAGATTGTGTGTGTTTATGAGAGTGAGTGAGTGAGTGAGTGAGTGAGAGAGTGAGAGAGAGAGAGAGAGAGAGAGAGAGAGAGAGAGCGAGAGAGAGAGAGCGAGAGAGAGAGAGCGAGAGAGAGAGAGAGAGAGAGAGAGAGAGAGAGAGTTGCGCTAACATACACTTTAGTGTTGGACAGGTCCAGGTCTGACACATATTCAGTGAAAGCATCAAAAGACAAATGTCTTTCGTCATTCTCATTCAGCCTCTCCATCTTCTCGTCAACCATGTAAAAGTCATTTGTGTATGCTGTTATGCTGACAGATTGCCTCACTTATTCCAAATGACTGGTCTGAAAAATACATGTTGTTCTTCACGCCACACTTGACTAATGTACCATTCTCTCTCACTCTCCTACTTATGCCTTTGTGTTGAGCAAATCCCATGGATCGTGTTTTACATAATGCAGTGAAAAAGCACTCAGTGCTCTAAACAGATAAGTTGAATAGATGTTTACATTGCAGTAAGATAGGGAAATTAATGGATATCAGTCAATTCAGGGCAAGTTCATACTTGAGAGATACCCATAATTTTCTATAGGGATTTCAAATCTATACTATAATCCATGAAATCACTTCAGTTGAAATCAAATTGACCCTAAGTCTGTTTCCTTTAATCGCAAACACCGGTGTAAACTAATGCACTGACAATGACTGAACATCAATTTGAAAAACGTACAAATGTGTGTTAAATTTCATAGGTTTTAACAACAGAATACTTAGATACTGATGTCATGACTAAACAAAAATGGGTTACCCCTCCCATTAAACCCCTCCAAGTAATGTAGAATAGAGAGAGGCAAGATAAACACAAAATAAGTTATGTATAACTGAAAACACATGCACTTATTTTCAATGACATGCATGAATGAATATATCTTAATAAAAAACAATACCTAAAATGGAAAAAGCACGTTGTGGTAAAATATATGAATGACGTATGAAGGCCTCAAATGGAACATGAGATATACATGTGTCAGCTTGATCCATCCCATACATTTCATATAAAGTCAGAGCAACTTGCTCTAATGAAGTCACATGGGTAAATACCCTCCAATTAACATGCTATCCAAAAGTTATCCGTTTGTGAAATTGCATCCTTTATCTTGGGCTGGTGCATCTAATTTTCATGAGGGCTGTGTGGAGATAGTGTAGGCCTGTGAGTCAGGAGCCCTATACAGTGGTCAGACTGGACTGGTCTCTCCAGTATGTTATTGCCAGGTGACTAGTACTCTCCTATGATACTGTGGTTCTTCCTCTCTGCTCCTCTCTCACCCCCCGAGGTCCTCCCGTTCCAATTTCCATTCCCCTGTCGACCCTGGGACAATACCTCCATACTGAGGACACAAAAACACAAACATGAGTGAATATTATCAAGTTAAACAAATAGGATGTAAACTGGACAAGTTATAGAAATGTGTCATTAGAAACACTACCTGTTGATGTGATTTGGGATTTGTGGTTTGTCATCAATGAAGTTGTTGTGCCTGTAGTAGTCGAGGAAGGTGCGGGCAACATTTCTTCCCAGCTTCATGTCTGAGGGGACTGTGTTAATGCTCTTTCCTATAACATGAACATATGGCGCTGTTAGCCTTTAGTATAGTCAACAACAAGGCCATTTCTCCCTGGCTGGGAGGTCTTTACTGGAGTTACACTGTTTCATCTCACAAAGCCTCTAAATCCTGCCTCCGACACTCTACTATTAATTGAAAAAATAAATAAATAAAGCCCTAGTTTTTCCCTCACAGAACAAATAGAACCATTTGCAGTAAATAACTAAGCAATAACCAGTAGAGAAATGTGGCGTATAAATTACCAGGGTACAAAACACTGTGTTCCGCACTAAGTGAGGGTAAATCAACTGCATCAGCCAAAAACGCGAAGGTGGAAGGCATCCCAGTGGCAATTACTTACTGCCTAGGCTTTTTAAACATTCGTAAGTCTAGCCCCCAGCCCCCACCATATTATGGAGGGCATCAATAACTTGAGACACTTGATCATAAAACTGTGTGGCCACTCTGCATGCTGTTGCCATGACGCTGAGCTACATTAGATCGCAAACACAGATAATAACAAGAGGATTTAGATTAGGGCAAAATGTAGACAACATCAACAGCAAAATTGTGGTCAATCTGGATGAATCAGTACACATAAATACTGTTAAGCCAATAGGGAAAGCAATGAGAGAAAAAAATTCCCTCATGTATGATTATAATTCATAGGGCCAGAACAAGAAAAGAATGAGTGACAACAACCAATAATCCATATTGCTTTGCTGTTATGAACGTATTCTTTACCAGACAGACCAAAATGATTAAATGACACAGAGACATAATCGTTCACCTCTTGTCATTTCCTTGTTGATGTTCAGGTATGACCTGTCTATCTGTCACACCTCTGTGATTGAAACAAGTGCCCGTGAAAAAATATATAAAGAAAGTGATTCAGTGGTTTTTTATTTGTATTTTTCCAATTCCTTTCAACGCTCAGAAATTACCTAGGAAACATAAATCCTAGGCCCTATAGGTGAAATCCTATTATCCAAAGCTGTTAACTCATAAACAATCCATCCTTGGGCTGAATGGAGTGTCTGGGTAGAGGTCCATGCCTTTGTGTCTTTTCAGTGAACACACGCATGAACACACACACACCACACACACTGTATGGAAGCTAACATGCCCTAGATTAACAGAGAAGGCATGTAGGGTGCCTCCCATTTGCCCCATTTTGGCTTTGAGTGCTAGCACCTTCCTCATCCCCCTTCCATACCCCACTGTTGCTACTCTGTCACCTTAGCCTGAAAAGGTGGTGTCTCTGTGGGCCTCCATTTGTCACTCAGCAGGTTGATGGGCACTCTCCGCACGGCTCCAGCTCTTGTATTTACACCCCATCTGTCTGGGGCTACAACCTCTGCATCATGCCATTAACTATTTTAGGCTCATAACCTGCTATGCATCTATAGTTAAAATAACCTTATTCTCTAGTTATGTTAGAAAGGTAACATGCAGTATCTTAATTCTAGCCTTATGTCATGTTGACCATCCTCTGAAGTGAGCGCTATAATTTTGAGGATTCTTCTGAAGACATGATGCAGTACAACATACTTGTCCTCCATACACAATGACTGTTACAATCCAATAGAGATCTGTTTTAACCCAGAGTGCTCTCCAGGAGGTTATCCTACACCAGCCACTCCAGCCACTGAGAGATCACCATCCCTCATGTATCCCTGACATCTTCATTTTGACCTTGAGAAAGTTTTGTGTTACCCCTTGATCAACAGAACTGGCGCCAGCGCGAACGCATGCTCTGAGCAATGACAGAAATAGCCCAGGAACCCGTGGAGTGCAGATGGCCTCTCAGCTTGTGATGTCACATCTCACATCTATTACAGGAAGTTGGTGATGGACGGCCGCTTCGGAAGGAAAAGACTTCATCTGCATCACAGCTGCGGGCGGGACACTCCAACACCCTGATTGGCTGCTGACCCGTTGCCAAGGGAAACCAGAGCGGTCGGGATGAGCTGCTAGCGGCAGGAAGTGAGGACTCTGCCAAAGCACAGCCTGAGCGCAACCCGCGAAGGAGGGCGGAAAGTTCCAAAACATCAACTCAATACACCAGGCAGGAGGAAAAGGTGTTGCATAATCAAGGGGGGTTGAAGTTTAGCATCCCTTCCTGCAACGGTGCATAAAGCAAAAAATGTATGCAGTTGGCAATAAGTAAGTATTTTACTGACACAAAATGTCACATTCCACTTAGAACACCTAGACAGTACATTTTCCCTTTCAGAATGAAGGCGCACATCAGAATTTCTCTATTACTATCAAAGTTCCTTCCAATTCCTTGTCTCCATAGAAAACAAGGCTGCCCAATATAAGTAGGCCCATCGGCACAGTCAGGCAGAGAATTACCCTTCCCTGAAGGACCTTCCCTGCCAAGATGGACAATATCTTCCTCTCAGGCTAATTTCTATACTAAATCTCCCTGCCTGGAGACAAATGCAGGACATCAGGCTAAATGACTGGACACTAGACAGCTGGCTCTGAACTCAATAGCAGTCCATTCTACTGTAACTCACAGAGAGGACAGGCCAGGGAATACAGGATGTCCTCAGGAAACATGGCAAGAAATTGGGTGGTAAATTAGGGTGTGCTTCATTGTGTTATCAGCTGGAGAACAGGACAGGGGAGGTAGACTACAGTAAAGCTCAGAGAGGACCTCTTTGTGCTGCTTGTTGGATAAGGTGATGGAAACTCAACTTTTGGGACATTGGAATGTCAGGTCAATGAGAAGAGTAGAGTTGTGCTGGGTGCTCTGGCCAGACAGATCTACAATGGGGCAGAGAGGATGCTGCTGCAGCGTTGGAAGGAAGGAGCGTCTCTCTGTCATTGGAGCATGAGGGGCTTTAATATCTCCTCTACCCTCTTGTAGGATCGATAAAGGCCTTTGTTGTGACTCAAGGACAAGCCACCATGGGGCTGATGAGGTGACAATACAACGGGAAAATGGACACTCCACAGCAGATACGACAGATGATTTGTTTACCAAGCTGTTTATCTGCTTTCAGTGTCATGTGCCCAGTCTAAACAGACAGACGGACAATGATGCCCCAATGACAAGGAACAAAACACCAGCGTCCACAGTAGACCATCCCTAACAAGAAGACAAATTAGGGACATCAGCGCCATCAATACCATCAAGTGACAGGCCTGTCACCAGGGTGATACAAAGAGCCAATTAACAATGCTAATTAAAACAGTAAACAGCGGTGCACAAAGGGAGCATGTTTTCCCCCCGCAGCTAAACTATGTTCAAAGACCTTGTGTCCTTTTCCTATAGGAAACTTTGTAGCTAATGTGTAATGCTTCATTCATTAGACATCCAACACCTGTTCTCCCCCTTAAAGACATCCAGACACAAAATACAGGCATCCATGCAGTAACAAAGACATGCACACACGGAAGCACACGCACGCTGCACACACACACACACACACACACACACACACACACACACACACACACACACACACACACACACACACACACACACACATCAGATAGGGCCCCATCTTCAGCAGACTACTAATGGGGACTGACAGCAGTGATAAGGAGTAGCCCTGAGTGCTGCAGGTCTGGGGTCTGTCCAGTGTCCGTCACTTAAGAGGTACAGAGGGCAGGCAGAAGATATGTCCAGTGGGTAGATTGGTAAGTACGTACACAATGATGTACATCTCATGCCATAAAGCTCTCAGAGCCACTGGCTGAGTAGCATCAGATGACCTCTATCTAATCTGTCTGTCTAAAAGCCAGTAGGGATGGTGAAGGAAACTTCATTTAATGAAACTGCGTCACAAGTCTCAAGTCTCCATGTATACTGTCACGCAAGTCAACTAATGGGGTTTGGAATGGAACGAAATTCATAATTATATTTGTTTGAGGATAAAAGTCAGCCTACACTGTGATTTAACGGGAGTAAATAATAAAGAAAAGAAGATAACAATAGAAGGAATCCTCCCACGTCTAACCATGATCTGAGGAGCATATTATTTGCAACTGGGGGAGAATATTTGCCTGATAGCTATCATTTGCATACTTGTCACTGTCCATCAATTAAGTGCCATGATTAGCGAAGCCTGAAATGTTCAATTGGCAGGTATGGTATTCAAATGTTCCTGTGTGAGTCACGCTCCCATACTTGCGTGTGCCAATTTAATGCTGATGTCAGAGTGATCTCCCAGACTGCAGCTAGCTGTCAGGCCATGCCGTCTTCAGTGGGCTGGTGATTGATGTTGAAGACACGAGGAACCACCGAGCTGTCCGGTTCCACATTGTGCTCCTCGTGCTATATCAATTTATGTGTATGGAACGTCTTCAGGACAGCACAACACTTAAGTGAGGCAGTGATACCAAACTAAGGGGTTGACAAAATGGACGTGCTTGATTGAGTGAGACTTTTATGGTGAGACCCGGGGATAATAGGTATTTCAGTTAGCCATCTGGACTGGAACCTAAAGGACAGGGGGAAATGGCACACCGCCGGAACATGGATCTGTCTCTGTTCAGTGGATCACAGCCCAGCACTGGACTTGTTAACTCAAGAGTAAAAAGGGCAACACGTAGCTGCCTCTCACCACTGGTCTGTCTGGTCACATGACACAGCTAGCGCTAGAGTCCATCGTCCAATCAACCCTCATCATCTTACTTTAAATAGATGGAAGGCATTGCGTAAAGTTTTATACAAATTAAAAAAAGTGGGACGATTTGAAAGTCACAGATTACTTGCTCTCCCAGTCAAAGCGTCAAGCTGGGTTTTGAATAAGGTCCCAGATTCTCTCAACCTTCACACTGGCTGGTATCTCTGTTAATGATGCTCTGACATTACAGTGTGATACCACATCAAAAAGATAAAGTTTGATGGAGAAAATAGAATAACCTCGACAGAAAGGTAGACCAAATGTGTCTGCTCTGTCCTGCTTCAGAGATATTACAAATTACATACTTGAAGTAACACATAACATTTTAAGAAATAACTTTTTAAAAGTTATTTTAAGAAAACAGCTCCACCACAAAGTCTTTGAGCAAGAGGTTGGTATTGTACCTTCCTCTGTTTGAGTGCGCATCTCTTCACAATGTTGCCCATCCTCATTTATAGAGAGCCATAACAGACCAGCACACAGAGACTCTAGACTCAGAGGGACACCAGTCCTATGAAGCCACAGTGGAATCTTCCCAACAGGACACCAGTCTAAGAACAAAGCAAATGCCTCAGTGAATTCTCAGCATGAAACATTGTTTCTCTCCATTTCGTGCGAGATTACAGGTGGTGCTAAATCATTAAACGACAGAGAATATTCCAACTGCTCTGGCGGGGAACATTCACAGCTTGCTCATCCAATATAATGAGCCTTTTAGACCTGGGTGACCACAGATGGTGGAAGGAAAGCGAGGACAAATCTGTGAGATTGAAAAATATTAAATTCGCATTGACGTGGGGAGCAAGAAAATACCCTCTCTCTGGCTAGAAACTTGTTGCAGGTTTTGAAAATCACAGTTTTCCTTACTTTTGATCCTACCCTGTGATGTCACAGAGAAGCATTTTTTAGGACCTTCTTATCTTTTTAACCAGACACTGGTATTGTGCTGGAGATAATGAATATGAGGTTGAAAAGTGGTGGAATTAACCTTTAAGATTTCAATTCTGGTGACTACAGGGTCCTTCCACTAAATTAGTCCCTTTTGGGTAGTGTAACTTGGTGAATTTTCTTTTTTGATTTCACCAAATTTTTACATTCTGTCATGAAGAGCACATGTTCAGGTTAAATAAATAAAAAAGGACTATAGTAAGTTCCTACAGTGCCTTGCAAAAGTATTCATCCTCCTTGCCATTTTTCCTATTTTGTTGCATTACAACCTGTAATTTAAACTGATTTTTATTTGGATTTCATGTAATGGACATACACAAAATAGTCCAAATTGGTGAAGTGAAATGAAAAATATAACTTCTTTCAAAAAATTCTAAAAAATAAATAACGGAAAAGTGATGTGTGCATATTTATTCACCCCCTTTGCTATGAAGCTCCTAAATTCAGAAGTCACATAATTAGTTAAATAAAGTCCACCTGTGCGTAATTTAAGTGTCACATGATCTCAGTATATATACACCTGTTATGAAAGGCCCCAGAGTCTGCAACACCACTAAGCAAGGGGCACCAGCAAGCAATCAGCACCATGAAGACCATGGAGCTCTACAAACAGGTCAGGGACAAAGCTGCGGAGAAGTACAGATCAGGGTTGGGTTATAAAAAAATATCAGAGACTTTGAACATCCCACAGAGCACCATTAAATCCATTATTAAAAATTGGAAAGAATATGTCACCACAACAAACCTGCCAAGAGAGGGCTGCCCACCAAAACTCACAGACCAGGCAAGGAGGGCATTAATCAGAGAGGCAACAAAGAGACCAAAGATAACCCTGAAGGAGCTGCAAAGCTCCACAGCGGAGATTGGAGTATCTGTCCATAGGACCACTTTAAGCCGTACACTCTACAGAGCTGGGCTTTACGGAAGAGTGGCCAGAAAAAAGCCATTGCTTAAAGAAAAAAATAAGCAAACACGTTTGGTGTTCGCCAAAAGCCATGTGGGAGACTCCCCAAACATATGGAAGAAGGTACTCTAGTCAGATGAGACTAAAATTGAGCTTTTTGGCCATCAAGGAAAACGCTATGTCTGGCGCAAACCCAAAACCTCTCATCACCCCGAGAACACCATCCCCACAGTGAAGCATGGTGGTGGCAGCATCATGCTGTGGGGATGTTTTTCATTGGCAGGGACTGGGAAACTGGTCAGAATTGAAGGAATGATGGATGGCGCTAAATACAGGGAAATTCTTGAGGGAAACCTGTTTCATTCTTCCAGAGATTTGAGACTGGGACGGAGGTTCACCTTCCAGCAGGACAATGGCCCTAAGCATACTGCTAAAGCAACACTTGAGTGGTTTAAGGGGAAACATTTAAATGTCTTGGAATGGTCTAGTCAAAGCCCAGACCTCAATCCAATTGACAATCTGTGGCAAGACTTAAAGATTGCTGTACACCAGCTGAACCCATCCAACTTGAAGGAGCTGGAGCAGTTTTGCCTTGAAGAATGGGCAAAAATCCCAGTGGCTAGATGTGCCAAGCTTATAGAGACATACCCCAAGAGACTTGCAGCTGTACTTGCTGCAAAAGGTGGCTCTACAAAGTATTGACTTTGGGGGTGTGAATAGTTATGCATGCTCAAGTTCTGTTTTTTTGTATTATTTCTTGTTTGTATAACAAACAAAAAATATTTTGCATCTTCAAAGTGGTAGGCATGTTGTGTAAATCAAATGATACAAACCCCCTAAAAATCAATTTTAATTCCAGGTTGTAAGGCAACAAAATAGGAAAAATGCCAAGGGGGGGGTGAATACTTTCACAAGCCACTGTACTAAGTGCCAAATAAATAAAGCAAAAGGGTTGACCGTTACAGGGTTGACAGTAACAGGGTTGATGATTTCATCTTAAATCAGCCATAAATCCCCTTGTGACAGGGGGAATGGAAGCTGTTGTGTGCAACAGGGAGGGGCAAATGAATGCAGGCTTCACACAAAAAAATTATAATTGTTAAAACTGGGTAACAGAGTTGACGTGTTATGTTTGACCCACCACAAAACACCTGAAAATGGCCAGAAATAGTAGAACCAGCTCATCTGCTTTTACACTATGATTTGACTATTAGATGTTCATATTAAAACGAGAATTTAGTTCACGTAATATGTTGGCCAACGTAAGAAGGACAGTTTTTTTTTCTTTACCTTAAAATTAATCGCTAATCATATGAAATAAATAATAGTGACTTTGTCAAAGCAACCAAATAACTAGGGCTTTACAATGATGGCGAAAACTTGGAGAAATGTTTTTTGGGGTTATGTGTGTTAAATCTAAATAGAAGTCACAGAGAGTGCACAGAGGGACTAGTCAAAATGCTGTATTTTGGCACTTTAGCAAGTCTATTTATATAAAAAATCTGATATGGAATTTTCTACGTGGTCTATATTAAAGGGCACTTCATTTAATATAACAGGCTTTTAAAATGTAATACTGGTGCACAATTTCTACTTAAAATATCAAAGGGATGCAAAAGGGACTCATTTCGTGGAACGACCCTACAACAGTCTCAGCAGAAGACAGGAGAAGGGGGGATTCATTTGGGCGTCCAGGTAATTATTTATTCGTTTTTAGAGCGGGAGGGGGGTTGCAAAGCATAAAGGTCTTTGTTGATGATTTGCACACTCCATAGACCAGATCACCGGGGCGTAAAAAGCGACATGGCTGGTTCCTTCAACCTGTCTGACCCCAATCTTTGCTCTACACGAAGTCCCCGCTGCCCTCTCCCCGCGTAGTGCTGACACTCCCCCCTCCCCAAGCCCAGCTACACGCATCCCCCAGGCCTGTTCCTGCCTGACCTTCAGCATGGCCCCCACCCACTTCCATGACTCAGCCCCCCCGCCACATCCCCATCGCCCACCACACTCGCCCGCCTTGGAATTACTATATAATGTCCTGCCATTTAGATGAATACCTCACCTCATCCACCTTGTTTTCAGCCAGCATACTTTAGCACAGAGAGACCAACAAAGATTGCTAGTAAACACTGCTGTTCCAGAAACATAAAGGGGGTGTGACGGACCACAGCCGCTCTGTTCTGTTTTCTTATCTCTTTCTTTAAGCCCACTGCACAGCGACAAATAATCAAGGGACTTGTTATGCACTTGCAGTGTGTGGCTATCACCGTGGTTATGCTATGTGCATACATATTACAGCAGCCTCTCTGCTGTCTGACTGTCTCCTCTGTACAGCACAGCTTTTTATGTGGGAAACAAAGAAAGGAACATTTTCAAGGAGAGGGGCATCATGGGTAAATTATTACTCTTTCCACACACAGTAAAACATTCTTTGTTTGTTTCCATCCCCTCTCCGACACGAAGGGAAAATAATCTCCTGGCGGCAGAGTCATTCTACATGGATGGGTTTCTTATTATACCGAGCCAGCCAACTATAGGCCTTGGACTTGACAGTTCAGCGGAGCACTGGGTAGGGGGAAAACACTGAGTGAAATGAGAAGGCTTTATAGCCCTTTTGATATAAACACAAGATAAATAAATAATTAAACAAAGAAGTGAATGGATGCCCTGTATATAAGGGTAGCTGGCAGTGGGTTGTCTACAGTGTGACAGAGTGATACAAGGCAGGCAGGGCCAGAGCCACACAGAGCTGAGCCACACACAGACACCTCACCCTCCTGGCACTAGAGGGCACTTACGCTACACATAACATCTCCTCTCATCTCAAAACAGGGAATATGGGCATTGTACAGTATACTTTTCTGCCTTTAGGCTGACTCCACACCACTCTGGTTTTCTGCCTCTTCTCTATCCCATGGATCTCAGATGTGTCTCCACTTTTCCAACAAAGTTTGTTAAAATGGTTAAAAACAAGTTAATCTGAAGGAACATTTTCATCTATAGAGAATGTCTATTTAATCCTGAATCCCTTTGGAGCGTACAAAAGACTGTTCAATTAACAGGCCTGCTGTATTCTATTCTTCATCACAACAAAAGCAGAACACACATGCTCTCTTCCTCTTTTGTAAACAAAATCAATGGGGCAGGTGCTGCCTTCCCACTGTCACTACGTATCTGGTTGAACAAAAGAGCAAGGCAGCGCTCAGGTGGATAAGGGCTGACCTGACTCGTCCACATCTCAGCCCTGTGCTGCCTGTCAATCGAGCCAGGCCTCCAATAATGACTAGGAAATCAATAGGCTCTCGTCTGGCCCTAAATGAGGTTGTTACTATAGGGGCAGGCAGCGTGTGGATAAACGCTGGGGGATGGAGCACCAGTACAATAGACTGACATTATCACCGTCAGCCCTCATTACTAGGCTCTACAGACGGCTGTTCTGTTGCCTGGTGTACAGACACTGCCCAGATCATTTCACTGGCCAAGACAGCTGCACAGGGCTGGCTTTTGTCTACTCAGGAGCAGCATTGATTTGGAGAATCAGACCTTTTGTACTCCGGATTATCTCCCTCAAGAGGACACAAATTCAATCTGCCCACAGTGCCCAATCGCTGCGCACAGGCTGGGCTCTCAGGGAGAAAACGGATTCTGTTTTCGACACGTTTTGGTGTCCACAAAAACACAAAACACTGTTAGTGTTTGTACACTGGTTTGCTGGCTCAATGACATGAGCCTTTCAATACACGAGGCAACAAGCAAACAATCTACACAGAACTCTGCCACACACCTTCCTGGAACAGAACCTCACACTCAATTTCCCTTTAAACCAATCTGTGTTGCAGCCTGCATCCCACAAGTCCCAGGCACCAGTAATATACCCTCCCTTTGCAACCCTAGTCCCAGGCAACACAACACACAATCCCCTCTGTTCCTGTTGCATCTCTTCTCCTACATGGATGGACAGGGTGTATTGATGTAACTATCAATCAACTCTGACACCAATACAGCATGCTTTCTATTGGATGTGAAGCTCTGAAGTTTGGGGAAGTTAGTGGAGGGAGGAAGAGCGAGAGGGAGGAGACATACACGTGTACACGTGTCGTGAGCCCCATCTCTGTCTCTCTCCCTGATGCCTCCTCTCCTTTCTCCTCCATCAGCCAGCGGGGGAGGCTGGGAAGGCATGGGAGGAAGGGGCCCGGCCAGGCTCCCAGGGAGCCCTAATGACAATGAGAGAGAAGGATACAGGTGTCCTCGGTGTAGGGAACAGGCGACGTGCTCCCCGCTGCCATGTAGCTGTAGAAGGACACCTCCAGGGTGTAGCAGTAGGACGTGTCGTCCAGCAGGCCACCCAGGAAGCGCCTCCCGGTGCCAGCCTTCACCACGTCACGGTTAAACGACGTGTTGGACTGTGAAGTGAAACACACTGTTAATACAGAGTATATTCTACTATACCAACATTAATATCATTAATCAATCATTAGTCAGACAAGTGACAAAGCATATGTGTATAGAAGCCTAAACGAGTTTTTAAACTTTGTTTCCATTGAACATGCCATACAAATAAAGGCATTTTAATTAATTATATGAAGAGTGCCTTGGTCCTCCTTTCTTTTTGGTGTATAGAAGTATGTTGGTGAATTTCAATGCTTCATTCTAATAATGCCCACACAACTCATTGTGGTCTTGTTTTAATGCATATGATAGGGTGTCCAATCAAAAAAGCATTTTTGACCAACGGACGACATTTTTGTAGTATACTTCTAAGAAAACCAATGGTCCAAACATCATGTCTCTACCATAATCCGTTCAAAAGTTATTGGAGTTCTTAAACTTTTGGATTGACAGAATTAGGGTGACTAAATCAATGGAGGCCAGAGAACAAAAGTGGTCAAAAGAATTAAGCCTACTGGCTACCTGACAGGTCCACTTTCCCATTGAACTCGTTATCTTTCTTCTCGACTCCGCAGGAAGTAAAACAATATAGAGGTAAGATGGATATCGATTTTGAGACATGACATGTAGTATTTTCATATTTTAGTATACGCTTTCATATTAATTCGAAATTCCTGTTCTTTTTCGAAGATTTCTCACAAAAATAAGCGTATCTCTGAAATGTCAACGGAGCACTGAGTGTATACCAAGCTTTATATTTTCAAAGCCTTTTACATCATGTTAATTTAGCGTTTTGCAACCCGCAGAAACAACTTTGAAGACGACGACCACAAAATGTTAAATTATCAAAAGTTGTTACTGTCATGGTTTCGGCCGAGACTGCTCCTCCTCCTGGTTCGGGCAGGCTTCGGCGTTCGCCGTCCCCGGAGTACTAGCTGCCACCGTTGTATGTTTCGTGGTGTGATTGCTTTAGTCTGTCTTGTACACCTGTGTCTGTTTGTGTTCTGATTACGTGTCCTATAAGTTCCCTGTTTTGTATTAGTTAGATTGTGTGTTGTTGTTTGCCTGTCGTGCGGAGCTGCGTGTTTGTGCTCTGTTAGTTTTGTTTATTGTTTTACGCATGTTGCGTAATTCCCTCGCCTCCGTTTGTTTTCGAGGTCGTGTATTGTTTTGTTGCACTTTGGACTAGTAAAGTCTTTTTGGACGAATCCTCTGTGTCCTGCGCCTGACTCCTCCACCACATCCACATCGGTTCTTTTGACAGAACAACACACCAAACTATGGAGTCAGCAGGAGCAGCGGCGGCACCCAAGTCGCTGGAGGAGCGGATCAGCTATCAAGACACCATGATCCGGCAACTTGGGGCCGCCATGGACGAGGTGTCCAATACTCTGCGCCGGTTGGTGACTGGAGAGGTGCCTACGCCTTCTTACTCCATCCCATCTCCAACGGCCAGTCCTCCTCTCTCAGCACCGGAACCCAGTGGCATTCGGCTCTCGCTCCCGAGGGCATATGACGGTTCTGCAGCCGGGTGTCAGGGGTTCCTCCTGCAGGTGGAACTCTACCTGGCTACCATACACCCAGCGCCCTCGGGATACGAGAGCGTCTCCGCCCTCATCTCCTGTCTATCCGGCAAGGCGTTGGAGTGGGCCAACGCCGAATGGAGGGGAATAGACGCCGCTACCATCACCTACGCGGAGTTCTCCCGCCGCTTCAGGGCTGTCTTCGATCACCCACCTGAAGGGAAAGCGGCGGGGGAGCGTCTGTTCCACCTCCGACAGGGGGAAGAGGAGCGCACAGGAGTTCGCACTGGAGTTCCGGACGCTAGCGGCGGATGCGGGGTGGAATGAGAGGGTCCTCATCGACCATTACCGGTGCAGCCTACGAGAGGACGTTCGTCGTGAGCTGGCCTGCAGGGACACCAACCTATCATTCGACCAGTTGGTGGACATCTCCATACGTCTCGACACCCTGCTGGCTACCCGCGGACGTCCCGAGTGGGGGCCGACCATTCCACCCTCCAGCACCTCCGAGCCGATTCCCATGGAGCTCGGGGGTGCTGGCGCTAGAGAGAGGAGGAGAGAGAACCCGAGGGAGGCCACCCCCTGCACCAACTGTGGCCGTGGAGGACACACCGCGGCCAGGTGCTGGGGAGGGTCTCCTGGGAGAGGGGACAACAGGTCACGCACTGGGGAGTCATTTCAGGTGAGTAGGCGCCCCACTTACCCAGAGCTTTCTGTTGGTCACATGAGTATTCCTGTGAGATTTCCACAGGTGGCACCTCATTCCCAGCATAAGGCGCTAGTAGATTCAGGCGCAGCTGGGAATTTTATTGATCGGGCATTTTGTTATAGGTTTGGAATTCCCCTTCGGCCGGTAGAAGCCCCCTTTCCTGTCCACGCCTTAGACAGCCGGCCGTTGGGGTCGGGGCTGATCAGAGAAGTCACAGCACCACTTACTATGACGACGCAGGGGGGTCATGAGGAGATCATTCAGTTTTATCTGATTGACTCTCCTGCGTACCCCGTGGTGTTGGGGCTTCCCTGGTTAAGCACCCATGATCCTACCATTGCGTGGCAACAGAGGGCTCTTATGGAGTGGTCTGCCCAGTGTGTAGGGAGATGTCTAGGTGTTTCCTTAGGGGCGACCTCGGTTGAGAGTCCGAACCAAGTGCCCGCAATGCGCATTCCCCCTGAGTATGAGGACTTAGCACTCGTGTTCAGCAAGACGAGGGCAACACGGCTACCACCTCATAGACAGGGGGACTGTGCGATAAATCTCCAAACAGGAGCGGCTCTTCCGCGGAGCCGTGTGTATCCCCTGTCTCAAGAGGAGACAGCGGCTATGGAGACTTACATAGCCGAGTCCTTGGCACAGGGATACATACGGTCCTCCACTTCCCCGGTTTCCTCGAGTTTCTTCTTTGTGAAGAAGAAGGACGGGGGTTTGCGCCCGTGTATTGATTACCGTAGTCTCAATCAGATCACGGTTAAGTACAGTTACCCTCTTCCACTGATTGCGACTATGACGGAGTCATTACGCGGAGCGCAGTTCTTCACAAAGTTGGATCTCAGGAGCGCGTACAATCTGGTGCGCATTAGGGAGGGGGAATGGAAAACGGCATTTAGCACCACCTCGGGTCATTACGAGTATCTCGTCATGCCATACGGGCTAATGAATGCTCCTTCAGTCTTCCAATCCTTTGTTGACGAGATTTTCCGGGACATGCATGGGCAGGGTATGGTAGTGTACATCGACGACATCCTAGTGTACTCTTCTACACGAGCCGAGCATGTAGCCCTGGTGCGCCGAGTGTTGAGAAGACTGTTGGAGCATGACTTGTATGTCAAGGCAGAGAAATGCCTGTTCTTCCAGGAGTCCGTCTCCTTTTTGGGTTATCGGTTGTCCGCGTCTGGTGTGGAGATAGAGGTAGACCGTGTGTTGGCCGTGCGTAATTGGCAAACTCCAACCACTGTAAAAGAGGTGCAGCAGTTCTTGGGTTTTGCTAATTACTACCGGAGGTTTATTCGGGGCTTTGGACAGGTTGCAGCGCCCATTACGTCCCTGTTAAAGGGGGGTCCGGTTCGTCTGCAGTGGTCAGCTGAGGCGGACAGGGCATTTGTCAAACTGAAGAACCTGTTCACCTCGGCCCCGGTGCTGGCGCATCCGGATCCCTCTTTACCATTCCAAGTAGAGGTAGACGCGTCCGAGACCGGTATTGGGGCAGTCCTGTCACAACGGTCCGGCACGCCACCTAAGCTCCGCCCCTGTGCGTTCTACTCTAAGAAACTCAGCTCGGCGGAGCGCAATTATGACGTTGGGGACAGGGAGCTGTTAGCTGTAGTCCAGGCCCTAAAGGTGTGGAGGCATTGGCTTGAGGGGGCAACACCCTTTCCTCATTCTGACCGATCACCGTAACCTGGAGTACATCCGGGCAGCTAGGAGATTGAACCCTCGTCAGGCTAGGTGGAACATGTTCCTGACCCGGTTTGTTTTTAAGATCACATACATCCCAGGGTCCCAGAACGGTAAGGCAGACGCCCTGCCCCGGCGGTATGACACAGAGGAGAGGTCCATTGAGCCCACTTCCATACTGCCGGAGTCTTGTCTGGTGGCTCCGGTGGTATGGGAGGTCGATACGGAAATCGAGCGGGCACTGCGTGCCGACCCTACTCCCCCGAGTGTCCTGTGGGGCGGAAGTACGTTCCGCTCGAGGTTCGTGATCGTCTTATTTATTGGGCTCATACATCACCCTCCTCTGGACATCCAGGTATTGGCCGGACAGTGCACTGCCTTAGCGTGAAATACTGGTGGCCAACGTTAGCTAAGGATGTGAGGGTTTATGTCTCCTCCTGCTCGGTGTGCGCCCAGTGTAAGGCGCCTAGACATTTGCCCAGGGGTAAGTTACATCCCCTGCCCGTTCCACAACGACCATGGTCCCACCTCTCGGTGGATTTTGTGACCGACCTACCCCCTTCCCAGGGGAATACCACCATTTTGGTCGTTGTGGATCGGTTTTCCAAGGCCTGTCGTCTCCTCCCAATGCCGGGTCTCCCTACTGCCCTACAGACCGCCGAGGCCCTATTTACCCACGTGTTCCGGCACTATGGGGTCCCCGAGGATATTGTGTCTGACCGAGGTCCCCAGTTTACCTCCAGAGTCTGGGGGCGTTCATGGAACGCTTGGGGGGTCTCGGTGAGCCTTACCTCGGGGTACCACCCAGAGAGCAATGGGCAGGTTGAACGAGTCAACCAGGATGTGGGTAGGTTTTTGAGGTCCTATTGCCGGGACCGGCCGGAGGAGTGGTCCAGGTATATCCCCTGGGCCGAGATGGCCCAGAACTCTCTCCGCCACTCCTCCACCGGTTTAACACCTTTCCAGTGTGTTTTAGGGTATCAGCCGGTCCTGGCACCGTGGCACGAGAGCCAGATCGAGGCCCCTGCGGTGGACGAGTGGATTCGGCGCTCGGAGGAGACGTGGGACGCTGCCCATGTCCATCTGCAGCGGGCCATCCGTCAACAAAAGGCGAGCGCCGATCGCCACCGCAGTGAGGGACCGGTGTACGCACCGGGAGATCGAGTCTGGCTCTCGACTCGAAACCTGCCCCTCCGCCTGCCCTGCCGGAAGCTGGGTTGGCGGTTTGTGGGGCCCTTCAAAGTCCTGAGAAGATTGAACGAGGTGTGTTACAGGTTACAACTGCCTATTGAATACAAAAATATTAACCCCTCGTTCCATGTGTCTCTTCTCAGGCCGGTGGTAGCTGGCCCACTCCAAGAAGATGAGATAGGAGAGACCCCTCCGCCCCCTTTGGACATCGAGGGGGTCCCGGCGTACAGGGTCCGGACCATCTTGGACTCGAGGCGCCGGATGAGTGGTCTCCAGTATCTCGTGGAGTGGGAGGGGTACGGTCCGGAGGAACGGTGCTTGGTGCCTAGGAGGGACATCCTCGATCCATCCCTCCTGACTGAGTTCCACCGTGGGCATCCCACGCGCCCGGGTCCGCGTCCTCCTGGCCGTCCCCGAGGCCGGGGTCGGCGCACGGCTGAAGCCGCGCGTCAAGGGGGGGGGGTACTGTCACGGTTTCGGCCGAGACTGCTCCTCCTCCTGGTTCGGGCAGGCTTCGGCGTTCGCCGTCCCCGGAGTACTAGCTGCCACCGTTGTATGTTTCGTGGTGTGATTGCTTTAGTCTGTCTTGTACACCGGTGTCTGTTTGTGTTCTGATTACGTGTCCTATAAGTTCCCTGTTTTGTATTAGTTAGATTGTGTGTTGTTGTTTGCCTGTCGTGCGGAGCTGCGTGTTTGCGCTCTGTTAGTTTTGTTTATTGTTTTACGCATGTTGCGTAATTCCCTCGCCTCCGTTTGTTTTCGAGGTCGTGTATTGTTTTGTTGCACTTTGGACTAGTAAAGTCTTTTTGGACGAATCCTCTGTGTCCTGCGCCTGACTCCTCCACCACATCCACATCGGTTCTTTTGACAGTTACGAGAAACCTGCACCGTCATGTCAACAGAGCTCGTTTGTTGTATAGACAGGTTAGCTGACAAAGTCGCACATTGCTTCAATAGGGTCAGAAGTCCAATCAGTTGTGATTCTGGATGGCCAGATATGCTCGCAACAATGACACGAAGCTGCCATGTGGAGAATTGTAGGTGGCTCATTTCAGTTAGTTTTATCTTGTTCTTGATATCATGTCTTGTTTTGAGGTGTTTTTACTGATGTCACTTCTATGCTAATATGGCTCAAATTCACTAGCTAGTTAACCAACAACTGTAACGATGTATTTGAGAGACAACAAGTAACGGTAGCTAACTCCATTCCGTACATATGTGAGCAACCGCTGCATTCAAACGAGGCTGAAATGAAAACCATTGGGACTGTAGCGACTGTGTTGGCATCAAAATCAGGGGTGTGAACTAAGTTTCGATTCAGCGTTGATTGACATGGTAATAGACCAATAGTATTGGAGAAAAGTTGAAAAAACTGACCCTGCTGACGCTGTACGTTAAAGTGTGACATGTCATTATTCAACTCATTCTGTGCCGTACAGCCTATTTCCACCAGGTGTAGCGCTTCTCTCGCAGATTAAAAACAAGAAATGATCAATGGTGAGTGTGAAGTTAATTACTTGTGAGTTAATCAATAGTTAATTCAATCAATTGTAAATTTTTCGCATTTCAATGCGAGCCATAATGACTCTCAAAAACCGTGACACCCACAGTTTAATTGGGAAGATAAATGTAGCGCCGCCCTAAAAACCCTATTCAAATTCGACACAAACCTTCAAATAGGTATGTAATGAGACATTATATAAACTCTTTATAGTGTTTTATTTACATTTTAGAGGTGATAAGTTGGACAAATTGGGTGAAAAAAGCCGGTTCCCCACACGACATATCTCCCCCTTTCACTATGATGCAGTAGCTTTCGCTTCCCCACCCGCCATTTTTAGAAAGACCTGGCGGAGCTCCATTGCTTTCTTCAATCATGCAGAGACGGGCAGCATGAAGGTCTCGTCATTGACTTTGCTGGAAAGGGGAGAAATTGTGCTTTACAATGGTTGTAAGAGCATGGCGCTTGCAACGCCAGGGTTGTGGGTTCGTTTCCCACGGGGGGCCAGTGTGAAAATGTATGCACTCACTAACTGTAAGTCGCTCTGGATAAGAGCGTCTGCTAAATGACAAAAATGTAAATGTATTCATATTACAGTTGACCTGGAAGTATTACGTTTTGGGGGCGCTAAAATAAGGTCAAATGTACAGAACAGCGCGATGTACAAAAGTGCGTTAGCTACCGTTACTCATTGTCAAATCAAAAATCTAATCAAATTGTATTTGTCACAAGCTTCGTAAAGGAGGTTGGTGGCACCTTCATTGAGGAAGACGGGCTCGTGGTAATGGCTGGAGTGGAATTAGTGGAATGGTATCAAACACATGGTTTCCAAGTATTTGATGCCATTCCATTTGCTCCATTCCAGCCATTATTATGAGCTGTCTTCCACTCAGAAGGCTCCACGTGCATATAGGTAGGGGTAAAGTGACTACGCAACAGATAATAGATAATAAGCAGTAGCAGCAGCGTATGTGATGAGTCAAAACAGTTAGTGCAAAGGGGGGTCAATGCAGATGGTCCGGGTAGCTACAGTGCTCTGAAAAAGAATTTGCCCCCTTTCATATTTTTTATACTGAATGTTATCAGATTTCAACCAAAACCTAATATTAAAGCTGAGTTAATACCCTCTTATGGATCGGACCCTTTTTTTCAATTTCCGCCTAAAATGACATACCCAAATCTAACTGCCTGTAGCTCAGGACCAGAAGCAAGCATATGCATATTCTTGATATCATTTGAAAGGAAACACTTTGAAGTTTGTGGAAATGTCAAATTAATGTAGGAGAATATAACACATTAGATCTGGTAAAAGATCATACATTTTTCATCAGCTTTGAAATGCAAGAGAAAGGACAGACAGTGACGTAGGATTCTAGATTTAATTTAGATGTTGTCCACTAGATGGCAGCAGTGTGTTTGCAAAGTTTCAGACTGATCAAGGGAAGAATTACATCACTACATAATATTTTGTATCAAGTCTGCCAGCAGTTTTCCCAAATGTGCCGATTTGGTTTTCAAGT
This sequence comes from Coregonus clupeaformis, assembly GCF_020615455.1. Taxonomy (NCBI): domain Eukaryota; kingdom Metazoa; phylum Chordata; class Actinopteri; order Salmoniformes; family Salmonidae; genus Coregonus; species Coregonus clupeaformis. The sequence goes on along the minus strand of NC_059211.1, from coordinate 41,564,570 downwards.
ACATAACTATAGAGAACATATACAAATGCTATGGTAATACAAAATTTAAGTTTGCACACTCCCAGGAATGTCATACATCATGGATCATTAGCTTCCCTACAGAAAAGACACTAACCGTCACACATCTAGATGGCCGGGCGGGGTGGGTGTGGAGCCAGACGTCAAACTGTAGAACCCAGTTCCTACATTTGAATATAAAAATAGATTTTTTAAACAAAACTACACTACATTTTATCTCTGGGATCCTCAGGATGACAAATCAGAGCAAGATTACTGAATGTAAGTACATTACTTACCTTCAGAGGTGAATGTACCAAACCAGTTGCCGTGATAAAAGTGTTTTGTTGTTGTGCACTATCCTCAAACAAAAGCATTGTCTTTTTTTGTTGTTGCTGTAATAGCTACTGTAAATTGGACACTGCAGTTAGATTAACAAGAATTTAAGATTTCTGCCCATATAAGACCATTCCAGTCACATATCGCATATTGAGCAGCAACTGTCCCATATAAGGGACACCGATCCCGTAGAGGTTAAAGCAGTTCTGCATTCAAGAGTGGGCCAAAATTCCTCCAAAGCGATATGAGAGACTGATCAACAACTAAAGGAAGCATTTGGTTGCAGTCATTGCAGCTCAAGGTGGCACAACCAGTTATTGAGTGTAAGGGGGCAATTACTTTTTCACACATGGGAATTGGGTGTTGCATAACTTTGTTAATTAAATAAATAAAATAAGTCTCCATTTGTTTTGTTATTTGTAACCTCAGGTTCCCTTTATCTAATATTAGGTTTTGGTTGAAGATCTGATAACATTCAGTATAAAAAATTAGTAAAAATAGAGAAAATCAGAAAGGGGGCAAATACTTTTTCATGGCACTGTATTTGGTTAACTATTTAGCAGTCTTATGGCTTGGGGGTAGAAGCTGTTCAGGTTCCTGTTGGTTCCAGACTTGGTGCAAATGTACACTGAACAAAAATATAAATGCAACATGTAAAGCATTGGTCCCATGTTTCATGAGCTGACATAACAGATCCCAGAAATGTTCCATACGTACAAAAAGCTTATTTCTCTAAAATGTTGTGCACAATTTTTTTTTACATCTCTGTTAGTGAATATTTCTCCTTTGCCAAGATAATCCATCCACTGACAGGTGTGGCATATCAAGAAGCTGATTAAATAGCATGATCATTACACAGGTGCACCTTGTGCTGGGGACAATAAAAGGCCAATCTAAAATGTGCAATTTTGTCAGACAACACAATAGAGCCCCACAGTGGCGGTGTCATAATACCCATAAAACCTAGCGGTCAAACAGGGAAATGGTTCCAATCGTTTTTCCACCATTCATTTTTCCCCATAGGGAATTTTAGAAACACTTAAAATAAGGGCTGTGTTTCGTGTAGGCTTACCCTGGCGTGGCGTTATGATAACCATGTTAATCTCTCTCGGACAAGGTGACTTTCATCAATATATTAGTCTCTATTTACAGATTCGAAAATGCTAATTAGTATCAAAGTAGACATCATACAAGACTACAAATCTCTGCAAGCTCCTGCACTTCATCTCTAGCAGACACCTTTGCTAACAGGTATTGTGTCAATTTAAAACTTGCACAAGACAGTTCGCAGAATTGTAAATTTAAAGACATTTAACCAATGTATTACTACATTTAGCTGACATTAGATAGTTAATCCAGAGATTCTTACCTTTGCCTTGATTCGGCAGTCTCGTCCAGATCATCATGGCATTTGTAGTTCTTTATGATAGCCACATTAGCAGCTAATTAACATTTCATTTTGGGGGGGTAAATACAGATGAATATATTAATAAAAGTCAACTTGTCCTAGAGAGATTGACATGGTTATCAAAATGCCATGCCAGGGTAAGCCTACACGAAACACAGCTTTTATTTTAAGCATTTCTAAAATCCTCTATGGGAAAAATGAACGATGGAAAAACAATTGGAGTCTTTTCCTTGTTTGACCACAAGGTTTTATGGGTATTATGACTCATACTGTGGTACTCTATGCCACAGATGTCTCAAGTTGAGGGAGTGTGCAGTTGGCATACTGACTACAGGAATGTCTACCAGAGCTATTGCCAGAGAATTGAATGTTAATTTCTCTACCATAAGCCACCTCCAACGTCGTTTTAGAGAATTTGGCAGTATATCCAACCAGCCTCACAACCGCAGACCACGTGCATGGCATCGTGTGGGCGAGTGGTTTACTGATGTCAACGTCGTGAACAGAGTGCCACATGGTGGCGGTGGGGTTATGGTATGGGCAGGCATAAGCTACGGACAACGAACACAATTGCATTTTATCAATGTCAATTTCAATGCACAGCGATACAGTGACGAGATCCTGAGGCCCCTTGTCATGTCATTCATCCCCCACCATCACCTAATGTTTCAGCATGACAATGCAAGGGCCCCATGTCACAAGGATCTGTACACAATTCCTGGAAGCTGAAAATGTCCCAGCTCTTCCATGGCCTGCATGCTCATCCGACATGTCCCCATTGAGCATGTTTGGGATGCTCTGGATCGACGTGTACGACAACGTGTTCCAGTTCCCCACAATATCCAGCAACTTTGCACAGCCATTGAAGAGGAGTGGGACAACATTTCACAAGCCAAAATCAACAGCCTGATCAACTCTATGCGAAGAAGAAGTGTCGCGCTGCATGAGGCAAACAGTGGTCATACCAAATACTGACTGGTTTTCTAATCCACGCCCATATTTTGTTTTTTCAAGGTATCTGTGACCAACAGATGCATATCTGTATTCCCAGTCATGTGAAATCCATAGATTAGGGCCTAATGAATTTATTTCAATTGACTGATTTCCATATATGAACTGTAACTGTTCATTAGTTGCGTTTATATTTTTGTTCAGTATATTTATCTTTTCAATAAACATTGGAGACGACATATACAGTGCCTTCGGAAAGTATTCAGACCCCTTGACTTTTTTCACATTGTTACGTTACAGCCTTATCCTAAAATGGATTAAATGAATAAAAATCCTTAGCAATCTACACACAATACCCCATTATGACAAAGCGAAAACAGGTTTAGACATTTTTGCAAATGTATTAAAAATAAAGTATTCAGAACCTTTGCTATGAGACTTGAAATTGAGCTCAGGTGCATCCTGTTTCCATTGATCATCCTTGAGATGTTTCTACAACTTGATTGGAGTCCACCTGTGGTAAATTCAATTGATTGGACATGATTTGGAAAGGCACACACCTGTCTATATAAGGTCCCACAGTTGACAGTGCATGTCAGAGCAAAAACCTAGCCATGAGGTCGAAGGAATTGTCCGTAGAGCTCCGAGACAGGATTGTGTCGAGGCACAGACCTGGGGAAGGGTACCAAAAAATGTCTGCAGCATTGAAGGTCCCCAAGAACACAGTGGCCTCCATCATTCTTAAATGGAAGAAGTTTGGAACCACCAAGACTCTTCCTAGAGCTGGCCACCCGGCCAAACTGAGCAATCAGGGGAGAAGGCCCTTGGTCAGGGAGGTGCCCAAGAACCCGATGGTCACTCTGACAGAGCTCTAGAGTTCCTCTGTGGAGATGGGAGAAACTTCCAGAAGGACAACCATCTCTACAGAACTCTACCAATCAGGCCTTTATGATAGAGTGGCCAGACGGAAGCCATTCCTCAGTAAAAGGCACATGACAGCCCCCTTGGAGTTTGTCAAAAGGCACCTAAAGACTCTCAGACCATGAGAAACAAGATTATCTGGTCTAATGAAACCAGGATTGAACTCTTTGGCCTGAATGCCAAGCTGGAGGAAACCTGGCACCATCCCTACGGTGAAGCATGATGGTGGCAGCATCATGCTGTGGGGATGTTTTTCAGCGGCAGGGACTGGGAGACTAGTCAGGATCGAGGGAAAGATAAACGGACAGAGAGATCCTCGATGAAAACCTGCTCCAGAGTGCCCAGGACCTCAGACTGGGGTGAAGGTTCACCTTCCGACAGGACAACGACCCTAAGCACACAGTCAAGATAATGCAGGAGTGGCTTTGGGACAAGTCTCTGAATGTCCTTGAGTGGCCCAGCCAGAGCCCGGACTTGAACCCGATCGAACATCTCTGGAGAGACCAGAAAATAGCTGTGCAGCAACGCTCCCCATCCAACCTGACAGAGCTTGAGAGGATCTGCAGAGAAGAATGGGAGAAACTCCCCAAATACAGGTGTGCCAAGCTTGTAGCATCATACCCAAGAAGACTCCTGAGTGGCGCAGTGGTCTAAGCTTGTAGCATCATACCCAAGAAGACTCCTGAGTGGCGCAGTGGTCTAAGGCACTGCATCGCAGTGCTAACTGTGCTACTAGAGATCCTGGTTCGAATCCAGGCTCTGTCGCAGCCGGCCGCGACCCGGAGACTCATGGGCGGCGCACAATTGGCCCAGCGTCGTCCAGGGTAGGGGAGGGAATGGTCGGCAGGGATGTAGCTCAGTTGATAGAGCATGGCGTTTGCAACGCCAGGGTTGTGGGTTCGTTTCCCATGGGGGGCCAGTATAAAAAAAAAAAAAAAATGTATTCACTAACTGTAAGTCGCTCTGGATAAGAGTGTCTGCTAAATGACTAAAATGTAAATGTAAGACTCGATGTTGTAATTGCTGCCAAAGGTGCTTCAACAAATTACTGAGTAAAGGGTCTGAATTACTTATGTAAATGTTTTATTTCATTTTTTTATAAATTAGCAAACATTTCTAAAAACCTGTTTTTGCTTTGTCATTATGGGGTATTGTGTGTAGATTGAGGGAAAAAAACGATTTAATCGATTTTAGAATAAGGCTGTAACGTAACACAATTTGTAAAAAGTCAAGGAGTCTGAATACTTTCCGAAGGCACTGTATGAATAGAAAAGGTGTGCACAGCAGTAGTTATATAGGATGAGCCATGACTAGGATACAGTATATACATACACTGAGTGTACAAAACATTAGGAACACCTTCCTAACATTGAGTTGCACCCCCCCCTTTCCCCTCAGAACAGCCTCAATTCGTCGGGGCATGGACTCTACAAGGTGTCGAAAGCGTTCCACAGGGATGCTGGCCCATGTTGACTCCAATGCTTCCCAAGGCTTAAAAACCCATTCTCTAACCTTTCTCCTCCCCTTCATCTACACTGATTGAAGCGGATTTAACAGGTGACATCAATAAGGGATCATACCTTTCACCGGGATTCACCTGGTCAGTCTATAAACTGGTTTCCATCCAACCTTTTTATGCAAGTAAAGTAAATAATGACAGGCCTGATGGTAACAGAACATTTTTCGTAAACTTTCAAAATGTCGACAAAACTAAATACGCTAGACAAGGTGGGATCTTTTAGCGTCGGTAAAATGTATAATGCGAGAAATGTCGGTGGAAACGCTTTTATGGGCAAATATTGATATAATAACCATCATATCGAAGTAAACTTGGAGTCATGCTGACATGTTGTGTGGTCCTCCCACTATGACTTGTCGGGAAAGCATGCAGTTTATTATGCTACAGATGAAATAAAATGTGAACTTCACAGGGTGGTGAAAGTGCAAGGTGATGAGCTTAATGCTCTTTTCCAATAAATATCGAGGTACTTATTCTGGTGACATGATAATCGATGCTTGGCTGCAGTTTGACAAATAAAAATAATCTTGCTCTTTTGTCCATAATAATAATAATCTCATCATGTAGGCTATACGTGCGCTCTAGCCAACAATAGCGCGCAGATAGCGTTGTTGGCTAGAGCGCACGTGCCAATACCAGAGAGGACACTTGCTATATAACGCAACATTTTTTGTGAGAAAAACATCAGTAGAGTTGAAAATGCAATGGAAACCCATTTAACTAAACTTTTTATTCGGTTCACGGGAACTTAACATGAAAAGGTATTTTATGTGCACTACGTCATCACGCACAGCCTTTTATCTGCAAAAAGTATATTTTATCTGCAACAACCTCTCCCTCAACGTCAGCAAGACAAAGGAGCTGATCGTGGACGGGGCTGTAGTGGAGCGGGTCGAGGGCTTCAAGTTCCTCGGTGTCCACATCACAAAGGAATTATCATGGTCCACACACCAACACAGTCGTGGAGAGGGCACAACAACGCCTCTTCCCCCTCAGGGGACTGAAAAGGGCCCTCAGAAAAGGGCATGGGCCCTCAGATCCTCAAAATGTTCTACAGTTGCACCATTGAGAGCATCTTGACTGGCTGCATCACCGCTTGGTACGGCAATTCCTCGCCATATGACCGCAAGTCATTACAGAGGGTAGTGCGTACAGCCCAGTACCTCACTGGGGCCGAGCTCCCTGCCATCCAGGACCTCTATACCAGGGGTGTCAGAGGAAGGACCTAAAAATGGTCAAAGACTCGAGAAACCCAAGTCATAGACTGTTCTCTCTGCTACCACGAGGAAAGCGGTACCAATGCACCAAGTCTGGAACCAACAGGACCCTGAAAAGCTTCTACCCCTAAGCCATAAGACTGCTAAATAGTTAGTTAAATAGTTAGTCCGGATAGCTATTGGTTATCTGCATTGACCCTTTTGCACTAACTCTATTATCTATCCTGTTGCCTAGTCACTTTATCCCTACCTACAGTATATGTACTGTGACGTCACGAGAGGCTACACAGCTTTCAGCGGGATTGCTCAAGTAGTGCAAGGAGACAAGGTTCAAACAAAACAAGGATTTTATTATAGGTCTTGGGAAATTACGAAAATATAACAAAATTCTGTTCTCTTGTGGCTCTTTAAGGGTTAACAGTTCAGGGATGTCTCTTCCACATCCAGAATCATAATTCTCACTCGCTCAGATAACTTTTCCCCAGCCTTACTGTAGTCCACGTTGCAGCTAGTGGCCAACCCAGCAAAAAGTCCTTCCAAATGTCTCTCCTGTATTTCCACAGGTGCATATATCCAAAGGTGAGTATTTCCCAAAGGTAAGTATCTCCAAATCCTTATATTCCTCATGGAAGTGGACGTGCAGCACTCTTGTCCTCCAGAGAGCCCAGGTTGGAGACTGTGTCTCTTCACCCCCCCACACTCCCCTCAGTGTGTCTCTTCCCTTCCCAACCCTTCAGCTCATCAGCTCCTCATTTGTTTCAGCTGCGTGGGAAGATTGGCCATAGAGGGGTGGAGTTCCCGACCATACCAGCAGATGGAGCCATAGCTGTCTGGGTTTGCAGCCACCTCAGGGGGATGTAACGTCCCTCCAGGACACAGCCTCTCGTGACATCACACATCCCCCTCCTCGGGACCGACGTCCTCGTCGGGTAAAGGCAGCGAAGAAGGCATCACGCCGGGAGAGGGCGTCCGCATTGCCGTGGTGCTTGCCAGACTGCTCTCTCTTCAACTCCTCCAACTCTAGGACCAGGGACTCAGCCTCCTGTTGTCTCTCCTTGAGTTTCTTACTGAACGCATCAGCCTTGGTTTTAGCAGAGTTTAGCTTCTGTTGAGCAGCTTTCAGTTCCTTCTCTCTCTCTGCCTCCGCATTCTTCATCTTGTTCTCCAACACCTTGTACTTCTCCTCTGCCTTCTTCTGGACCTCCTTACTACTGCGCAGGGTCTCCTCACACTCCTCGATGGTCCTGCGCAGCCTCTCCAGCTCCTCCTGTTGCTTAGGGAAGGAGCTCTGTTGGAGTTTAGCCTGGAGGATATCTAACTCTTCTGTCTTCATGTCTAACTGTTGCTTTAACAAACGATACCTCTCAGCGGTCCCCTTCAGACCAGACAGTTCTTTGTCCAGATTCTGTAGCTCCGTCTCTGTGTCGGTCTGGGCACCTGCCATCCCTATCAGAGCCCGGGCGGGAGTGAGTAACTCGGAGGATTGCACCGGAGCCTTCCCAGGATGAGTCTTGCCTCTCCGTTTCCGAGGTACTCGGGTTATCCTCTCCTGAGACTCTCTCCAGAGTGGGTAAAAGGCTGGGCAGTCTCGTCCAATTAGGACAGGGACGGGGAGGGAATCAACCACCCCCGCCGTCGTGTGTATGGTTCCCCGTGTGCTGGTCATTGTAAGTTCAGTAATGGGGTATTCTCTGGTGTCTCCATGGACACAGGAAACTGGGAGGACTTTTCCCGGGGTCAGACACGTTGGGCCCACCAAATCCTTACGCACTAGGGTGGCCCGGCTACCAGAATCCAGTAAGGCCTCCACATCATGGTGATTCACAGTTACCGGGCAGGTGGGGGGTCGATCTGGGCCGCCATCTACGACTCCCAAGAGCGAGGCAAAACGGTGTGTGGGTGCTGAGCTGGAGGACTCCGCAGTGGGCATAGGTTCCTCGGCTGGTTTCCCACACTGCCAGGAGATATGTCCCATCTCCCCACACCGGTAACACTGTCGAGTTTCCCCCTCCTGGTGTACTCTTCTTGGACCCGCCTGGTTTCTGGCTCCCCCTGGAGCCGGGATAAGTCCTGACGTGGCTGGGTTCGAGACCTTGGGGTCCTTTGGACGGGTTCTTCCCATTTGTGGTGGGGCCGCACTCCTGGGGTCTTTTCGGGAAGCATTCAGCATCTCCGCTGTGGCCTGGTACTTTTCCACAGCTTCCACGGTCAGATCAGCCGTGGTCAAGGCCTGTTGACTGATGAACCGTTTTGCCTCATAAGGCAGGGCGCGTAGGTAACGATCCACCACAACGGCCTCCACCACCGCCGCTGCTGTATTCCTCTGCGGATCCAGCCATTTCCTTGCGATTCGGACAAGTTCATGCATCTGCGCCCGAGGAGGTTGGTCTGGTTGGAAGGTCCAGCTGTGAAAGCGCTGGGCCATACCAAACTTTGTGAGTCCATATCTGCTGAGGATCTCAGACTTCAGGGCATCATAGTCAGTAACCTGGTCAGGGCCCAGGTCCCGGACAGCATTCAGCGATTCCCCGGTTAGAAAGGGGGGCTAACAGACCAACCCACTGTTGCTGGGGCCAGGCTTCCCTAGTGGCCGTGGCCTCAAATGCATGCAGGTATGCCTCAATGTCATCGGTAGCTCCCATCTTAGATATAAAGTCACTTGCCTTTATTGGGCGGGTATTTTGGACCACCCTCTGTCTCTGCAACTGCAATTCCTCTGCCTTCAGAAGGTTGGCTTTCTTTTGCTCCTCCAAGAGAGCCACGTTTGCTTGCATCTGGGCTTGCTGGCCAGCAACAAGGGCTTTCAATATGTCCTCCATTTCAGTCGGCGGGGAGCCTACGGCCAACTTGGAAAACTGGGTGATCAAACCTTCGGTATCCTCCTCTGACATGCACTATTAACGCTTGAGCGTGCCTGTATTCTCCACCATCTGTGACGTCACGAGAGGCTACACAGCTTTCAGCGGGATTGCTCAAGTAGTGCAAGGAGACAAGGTTCAAACAAAACAAGGATTTTATTATAGGTCTTGGGAAATTACGAAAATATAACAAAATTCTGTTCTCTTGTGGCTCTTTAAGGGTTAACAGTTCAGGGATGTCTCTTCCACATCCAGAATCATAATTCTCACTCGCTCAGATAACTTTTCCCCAGCCTTACTGTAGTCCACGTTGCAGCTAGTGGCCAACCCAGCAAAAAGTCCTTCCAAATGTCTCTCCTGTATTTCCACAGGTGCATATATCCAAAGGTGAGTATTTCCCAAAGGTAAGTATCTCCAAATCCTTATATTCCTCATGGAAGTGGACGTGCAGCACTCTTGTCCTCCAGAGAGCCCAGGTTGGAGACTGTGTCTCTTCACCCCCACACACTCCCTCAGTGTGTCTCTTCCCTTCCCAACCCTTCAGCTCATCAGCTCCTCATTTGTTTCAGCTGCGTGGGAAGATTGGCCATAGAGGGGTGGAGTTCCCGACCATACCAGCAGATGGAGCCATAGCTGTCTGGGTTTGCAGCCACCTCAGGGGGATGTAACGTCCCTCCAGGACACAGCCTCTCGTGACATCACAGTACATATCTACCTCAATTACCTGGTACCCCAGCTCATCGACTCGGTACTGGTACCCAGTGTATATAGCCAAGTTATCGTTACTCATTGTGTATTTATTAGTTGTGTTATTATTTCTCTTTTATTCTCTCTGCGCGGCCCGTCAGTAAGCATTTCACTGTTAGTCTGCACCTGTTGTTTACGAAGCATGTGACAAAAAACGTTTTATTTTATTTTACACATGCAGGCACACACACTGCTGTATACAATCACACCAAAGGTTAGCTCTTTATCGAGCCAGAATTATAAATAACCGGTGGACACTGTGACATTCTTTATGTATGGTGGGTTGCTAAAATAATTTTGGCTGTTGAAAGACTTTCCTTGTGTACTGGTGAAGAAAGTTCTATGAGCGCTGTGAATGTGTCACTGCACAGAAAAGGTTATTCTTCTGGCTATATGTAACTGGCACTGCTACAAAATGTCACATTGGCTGAGCGCTAAAGGTCACTGTGGCTGAGAGGTGAAGGGGAACACAGACTTTAAGTATAGCTTCCACACCCAGCTGTATGATAGATCTCAGTCAACCCTGTGGTTGTTACAGTAACTACTGTAGCATAGCCAACTAGCACCTGCTAATATGTTGGGTGTATTTCCTGTGGAACATATGTGAGATGAGAAGGGTTAGGATTGATATGGCCTGACCAGGGAAAACTCTGGGCCCTAAAGCTGTCCCTGGTATGATTGATGTGATGGACTTACGAAGGAGAAGTCTGGGGCATTGTGGCAGAGCAGGCGAGGGAACACGGCTTGTCTCTGGACTCTCTCCTCCTCCTCAAACACGTTCCCGTACATGAAGCCATTCATCATGGTGGAGTGGGCATGAACATCAATGTAGAACTCCAGCCCCACCTTCTGAATACGCGACAGACACACACACACACAGACAGACAGACAGGGGCACAGGGCGTCACAAATAGAGTGCTAACCTGCTGAATATACACCATTTCCACATTTCATAGCCATTGCAATTTCCATCAAAATGTAAAGATTTTGAGACTCCTTGGCTACATCTTTTTCAAATGCCCACATCATGTATTCTACCGAGAACAAAAACATTGGGAACAACAACAACAACCAAGCTGTGCACACAAATGCTGTGTTTGGCTGTGGAGGGCATCTTCCTGGTGAAAGACGACTCTCAGAGGTGGCAGAGCACCAGAGGAGAATCACAGAAGAGCTAGCAAACCTCCCACAGCGACAGAGAGTGAGAGAGAGAGAGAGAGAGCGAGCGGGGGAGAGGGAGGGATAAAGAGAGAGGGGGGAGGGGGGAGGGGGGGTAGAATGATGATACTAGTCATATTTTTATCCCCTGTAGAGCCCAGGGACAGAGCTGAGGGGAGGAGCGGAGAGCCCATGAGACTGGCTTGGTGGCCCCACACAGATGAGATGTTGAGACTGGCTGGGGAGAGCCCTCCAGATACAGCTGACTACAATACAGCAGCCCACACACAATCAGGCTTTACTCAGACTATCAGTTACTGTAGCTCCACTGCTTCACACACAGCAGGCTGAGGAGCTGAGAGGAAAACACTATGAGAACCAGCTGCCACACACACAAGGACACACACGCACACACATACACTACATGACTAGAAGTATGTGGACACCTGCTCGTCCAAAATCATGGATATTAATATGGAGTTGGTCCCCCCTTTGCTGCTATAACAGCCTCCACTCTTCTGGGAAGGCTTTCCACTAGATGTTGGAACATTGCTGCGGGAACTTGCTTCCATTCAGCCAAAAGAGCATTAGTGATGTCGGGCACTGATGTTGGGCAATTAGGCTTGGCTCACAGTCGGCGTTCCAATTCATCCCAAAGGTGTTCGATGGGGTTGAGGTCAGGGCTCTGTGCAGGCCAGTCAAGTTCTTCCACACTAATCTCGACAAACCATTTCTGTATGGACCTCGCTTTCTGCATGGGGGCATTGTCATGCTGAAACAAGATTTTCAATGTACCGATTCCATGGCACATGGTTTATGATACACAAAACGACGCTGAATTCAAAATGTAGAGTTTTTCAATTTAAATTATTATGCAACATTCTTGCAACCAATAGACTGTTATATATATGGGGGATACAACCATCCCAGCTCTGCAGATGTTGCTGCGAAGAGACAGAATCATTAGATAATTTGTTTTGGTACTGTCCATATGTAGCTTGTTTTTGGTCGCAGGTCCAGGAAGGGCTGAAGAATTGCAACATTTACCTGGCACTAACTCTGCAGATAGCACTACTTGGTGATTTGAAAAGTCAGAGTAAATCGATCAATAATATAATACTTTTAGCAAAAAAAATATTTTTTACTTACAAGAATAGAAAGGTTCAGAACTTTTGTGAAACATCACAGCTCAGTTGAAAAATATTGGCAAATAGAAATCCAATATGGATGGTGTTAAGAGATAGATGGGAGGTGTTGAGTGGAACTGAAGGGTGGGACTAATAACAACATGATAACGAATGTCAAATATACTGTGTCCGTAAAATGTATATAGGATCAGAACGTTTGTGAAACAGCACAGTTAAAAATATATAGCAAATAGAAAATCAAACTGGATGGACATCAGAGATAGATGAGAGAGGATGAGGGTAGAGGAAGGACAGGACTAAAAATAAACAAAATATAACTATTGTAAAATAGACTGTGTCCATAAAATGTATATAGTTTGTATAAGCTGGAAGTAGAAGCCTAAGTGTTGTTGTTCATTAGTTTACTCCAATTAGGGGAGGGGTGGTAGGGTTAGTGGAAAATAATAAAGGGAAATATATTTAAAAAAAATATATATATATAGTGCATTCGGAAAGTATTCAGACTCCTTGACGTTTTCCACATTTTGTTACGTTACAGCCTTATTCTAAAATGGATTAAATAATTTCTTCCCCTCATCAATCGACACACAATACCCCATAATGTTTGCAAATTTAGAAAAAAACTAGAACAGAAATACCTTATTTACATAAGTATTCAGACCCTTTACTCAGTACTTTGTTGAAGCACCTTTGGCAGCGATTACAGCCTCGGGTCTTCTTGGGTATGCTGCTACAAGCTTGGCACACCTGTATTTGGGGAGTTTCTCCCATTCTCTGCAGATCCTCTCAAGCTTTGTCAGGTTGGATGGGGAGCGTCGCTGCACAGCAATTTTCAGGTCTCTCTAGAGATGTTCAATCGGGTTCAAGTCCGGGCTCTGGCTGGGCCACTCAAGGACATTCAGAGACTTGTCCTGAAGCCACTCCTGCGTTGTCGTGGCTGTGTGCTTAGGATTGTTGTCCTGTTGGAAGGTGAACCTTCACCCCAGTCTGAGGTCCTGAGTGCTCTGGAGTAGGTTTTCATCAAGGATCTCTCTGTACTTTGCTCCATTCATCTTTCCCTCGATCCTGACTATTCTCCCAGTCCCTGCCGCTGAAAATCATCCGCACAGCATGATGCTGCCACAACCATGCTTCACCGTAGGGATGGTGCCAGGTTTCCTCCAGACATGACGCTTGGCATTCAGGCCAAAGAGTTCAATCTTGGTTTCATCAGACCAGAGAATCTTGTTTCTCATGGTCTGAGAGTCCTTTAGGTGCCTTTTGGCAAACTCCAAGTGGGCTGTCGTGCCTTTTACTGAGGAGTGGCTTCCGTCTGGCCACTCTACCATAAAGGCCTGATTTGTGGAGTACTGCAGAAATGGTTGTCCTTCTGGAAGGTTCTCCCATCTCCACAGATTAACTCTGGAGCTCTGTCAGAGTGACCATTGGGTTCTTGGTCACCTCCCTGACCAAGGCCCTCCCCCGATTGCTCAGTTTGGCTGGGCGGCCAGCTCTAGGAAGAGTCTTGGTGGTTCCAAACTTCTTCCTTTTAAGAATGATGGAGGCCACTGTGTTCTTGCTGCAGACATTTTTTGGTACCCTTCCCCAGATCTGTGCCTCGACACAATCCTGTCTCGGAGCTCTATGGACAATTCCTTCGACCTCATGGCTTGGTTTTTGCTCTGACATGCACTGTCAACTGTGGGACCTTATATAGACAGGTGTGTGTCTTTCCAAATCATGTCCAATCAATTGAATTTACCACAGGTGGACTCCAATCAAGTTGTAGAAACATCTCAAGGATGATCAATGAAAACAGGATGCACCTGAGCTCAATTTCGAGTCTCATAGCAAAGGGTCTTAATACTTATATAAACAAGGTATTTCTGTTTTTATTTGTAATAAATTTGCAAACATTTCTAAAAACCTGTTTTCGCTTTGTCATTATGGGGTATTGTGTATTATTAAAGCTTTATTTCAAAAGTTTGGCTTTAAAAGACAGAGATAATAGCAGTGCAATTTGGTGATAGACATTCTTCTAGGGACAGTCTTCTGAAAATCTCTCAGTTGACAAGGCTGCATAGCAGGGGTGACACAGTTGGGAATCACAGTTCAGTTATACGTTATCCAGTTGAGAATTGTAGAATAGGATTCAAGGCCAATCACATGCTACTGTGGCCAGTGTATAAAGCTCAGGCTCTCTCTAGGCCTGGACACAGTGAATCAGGTGTAATGGGCCCTCCCTCACTCTCACTCCCCTTGACCCCTCACTCTTCAGCACAGCTCTCTCTCTCTCTCTCTCTCTCTCTCTCTCTCTCTCTCTCTCTCTCTCTCTCTCTCTCTCTCTCTCTCTCTCTCTCTCTCTCTCTCTCTCTCTCTCTCTCTCTCTCTCTCTCTCTCTCTCTCTCTCTCTCTCTCTCTCTCTCTCTCTCTCTCTCTCTCTCTCTCTCTCTCTCTCTCTCTCTCTCTCTCTCTCTCTCTCTCTCTCTCTCTCTCTCCACATTCCATTCCAGAGCGCGCCTCAGTTCCCGGGGGTCGTCAGGCGGTGGGGAGGGATGGAAAAGAAGAGGGAGAAGAGGAGGAGGAGGAGGGTGGAGAGGGCGACGCGATGCTTGAAATTCTGCTCACAGCCAAAGCAATTTCCTGGCGAGCGCGGTGCTGTCAGCTGCTCTGATGGCTAGCTGTGAAATATTGTGGCTGGGAGTGGGCCGGCAGCAGGCTCTGGCAGCCTGATGGATGGAGCCCGAGCGGAAGAAGGAGAAACAACAACAAAAAAATAGAAAAAGAAAGCAAAACGGAGCCGCCATTAAGGCAGCTCCATCAGGCAGTTGAAGGAGTTCCAAGGGTCTAATAGAGGCAGAAGGCCCTCTAATCGGCAGCGCTCACCAAGCTAAAGGGAGGAGGGTGGAGGTAGTTGGGAACCACCCAGTGGGATTATTTACACACACGTAAAACGACCCTTCCCCTTGTTAAAGCACAGCTCGAATGATGGGGTACTGTATGTAATGGTGCGACTTGAGCTGGCGCAGAGCTCCTGCAACAATGGAGTTGGATTGGCTCGCCTACTTTTTCTTTTCTGTTAACAATGTAATTAAGAATCGAAATGAAATGGTCGCACAGCGTTGGGTCACTTAAATGTCCGTGCTCCAGAAGTTTGCTCTGGAATTATATAAAAGATGAAATCTGGGAAGCCAAAGTGAATCTCCAACAGCATCTCCCAGTCTCCAAACAAAACATCACTTTGGACCCTAAGTGGTAATTCCCCCTAAAATGTCAAGGAAAATGGAAGTACAATGATACAGTGAAGTGCAATCCAGACCACAATGTCAACTGAGCCAGCATAACAGTCTCCTAATGCGCTGTCAATCACAGGCAGACAGGACTGTGAGGCTGAAGCAGTGATTGATTGTTTCATTAACAACCCACTTTGACCTAGAGAATTGTTCATTTGAAATTGTAATGAAGCAATTAGAGACAATTAAGAAATGTAGAGAATGAAAGTCAACAGACAATCTGAGTGTAGAGGCTTTACAAATTAAACCTCTCAGAGAAATAGACAGAGAACGGCTTGTTCCGGCAGAAGCTCCCTACAACTCAATAGAAGGACTCGGGCTCAACTTCATCTGAACTGGTGTTGCTGCAGTTTAGTTTAAAGCGGAAGGTCAAATGAATTTTGTCCGACAAGTACTTATTTGCTGCATATTAATTAGTCTGGGCCTATAAGGGCCATAAACGGTTTGCTTATCTTAACACAGAAAAAATGGTGCTGATTTAAGCAGGATTACAGACTAGAGGCAGATTCTCTCACAAAGCATTTAGCATCAGCAATACCTTTTAGAAGAAACCTCGCTACGTTCAGTGGAACTTACTTCATGTAACTTCTACTCTCTGTTAACATTATTACCATATAGCTGAACATGCTAAAATGGTACTCCAACATCCAGGGCATGTAGAGCGTTTATAAATGCTGAATAATATACCTACAACTGTACATACCATTTTCCTTCCAAATGATATATTGTCTATACACAGCACTTATTTATATTTTTTGATTCTGACACTATAATATATCTACTCTGGATTGTTAATTGGACTCGTTCTGTCATTTCCTGATTTCTTGTTTTGATTATTTGTGTATTTGTGAAACCTGCTATAACACCTGTAAATCTGTGTACACAACCAATAAACCTTGATTTCAGTCTATAAGTATGCCTGTCTGACTGGAGAGCAGAGACTTGAGTGATACAATGCGGTCGGAGCGGTGGGTGAGTCCAGGTGTGCTGCAGAGAGAGAACAGACGTAGTGGTGCTCAATCCTGTAAGCCCCTCATTCTCTCTCTGCCACAGACTAATTGATGGACATATTTGGCCCCTTTTTAACACAGAGGTGACTTGTAATCAAGCTAAACGGGCACTCAGACAGCACTCTGCGGCTGTTAGCGCTTCATAAGCATCTGCATCTGTCTGGAATAGTGCTGAGAGATTAGTGATTTTTGAGGTTGGTTCGGTTTCGGTTCGATTATCAAAAAATAATCACGGTTTTCGATTTTGGTTTAGATTTATTAATTTTTTTACATGAAATGCATTATGAAATAATGATGTTACAATGACTTTAGAGCTTTTTAATGGAAGTTCCAAAGCCAAAAATAGTGAACATTCAATTGCCAAAACATTGAAAATATTCCATTGTCTCTGTCAGGTCCACATTGGGTACATTTACATTTTAGTCATTTAGCAGACACTCTTATCCAGAGCGACTTACAGTTAGTGGGTAGACATCAACAGAAAAATAGGAAATTACTATGAAATAATAAAATATTTCAGTTGTGGGCAACTTTTAAAATGTAATCCTGAAATATAGCTGAAGCATGTCAATCAAAGCATGTCAATCAAAGACAAAATGACAGATGATGAGAAAAAAGACAGATGATGATTCATTACATACAACCTAGATTTAGTTTAGAATGTTGCTAGCTTACCTGCCTAAGTATGCTGCAGAGCTGTCTGACAAAATTATTTTACTAGTTATTCAAAGTAGAAGAGGTATAATTTCACAAACTGTCTCTATCCCTCTCCTAGTTGTGTTGTGTACATTCCTCTCTCATGCGGTCTGTAAGGGTTGGTGTGAGGTGTGACCCAGGTGCGGTGCAGGATAGACAGTAGGCAGTAGGCAGAGATGGTGAAACAAGGATCTTTACTGGTGGTCCCAAAACCAGGAAACAAAATAACGGACTTGTCACGATAAAATAAAGGAGGAGCAAATTGGTCTCCAAAAAAAGGCTGACAGCAAACATATGAAATACTAACTATGACTGAAAACAACAATGAAACAGGGAGAACATATACGTCTCGCGATCAGACACTGATTAGTACTGTTTGGCATCGAGAAACTAGCAGAGAAAACAGAGCAAGGGAACACATGGAAGTGAGGGCATACATACACAGGTGAACAGGTAGACACAGGTGACTCCAATAGGATAATAATTAGTCCAGACTGTGAGTGAGGAGGTGCCTAAGGTTGTCGGAGGATGACACCTAGTGGGTCGCTCCGGAACTGCGACCCCCTCCTGTAACAGCGGTCTATCCAGTCTGTGTGTATCCAACCTAACGTAGCAGGCGTAGAAGTGTATCCGTCCAGAGATCTGTATATAATGACAAAATGCTCATGTCTCTGCCCTAACAATGGGAGTCGTTGTCCAAAATACTGGAAGGCAGGCGACAAGGTTAGCTCCAAAATAAATCCATAGAAACGCATTGTGTTATTTTGGACAGATTTTGGCAAGAGTGAATCCTCTCGCTTCGCCTCTTCCTCTCTGATCGTCTCTGAGCTGGAAAAAACTGGCGCAATTATGGTCATTATAGTTAATTACCACGTTTCTGCGCTGAACTAGGTTGAATATTTGCTTAATGAAAACTATAACTCCCTTCGGCCCAGCATCCCACATAGTTATTGACTTGATGTCACGTTCGTTGAAGGACGGGTCAGACCAAGGCGCAGCGTGAAATGCGTACATGTTTATTTAAATGATAAACACACGACAAAACAACAAACCAACAACATGTGAAGTCCTAAGGCTACACACAAAACAAGCCTACTCACGGAACAAGATCCCACAACTAACGAGTGCCAACAGGCTGCCTAAGTATGATCCCCAATCTGAGACAACGAGCGACAGCTGTCTCTGATTGGGAATCACACCCAGCCAAACACAGAACTACAACACCTAGACTGAAACATAGAAAACACACCATAGAACACCACACCCTGACTCAACATATAAGAGTCCCCTGAGTCAGGGCGTGACAGTACCCCCCCCCAAAGGTGCACAACATTTACATAACAGGGTAGGGGCCGGGTGGGCATTCCGCCTCGGAGGCGGATCCGGCTCCGGGCGTGACAACCACATACTCTCCACCTCCCTGTTGCGCCCCTGGTCTGGTCTGGACCTCGGTGCGCTGCTTCCCCTCTCGTTCCTCCCACGATACTCCAAGCCCTGTCTGGACCCTGGTGTGGGAGACCCCGAACCTGGAGAGGGGCTGACGTCTGGGTCTGGACTGGAACCGCTGACCGGAGCTGGACCGGGCACCGGTGGAGCAGACTGCTCAGGCTCGGGACTGGAGCCGCTGACCGGAGCTGGACTAGGCACCGGTGGAGCAGACTGCTCTGGCTCCGGACTGGAGCCGCTGACCGGAGCTGGACTGGGCACCGGTGGAGCGGACTGCTCTGGCTCCGGAGTGGAGCAGCTGACTGGGAACACGCACCACTGGTCTGGTGCGAGGAGCAGGAACGGGCCGGGCCGGACTGGATACACGCACCACAGGCCTGATGCGAGGAGCAGGAACAGGCCGGGCCGGACTGGGAACACGCACTACTGGCTTGGTGTGAGGAGCAGGAATGGGCCGGGCCGGACTGGAGACACGCACCACAGGTCTGGTGCGAGGAGCAGGAACGGGCCGGGCCGGACTGGGAACACGCACCACTGGCTTGGTGCGGGGAGCAGGAACGGGCCGGGCCGGACTGGGAACACGCACCACTTTCTTGGTGCGAGGAGCAGGAACAGGCTGGGCCGGACTGGGAACACGCACCACTGGTCTGGTGCGAGGAGTAGGATCGGGCCGGGCCGGACTGGGAACACGCACCACAGGTCTGGTGCGAGGAGCAGGAACGGGCCGGGCCGGACTGGGAACACGCACCACAGGCCTGGTACGAGGAGCAGGAATGGGCCGGGCCGGACTGGCGACACGCACCACTAAGCTTGGTGCTAGGAGCAGGAACGGGCCGGGCCGGACTGGGGACATGCACCACTGGCTTGGTGCGAGGAGCAGGAACAGGCCGGGCCGGACTGGCGACACGCACCACTGGCTTGGTGCGAGGAGCAGGACTGGGTTCCTTTATTAACCCCCGCTCCTTATGCTGCCTAACCAGCTCCTCTCTCCGTGCCTCTACTTCCTCCTTTTCCCTACGAGCCTCCTGCAGTGCCTCCTCTTGACTGGATCTCTCCCGCTCTATTCTATCTATCAGCCCCCGTAATATGGTGGCCTCCTCTCTTACCCTGCAGATCCGATCCTTCTCTCTCTCTCGGCACTCCTCCTCCAGTGAGGACTCCTCCGGGAGCCCCCACGAGTTAGGGAACAGAAACTCCTCGTCGTCGTCATCCTCCGACTCCTCAGTATATTACTGTTCCCACTCTTCTTCCCATGGTCGTAGGGACTCAATCTGGAAACCCACCGGGTGCAGTGTTCGGGGCTCTTCTCTCTCGCTCCCCGACCACCCCTTTAGCCCCCCCCCCCCCAAACATTTTCTTGGGGCTGCTTCTCGGGCTTCCTCCTCGGCTGGCTTCTGTGTTACCGTTGCACCTCTCCTGCCTGGGCTTCCTTCTTCGCCCAGGGTCCTTTTCCTGCAAATATCTCCTCCCAAGACCAAATCTTCCCCACCTGTGTCCAGGGTGTTTGCTCCTGGGCACGCTGCTTGGTCCGTGTTTGGTGGGATCTTCTGTCACGTTCGTTGAAGGACGGGTCAGACCAAGGCGCAGCGTGAAATGCGTACATGTTTATTTAAATGATAAACACACGACAAAACAACAAACCAACGAAACGTGAAGTCCTAAGGCTACACACAAAACAAGCCTACTCACGGAACAAGATCCCACAACTAACGAGTGCCAATAGGCTGCCTAAGTATGATCCCCAATCTGAGACAACGAGCGACAGCTGTCTCTGATTGGGAATCACACCCGGCCAAACACAGAACTACAACACCTAGACTGAAACATAGAAAACACACCATAGAACACCACACCCTGACTCAACATACAGTGGGGGAAAAAAGTATTTAGTCAGCCACCAATTGTGCAAGTTCTCCCACTTAAAAAGATGAGAGAGGCCTGTAATTTCAATCATAGGTACACGTCAACTATGACAGACAAATTGAGAAGAAAAAAAATCCAGAAAATCACATTGTAGGATTTTTAATGAATTTATTTGCAAATTATGGTGGAAAATAAGTATTTGGTCACCTACAAACAAGCAAGATTTCTGGCTCTCACAGACCTGTAACTTCTTCTTTAAGAGGCTCCTCTGTCCTCCGCTCGTTACCTGTATTAATGGCACCTGTTTGAACTTGTTATCAGTATAAAAGACACCTGTCCACAACCTCAAACAGTCACACTCCAAACTCCACTATGGCCAAGACCAAAGAGCTGTCAAAGGACACCAGAAACAAAATTGTAGACCTGCACCAGGCTGGGAAGACTGAATCTGCAATAGGTAAGCAGCTTAGTTTGAAGAAATCAACTGTGGGAGCAATTATTAGGAAATGGAAGACATACAAGACCACTGATAATCTCCCTCGATCTGGGGCTCCACGCAAGATCTCACCCCGTGGGGTCAAAATGATCACAAGAACGGTGAGCAAAAATCCCAGAACCACACGGGGGGACCTAGTGAATGACCTGCAGAGAGCTGGGACCAAAGTAACAAAGCCTACCATCAGTAACACACTACGCCGCCAGGGGCTCAAATCCTGCAGTGCCAGACGTGTCCCCCTGCTTAAGCCAGTACATGTCCAGGTCTGTCTGAAGTTTGCTAGAGTGCATTTGGATGATCCAGAAGAGGATTGGGAGAATGTCATATGGTCAGATGAAACCAAAATATAACTTTTTGGTAAAAACTCAACTCGTCGTGTTTGGAGGACAAAGAATGCTGAGTTGCATCCAAAGAACACCATACCTACTGTGAAGCATGGGGGTGGAAACATCATGCTTTGGGGCTGTTTTTCTGCAAAGGGACCAGGACGACTGATCCGTGTAAAGGAAAGAATGAATGGGGCCATGTATCGTGAGATTTTGAGTGAAAACCTCCTTCCATCAGCAAGGGCATTGAAGATGAAACGTGGCTGGGTCTTTCAGCATGACAATGATCCCAAACACACCGCCCGGGCAACGAAGGAGTGGCTTCGTAAGAAGCATTTCAAGGTCCTGGAGTGGCCTAGCCAGTCTCCAGATCTCAACCCCATAGAAAATCTTTGGAGGGAGTTGAAAGTCTGTGTTGCCCAGCGACAGCCCCAAAACGTCACTGCTCTAGAGGAGATCTGCATGGAGGAATGGGCCAAAATACCAGCAACAGTGTGTGAAAACCTTGTGAAGACTTACAGAAAACGTTTGACCTGTGTCATTGCCAACAAAGGGTATATAACAAAGTATTGAGAAACTTTTGTTATTGACCAAATACTTATTTTCCACCATAATTTGCAAATAAATTCATTAAAAATCCTACAATGTGATTTTCTGGAATTTTTTTCCTCATTTTGTCTGTCATAGTTGATGTGTACCTATGATGAAAATTACAGGCCTCTCTCATCTTTTTAAGTGGGAGAACTTGCACAATTGGTGGCTGACTAAATCATTTTTTCCCCACTGTATAAGAGTCCCCTGAGTCAGGGCGTGACACTTGATTTCTCTGATTTCTCTCGTGAATGATTTGATTTCTCTCTAGAGAAAAGGCGCGTTGGGTTCACACAAAAAACTCACTAAATGGAATTCAAGTAATTGAACCGACATCGGTCAAAGAGCTGGCCACAGTCACTGTCTGTTACTCCATCGACCCACCTCCCATCATCTCACACACCCTGGGTCTGTTTGGTGGATCTATGCTCCCATTGTGGTCCTCTGTAGCTCAATTGGTAGAGCATGGCGCTTGTAACGCCAGGGTAGTGGGTTCGATCCCCAGGACCACCCATACGTAAAAATGTATGCACACATGACTGTAAGTCGCTTTGGATAAAAGCATCTGCTAAATGGCATATTATTATTATTATTGTGTCACCAAAGCATCTTGAGTACAAACAGCACACACCAAAAAGACACCCCAAATGGGTTCCTCCACGGTGTCATTTTCTTGTTCTTTGCCTGTGAGAGCCAGACAGTTCTGCCTCAAACTGGAGGAGAAGCGGTTGAGGAAGTGAAAAGGGGGAGTAATGATGGGGACAAATTGCCCGTAAATCTCAGAAATGGATAAGAAATGGGCCGATGACACCAGAGGACAGCTCAACAGACAGACGGAAAGAGCAGTTTCGCCAAACACCCTGAATACAGCAGACAATGGCTCCCCACAGAAAAAAAGGAAAAGAGAGAAAGTACAGCCAGGAGGAGGAGGGGGGATTTTCAAGGTGCAATATCCATCTAACCGGCATGACAGCACCTAATACATTTGTTTCAGATAGAAAATTAATTTTCTAATATTAAAAAGGTCAGAAATGAACCATGGCAATACTGGCCCTTTTGTCATCCTTAACAAATTATCCAAAATGGCGCTGTCAGATTGCTGGGGATACATTCATTATGATGAATGTTCTGAGTAATCAGCCAATCAAAAATAATTATTTTCCTTTAATAAATGGGCTGGAAAAGCATTGCTTTAGGTGGGAGATTGGTCCATTTGTTTCTTCACTCTTTTCCTTTTTTTAAACAAACACCAAGGAGCTTGGGAACAGATGATATGTTCTTGCATCACTGACTCTTTTCCATTTCCACTTTTGACCAATGTTCAGCTGTTTATGTGAAATGACAGGATTTTATATAAATGTTCCAATGTCCTTCCATTCAGATGGATTCAGAGCTATATTAAGGACGTAAGGTGTTAGACTGCTTTGAGTTTTTCTTTAAAGCAATTAAAATCTGTAATTAATGAAAATAAATCTTTGTCAATCAGGCTTAGATAAATGGCTTTTTAGAGATTATCAAAAAAGGGATCTTTCTCGAATGAAAGACAGATTCAATCACAGATTTTCAAAGATAAAAAACTAAACGTGTATATTACTAAAAGGGATTAAATAAATGTTGTTGCAGTCTGACTGTCACTGAGCCCTTTCCTAAAGCTAGAGAAATGGATTTGGTTTGACATTCTTCAAGAGTCAAATGGCCGTTGACAGCTTGGAATCCTCTGCGTCTGCTACCATCTGCCAGCTAGAGGGAAGCGGACAAATAAAGAGGAGCATGTTAGCCCGGCATGATCTCCTCCTGTTGTCCTCAGACCGTGGTCTTGTAGCCTCATTAGTGGATGTGCACAGTGTGAGACAGCAGTGGATAGAGGGCCAGGCCCCTGGCCATAGAGCTGGCACTGGGATTGGCATCTGGGAGCCCCAGATCTGAGTGCTGTGTCTGATGTGATTAGCTGGAGAGAGGCGGCCAGGTCTCTCCTCTGACAGGGCCAGTCGGCCACATCCAGGCCAGGGGATAGGATGGAGAGACTGGGGCTGAGAGATGTGGGCACATGGCCCTGGTTGGGATTGTACTGTATGGATGAATGTAGTGCTGAGGGTGCTGTGGGGTCCAGAGTTGGTGGAGAGGTGGAGAGCTTAATGAGAGTTCTCCTTCCAGCCACTGGATCAGCCAGTGGAATCATAATTACACATGTGGGCAGGCAGACAGAGGCTCTCTCTCTCAGCCCTTGGCTCTGCACTGAGCTACATGTGCATGTTCTCTATGGGAGTTGGAGTGCATTGGAGTGAGACTGTGAGGGAAAACAATGTATGCGTGTGAGTATGACAGTGAATGCAAATGTGTGTGGGTGTGTGTCTGTGTGTGGGTGTGTGTCTGTGTGTGTGTAAGAGAGAGAGAGAGAGAGTACCTATGTACCTATGTGTGGTGTGTGTTTGGATGTGTGTGTGTGTGTAGTTTGCAGAAGTGTGAGGGACATGAGTGGATCACTCTGCCGTGAAGGAGCCCATCGATCAGCATATCAGCGCTGGGGGAAAAGGTTAAGCTGAGAGCCGTGCCCCTTTGCTCAGCAGAACGCCCTGGTCTTATCAGGATTAGAAAGTGTAAGAAAGGGCAGACGATTCCCAGGACAGACTCTGACCTTCAGTAATCTAACAACCTGCGTTTCCACTTATAATTAACACGAAGGCAAAAAAACACAAGGGCCCGTTCCTCTAACAAAGAAAGTGCAAGCTGAATATAGAGTACACTACAGACACTTGCCCCTCAGTACAATCTCATGTCCCAGAGACCTACACTTTACAGAGAGCTGCTGAGTATCAATCCCACAGCACACCTTTCTATAGTTCTCAACCACATGAGTGCATAACCTTCTGAACTAAGTCAACTGGAAATAGAGTTTAGATTCAGAACAGTGTTCAAACCTCAACTCAGGTGTTTTATATAGCTAGTATCTATGTGGAATTTCAGTTGACTCTGATACTGTGTTGCATGTTGTGTGCTGCAGGGTGAGGAATAAACGGCCCACACAGTCACTACAGTACGAAGTGTGTAATACAGGTGTTAGAAGCAGGTTGGAGATTGGGACTCACTGGGTCTTGACTGAGCTGGACGATGAGCTGCTTGACAGCGTGGAGGGTGGGGTGGGCCCAGGGGGATGGCTCCTGCCAGTGACGGTTAAGGTCAAAGCCCATCAGAGAACACCTGGAAATGACCACACACACATGAGTTGAACATTTGCAGATACCTACAATTACTACTGATGCTGTGGATGTATGTGTTAATATCTAATCAATTCAATCAACAATCAAACTTTCCCAAGAAACACAGATTTTTATTTAATATGAACAATCAATTAGCTTTAGCTCCCCTATTGGAGATCTAAGACCCAATGTATTTCACTAGAATGTAATTCTACTCCAGTCAAAGAGCAGCTAAAGCCAGGACCTCTAGTCAGAGTTTGCAGGTTACAGATGTTTTATTGAGCCTGCCTTAACATTTAGTGTAGTTGACTGGTTTGGCTCCCTTACATGGGCAAGTCAGAATATCCTAGAGATAGCTCAGTGACTTTCAACGTGGCACCATAACACGATGCTACCTTTCCAACAAGACAGTTAGTCAAATTTCTGCCCTGCTAGAGCTTTCCCGGTCAACTGTAAGTGCTGTTATTGTGAAGTGGAAATGTCTAGAAGCAACAAAGGCTCAGCCGCGAAGTGGTAGGCCACATAAGGTCGCAAAATGGGACCGCCGAGTGCTGAAGCGCGTAAAAATCGTCTGTCCTCGGTTGCAACACTGCCTCTGGAAGCAACGTCAGCACAAGAACTGTTCGTCAGGAGCTTCATGAAATGGGTTTCCATGGCCGAGCAGCAGCACACAAGCCTAAGATCACCATGCGCTACAGCATACAATGACATTCTAGACGATTCTGTGCTTCCAACTTTGTGGCAACAGTTTGGGGAAGGCCCTTTCCTGTTTCAGCATGACAATGCCCCTGTGCACAAAGCGAGGTCCATACAGAAATGGTTTGTCAAGATCAGTGTGGAAGAACTTGACTGACTTGCACAGAGTCTTGACCTCAACCCCATCAAACACCTTTGGGATGAATTGTAGCGCCGACTGCGAGCCAGGCCTAATCGCCCAACATCAGTGCCCGACCTCACTAATGCTCTTGTGGCTGAATGGAAGCAAGTTCCCACAGCAATGCTCCAACATCTAGTGGAAAGCCTTCCCAGAAGAGTGGAGGCTGTTATAGCAGCAAAGGGGGGACCAATGCCATTGCAATGCCCATGATTTTGGAATGAGATGTTCGATGAGCAGGTGTCCACATACTTTTGGTCATGTAGTGTATATGTTTACTATACATTTTTATCTTATCTGACTTGCCACAATTTAAGTTTCTTCTGGAAAAATTAAGTAATTATAGTCTATTCTAGAGTGGCTGTGGAAGGAATGACTCTGGGCTATTGAGCTGATGCTGCTCAGTATCCATGACTTTCACGGGGGCCTGTGTCTGTGTGTCAATGCCAATGTGAAGCAGGCATGCCTGAAATACTAATCTGTGGTCAGCACTGATTGATTCTGATCCCTGCATGCATCCGTTCGATTCCCCTCCAGATGCAGTGTGCTGCTGAGCCCACAGAAAGGCCAATCAGGCCTCACCGGGAGGGGCAGAGAGAAACACTCCTATTCACTTCATATTAATATGGAGCTTATTACCATTCAGCCAGGCCGACCGCATCATTTTCCAGAGTTGATGAAAACAACCTTTAAGGGTCAACAATCAGCAACAAGATGTTTTTAACCCCTGTCATCATCAGAGCAGATGTGATTTACCACTGACAGACTGGGTGCAGTGCGGGGGAGCGACCACTAGATGGCAGCCACAAACACTTTTAGTGGCAGCACTAGAGTCTCAGCACATTTGTATTCCTCATGTCCACCCCATTAAGTAAAAGGCAATTATGGAGAGGGAGGTGGAAATGATGCCCATGGAGCCTGTGCCTCAGTGCTAAACAGAGGCTGGAACATATGGCCTCAGAAACAGCAGCATTACAACTAAACCCTGTGAAAACACACTCAGCCCAGTGTAGGAGACACTGCAGGGCAGGCACAGGCAAGATGGTACAGGCAAGATTTGTCTTACACAATAAATAGGTATAAAAAGGAATAAATATATGTAGACAAATAAGAGGAGAGTGGATGTGGGTTTATATGTCTGTGACACAAGTACTCTAACACATCCCCCTCTGGTAAATGTGTGTGTGTGTGTCTTTGCACACACAATTGGATTGACAACAAGCACTGGAGAATAAGAGGGGGAATTGACTACTGCAGCAATTACATTGATCTGAACTGTCAACAGAGGAGAAAGGAGACAGCAAAATCGGAAAGCCAGCAGTTCATATTCCAGGGATGGCGCTTTGGACAGTGGTGTGGGGGGAAGGGGGGTCCAATTTATTCATTTTTGGGGGGGGTCGCCCCGGAGGTCGGGCCCCCCAGATAGTATATGAACACGTCGTTTAAATTACAGGAAAGTAGCTTTAAAACGTCTAAATATTCTCTCAGCCTCATGGCAAAATGTATAGAATAGCAGGAAATTAGCTCTAAAACTGCACATTTTCTCTCTGCCACTGGCTTTGGAGGCAGAGGGAGGAATAGAAAATGAGAAGGCCCATCCTGCTATTCCCACACATGGCCTTTGGTTTAATTCATATCTGTAACAGCAGCATCTAGCGGCCCATAAATGCTCTGGTAGGAGACCTACACAGTGGGCGATACCAAACACATAATCTCTCCTTACCACTAGCAACGTGATGCAGCCTAGTCAGATAGCTCTATCAGAATCCATGAAACATACAACTTTTCAGAGGTAGACCTCAAGCAACAGGATGGAAATTACTACAGTAGTAAATGTCATAAAACAACTGAACAGCTCTTTTAGTCCATGAAGAAAAGGGTGATTTGATCTATTGATAGTAGCGCTTACCTGTAATTGCCTAAGTAGACGCCGTCAGGGTTGAGCATGGGTACAATCTTAAAGATGACATGGTCACGCAAGGTTTGGGCCACAGGGTGCTGGCTGACTAGGAAGTCAATCACTCCTAAACACAATAAAACATGGAGATACACAAGAGAGACAGTCAGGGTTATTTCACTCTATGACTGGAAAGCAGCATGCTCAAAGCTATTCTCTCTCACTCACACACAGAAGCAAGCATGGACAACCACACGCACACGCACACTCCCAGTAAAATGTACTCAAGGCCTCAGTTAATTGAGTTCTGAGAAACAAAAAGAAAAGGGCAGAAAGAGAGCGTTCTAAAAATCTGAGGGGAAATCTGAGACATCCGTCCACAATCGATACAAATGGAATGGAGCTGACAGTGGGATAAAAACAGACAGCACAGAGGACCTAATTAGCCCACAGGGCCTCAAACACTGAGTGAGGGAGATAATGCTATCTACCACAGATGAGACACAGAGACAGCAAAAGCGAGAGAGAGGGAGTTGGAAAGAGAGAGAGACAGAGAGAGATACATACCGGCCACTGAAAGCCATCCACAGCCCTGGACTGAAGCAGGATAATTGACAGGTAAATAAGAAGCAAAGAGGGCCGACAGCCAGCCTGTACCCCTCCCCTCCCACTCCAGCCGCCCGCCCCACTCTGTCCTGCTCGTTACCACTAATGGAGGCATAACAAGCTCTCTAATTGAGTCAATGTGGCAGGCAGGAGGAGAGATGGAGCGTGGGACACAGGTACAGGCCACAGAGTGTGCCATCTAATTGCTCGGACTTCCTGAGATTATTTCATGCACATCTGCGTGTCGGAGCCGGGGCTGGTCCTGAGTGGAGCTTAAAGTCACATTGAGCTACATGTGCTGTCTGCTCTCAGCGCTCTGGGGTGACCAAACACTACTCCACAGACTGGGAGCTTTTAACGGTTTCCTATGCTGTATTTTCAATGGAAAAGTAAAGAAGACCCAAGGACAAGCTTTAGCTTCAACTTAAACAATGATATTAGCTTAAACTGTAAAGATCAGGTCACCCCAGACTTCAACCCTAACCCTGACCCTTGCCCTAATCTTAACCCTTGTCCCCAAAACCCAAGCTACAAACATAGGCTAACATAATAGTCTTACATTCATTCTTAGAAAAATGGGTTCCCAAAGGGTTCTTTGGCTGTCCCCATAGGATAACCCTTTTTGGTTCCAGGTAGAACCACTTTTGGTTCCAGGTAGAATACATGTGGGTTCCATGTAGAACCCTCTGTCAAAAGGGTTCTACATGGAACCCAAAAAGGTTCGACCTGGAGCCAAAAAGGGTTCTTCAAAGGGTTCTCCTATGGGGACAGCCGAATAACCGTTGTAGGTTCTAGATGGCACCTTCTTTTCTAAGGTAGCCTTGTGTCCATGTTGTATGTAAAACCTCTTCAACTGCCATCTCATTAACTGTAGCTCACTCTTTCTTCACAGTTCAGATGTCCTTGATGTTGAGGAGAGAAACTCTCCAGGAGTTCAGTGACTTGTCGATGAAACAAGTAGCTCTCACCTGAAGAGCCTATCTTAATAACAGGCTGACAAATGCCAGACATGTTAAGAGGTATGAGTGGAAGCCAAGGTTCTTTTTGAATAATCTGTTTCTTTGCCACTTTTTTCCCTGTAATTCTATGAGAACTTGATAAACTGCTTGTGAGATGCTCCACCTTGGCTGTGTGTCTGTGTGTGTGTCTGTGTGTGTGTGTGTGTGTGTGTGTGTGTGTGTGTGTGTGTGTGTGTGTGCGCACATGCATTTTAGGGATGTGTATAGAGCACCAGGGTGGAGACAGAGACCTACCTTGGCAGATGAAGGATGCAGGCGACTCCCCAGGGTGTACACGGGCTGTGAGGACAACTAGCTTCTTCACCTTCTCTGGATTCTGTTGAGCTGGAGATGAAACACACAACACACACAGGTTAGAGGCATGCATATTCAGACAACAGGGCAGCACGGGCGCCCTGCAGTCAGAATGAATTGGTCACTAAACCCACTTTACAGGTATGTGCTGTAAATTAGCATTCAGCCGAGGGATAAACACCCAGAAAACAGGATCAAGTGGATCATATTCAGTGACAACATTCAGTGACTACTACACACTGATGTAATAAGGAACATACAGTATATATATTTATCATTGTTAAAAAGGGACATTGTGGCCCATTTGAAATTATGTGACGTGTGTGCTCATGAGACTCCTCTAACGCATGTTGTGCAAGGACAGGCTCTTTGTAATGCTGCAAATTCAATTCCATGTACGGTTTTCCCCACTAAAGATGCTATAATGACCTCCAGATCTATTTTGAGATATTCTGCTGGAGGTATGTTTTCACAATCTACATGATGTCCATGATAGACTGCCCAGCTTAATGCACCATAAATCAAATCTGCCTGCTATTTTCTCTCTGTGAAAGGACCAGGCTGTATGGGAAATGAGGAAGAATTGCATTCAGGCTAATAAAATCGTCTGGATGAATACCAGTGCTGCTGGACAAAAAGCTCTTTTAAAATGCTGATCTGCCTCCACCTGCTGCGAGTCACGCTCATTCCTATCCCTGCCTGCTCTGTTCTGTTCTGCGTGGGGGACGGGGAGACAGGGGGCTCTGGCACAGCAGCAGCCTTTGTTCATGTAGCACAATGTTCCCCTCGTTATCAACTACATGATGGGCTGTCCAAACACCAGGCTCTGCCTCTCATTTCCAAAGAGAGCAGGCAAGTTTCATTACCATCAACATGGTTACCTGCTGAATGGAGCGCTGGTATTCACCACACCCAGCACACAAAAACACAGAAAAAGTCCCCCTATATCCCTGGATCTGTTTTGCCTTCACAATGGACCCCTCTACCTCACTACATAGTTACACACCATAATTTACCACATACAGGTCAAACCTGACTTCACTTGCTTTGTCTCTTATTCAATATAGATGATTACATTCCATATAGCAGGGATCATATTTAACTAGATTATGATAAATGTATATATCCCAGTGGTCACAAAGAGGAATGCTTGTGTTTGAATCTTCAGGGAGTCCAGTGGATGAATAAGTGATAGAGAGATGCCAAGTACAATGGAGAAGAGGATGGATTGACACCTTGGTATGGAGGAGGGGGTATCACTGGTACCCAGGTCAACCCACAAAAACGTCCTCCTCACTCTCAGCCCTGCGCATGAATTAATCATTAAATAAGCACATGGATTATTCAGCACACTCTTTGAATTATATATAGATATATCACGGTCTGTAAAAACAAGCAAGACCTAATACATTATGGCTCTTGCTTTCTGTACTCCTGAGTGGCGCAGTGGTCTAAGGCACTGCATCGCAGTGCTTACTGTGTCACTAGAGATCCTGGTTCGAATCCAGGCTCTGTCGCAGCCGGCCGCGACCGGGAGACTCATGGGCGGCGCACAATTGGCCCAGCGTCGTCCAGGGTAGGGGAGGGAATGGCCGGCCGGGATGTAGCTCAGTTGATAGAGCATGGCGTTTGCAACGCCAGGGTTGTGGGTTCGATTCCCACGGGGGGCCAGTATAAAAAAATATGTATTCACTAACTGTAAGTCGCTCTGGATAAGAGCGTCTGCTAAATGACTAAAATGTAATGTAAAAATGTCTCCAGAGGACAGCCCCAGGCCTGGGGATATTTGAGGGTTCCAGGGCTGATAACAGGGGACTGTGGCTACTGTTGTGAGGGTTATGAGATGCTGGAGGGTTGTGAGATGCTGGAGGGCTGTGCAACTTCAGCCAGAGAGCAGGTATCAGAGAGCCACTCAGTGATAACTGACAGTTACTCTGCAGCTTGAGACCACAAATGATCACTATGTTTGGAAAGATGGCCTTAAGAAGTTTATAGCCACTGCTGAGAGAAAACCAGGCCTGTTTGCAGAACTCGACATGAGCCTTGCTGTGTTGATCGCTACTGTTTGTCAGGGCCAAATACTATTGTGCCCAATAGAAGCAAACTGTACCAATGCACTTCAGCAAAGCTTGAAAACTGGCAAATGATGGTCACAGAACACAGGTCAGGCAGCCATCGGAGGTCGACATTTCTCCACACGTTTAGTCTTGCTAATTGCTGGAAGTGATTGTGTGCCTTATTTCTATGTACACAAACTTAATATCCTATTGATCCCCCCTGAGCTTCTCCTGAGCAGAGAAAATGCTAATTGGCAATGGGCTGCACACACTTTCCCCTCTTTAATTCCAATTACGATTCTAAGAGCTTTGGAAAACATGTGTTGCTGGTGTGAGGGGCTGTGCGTAAACATAAAGCATTATTCTGTTTTTAAAGGAGAAGAAAAAAAGATAGCTCCCTCGCTTTCTCTCTTTGCCCTTCACAGAGACAAATGGCTTTGCCATTCAGGAGTCTCGGCAGAGCCGCCGGGGCATTGGTTGTAAATGTGAGAGCTCACCAGGCCCAGCGCTCACTTGGGTGTGGAATTCCATCAGTTATAAATTCCACCTTGGCCTCGACCCAACGCGACATGGCTCCTGATGCACAACAATGGAGCAGTGCCCACATAGTGCCGTGGGCGAGCACAGG
The DNA here is from genome assembly GCF_020615455.1 of Coregonus clupeaformis. Taxonomy (NCBI): domain Eukaryota; kingdom Metazoa; phylum Chordata; class Actinopteri; order Salmoniformes; family Salmonidae; genus Coregonus; species Coregonus clupeaformis. The sequence goes on along the minus strand of NC_059211.1, from coordinate 41,532,035 downwards.
GAGTGCTTCATTCAGAGAGGACTTACAGAGTAAACCTAGCATGCACACAAAGCCCCTTCACATTAAAACCAACAGCCTTGAAACAACAGCCACCTCACAACAGAAATCTGTGTGGGATTCAAAAATAATGCTCTTGTAGATATATGTTTTATGCTAATTTGCCATTGCGCTTCATCAGTGTAATTTCCACCAGGCTTGCAGCCCAGATTATCTTAGTCCAGTGTATAGGGAGTGCCTAGGGTTCCTGCTGCCTCCTCAGCCAAAGCACTCCCTGCCTGCAGCTCTCTGTCTATCTGCCTGCATGCCTCTGTCTCTGCCCAGCCGAGCGTTCAGCCAAACAGCACCACAGGTTCCCAGCCCCCAGGAGCACAGCACACAGCTGCAGTGGCACAGCCTGGCCAGCAGGTGCCGCTAAAGATCAGCAAGGGGCTCTGTAATCCCCACACATCCGGATACATGGAAACAGAAGGAGGAGTGAAATATAGCCTTTTAAAACAATACAAATATGCTGTAGAGGCAAACTCATTTTCCTGCAGCATTACTTAGTTTTTTGCTCACTTTATTTTGGAAAGACAGTCTGATGCATGTGATGTATGCCATCCAGGCTTATACTCTGACATCTGATACTGCAACACTTTCTCAGATACAGGATAAGGAATCAAAATAAAGCAACCACAGAGGGCCGAGTCAATGAGTCAAACTACACTTTTCATTGTTAAACAGATACACTCAGTGCTATCAGTTAGCCTTGAAAAAACATACATTTCCATTTCTTGTTTAAGTTGAAAAGCAGATATTTTGTCTTGGATATCTAGTCTTTACCAATGGCTCTGCCCCCCTCTCCTTAGTGCTATATAAGCAGAGGGGAGTGGTGATAAGAGGAGAGCTTTGAGAGTTTCTTACTGAGCAGGTCTCCATGTAATGAACCTCTTAACACTACCATCATCACAGACCTCAATGGGCCTGTCACAGCACCTCGGATAAGGAGGGGATTACATTAGGAAAGTCACAAGAGTCAGGGAAGAAAAAGTTTAAGTGAGCGTAAGAGGGAGAGCGTGAGAGCGAGAGAACTAAAGGGAGCAAAAGAGGGAGCAAGAGAGAGAAATAGAGGGAGAAAAATGTCTGCCCATACCTTAGCATCAAACTGCTCCCTCAGCATATTTCCCACCTGAGAAAGTCACATACGCCACATTACCGCTCGGAGCTTGAAAACATTTTAAGATGTCATATTACGATCAGGTCTGATAAATATGTAAATTGTATCAAAGAAGAAAATAGTCTTTGACAAACAACCTAAATCTAATGAAATGTGAAGGTCACTCGAATTGTGCAGTTCAGCGTTTTTGCTATGACAGTCTCACCACTTCTAATTCAAACAGATAAGACTTGAAAAGGCTTCTGACATAATGCAATAAACTGAGGCCGTTGTTTTCTTGAGCTGGATTCATGGGATATCACATTCTGCAGAGATTACAGTTTTTTATTGGATACTGTTGGCATCTATTCAGTATTCATGTACTTAATATGTCTGTTACAGAGGTATTTTATTCCAGGTGTTATTCTAGACACTTTGTGGACTTTTTGGAGTGGGAGTTTAACTTGTTTATGTCATTGAGACAATGCCATAATGCATTTTTCTTACATAGTTGTGTATTAACTCAAGTACTGTAGTTTATGATTGATGTAAAACACACAGACCATTAAAACCAGTGAACAGCCAGATGAGTAGAACAGTTGACTGAGTTGTATGGGACTGTGAGAGGGTGAAATTATGCTACAATCACACACTGGTCCTGGGTTGTCTCTGTGAGGAGAGATCAGTGCTGCCTCCCACTCCGCTCCCACTGTCTGAAGACTTTATTAACCCAGTGCAGCCCCCAGCCCCAGCCCTTGGCCCTACCAAGGCCTTACTCCCTATGAACGCACTGAGCCTTTTACGCTGTAATAAATTAGCTTCACTTTGCCGAGGTGGAAACACGACACGTGCGTCATATTCGGGACGTGCAGTAGCTGTAAATTGTCACTCACGTTAAATGTATACAGGGCCTTGGAATACAATGCAGACGGTTGTTCTGCCCAGTCGACTGAGCCCGAACAACCATCAGAGCCCCCCTCTCTGCCCCCTGCCCCCCTCTGCTCCTCAAGGACAGGCAGAGAGAGAGGAAGAGAGAGGGCTTTAAAAGCAATAGAGCTTTATGGCACTGTTTTCTTCCTCCTGAATAGGTCCGGCCATGACAGGAAATAAGACTGTGGGAACACAAAGCCTCTGGTCCCTCAGATTTATTCAGCTCATCTTATTTTGGAGGCATGTTGGTGCCAAGGCCTTCTGAAACACTAATAAACCATCCGCCGTCACTCCCCACTACAGGCCACACATATCAACACCCGGTGAGAGATACCCTTGGCCCCCACAACATCCCTACTGTCATATACAGACTACAGAGCACACAATCATACCAAATCTTGATTCCACCAAATGCCAACTCCCTCTCTGACTCTACAAAATAAAAAAGCAAATCAGATAGCCACCGCAGACTCATATTCCATGATATTCTAGGACCAGGAAAAGGTAACAGAGGACAGTATGGCTGTCACGATCGTCGTAGGATTGAGTAGACCAAGGCGCAGCGTTGCAAGCAAACATATTCTTTAATAAGTGAAACACGATCAAAACAAACAAAGACGATAACGTGACAGTACACGGTGAAACTAAACTAACTCGAAACAAGAACCCACAAAACCAAAGGAAAAACCGACAGATTAAATATGGCTCCCAATCAGAGACAACCAGCCGACAGCTGACACTCGTTGCCTCTGATTGGGAGTCACACCGGCAAACATAGAAAATCGACAACCTAGAACACCCACCGAAGAAACAGAAAACATAGAATGAACACACCCTGGCTCAACATAATGAGTCCCACAGCCAGGGTGTGACAGTACCCCCCCCTAAAGGCGCGGACTGCGACCGCACCTAAATACGAGCAAAACAGGGGAGGGCTGGGTGGGCATTCCTCCTCGGCGGCGGCTCCGGCTCCGGGCTTGATCCCCACTTCCTCTCCAACCCCCCAAAGTACTCCTGGTCCTGTCTAGCCCCGCTGGCCGGAGCCGGACTGACGACACGCGCCCCTGGCTTGGTGCGTGGAACAGGAACGGACCGGACCGGGCTGACGATACACACCCCTGGCTTGGTGCGTGGAGCAGGAATGGACCGGAATGGGCTGGCGACGCGCACCACCGACTTGGTGCGGAGAGCAGGAACGAGCCGGACAGGGCTGACGAGACGCACCACAGACTTGGTGCGGGAGCAGGAACAGGCCGGACCGGGCTGGCGACGCGCACCACAGGTTTGGTGCGGGGAGAAGGAACAGGCCGGGCCGGGCTGGCGACGCGCACCACAGACTTGGTGCGGAGAGCAGGAACGAGCCGGACAGGGCTGACGAGACGCACCACAGACTTGGTGCGGGGAGCAGGAACAGGCCGGACCGGGCTGGCGACGCGCACCACAGGTTTGGTGCGGGGAGAAGGAACAGGCCGGGCCGGGCTGGCGACGCGCACCACAGACTCGATGCGGGAAGCAGGAACAGGCCGGGCCGGGCTGACGACACGCACCACAGGCTCGATGCGGGAAGCAGGAACAGGCCGGGCCGGGCTGACGACACGCACCACAGGCTCGATGCGAGGAACAGGAACAGGCCAGACCGTACTGGGGACACACACCACTGGCCCTACGCAGGGATCAGGAACGGGCCGGACCGGACTGGTAACACACCCCAGTACCTCTCGCCGTGCCTCCACACTTTCCCTCTCCTCTGTGACCAGTGGCCCCCTTAACCTGGCGGCCTCCTCTTCACACCCGCTGGACCGCTCCATCGCGGCCTCCTGCTGCCCCGTCGTCCACGTCGTGAGCCCCCCCCTAAAAAAATTCTGGGGTTCTCTCCTCCCCGTGGACCAGGCCTCCCTAGCTCTCGCCAGACTCTCGATCCATTGCTTCATAGACCAGCCTCTCTCCTCTTCACTTAGCGTGGCCCAGCCGAAACTCCTACTCCCCTGATCCCAGGTCCTTCCTCTCTCCTCTTCATGCTGCTTGGTCCAGTTTTGGTGGGTTCTTCTGTCACGATCGTCGTAGGATTGAGTAGACCAAGGCGCAGCGTTGCAAGCAAACATATTCTTTAATAAGTGAAACACGATCAAAACAAACAAAGACGATAACGTGACAGTACACGGTGAAACTAAACTAACTCGAAACAAGAACCCACAAAACCAAAGGAAAAACCGACAGATTAAATATGGCTCCCAATCAGAGACAACCAGCCGACAGCTGACACTCGTTGCCTCTGATTGGGAGTCACACCGGCAAACATAGAAAATCGACAACCTAGAACACCCACCGAAGAAACAGAAAACATAGAATGAACACACCCTGGCTCAACATAATGAGTCCCCCAGCCAGGGTGTGACAATGACGTGCGATGCTGACGTTGGTCGAAGGTGCGGATTGACCACTAAGAGGAAAGAGGGCTCACAAGGACACGTCACCATTCTGTCTAAAACACAGCTCCCCTGGCCACCATTCTGTCTAAAACACAGCTCCCCTGGCCACCATTCTGTCTAAAACACAGCTCCCCTGGCCACCATTCTGTCTAAAACACAGCTCCCCTGGCCACCATTCTGTCTAAAACACAGTTCCCCTGGCCACCATTCTGTCTAAAACACAGCTCCCCTGGCCACCATTCTGTCTAAAACACAGCTCGCCTGGCCACCATTCTGTCTAAAACACAGCTCCCCTGGCCACCAATCTGTCTAAAACACAGCTCCCCTGGCCACCATTCTGTCTAAAACACAGCTCCCCTGGCCACCATTCTGTCTAAAACACAGCTCCCCTGGCCACCATTCTGTCTAAAACACAGCTCCCCTGGCCACCATTCTGTCTAAAACACAGCTCCCCTGGCCACCATTCTGTCTAAAACACAGCTCCCCTGGCCACCATTCTGTCTAAAACACAGCTCCCCTGGCCGTCACAATTGAGCTGATGAGAGGACAGCTGAAGTGGGCAATCAGTAGAGGAGATTTCACGGTTATCCTTGTGTGAGATGACCTGAAAAGAGGATTAGAATGGCATGTTGTGACACTCATATCAGAATCACGGCGAGAGAGAAATCCTTGAGAACGCAGCATGTAAATATAACCTCTGCCTCTCAAGTGGAGATGAAGCCCATAGGATAAAAGAACTGAGCGCAGTGTGATTACAGATCGATTTGCTGCAATCAAGGCCCTTATGCCTTTTCCTTGTGAAATGAAATGATTTCTCCACTTCAAGGGTGAGAGTAATGACAATTGAGGTCATGGGCGATTTGAAGTGACAGCTCCAAAGCAGGGGCTGAGGACTGAGGGTGGAGAATTTTCTCTTCAAAGAGGCGCTATCAAAAATGTCTTGGATGAAGGGCTCCTAATTATGTAAATGTTGAGAGGCCGACCTGAGATATGGCCCACAGCAACAATTGACCATGTAAGCCTGCAGTTCATTTGTGTTGATTTCCAACAGATGATTCTGTGCAGGCATTAGCCAAGGTCAGTTTAGCTAGGGTACCCCATCAGCTCCCTTTCTCATGTAAAACAATGGACTGTGTTTTCCCAGGCAAACAACCCCATTACCTTTTATCATAACGCCTTCAAAAGCAGCTCCACATATCTGTTACAGCACTACATTATTACACATTTATAGATAAATGGAGAACTGAAGATCTTTTACCACAGAGAACAGTAAGCACACTCTTACCATAAAGGGGAAAAAAACATGTCAGCGATGTCAAGCGCAAAGCACTTTCACTGTATTGGATGTCTTGTGCAAACTCAGAGGAGAAGCCCACTTTCCATTTAAAGGCATTGGTCGTAGTCCCTTCCTCAAACTCTGACTTCTCCTCTTCCCTTCAACAACATGACAGGAAGAAAGACAGATAAAAAAGATGGATGACTGGTCTGTGCACTGCATGATACGGAATCAGAAGGAAGCAGTAATAGCCTTTTTTGAAGAACGCGCCACTGAACTTCAGGGCTGTCTTGCTTGAAAGGACAAGTTACAAATAACAAGAAAGAAGAGGGAGAAATTATTTCCCAGGGGTAGACCCCCCACTGCGCTGCCCTATCCTTGCATGGTTGTGTGGGCAAGGGGTGGGGGGACTGGGGAAACACATTGCTGCCGTGGCAACTGGCCTGAAGCCACAAGCCGGTGCACACACAAGGCAACCTCCCATGAGCCATTGGAGCTTGGGGCCAAACAGGTGAAACACACCTGAGGGAGACCACAGAGCAGTCAATGTGAGAAACATGGAGGGGACTCCTAATACACTAACTCACCTGGTGCATGTGCTCCAACAACACAGGAGCTTTACACTGCTAGTGTTCTCTATTCACAGTGATCGGATCCAGAGATAGACAACATCTGCTGCGGCTGCACTATACATGAACCCAGCCGGTTTGTCTGAATCTCAACTTAAAATTCAGTATGTCATTGTGTTGTTCTCTGTCGAGGCCAATGAGGCCCTGAAATAGAGTTGTTGTTCATGAGAGACCAAAGGTTATTTTTGGCAGCACATGAACCAAACCCCTCTGAACCTTGGACTATAAACAGAGTGAAGAGAGAAAGGCTTGCCGTATTAATATATATTATTAGTTCCTCTCCCCAGAGTTATAAATAATTTCTGAGAGCAACAAAGTCCAGACACAGAACCCCACACTGCATCCCACTTTATTACTCTGTTACAGCTCTGAGGTTTAATTTCTCACATCTTATCTCCCACTGCATAGAAGTTGAGTGAGATCACTGACACTCAATTTACAGCTTTGCTCTCTCACAGTCAATCTCTATCTCATACCAAATATATTGACAGACAACCCCTGCTTTTGGCCCGAGGCTTCAATTGTGGATAGCAAACTATTTTCTTGAGAGCGTTTTCCTCTGCCAAGTCCCGCTTGTATGTCTGAGGAATATTGATTAAGCAGTGTGAGGAGAGGAGCAGTCTTTCAGCCTTTCTCCCACCCACACTAATCAGTGAAGTGGGACTTCTTGAGCAGGAGGCTCGGGTTCAACACGGGCACATCAAAAATGTCAGACTACAAAAAGAGCTTTGGATGTGCATTCACACAGAGCATACGATACAGTTTTGTTATTTGAATGAGACAACTGGATCATTCACAGATGAAGCTGATGCTTTCAATACATCTAACTCAATTTACTATAAACATTTTGCCATGGCATGGGGTGTATCTCTATTGTGGACAAAGATTGAATGTTCAAGACTTGTATGTGGGTTCAAAGTAGGTATCAATGGTTCTCTATGAAGATCATTTTACCAGAGATCAAAGCTCTGAGCTTTATTCCTTATCTTCCTCTCTGTTCTCTGTCTCTGTCCATGTGTGTGGAGTTCCTCTCCTCCACCTCCTGTCTCTCCATCTCTGCTGCAGTCTCAGTGAGGAGCAGGTGGGGGAGCGAGGGGAGCAGCATGTAGCTTCCCAGGCAGCCTGAGCAGCAATGTCACACTGCAGTTTAGTAACAGGCCATTACCCTGTTAATAACACACTAATAGGCTGCTGCTATTTAAAAACACAGCCACATTTCTGTCATTAACATCCACTTACTGTTTCACTCACATTCTGCCACAGAGGATCAGCACACAACACAACCAATCCGTTCTACAGTCCTGCATCATAACCATATTTAGGGACATATAGAAACTTAGAATTAGTACAACTACAGAAGTAATATTTAGTTAGCTAACTTTTCAGGAGAAAATACTCCACAATTTTCTTAAATTAATCTCCAGACTTGGGAAAAGATGAGACTCTAAAATGATCATAATCATTAGCACACATTAAAGGGATGTGGAATTCTTTAGAAGCTAAAGGTTACTTTGCTGCTCCCTGTGGAGTATACATTTTAAGCATGTATCAAACACAGAAGTAAAAGGGCAGAGACGTGGTTTGTGCTGGGTATGTCCAACTGAGCACTTCTAATTTCATTGGGGTTTGTCTTTTAAAGAGACACATCCTCGGTGCCCTTTTACTTAAATGCATTTGCCATTTCCTTTACAAAGATGCTGTGAAATGTAATACTGGCCTGCAGGCTTTATTGCTACAGCAATCATGTAGGATGTAGTTAGCCAGACTTTGATAGAGATGAATGAAATGTCCGTTAATTCTGGGGAATCCTGATTGGCTGGGTGAAATGAATATAAAAAACCTTGGGTAACCAATCCCTAATGATGATGAATGAATGCAACATGAAGATACAGCTCACATAGAGCGCTGTCACTGACAACATAACTTTGCCGACTATTAAGTATTTTTTAAACCTTCCGCTTTGGGCTGGATATGTCAATGTGTATTTCATACATGCACGATCTTTGAGCAGAATTACTGTCTTACCTCAATTAGCCACGAAATCCCTAGTTTGAAAGTGATTGTTTTTCGGGAAGCTGTGCTGCGCCATTTCCCCTACATTTCCCCCCATGTGGGCCAGCCCCCTAGCAATTTGAGTTCAACCAATGAGTTTCAGCCCCTCGCCATTTGAGTGACAGCTAGTAAGATCCACATCATGCACTAACAGCAAAGTGAGAGAGAATGCAAATACGTGGTGCACATATCTGCACATGTGAAGTAGTACGCACATTTCAGGGACGTGGGCGCTACTTTGTGTTAACTTTGAGATGAAGAAAAGCTTTTCACTCCGGTGGAATGATTAAATCCTATCCCTCATTCCAATTCCTTTGTAACTTTAAATAAAATACGTTAATACACACCTTAATACCCGCTGTTATTATAACCCACTGATAAAATGAACATCAAAAGTTTGAAACACATTTACTTGATAAATAACTCCACATGTTAGTTTAAAGAGGGCTGAGCTGGCTGCTCAGTTGGGATTCTGTTAAGGGAATGATTTGGACCCTGAGGAAAGCTGATATCTTTTGATTTAAATGGCTAGACCTCATTTGGATTTTCTCAATGAATACACAAAACGGAACGATTAGAGTGTGTGTGTTTGTGTGTGTGTGTGTGTATAGTGGGCTACTCACTATATCAATAGTATAATGCTGCACCTTAGTAATGCCACACAGCTCACCTTTGAAATCAATTAAATAAGATGGAAAAAGGGTTGAGCTAATTTAAATGAGGCCTTTGTCACTTCCTTCACACTCCTGGCTACTTGCTCCATAGAGGTTGGAGGAGTACGGAGTTGCCAATGGCGATGAGCAGGCAGACCTATATGGTGGTATGGGGGCCTATGTTTGAAGTGGCAGGCTCTTTCATAGGGCTTTGATCAAGAAAATGTTTGTAGTGGGGGCAAACCTCAAGAACAAACAGGACTTCTGAGAGACTAGTTATCTGTGGAATATAGTCCTGTCTTGAAGGCAGCTTTTAAAAATCCACGACTGCCAGCTCCCTTAACTGATAATCACTCCCTTTTTTATGTAGATTACTGAGGGAAGAAAACAGGGAAAACAGAGAGAGTAGCCACTCGAGGAAAACTGTCTCCCAGCTCCCCACCTTTCTTTACACAGAAAACACAAGACAACGTACACATACTGGAGGCCACAGAATAAGCTGGATGGCTGATGGTGTTTTATAGTGTCTCCTACCGAAAGGCCCTGAAGCATGGAAATGCCTGCGCTGTCCCTCCATGCCACAGTACACACACACACACACACACACACACACACACACACACACACACACACACACACACACACACACACACACACACACACACACACACACACACACACACAGGGTTGGGCACTAATGATTATGAGTCCTCTGGTACAATGTGTTGTTACAGTCCATTCTCTCTAATAGGAAGAAAGGCTCATTCACAGGAGAGAGAGATTTGCATGAAGTGCTGCTTGTGACACTCAAGGTTAGAGGGAAGGTATAAGAACAAGCAGAGCTGACCTTGGTATCATCTGCTGGTTATAGTACTCATTACAGACTAGTCATGGGGTGTGGCTCAGAGGGGGGCTCACTACGGGGCGTACTGAGGCTCATTTGTGCATGCAGAGAGAACACCCTGGGTCACCAGTCTTTCTGCTTACAGTCCGTATCACAGTCAGTACCTTCACAATTACCTTGAACACTTAACGATCTGTCTGTCTATCAGCCCATGTAATCTTCTCTAAGACAGGACACACATGGGCCTTGTCTCTGCTATAACATTAGATAGGCAAACTAAAGGCCAATTCAGTGTGTGTGTATGCTGTGTGGATGAATGGTGCGTGCTTCCCTGCAGGCAAAGTGTAAAGCCATGTAGGCTCACCAGAGGCAGGGAGAGTGCTTTAGTGCTGAGGGTGTGACACAGGGCCCCAGTGCTCCTCCATCAAGCTGTGGCAGAGAGCACAGCAGTCAGGACCCGGGCTGGGGGCAATGATTCAGACAAATGCACAAGCCGGCGCTCCCGCTCCCAACCAACCATGTCCCCCAAGTCACACTTTATTGTGGCTATTCTCAGAGCAGAAACCATATTACTCGAACAAGTCAGGCACAAAGGTCATATATTTCTCAGTCCTAGTTTGGGCTGCCAAAGTGGAACTGTTACAGAGCCATTTTGCCATTGTGAGTCACGGTGCACCAAGCCAAGGATGGATGTTGTTATTTATTAATTTTTTGAACTTGGAACAACAGAATTATGTTGGGTATAGTGGATGATATAATGCCATGTTATTAACTTTCAGCAGTACAGACTGTTCCATAGAGGCCTTTATAGAATATCTGTCTCTATAATAAGCTGTAGGTGATATGTGTTTGCCACTCGTCCCCCCCTGTATCCCTCCTCTCCGTCAATAATTCGAAAATATGTGTTTCCAGAATGGCATTAGTGCTCCCTTCCCTCTCATTTGAATTTTCCCCTATCTGATTGTCTGTCAGGTCTGCATGGTGGGAGATGAATGGGTGATTATTGCATAGCAGGAGCATCAGATAGGCTAATGTATTATTAATGGCTCAAATATCTCTGTTTGATAAGATCACTCCGCTGACGGACATGCTCTGTGCACAACACAACAGTCTCTTCTGCATTTAGACTCTCAATAGCTCTGACTAACACTCCAAATCACTCCGACAAACACACTAAACCAGGAAAATGAACCTCCCAGTCAGAAGCAAAAAACACACCATGCTCTCTCTTCAGTGATTCGCAATTATCACTCTCCCAATCCTTTAGCCCCGGTGGCCGCATTCGGTCTTCAACGAGGTCCGCACTGAATTGTTTTAATATGTCCTCGCCGTCAAAATTGACAAAAGATAGTCCTCTATACTTTGTTTTTAGAATTTTCGATAATCCCTGACTGTCTAGCTTTCATTTAGGTGATTATTAGCGAGCTGAACACAGTCAAGAAACTACATAAATGTAGGTCCATTATAATTTCTACACTGTTTAGATGAGATTTCTGTCATTTTTGTCATTTGAAAGTATAATGAGTTCTTACATTTTTTAAAACTCAAACCAACCGCAGGCTGTATGTTTGACCCCCCTGCTTTAGCAGGTACAGTGGGGAAAAAAAGTATTTAGTCAGCCACCAATTGTGCAAGTTCTCCCACTTAAAAAGATGAGAGAGGCCTGTAATTTTCATCATAGGTACACGTCAACTATGTTTTGTTTCTGGTGTCCTTTGACAGCTCTTTGGTCTTGGCCATAGTGGAGTTTGGAGTGTGAATGTTTGAGGTTGTGGACAGGTGTCTTTTATACTGATAACAAGTTCAAACAGGTGCCATTAATACAGGTAACAAGTGGAGGACAGAGGAGCCTCTTAAAGAAGAAGTTACAGGTCTGTGAGAGCCAGAAATCTTGCTTGTTTGTAGGTGACCACATACTTATTTTCCACCATAATTTGCAAATAAATTCATAAAAAATCCTCCAATGTGATTTTCTGGAGAATTTTTTTATCATTTTGTCTGTCATAGTTGATGTGTACCTATGATGAAAATTACAGGCCTCTCATCTTTTTAAGTGGGAGATCTTGCACAATTGGTGGCTGACTAAATACTTTTTCCCCCACTGTCCTTCACATCTAGACTTCCTGGGCTAACTTTCTGCAGGTTTGGGGAATTTCAGGGGTGTGAAAAGGTGTTCTCATCAGAAGGGCCCCTATCGGGAGCTCTGTGGGTGGATTAAAAGAGAAGGGAATACAGTGATGGAATATTAATTGTATGCGTCGTGTGTCAGCAAGCAGGGGCCCGGAGAAGGGGCCTGGAGAAGGGGCCCGGCCTGGTCCCACAGGAAGGCCTGTCAGAAGCAGGGAGAGACAGGCAGGAGAAGCCCCTGACCTTTGCTGTCAGACGGTGGGGTGTGGGGATGAAACCCAAAGCCCCCTGACACCCCCATGTCCCCTGGTGGGACCACACTGCTCCTTCCCTGACAGACAGACACCAGACTCAGATGTGCTCTGGGGTTCCACTCTAGAATGGCTGTGATCTCTTCCGTCACACAGCCGCTGACGAGAGTGTCACCAGCTACCAGTCCTACATCCCTACCCAGCCAGGCACCATGAGAGTCCCGGCAGAAAAATATGGGCTGGAAAGAAACTCCAGCTGGGGATAATGGCTCGGGACACACGTCACTTCAACTCACTCTAATTTTCTCACTTTCATACTATAGAACAGGAAAGAGATATACTTTACAGCTTTCATAGAAAATGTCATCAATACAGAACGTTAATGAACAATTCCTCTTCATTAGTATGTCATTGGTAAGTAATAATGACAGCAGCACATAATACATTATATTAATATTTTCAACATGAATAGGCCTATCTTGTTTATATGGATGTTCGCTAACTGAAAAAGATATGATTCACTGTTGGCAACCACACTGAACAGTATATACTCACTGTATGCACTCATTCCAACACACACCCACACAAACACAACCCCCCCGTTGGAGCCTTGACACATGGCAAACAGCTATCTGGAAACCAAAGCTACCAGCTCTTTACACTTCTCATTAATTATGACCTCAACAAAAGGCATCCAGAGGCAGTGGAACAGATAGCTCTTTGAGTGTGACACCGTCACAGTGTAACGCTATTTCCTTAAGTCTGACAAATTAAGTACTGGCACTGCAAATCACCCACAGGTTAAAAAATAAAAAATGTGTCAAATCCAATTGCCTCTTCCTCTATTTTTGTTGTCACACAGCAGCAGGGGCAGGGAAACCTCTATGAGTGACAGGGCCCTCTCAGCTCGTGTTATCCTCCAGTAAAGGCCTCACACCTCACCGCTTGGCCAACACCTTGCTGTGCAGGTACACGGCTGCTGGCTAGCTGTCGGGATGAGTTTTCACTAGCCACACGCACAGTCAAACTCTCTCAGCTTGGCTTCAACACAGTTCCCCCTTATTGTCATCACAGGAGCGAACCAGAACAGTCAGACTCAAACGTGTGCCAGTGGTGGCTGCCTTGAAGCACAGGCTGGGGCCAGAGGGGACATACGAACCAGATCTGATTTTAGAAGATACCAGAGTACAAAGTGTAAATAACTGTCAACAATGGAAATATTCTCCCCATATATCCATCTTTTGTTTTGTCATCCACACAGGGCAGTGTACTAGGTTAGGAGGCTGTGGTGCTGTGTTAACAACAGGAGAGGGAGAGAAGAGAGGAGCAGAGGAAAGGAGTAGAGAGGAGCGTGGAGGAGACTGGAGAGGAGAGACGAGTGTGGAGTTGACAGCCAGCGTGCCTGTCCCACACTGGGGACACAGAGGCGAGCTGACAGCAGCTGGGTCGCCGTGGCAGCTCCCAGACAGACAGACAGACGGACAGGCAGCCAGCAGGAAGTCACAGTCATGCTGCCCAACTGCACTGGGGAGCACTGGCACTCTCTCTCCTCTTTCTCTCTGCCGACCCTCAGCTCATGCTGAGCAGCTCTGACTGGAGCCATCATCACCTCCATCTACTTTGACCCCCAATGCCAGACACACATCCACCCTCTCTGCCTGCCTGCCTGTCATCCCTACCTCCCTGCCTGGTCCTGCCGTCGTCAGAACCTCCTGGCAAGTTCCAGAACCCTGTCCAAAGCAAGACATGGATGAACTCATGAGCCCATTTCATTTATTTCAGTCATGAAACTCTGATGAAGACATTTTGCTGGCGAAACGTTGGTTAACAAATGATTGCATCGGAGCTACTCGAACAGGAGTCGGCAACAGGCGGTGGGAGATTTTTTGGGCAAAAACAAAATTGTAGAATCACCAGGAATTCAGCAAAAGAATTATATCTGAAGTATTCCCTCAAATAAATAAAAATTGGCTCAATCAAGCTAGTCGTCTTGACTACTTATGTAATTCTCACTGGCACCAAAAGTTTAAAAAGTGTTGATAGGGGACAGAATGCGGTGGGACCATCAAATAATTGTTATATACTGTACATTACTCTTACAGAATTTCCACGTGGGCGAGGATATTGGAAATGTAATCAAAGGCTATTGGATGACAACTTGGTTTTAACCAGGACATAAAAATGTATAACTGACTTTTTCCGACATAATATAGCTACAGCAGATCCCCTTATTGTTTGGGACACTTTTAATTGTGCCTTTAGAAGCCATGCAATTCAGTACTCATCTTTAAAACAAAAGCAATTAAGGTCAAAATAATTCATATTAACAAAGGAAATAGAGGAACTAACAGTACAGATAGCAATAAAAACTGTACCTTAGAGCAAAAAGAAATGGAGGAACTTATTCAAGTGTAATATATTATAAAAATAAACTGAACTGGATGGAATATGGGGAAAAATGCACCAAATTATTTTTAAATCTTCAACATAGAAATGCTACCAATGTCACCCACCCAAACAATATTTGAAAGAGGAAGCAGAGTACTTTAAGCATTTGTTTTCGTTTCAGTCTCCTCCATCTCCACTAATCAAAGTTAATTGTAAGGATTTTTTTTCTATTAATAATGTAAAATTAACAGCTGTACAGAAAGACTCATGTGAAGGCCAAATTACAGAGGAGGAACTTCTTGATGCAATTAAAGCCTTTAAGTCAGAGGTATACCAAACCTTTTTTGATGTACTCAGAGGACCGGTATATGCATGTTTTAACCAATCCTATAAAAATGGTAGATTATCAGATACTCAACAAGAAGGTCTGATTTCATTATTACTGAAACAGGACCCAAGTGGTAAATATAAAGATCCAGTCAATTGAAAAAATTGGAGGCCCCTTACACTTCAGAGTTGTGATGCAAAAAATTATAGCAAAATGCATAGCGCAAGGAAATAAAAAGGTATTGTCGGATATTATTCATCCTAATCAGACAGGTTTTTTACATGGACAATACATTGGAGATAATATAAGACAAGTACTGGAAACAATAGAACATAAAGTATGAAAATGTATGCACTCACTAACTGTAAGTTGCTCTGGATAAGAGTGTCTGCTAAATGACTAAAATTTTAAAATAATGAAAAATCGGGGAAACCAGGCCTGGTATTCATAGCTGACTTATAAAAGGCTTTTGATAAAGTACGACTGGAGTTTATATATAAATACTTCAATTTTGGAGAATCTCTTATAAAATGGGTTAAAGTTATGTATAGTATCCCTAGGTGTAAAATAGCAAATAATGGCTACTTCTCAGAAAGTAATAAACTGTCAAGAGGAGTAAAACAAGGTTGTCCACTATCGGCATATCTATTTATTATGGCCATCGAAATGTTAGCTATTCAAATCAGATCCAACAAAAATATCAAGGGCCTAGAAATCCAGGGCTTAAAAACAAAGGTGTCATTGTACGCTGATTATTCATGTTTTCTTTCAAATTAACAATTTGGATCCCTCCACAGCCTCATAGAGGATCTAGATACTTTTTCTAACCTCTCTGGATTACAACCAAATTATGATAAGTGTCCTATATTACGTATTGTATCAATGAAAAATAAAACTTTTACATTACCGTGTAGTTTACCAATAAAATTGTCTGATGGTGAAGTGGACATACTTGGTATTCATATCCCAAAAGAAAGAAATGATCTCACTACAATCAATGTTTATAGAAAGTTAGCAAAAATAGATAAGATCTTGCTACCATGGAAAACACCTGTCTATTTCTGGAAAAATCACCCTGATTAACTATTTAGTCATATTCCAGTTTACCTATTTACTTATGGCCTTTTTAAATTACATGAGCAACAAATATTCCATTTTATTTGGAATGGCAAGCCAGACAAAATTAAACGGGCCTATTTATATAATGAATATGAATTCAGAGGGCAGAAATTATTCAATATTAAAGCATTAGACCTCTCACTAAAGGCTTCAGTCATACAAAAGTTATACTTAAATCTGAACTGGTTCTCTAGCAGATTAGTAAGAATGTCACACCCCATGTTCAAGAATGGCTTTTTTCCCTTTATTCAGATTACCTCTCATTTTCGGTTATTTGAAAATAAAATCATTTCCAGAAAATTTTTATTTTTAAAACAAGCCATAGAAAGTTGGTTGCAAGTTCAGTTTAATCCACCAGAAAAGACAGAACAAATATTACAACAAATATTATGGTTAAACTCAAATATACTAATTGATTAAAAAAAACAATATTTTTTGGGAAATTATTTGAAAAACTGTATAATCTTTGTAAATTATATCATAAATAGGACTGGTGGAGTTATGTCACACATGCAGCTAACAAAAATATATGGAAATGTCTGCTATACTCAAAATTACAACCAACTAATTGCAGCATTACCGCAAAAATGGAAGAGGCAAGTGGAAGGGGGAGAAAGTCGGCCCTGCATTAAAGACCAAAATTGGTTAAAGAAAATTGTGACAAATAAAAAAGTATTCCAGTTTCATATAAAGACCAAAAATTCACAGCTGTGCCATATACACTCCCAGTGAAAAGTTTTAGAACACCTACTCATTCAAGGGTTTTTCTTTATTTGTACTATTTTCTACATTGTAGAATAATAGTGAATACATCAAAACTATGAAATAACACATATGGAATCATGTAGTAATCAAAAAAGTGTTAAACAAATCAAAATATATTTTATATTTAAGATTGTTCAAAGTAGCAACCCTTTGCCTTGATGACAGCTTTGCACACTCTTGGCATTCTCTCAACCAGCTTCATGAGGTAGTCACCTGGAATGCATTTCAATTAACAGGTGTGCCTTGTTAAAAGTTAATTTGTGGAATGTATTTCCTTCTTAATGCGTTTGAGCCAATCAGTTGTGTTGTGACAAGGTAGGGGTGGTATACAGAAGATAGCCCTATTTGGTAAAAGACCAAGTCCATATTATGGCAAGAACAGCTCAAATAAGCAAAGAGAAATGACAGTCCATCATTACTTTAAGACATGAAGGACAGTCAATCCGGAACATTTTAAGAACTTTTAAAGTTTCTTCAAGTGCAGTCGCAAAAACCATCAAGCGCTATGATGAAACTGGCTCTCATGAGGACAGCCACAGGAAAGGAAGACCCAGAGTTACCTCTGCTGCAGAGGATAAGTTCATTAGAGTTAACTGCACCTCAGATTGCAGCCCAAATAAATGCTTCACAGAGTTCAAGTAAAAGTCACATCTCAACATCAACTGTTCAAAGGAGACTGCGTGAATCAGGCCTTCATGGTCGAATTGCGTGAAGAAACCACTACTAAAGGACATCAATAAGAAGAAGAGACTTGCTTGGGTCAAGAAACACGAGCAATGGACATTAGACTGGTGGAAATCTGTCCTTTGGTCTGATGAGTCCAAATTTGAGATTTTTGGTTCCAACCGCCGTGTCTTTGTGAGACGCAGAGTAGGTGAACGGATGATCTCCGCATGTGTGGTTCCCACCGTAAAGCATGGAGGAGGAGGTGTGATGGTGTGCGGGTGCTTTGCTGGTGACACTGTCTGTGATTTATTTAGAATTCAAGGCACACTTAACCAGCATGGCTACCACAGCATTCTGCAGCGATACGCCATCCCATCTGGTTTGCGCTTAGTAGGACTATCATTTGTTTTTCAACAGGACAATGACCCAAAACACACCTCCAGGCTGTGTAAGGGCTATTTGACCAAGAAGGAGAATGATGGAGTGCTGCATCAGATGACCTGGCCTCCACAATCACCCGACCTCAACCCAATTGAGATGGTTTGGGATGAGTTGGACCGCAGAGTGAAGGAAAAGCAGCCAACAAGTGCTCAGCATATGTGGGAACTCCTTCAAGACTTTTGGAAAAGCATTCCTCATGAAGCTGGTTGAGAGAATGCCAAGAGTGTGCAAAGCTGTCATCAAGGCAAAGGGTGGCTACTTTGAACAATCTCAAATATAAAATATATTTTGATTTGTTTAACACTTTTTTGGTTACTACATGATTCCATATATGTTATTTCATAGTTTTGATGTCTTCACTATTATTCTACAATGTAGAAAATAGTAAAAATAAAGAAAAACCCTGGAATGAGTAGGTGTATCCAAACTTTTGACTGGTACTGTATATTTACAAAAACATATATGGGGGATTGGAAATGATGCAGACAATTACATTGATGGAAGCCACAATCTATCTGCAATATTAAAGCTGATTTACCCAGTAAAGAAATATTAAAAATTACTATAAAAATAGGCATTTGTTATTGTGTCTCAATGTAATTAAATACAATCTCTTTTTGGGCTTAGTTGTCGTCAATTTGCAGTGTACAAAAATGAACCTGAATCTAGTTGCCTACCCCGTACTAGAGTGTGCAGCTTTACCTTTTCTTTTAACCCATTTCATTTACAGTATACTCATGCGGACCCTGCATTTAAACATTGTGTGATCTAATGCACAAATGGCCACTTGGTTGAGTACAAACAATATGAGCCAATGTAAAAACTACTACATACAGTACATATGACCTGATGTATCATGGGCAGCTATATGACCCAATAACCAACATGTGCACAATGTATAAACAGTGTTCTACAGAGCTCTGGTCCCCTGCTCTGAGACATGGTGCCATCTGGGAGTGGCAGTAGAGTAGGCCTAGCTATCTGCTGCCGCCGGCTCTGTGGACATGAAGGTGCTGTTTGTTTCTATGGGTCTAGGTTATCTGACAGTTTTAGAGCTCTCTAATTAACATGGGACTGGCAGGGGAGGGCACTTAATGTCACCTCCTCTAATGCAGTCTCTGGGGACCAGCTGGTGACAGTGAGGAGGGACGACACTTGTCAGTTTGCTCTTTGAGTGTGTCAGGCCCTCCACTCTCTACCCTTACAGCTACTTAAGGCCAATCTCTCATTAGCCAGGGAAAAACACATTCCCTCAGAAACAGAATGAGTTGGGTTTTAACCTATGCAGCTGCTTCAATGAGTTTGATGTCTGTGTGAATAATGCTAAGACAAGGTGCTTACAAGTCCCCTCCTGTTCAGAACCCCGGTGCTCACTGAGTGAGTGAAGACTTCTCATAGTCATAGAGAATTCCACAGCAGATTCAGTTGAATAAAACTTTGATGAGAATGAGTGTGAGAGCCAGAAGAATGATAATGGGCCCAGCCAGGTGCTGAGCAGTGATAACATGTTCTGCTGCAGTGCGGTGTGAGACCTGAGTGGAGAGGGCCCTCAGTGTCCTGTCCAGGAGTCACACAGTCAGACAGGAGCCAAACAGGACAGAACCGCCTCAGTCTCCCCAGATTGTAAGCCTCCCACAGGGCCTCCCTCCCTCCTCACCCCTCATCTCAGCTGCCACAGCAGCTGATTGATAACCCTCCCCTCCTGTGGCCTTTAGCACCCACTCCTTCAGCCACTGCACAACAGCCCTCTCCCTCCCTCTCTCCTCTCCTTTCCCGGAGGTATATTTATCAGTGAGGAGGCAAGTGGCCAGTCTACCTTTCCTTTTTTACACCCTCGTCCTCCTTCAAACTTTTCACTCTGCGACAAATAACATTATGTTAAGGTAATTTGTGAGCAGTGCTTGAGCTGTGGGAAAGTGCTGAGGTGTCGCAGGGCGTGCTGCAATCCATCAGCCTCAGTCAGGTCCTGAGCAGCGAGAAGGGCATTCCCCCACTGCAGTCTGGGCTGGGAGCTGTGCTGCAGGCCGCACCCACTGGGAGGCCCCTGAGCCTAGTACTCTCTACCTGGGGGGTCCAACCACTACTTTATACACATTTGGACCAATCGTTTGGATCATAACTCATATAGTACTGGCACATCAGGCCAAAACTGAATACCAACAGGCTCAAAGACAGTTTCTACAAGCCATCAGACTGCTGAACACTTGAACTGGACTGACCACCTGCGCTGATTCTCCGCACCTTAGCATACATGCACTCACTCATGCACACACCCACACACACACATATACAGTGGGGAGAACAAGTATTTGATACACTGCTGATTTTGCAGGTTTTCCTACTTACAAAGCATGTAGAGGTCTGTAATTTTTATCATAGGTACACTTCAACTGTGAGAGACGGAATCTAAAACTAAAATCCAGAAAATCACATTGTATGATTTTTAAGTAATTAATTTGTATTTTATTGCATGACATAAGTATTTGATACATCAGAAAAGCAGAACTTAATATTTGGTACAGAAACCTTTGCTTGCAATTACAGAGATCATACGTTTCCTGTAGGTCTTGACCAGGTTTGCACACACTGCAGCAGGGATTTTGGCCCACTCCTCCATACAGACCTTCTACAGATCCTTCAGGTTTCGGGGCTGTCGCTGGGCAATACGGACTTTCAGCTCCCTCCAAAGATGTTCTATTGGGTTCAGGTCTGGAGACTGGCTAGGCCACTACAGGACCTTGAGATGCTTCTTACGGAGCCACTCCTTAGTTGCCCTGGCTGTGTGTTTCGGGTCGTTGTCATGCTGGAAGACCCAGCCACGACCCATCTTCAATGCTCTTACTGAGGGAAGGAGGTTGTTGGCCAAGATCTCGCGATACATGGCCCCATCCATCCTCCCCTCAATACGGTGCAGTCGTCCTGTCCCCTTTGCAGAAAAGCATCCCCAAAGAATGATGTTTCCACCTCCATGCTTCACGGTTGGGATGGTGGTCTTGTTGTTGTACTCATCCTTCTTCTTCCTCCAAACACGGAGTTTAGACCAAAAAGCTCTATTTTTGTCTCATCAGACCACATGACCTTCTCCCATTCCTCCTCTGGATCATCCAGATGGTCATTGGCAAACTTCAGACGGGCCTGGATATGCGCTGGCTTGAGCAGGGGGACCTTGCGTGCGCTGCAGGATTTTAATCCATGACGGCGTAGTGTGTTACTAATGATTTTCTTTGAGACTGTGGTCCCAGCTCTCTTCAGGTCATTGACCAGGTCCTGCCGTGTAGTTCTGGGCTGATCCCTCACCTTCCTCATGATCATTGATGCCCCACAAGGTGAGATCTTGCATGGAGCCCCAGACCGAGGGTGATTGACCGTCATCTTGGACTTCTTCCATTTTCTAATAATTGCGCCAACAGTTGTTGCCTTCTCACCAAGCTGCTTGCCTATTGTTCTGTAGCCCATCCCAGCCTTGTGCAGGTCTACAATTGTATCCCTGATGTCCTTACACAGCTCTCTGGTCTTGGCCATTGTGGAGAGGTTGGAGTCTGTTTGATTGAGTGTGTGGACAGGTGTCTTTTATACAGGTAACGAGTTCAAACAGGTGCAGTTAATACAGGTAATGAGTGGAGAACAGGAGTGCTTCTTAAAGAAAAACTAACAGGTCTGTGAGAGCTGGAATTCTTACTGGTTGGTAGGTGATCAAATACTTATGTCATGCAATAAAATGCAAATTAATTACTTAAAAATCATACAATGTGATTTTCTGGATTTTTGTTTTAGATTCCGTCTCTCACAGTTGAAGTGTACCTATGATAAAAAGTACAGACCTCTACATGCTTTGTAAGTAGGAAAACCTGCAAAATCGGCAGTGTATCAAATACTTGTTCTCCCCACTGTACATTCATGCTACACACACATCACAACTGCTTCTACCAGATCCCCCCTCCCCAATACACGTGTAAATATTGGACTATAAATTGTGCCTTCCTGTATTATACTTATGCAAAAAAATATATATATTCTACTGAGCCATTTACTTTATGTTCGTATTCTTATCTTGTATTATTTCTTATTGTTGTTGCATTGTCGAGAAGGAACCTGCAAGTAAGCATTTCGTTGGACAATGTATACCATGCATATTCCATACATAAGGCTAATAAAACTTGAATGTATAAAACCCTTTCTGTAACTTTCTTCTTGTGGCTGCCCACCCCTCCCAAAAAGCAGCAGCTTCTTTATTTGAGAGTGGCGGCGTGTCAGGTCACAGTTAATCAAGGTTTATGGTTTATTCTAACATAATGTCACAAGGCTGACACTTCACAGCTTTTGCCGACTGACAGGAACTTCTACATCCCAAGTCTTAGAAGACTGATAAGACTGAAATTGTAATACTTATCTGGCACAAAGCGGTTGGTGTGGATGGTGATTGTGGCGGTAGTGTTGGTTGAGAATGGAATAATTTATCATTAATTATTCACAGTCACAGGGGAGATGTCATCTTCACACAAAACTCCCAACTTTGTAGCCCACTTAATATGGAGAAAAGGACATAGATAAACTCACGCAGGCTCTTTCAAAAGCAGGCACTTGCCACTTCTTATTTGAAGTGCTCTTTCTACTCAACTCGATTTGCAATGCATGTTTCACTTGCGGCACATTACCATTTAAATAAACAAGCCAGCTAAATGACCGCAGCTGAAACTTAAAAAGAGAAAATAGTTTTTTCCTCACTCTCCCTTTCTATTCTACCCCTTCCTCATCGTATTAGTGTTTGTTTAGCTGAGAAAACAGTTGATGTTGAAGTGCCAAGGAATATAAATATGAATGCATTTCAAATATTTACTTAAAAGGTATAACTCTAATCTCTTTAACTGATAACAATGTATATGACTCAGAAAGTTAAGTAGACATTAAACGGGGCTGTTCTGTTGAGTATTCCACCCACCCACCTACACACACACACACCAATGCAACTTTTAATCCAGATTTGATACAGTAACCAAAGTGCATAGAAAAATTGTGAAAAGGACACAAAATGGACAGCAAGACCCTTGATTCTTGATGACATGATCAAACAACCAAACTACAGTACAATTACAATATCAGTCAGCCTAACCTCGCCCAGTTTGCCCATACCTCTCCACTAGGTATTCCAAAGTCAAGACAGCATGAGAGCCATCTTTCTGTCAGAGTGCCACTCTGCAGTGATACCTAAATATGTACACAGAGAATGACTGCCTCAGACAAATGGCTAAACAATCAGGGTAGGGGCGTCAAATCTGCTGTTCTCAATTTAGGAACAATGCATTATTTACAGTGCCATTATTCCTCTGGATTTGAGACGAGGCTTCAGTCTTAATTTCACTGTAATCAAAGTCAATGAATATTTAATCAGCATTGCTTCCAGAAACCTAGTAATGCTATTAATATAATGCATCACGGCTCACTACAGACCTCTTCAAAGGACACAGGGATTCTGTTTGTGTACACACTCAGACAATACTGATGGTCTGTAGGCCTACTAGGGCTATGGAGTTTCTCTTTGTTGTTTGCACTGATTTCTTTACAGATTGCATCCTTACTCAATTCAAGTTAGTTGTTGTTGTATGATAAATCCTCTTATCAGTGCCTTCTGTCAATGTTATAGCCCCTTAGTTATTACACTGAACAAAAATATAAATGCAACATGTAAAGTGTTGGTCCCGTATTTCATGAGTTGAAATAAAACATCCCAGAAATGTTTCATACGCACAAAAAGCTTATTTCTCTCAACTTTTGTGCACAAATGTGTTTACATCCTTGTTAGTGAGCATTTCTCCTTTGCCAAGATAATCCATCCACCTGACAGGTGTGGCATATCAAGAAGGTGATTAAACAACATGATCATTACACAGGGGCACCTTGTGCTGGGGACAATAAAAGGCCACTCTAAAATGTGCAGTTTTGTCACACAACACAATGCCACAGATGTCTCAAGTTTTGAGGAAGCGTGCAATTGGCATGCTGACTGCAGGAATGTCCACCAGAGCTGTTGCCAGAGAATTGAATGTTCATTTCTCTACCATAAGCCGTCTCAAACGTCGTTTTAGAGAATATGGCAGTATGTCCAACCGGCCTCACAACCGCAGACCACGTGTAACCACGGCAGCCCAGGACCTCCACATCCGGCTTCTTCACCTGCGGGATCATCTGAGACCAGCCACCCGGTCAGCTGATGAAACTGTGGGTTTGCACAACCAAGTAATTTCTCAGGGAAGCTCATCTGCGTGCTCGTTGTCCTCACCAGGGTCTTGACCTGATTGCAGTTCGGCGTCGTAACCGACATCAGTGGGCAAATGCTCACCTTCAATGGCCACTGGCACGCTGGAGAAGTGTGCTCTTCACGGATTAATCCCGGTTTCAACTGCACCGGGCAGATGGCAGACAGCGTATGGCGTCGTGTGGGCGAGCGGTTTGCTGATGTCAACGTTGTGAACAGAATGCCCCATGGTGGCAGTGGGGTTATGCTATGGGCAGGCATAAGCTACGGACAATGAACACAATTACATTTCATCGATGGCAATTTGAATACACAGAGATACCGTGACGAGATACTGAGGCCCATTGTCGTGCCATTCATCCGCCGCCATCACCTCATGTTTCAGCATGATAATGCACGGTGCCATGTCGCAAGGATCTGTACACAATTCCTGGATGCTGAAAATGTCCCAGTTCTTCCATGGCCTGCATACTCATCAGACATGTCACCCTTTTAGCATTTTTGGGATGCTCTGGATTGACGTGTACGACAGCGTGTTCCAGTTCCCGCCAATATCCAGCAACTTCGCACAGCCACTGAAGAGGAGTGGGACAACAATCCACAAGCCACAATCAACAGCCTGATCAACTACACTATATATACCAAAAAATGTGGATACCCCTTCAAATTAGTGAATTTGGCTATTTCAGCCACACCCATTGCAGACAGGTGTATTAAATCGAGCACACAGCCATGCAATCACCATAGACAAACATTGGCAGTAGAATGGTCTTACTGAAGAGCTCAGGGACTTTCAACATGGCACCGTCATAGGATGCCACATTTCTAACAAGTCAGTTCGTCAAATTTCTGCCCTGCTAGAGCTGCCCCGGTCAACTGTAAGCGCTGTTATTGTGAAGTGGAAACGTCTAAGAGCAACAACAGCTCAGCCGCGAAGCTCACAGAACGGGATCACAGAGTGCTGAAGCGCGTAGCGCGTAAAAGTTGTCTGTCCTCGGTTACAACATTCACTACCAAGTTCCAAACTGCCTCTGAAAGCTACGTCAGCACAATAACTGTTTGTAGGGAATGGGTTTCTATGGCGGAGCAGCCACACACAAGCCTAAGATCACCATGCACAATGCCAAGCGTCGGCTGGAGTGGTGTAAAGCTCGCCGCCATTGGACTCTGGAGTAGTGGAAACGCGTTCTCTGGAGTGATGAATCATGCTTCACCATCTGGCAGTCCGACGGACGAATCTGGGTTAGGCGGATGCCAGGAGAACGCTACCTGCCCCAACGCATAGTGCCAACTTTAAAGTTTAGTGGAGGAGGAATAATGGTCTGGGGCTGTTTTTCATGGTTCGGTCTAGGCCCCTTAGTTCCAGTGAAGTGAAATCTTAACGCTACAGCATACAATTACATTCTAGACGATTTTGTGCTTCCAACTTTGTGGCAACAGTTTGGGGAAGGCTCTTTCCTGTTTCAGCATGACAATAACCCTGTGCACAAAGCGAGGCCCATACAGAAATGGTTTGTCAAGATCGGTGTGGAAGAACTTGACTGGCCTGCACAGAGACCTGACCTCAACTCCATCGAACACCTTTGGGATGAATTGGAACGCCGACTGCAAGCCAGGCCTAATTGCCCAACATCAGTGCCCGACCTCACTAATGCTCTTGTGGCTGAATGGAAGCAAGTCCCCACAGCAATGTTCCAACATCTAGTGGAAAGCCTTCCCAGAAGAGTGGAGGCTGTTATAGCAGCAAAGGGGGGACCAACGCCATTGCAATGCCCATGATTTTGGAATGAGATGTTCGATGAGCAGGTGTCCACATACTTATAGCCACGTAGTGTATATGCAAAGGAGATGTGTCGTGCTGCATGAGGCAAATACTGATACTGACTGGTTTTCTGATCCACGCCCCTACCTTTTTTTAAGGTACTGTATCTGTGACCAAGAGAAGCATATCTGTATTCCCAGTCATGTGAAATCCATAGATTCAGGCCTAATGAATGTATTTCAATTGAATTATTTCCTTATATGAACTGTAACACAGTATAATATTTTAAATTGTTCCATGTTGTGTTTATATTTGTGTTCCTATAGTTATTGATGATGCAGAAATAGAACAAGTACAGTTGTATGATCTTAATTTAAGCCAGGTTGCTACAGTAGGAAAATAATCCTACAGCAACAGGAAATGTGAATTATTATGTGGATTATAATTAATGGTAATTTTTGTAGGGGTTGATACATTTTTCATAAGGGCAAATCAAGTCTGCATTTTCAAAGTGGAAATTACAAACTTTAAAAGCCTTTTTAAAACTCAAATGCACTACAAGTTTGCATTTCCTGCTGTGCAGGAAAATTCTCAGCAACAAAAGTGTGATCAAATTAAGATCCAACATTTGTAGCCTTATGCTAGAAATAGGACCTGAAACAAGCAGACAAAATGAAATAAACATACTTGTGAATTATATATCAACTTCCCATCAATGTATCAATCATCAATTCAGCACATATTCAGGCAGGCAGTAAGTGACCTCCATATGACTGACACGTTGTCTATCATTAGAGTCATTGTTGAGGCTGTCAGTGGGTTGTCATGAATATCTAGTCGGGGGAAAAGCCCAATATTCCCTTTGTCTCTCATGACAGAGGCGGGCAGATTTTATCTTATACAAATTGATTGCCCTTGAAATGTGACAAAATTGCTTAGCAAGTAACAAGCTATATTTACTGCATTATATAATATAATAATTAAGATTATATTACAACAATTAGTTAATTTCCATTATAAACACCATCCACAGAGAGAGAGAGAGAGAGAGAGAGAGAGAGAGAGAGAGAGAGAGAGAGAAAGAGGGTGAGTGAGAGAGAGAGACTGAGGGAGGGAGAGAGAGAGACTGAGGGAGGGAGAGAGAGAGACTGAGGGAGGGAGAGAGAGAGACTGAGGGAGGGAGAGAGAGACTGAGGGAGGGAGAGAGAGAGACTGAGGGAGGGAGAGAGAGACTGAGGGAGGGAGAGATAGAGACTGAGGGAGGGAGAGAGAGAGACTGAGGGAGGGAGAGAGAGAGACTGAGGGAGGGAGAGAGAGAGACTGAGGGAGGGAGAGAGAGACTGAGGGAGGGAGAGAGAGAGACTGAGGGAGGGAGAGAGAGAGACTGAGGGAGGGAGAGATAGAGACTGAGGGAGGGAGAGAGAGAGACTGAGGGAGGGAGAGAGAGAGACTGAGGGAGGGAGAGAGAGAGACTGAGGGAGGGAGAGAGAGAGACTGAGGGAGGGAGAGAGAGACTGAGGGAGGGAGAGAGAGAGACTGAGGGAGGGAGAGAGAGAGACTGAGGGAGGGAGAGAGAGAGAGAGACTGAGGGAGGGAGAGAGAGAGAGACTGAGGGAGGGAGAGAGAGAGACTGAGGGAGGGAGAGAGAGAGAGACTGAGGGAGGGAGAGAGAAAGACTGAGGGAGGGAGAGAGAGAGACTGAGGGAGGGAGAGAGAGAGACTGAGGGAGGGAGAGAGAGAGACTGAGGGAGGGAGAGAGAGACTGAGGGAGGGAGAGAGAGAGAGACTGCGGGAGGGAGGGAGAGAGAGAGAGACTGAGGGAGGGAGAGAGAGAGACTGAGGGAGGGAGAGAGAGAGAGAGACTGAGGGAGGGAGAGAGAGACTGAGGGAGGGAGAGAGAGAGACTGAGGGAGGGAGAGAGAGAGACTGAGGGAGGGAGAGAGAGAGACTGAGGGAGGGAGAGAGAGCATTGATAGAGGACAGTAGAGAGGAGAATACACAGGCAGGAATATTAAACAGCTGTGGTGATTAGCATCGCGGCAGAGAGTGGCCCCGTGACAGTGACATTGGCCGTCAATGTCAGACCCTTTTGTGGAGTTTCACCACAATGTTCTTCATTTGTGCCATAATTAGCTTAAATGCTCCAAGAATGAAAAATTCATGATCACTTTGGATTTTTTAATTGAGGGAGCATTCTGCATTAATCGAAGCCATTTTGAAGCCTTCTGCTCAAGAAAAAGAGAGGGAAATCCAAAGAAAGGTAAGGTGTCTCTGAGCCACCTAACCCATTTCCTTTTAAATAAGGCTAATTTGTGAGAATGTGAGACTTCACAGACATATGCTCACTCACAGACACCAAACCAGGACCACCATGGATGGATGGGGGAGAGTGAGAGACTTTAGACTGGTTGCTTGATTGGCATGCTTAACCATGCAAATGATTTAATGACTTTGAAGACCAATGGCGGAATTCATTATAAGTCTCTCATTGTCTGTTAACCCTGGAGTTTATTTTCCAACATGAAAAATGGAGCAGCACAAAAATAAATGACCAAGAACAAAAAGGAGACTGTTCTGTGATATATCAATGGTCTCTTTCCCCCCAAACTACTGCAAACCCTTCCACAACATTATCTGGACCAAATCAATGTGCACGGATCAATATACCATAACCATAAAATAACATTTACTGTTGCAAGATTTCACTCAATGATTTGTCACTGTGATCTGGAAAAGTATTGTATGCCTGTCGGTAAATACTATAAGTGAATACCAATCATCCACAATAGTACTTAGCCCTAAAGCTTCTCTACTGTGCACTCATACAGATGATTAAGAAACACTGCAAGGGACTTGGATAATATTGGGGAAAAAACAAAGACTACATATGGGGAAGTCTTTCACAAGGCAGCTGTCTGTAGGTTCAGTAACAATATGGACACATGGGGTATGCACCTCACCAGGGCTGCAAATTGGACCAAAACAGATTCCTCTCCTAGAGGCTTTTTCAACAGCATGGCAGATGCATGACTACTTGCATCTGTGTTGCCAGTAATAGTCTCCCCATATGATACATAGTATTAACCGCTCTACTGACTCCAAACACAGAGACACTGCTGTGCTTCAAGACTGTCAAAAGACCACCAGTTTATTGTGGAGAGAGTTCTTCACGTGAGGAATTCTAAATAGATGCCTGCAGGACTATTTATCTCTACATACTCTCCATTACCTTCTGTCTCCATAACTCGTGTTTCCATAACTTGTGTCTCCATAACTCGTGTCTCCCTCCGGCTAGAGCATTTGTCCCAGAATCGGCCCAATTAAGCCCACTCCCAGGTAAGGGATGAAATGTGAAGCGTCGGTAGGTGCTGACTGAAGTAGGAGGCCGGGGCCTAGCTATCTGACAGCACATCAATGGGAGTCTGATGGACGTTAGCCTGGGAGCAGCAGCGCTGATTAAACCAGTCCGTGTCGGAGCTGACACCTCTCCAGACTCCCACCCGTCACCAATGGCAGCTCAAGCGCTGAGAGTGAAATAGTGTTCAGGGTCACCAAGGTTTTTAATGACGTGACAGCAGGCATACATTTAGAGGTGCCACTCACCCCTCTGCTCTATAACACCCCCTCTCTCCTTCTCCAACTGTCTCAAAATAGCATGATTTACCAGCCTAAGCTAAGAAGTCCAGTGCTCACACACAGTGTGCTTAGAAATAATGGTTGACTCCTTCTGTCACTATTTTCACTAATAAAGAATAAGGGATCCTTCAACTGTGTGGTCTAACTGAAAGGCAGCAGCCAGGTCACACCAAACTGGCGAAACAAAATTAAACCATACAACTGAACTTCACTCTATGAGGCCTGATCTAAATAGAACAGTGGCGCTGATTACCGCTGCCAGGTTTCTATTCATACTCTCATTATCTTGAGAACTGCTGATGGTAGAATGAGACTCAGGCTTTCATAGCAAATGTCACATCAGCCTCTTCCTACCATTGTGAATGTTAATTTAGATATCCAAATAGGCAACGGTTTCTGGGAGGGAACTAAGGCATAGCACAAATTATTTTCAGATCCTGTTGATTATACTCTAGATATCCTGTGATGTATTGGTCAAGACCGTGGCAATGGAGTATGTGGTCATATATTTGTTCAAATGCAAGGTATTGTATGTAGACCTATTGTCACTGTTGTCTTAAACACACGTTTTTAAAACCAACAGCAAAATAAAGGTATTTAAATGAATACCCTACAATGTATAATATAAACAGTGTTTAAGATGAATGTGTCTCCAGTACTGCAGTGATAACTAAAAGGACACAGTATACTGACACTTGGTTGCAGAGCCCTGGCTGTTCCTCCCAGGCCAATCCATCATTACTACACTGAATCATCTCATTGTCAATAACGGATGCAGCAATACATTACAGGCATGTGGCAACTGTTAGCGTTAATGACATTGAGCAGTCCCCTTGGGCACAGAAAAAGCCTAGCTGCACAACACATTGCTTAGTAAGGCAATAATACATGGAATGCATTATGAGGCAAACAGAAAGGGCCTGCTCACAAGGAGTGCCATTTCACCACCATATTTAACAACAATATACAAATGACTAATTCAGTGCAAAACAGCCCAACATCTGTCCCCCCACCACCAGCACACAACATTGTAAAAGATTGAGATTTTCAATCACTGTAATAATTGCTCATTTAATATTACAATGGGGCTTTGACATTGTCATACATTCTAAACCCCCAGTATTGCCAGAGTTCCTAGTTTCTGTGTGCCACTGCAGCATGTGGGCTGATATTAACTTCCCGTCTCCCCAATAAATCAGAGAGACCCTGTCCGCTTATCTCTGTCTGACACCCAGATCAATCTGCCTTTTAATCCCCAGCCCACTCCGCCTCGTGTGAAACCAACACATCAGACACAGCCTGCCAGCCTGTGTCCCAAATCCAAAGTCAAAGCCCCAGGAAGAGATGGGGAGCGAGGATTGATCTCAGCGATGATAGGAAAAGAATTCAGAGTGCATACAGGGCTTATGTGTGATCTACTGTAAAATGCCATAATGCTAATCTAAATACCAAACAAGGTGTCTAATTTGTGTATGCTACGCTCAGCAGAGCTGTGATGTATCACTGGGCTCATCTCTATTTGTCTGTCTGCGTGGTTTCACAACTCCAGTCAAAGTTGCTGTCAACAACAAAAGACTGCCAAAGTTAGACTATTTTCTGAGCTTGAGACTCGGGTAGGTATGTTATTTGAGCGATTTCCAGATTTGGGGTTTATTTCTTTAAAATACAGTAGGCCTACATGGCAATAAGTTAGAGACAGAATGCTAAATAAAATAAAATCTTTAACCCTCTACTGCACTTCCCATCCTATCTTTTTAGAAGATTTAGGCTTTCTGATAATGTATCAATATTTTATAAAATCACTTTTACCCCCAATGCTGTGCCATGAGGGTACTAAAACACCAAGGAAAATCTGATATATTCAGAACATTTATTAAGTGAAACATTGTAGAAACAAGCACTCTTTTCATAAGATAATACAAGTTGGGCATAAACTAGTATTTCACTGCCTCTCAAACCTGATTCTTGGGGCCCATTCTTCCTCGCTGTCACTGTCCTCAAGCTCACTGTCCTCACTATCAGAGGGTATGATCCTAACTGCTCAATTAGGCTCCTTTGGCCCATAGAATTTATGACCCGGTGTCCATTGCCTGTGAATGTCAGTGGATATGTTGGCAAAAACATTGACCAAGGCCATCATTTTACATAACATTTTACATGACATTGCCCTGAAAAGTAGCGTAACTGCAGGACTTTGCCCGGAAGCAACAACAAAAAAGTAGCCTAACTGCACTTGCCCTGACACAACAAAAAAAGTATATTATTTTTAATATAGAAAGCTATGCTGCTTTAGAGGTTCCTCCTACACACATACTTTTTTATTGTCAAATTATCTCTATTTAAACATGCAAAATAATCACTTGCACCATGCGCTCAGATCGCTCTACCTCCTGAAAGAAGGTATACAAACATTAAGAACACCTGCTCTTTCCATGACATAGACTGACCAGGTGAATCCAGGGGAAAGCTATGATCCCTTATTGATGTCACTTGTTAAATCCACTTCAAATCAGTGTAGATGAAGGGGAGGAGACATGTTAAATAAGGATTTTAAAGCCTTGAGATATGGATTGTGTATGTGTGCCATTCAGAGGGTGAATGGGCAAGACAAAATATTTAAGTGCCAACTTGACAACTGTGAGAAGCATCCCTGTGGAATGCTTTCGACACCTTGTAGAGTCCCTGCCCCGATGAATTGAGGCTGTTCTAAGGGCAAAAGGGGTGGGTGCAACTCAATATTAGGAAGGTGCTCTTAATGTTTTGTACACTGTGTATATTTCCAGACTAAGAGGTTGGAATAATACTGTGAAATTGTGAAAATTATAATGCCCTTTTAGTGCAAAAGCTGTTTGAAAATGTCAGCCTGTTTTGGTGGGATGGAGTTTTGGCTTGCCTGGTGACATCACCAGGCGGCAAATTAGTTAATAGACCAATAAGAAAGAGAGTTCCAAAACTCTCTTCCAATAACAGCTAGTTTTCAGTTTTCCAAAAAGGTTTTCTGTTGCCTGAAGGCAACGATGCGCAATGGAAAAAGAGCCACGAGTAAAATGATCTGGTAGAATAAAAGTCTGGATTTATTTTGTTGATTTGTACATTGAACAGGTGTACCTGGACTGCTGCGAACACAGAATAATTATGCTAAGTGTCAAATTCGGCCGCATGGCAGAGGTGTGACTGATTTGCAAGGACATGTATATTTATAACATTTTCTTTCTGTATATGACACCTTTTGGGGACAGTGACTGTGTGATGGTCTCACTCCCTCCCTAGGACCGACTGATGAGGCCACACCCCCCTCCCAAGGACACATTCACAGTTCTAGGCTCCTCACACCACCTTACACAGGAATACGTAGGATCTCAAAAAATAGACTGTTCCTGAAATCTTTGAAATGAGGGATTTAAAAAGACCACATGATTACAGCAGAGCCACAGATTGAGTACATATAAATATACTGTTTATAGATCTATGGCTCTGGTTCACAGTAATTGAGCACGTTCTCAATTGTTTATTTTATATACAGTGCATTCAGAAAGTATTCAGACCCCTTGACTTTTTCCACATTTTGTGACGTTACTGCCTTATTCTAAATTGATTAAATTGTTTTTTTTTATTTCATCAATCTAAACACAATAACCCATAATGACAAAGCAAAAACCGTAAAAAAATGAATAAAAAAAATTACGGAAATATCACATTTACATAAGTATTCAGACCCTTTACTCAGTACTTTGTTGAAGCACCTTTGGCAGAGATTACAGCCTCGAGTATTCTTGGATATGACGCTATAAGCTTGGCACACCTGTATTTGGGGTGTTTCTCCATTTCTTCTCTGCAGATCCTCTCAAGCTCTGTCAGGTTGAATGGGTAACGTCGCTGCACAGCTATTTTCAGGTCTCTCCAGAGATGTTCGATCGGGTTCAAGTCCGGGCCACTTAAGGACATTCAGAGACTTGTCCCGAAGCCACTCCTGTGTTGTCTTGGCTGTGTGCTTAGGGTCGTTGTCCTGTTGGAAGGTGAACCTTCGGCCCAGCCTGAGGTCCTGAGCGCTCTGGAGCCGGTTTTCATCAAGGATCTCTCTGTACTTTGCTCCGATCATCTTTCCTTAGATCCTGACTAGTCTCCCAGTCTCTGCCGCTGAAAAACATCCCCACAGCATGATGCTGCCACCACCATGCTTCACCGTAGGGATGGTGCCAGGTTTCCTCCAGACGCGACGCTTGGTATTCAGGACAAAGAGTTCAATCTTGTTTCTCATGGTCAGAGTCATTTAGGTGCCTTTCGGCAAACTCCAAGCAGGCTGTCATGTGCCTTTTACTGAGGAGTGGCTTCCATCTGGCTACTCTACCATAAAGGCCTGATTGGTGGAGTGCTGCAGAGATGGTTGTCCTTCTGGAAGGTTCTCCCATCTCCACAGAGGAACTCTGGAGCTCTGTCAGAGTGACCATCGGGTTCTTGGTCACCTCCCTGACCAAGGCCCTTCTACCCCGACTGCTCAGTTTGGCCAGGCGGCCAGCTCTAGGAAGAGTCTTGGTGCTTCCAAACTTCTTCCTTTTAAGAATGATGAGGCCACTGTGTTCTTGGGGAACTTCAATGCTGCATACATTTTTTGGTCTCTTCCCCAGATCTGTGCCTCGACACAATCCTGTCTCGGAGCTCTACGGACAATTCCTTCAACCTCATGGCTTGGTTTTTGTTCTGACATGCACTGTCAACTGTGGGACCTTATATAGACAGGTGTGTGTCTTTCCAAATCACATCCAATCAATTGAATCTACCACAGGTGGACTCCAATCAAGTTGTAGAAACATCTCAAGGATGATCAATGGAAACAGGATGCACCTGAGCTCAATTTCGAGTCTCATAGCAAAGGGTCTGAATTCTTATGTAAATAAGGTATTTGTTTTTTATTTTTAATAAATGTGCAAAGAAATCTAAAAACCTGTTTTCGCTTTGTCATTATGGGGTATTGTGTGTAGATTGATGAGGAAGAACATAATTCCATCAATTTTAGATTAAGGCTGTAACGTAACAAAGTGGAAAAAGTCAAGGGGTCTGAATACTTTCTGAATGCATAAAATGTCCTTGTTTTCGAAAGAAAAGCAATTTCTTTGTCCATTAAAATAACATCAAATTGATCCGAAATACAGTGTAGACATTGTTAATGTTGTAAATGGCTATTGTAGCTGGAAACGGCTGACTTTTAATGGAATATCTACATAGGCGTACCGAGGCCCATTATCAGCAACCATCAGTCCTGTGTTCCAATGGCACGTTGTGTTCGCTAATCCAAGTTTATCATTTTAAAAGGCTAATTGATCATTAGAAAACCCTTTTGCAATTATGTTAGCACAGCTGAAAACTGTTGTGCTGATTAAAGAAGCAATAAAACTGGCCTTCTTGAGACTAGTTGAGTATCTGGAGCATCAGCAATTGTGGGTCTTTTTCTTTGCAACTCTGTCTAGAAGGTCAGCATCCCGGAGTCGCCTCTTCACTGTTGACGTTGAGACTGGTGTTTTGCGGGTACTATTTAATATAGCTGCCAGTTGAGGACCTGTGAGGTGTCTGTTTCTCAAACTAGACACTCTAATGTATTGGTTGTCTCGCTCAGTTGTGCTCCGGGGCCTCCCACTCCTCTTTCTATTCTGGTTAGAGCCAGTTTGCGCTGTTCTGTGAAGGGAGTAGTACACAGCGTTGTACGAGATCTTCAGTTTCTTGGCAATTTCTCGCATGGAATAGCCTTAATTTCTCAGAACAAGAATAGACTGACGAGTTTCAGAAGAAAGTTATTTGTTTCTGGCCATTTTGAACCTGTAATCGAACCAACAATTGCTGATGCTTCATATACTCAACTAGTCTCAAGAAGGCCAGTTTCCTTGCTTCTTTAATCAGCACAACAGTTTTCAGCTGTGCTAACATAATTGCAAAAGGGTTTTCTAATGATCAATTAGCCTTTTAAAATGATAAAATTGGATTAGCAAACCCAACGTACCATTGGAACACAGGACTGATGGTTGCTGATAATGGGCCTCTGTACGCCTATGTAGATATTCCATTAAAAATCAGCCGTTTCCAGCTACAATAGCCATTTAAAACATTAACAATGTCTACACTGTATTTCTGATCAAGTTGATGTTATTTAATGGACAAATAAATTGCTTTTCTTTCGAAAAAAACTAGGACATTTCTAAGTGACCCCAAACTTTTGAACGGTAGTGTGTGTGTGTAAATATATATATATATATATATATATATATATATATATATATATATAGAGAGATAGATACGTATATATTTATATATTCTTTGATACATTTGTTTGTTTATTTGGATCCCCATTAGCTTTTGCAGAAGCTACTATTCCTGGGGTCAGGAAGAGTAGCAAGAATGGAGAAGATCAACAAGAGGTGAAACAAAACTTGTGATTGATTGCGATTCCAATTTTCAGAGGTCAAATTGATAAATGTTTTGACATTCTTCAAAGTATGTCACATATCAACAAGAGGTTGTCAGGACAGTTCACACCCATCTATAAAACATTTTTACATGATAAAAAAAATGAGGGGTACATTTTATATTCTCTGAGAGAGAGAGGTAAGTTCACAATCCCATCCAACCCAATATCGAATTTCCTACTAAATATTACAGACACTGCTTAGAAATAACCTTGTAATGTAATTGCAATCTGTCTATAGACGTGTTGTCACAGCATTGACCTGTGGATAACCAAACATTTGCTGAGGACCAAATCTCTCTCTAATAGAACTGCCCAGTCTAGTTTGAAAATGGTTTTAGAACAACTGCCCATAAAGCCAATATGCAACAAGCTAATAGCAGTATTTGGTTAAATGGTGATCTGAGAGCAAGCCAAAATCAGAAGCAAGACAAAATTGTCCAATTCCTAAGTATGCAGATAACTGTTAAAAGTATATTTTAAGATGAACTAGGAATTATGAGGTACTTGACTTAAACAACACCAGAGTTGATTTTGCTACAACCAGAATGTGTGATAGTATTTGCAATGCTAATTTAAAAATGTCAAGAAATTTGATTTGTCGTTGATTTTGGGATCACCAACCTGAATAACAGCTTAATGAGAATAAAAACATAGAAAAAATTAGCACCATTTGAGGTAAGAGTCACAGATCAGTTAATCTGTTTGCTGGTAGCACCATCAACCAGTGAAAATCTCAGAAAGCGACATAAAACACCCATCAAAGTTACAGCATAGCAATGATTCTAAATATATATTTGGAGACAACTGGCATCCCTTGACAGTAGCATCTTTAGTAAGCAGGTTATAAAACAGATTTCCCAATAATGATATCAACTGTGTAGTATTGAGGTTACGCGTTTACATATACTATACATGTGGAAAGGAGTTACCAGTAAGGTATTTTCCTATAGTATTTTAAATATATACATCACACACACAGACACAAGAGTAGCAATGAGGTAGGGCGGTGACACTAGATGAAGTATACCTGCTGATGGATTGTAGAACTCTGAAAGCTACATGTAAAGTTGAGCAAGAACACATTTTCTAAATGAGAAAAAAATATATATATCTAATTTAGAGTAAGCTTTACATTGTATCTGAGGTGAGGACATGGGGCCTCATGAATCACACAGGCAGACATAGAGATAGACAGACAGAGAGAGAGAGAGAATAAGAGAGTGCAGTAGTACATACTCACTGCCATAGTGAAGATGTGACAAATGAATCTTCCTTATGTAAAACCTAATATCCACTGTATACCTAAGGAAGTGTTGTCACTACGTCTAGTGGCTGTGATAGTACTGTAGTAGGAACACTGGGCAGTTTGGAAGGTTAAACCTGGCCTGGTCCTCAGCGTCAGAGACATAACATCTATTCATGAACGGGTCAGGTGACAATATAAGTCTAATATTCTATCTTCATCACTGTTTAACCACACCCCCTTTTTTAGCATCAGAAAAACAAACAAACGCGTAAACAATAACAAGTCACAGGAATTCATCGCGGTCCACACAGCAGAACAGTTTCTCTCACACAACCTAAAAGCTTTAAACGTATGTATTGTAATACATACTGTGCATAAGGACCCGACAGGACCATGTTGATTACTACAGAAATGATAGCAGGACATCTACAATAGGGAGCATAAAAAAAAGTTTAAAAAATGGTAGTCTCTGTGGTAGCTTAGATAACTCTGTGGACTAAAAACTTGGCAAGGGCCATTTTTGTGCAAGTTCAAACCCAGCCGATTTCCTCACCAGCTTTCCCCCCTACATCGTCAGCATTCAGTACTTTGGCTTATTATTACCACTCACCCACAACAACACTCAATATATCCAGCACCGTTACACATT
The DNA here is from genome assembly GCF_020615455.1 of Coregonus clupeaformis. Lineage (NCBI taxonomy): Eukaryota > Metazoa > Chordata > Actinopteri > Salmoniformes > Salmonidae > Coregonus > Coregonus clupeaformis. The sequence continues at coordinate 41,493,999 of NC_059211.1, read as the reverse complement.
CAGTTAAGAGCACACAATCCAGTCGTAATGCACATTTCAATTGTCAAGGTCCTTGAATTTGTGAATCACATTAGATGAAACAGCACAGTACAGTCCTTGTTTGTGTGATATGTCAACCCGCCCAACTCCCCATCCCCAGTCAGTCCCCATGCTATGTGTTTGTACTGAGCTGATGGAGCCTGCCAGGCCTGTGGCTCAGAGCTGCCCTCCCCTGCTCTATAGCCATTTCAACACATTATCCTGTCTGGTAACACAGATGGATCCAATGTTTAACCATTAGAGAGAGCATGGCATCTAGTGCAGCCTGGGGTTCAGCGGGATTCTACTGTCAATAACAGCAAAGCAGCAACATGAGATGGCGGGCCATAGAGGGACCAATGGCTGTAAGGGCTGAGTCACGCCAGGCCAGGCCATGTATTGTATAGTAAATGGCCGTGCCCACCTTAACCATTAGCTGTCCAAACAGAGAGGGAGGGGCCTGTTATAAAACTTGGCTTTTTTCTTAACTAACTACTCTTCTGCACCACAAAATATGGGGAAGGTACAATTTCTCAGATTTCAACATTTGTTTGAAAAAAATAACACTGGACTGAGCTCCATCAGTGACCAAAAAGGGCTGTAGATTATCTTTGGCGATCATTCAACCAGGATATCATTCCATCTGAACTTCCAGTGTTCCCAACGTCCCACTCCCTAGTCTACGTCTTGAACAAGCACATAATTCAAATAGTAAGGTCAATTCAAAGCACATACAGTGAGAGAAAAAAAAGTATTTGATCCCCTGCTGATTTTGTACGTTTGCCCACTGACAAAGAAATGAGTGGCGCAGTGGTCTAAGGCACTGCATCGCAGTGCTAACTGTGCCACTAGAGATCCTGGTTCGAATCCAGGCTCTGTCGCAGCCGGCCGCGACCGGGAGACTCATGGGCGGCGCACAATTGGCCCAGCATCGTCCAGGGTAGGGGAGGGAATGGCCGGCAGGGATGTAGCTCAGTTGATAGAGCATGGCGTTTGCAATGCCAGGGTTGTGGGTTCGATTCCCACGGGGGGCCAGTATAAAAAAAATATGTATTCACTAACTGTAAGTCGCTCTGGATAAGAGCGTCTGCTAAATGACTAAAATGTAAATGATCAGTCTATAATTTTAATGGTAGGTTTATTTGAACAGTGAGAGACAGAATAACAACAAATAAATCCAGAAAAACGCATGTCAAAAATTGTATAAATTGATTTGCATTTTATTGAGGGAAATAAGTATTTGACCCCCTCTCAATCAGAAAGATTTCTGGCTCCCAGGTGTCTTTTATACAGGTAACGAGCTGAGATTAGGAGCACACTCTTAAAGGGAGTGCTCCTAATCTCATCTTGTTACCTGTATAAAAGACACCTGTCCACAGAAGCAATCAATCAATCAGATTCCAAACTCTCCACCATGGCCAAGACCAAAGAGCTCTCCAAGGATGTCAGGGACAAGATTGTAGACCTACACAAGGCTGGAATGGGCTACAAGACCATCGCCAAGCAGCTTGGTGAGAAGGTGACAACAGTTGGTGCGATTATACGCAAATGGAAGAAACACAAAATAACTGTCAATCTCCCTCGGCCTGGGGCTCCATGCAAGATCTCACCTTGTGGAGTTGCAATGATCATGAGAATGGTGAGGAATTAGCCCAGAACTACATGGGAGGATCTTGTCAATGATCTCAAGGCAGCTGGGACCATAGTCACCAAGAAAACAATTGGTAACACACTACGCCGTGAGGGACTGAAATCCTGCAGCGCCCGCAAGGTCCCCCTGCTCAAGAAAGCACATATACAGGGCCGTCTGAAGTTTGCCAATGAACATCTGAATGATTCAGAGGAGAACTGGGTGAAAGTGTTGTGGTCAGATGAGACCAAAATGGAGCTCTTTGGCATCAACTCAACTCGCCGTGTTTGGAGGAGGAGGAATGCTGCCTATGACCCCAAGAACACCATCCCCACCGTCAAACATGGAGGTGGAAACATCATGCTTTGGGGGTGTTTTTCTGCTAAGGGGACAGGACAACTTCACCGCATCAAAGGGACGATGGACGGGGCCATGTACCGTCAAATCTTGGGTGAGAACCTCCTTCCCTCAGCCAGGGCATTGAAAATGGGTTGTGGATGGGTATTCCAGCATGACAATGACCCAAAACACATGGCCAAGGCAACAAAGGAGTGGCTCAAGAAGAAGCACATTAAGGTCCTGGAGTGGCCTAGCCAGTCTCCAGACCTTAATCCCATAGAAAATCTGTGGAGGGAGCTGAAGGTTCGAGTTGCCAAACGTCAGCCTCGAAACCTTAATGACTTGGAGAAGATCTGCAAAGAGGAGTGGAACAAAATCCCTCCTGAGATGTGTGCAAACCTGGTGGCCAACTACAAGAAACGTCAGACCTCTGTGATTGCCAACAAGGGTTTTGCCACCAAGTACTAAGTCATGTTTTGCAGAGGGGTCAAATACTTATTTCCCTCATTAAAATGCAAATCAATTTATAACATTTTTGACATGCGTTTTTCTGGATTTTGTTGTTGTTATTCTGTCTCTCACTGTTCAAATAAACCTACCATTAAAATTATAGACTGATCATGTCTTTGTTAGTGGGCAAACGTACAAAATCAGCAGGGATCAAATACTTTTTCCCCTCACTGTAAGAATAACTGGAAAATAGAAACAACGGGACAAGAGAGCAGCAGAAAAGATTAGCTTAGCATTTTGAATAACTATTATGCAGTTCCTCTCTGTAGAATTCTATTGTCTGGCTCATAAAGGAAGTTGCTTTTAAAAAACAAAACATCTTTGTTTTACACATTAGTTTGAGGTCTAAAGCTTATTCTAATGGCTGTGGAGTGGCAGGTCGGAGGGAATAGGCTAACCCTGGGGAATATAAAGCAGTATGTTCCAGAAGCATTGCTTACTAAGGACCACTCTTCACACATATTCAGTTCATACAAATAACAAACCAGAACTCAAATCTATAATACATTGATTGTTGGTTGTCTTTTTTCAATTTTGCAAACAAATCAATTTCTTTGGAAATAGATAATCTGTCACAAGAGATTTAAAGTGCATTCAATGATTGATGTGCTAATACAACCAATCCTTAAAACAGGGGAAACTTAAGATATGTCAGAGTGTTGTGGTTTGTCTTGTTTCTTTTGTTCATTTTTCACAGAGTTCACATGAGACACTTATTTTCTTTGACTTTAGATGCCTCTGATCTACATTTGGATACAATATCAAGCTTAAAGCCAACAATGATTATGAAAATAAACAAACATAAAAAGATTCACCAGGTAACAAAGGAATTGCAATGTCAAATAACAAACCAGACAAAAAAAAATAGACCCAACAGGAGTTTAACATGGTAACGTGTAAATCGGACTAAAAACTGAAAATCCACGATTTGTGAAAAAAGACCAGTTATATACACTAAAATATCCCCACATATGGTAGCTTAACAAAAGGTTGACCGAACAGTAAGAACTATAAAGAAAAACCATAGACAGACACAAAAACAAAAATAGAAAGTGAGGAGAAAAAAAGGCTTGCCAGGCAGACCTGCAGGTGATTCACAGTTAGCCACATGGTCACAGTTGAGAATTCAATCTGCAGCGTTTTATTCCAGATTGCAGACAGCCAGACAAGCCGTTTGGGGAAAAACAAAGACATTTGAAAAGTTCTGATGGCATGTCATTGGAAGTTGTCACTATACCTTATTTCATTCCAAGTGGTGTGCCTCAAAGAAGAGGGCTGTGAGAGAGCAGGAAGTCTGCTTTATCCAAGCCCACGGGGATCTAGCATAACACTGACAGCTGCAGACAGCTTTACCCACAGCCAAACACAGTATCTGGCAACTTTTCACATTCAGACACCAAAGTGCAGTTTAAAGCTATATCAGCTTTACTTTACAATCACAGCTTACTAGAAAACTTGAGGACAGTCCCCAATAATTGCCATATCCTAAGGCCTTTCTGGGCTTAAACTCTTGTACCACAACTCCAAAACAATTTAATGATCTGCAGGACAGTTTGAATAAAGATAACTACCACAATCACATTTATGTAAAATCAAATCTAAAGTTGGATCTCTCAAGTAGGATAGATAAATACTGTAAACCAGTATCCAGAAAATAACATACTGTATCTTCCCAGTCTGATGTGGACAAGCACCACACTGAAACAATGATAAACCTCTTTACAAAACTGTTAATGTAAATTGGCGCTCTATACTATGGAAATCCAAATGGCATATTTCCATGGAAGATACACAGCAATAATCTCTAGGACAACAGAATATCTGTGCAAGGTGGCCTCTATCAATTAAGACCTTGTTGTAAAAGTGGATCTTTACATCCCCCCCACGACACGTTAAGTACCAATAGCACACAGAGACCTCTACACTAAGGCCTTCATCATGGCTAACCTTTCTACCACCACACACACACTAGCATGATTATTCCAGAATATCTTCTTACAATCAGAATACTTATTTTTCAAGGGAAATCACTAAGAATATTAGGACTCAATGTCATGTTCTGACACAGAACATTTGATTTGAGCGCGACTGCATTCTCTAACAACCAGATTGCTTTAAGAATCTCTCCACACAAAAACATCTCTAAAACCCATGTCCACCCGGTCCTACTTAAAGCCTAGAAAAATACTCACACCAGTTCATATGACTCATACCAAAGCGCTCAACCACTCACTGCATTGACTGGCAGGTAAAGCTGTCTTACAGCTGAAGGATTGTTTAGGGCATTGGGCGCCCACTGAGAATCTCTAGTGCTGGCACACATGATCCTACCCACCAGAAAATGAGAGGTACAGTATGGTGACAACTTTATGACACTACATGCCATCGTAGGTGAAATTCTCCTTCTTGACAGTTTGTCTAATGAGCAGCTTCGATTCCCGCCTCTCCTCGTTCTTGATGGATTTGTTGATATCCATAATTTTTTCACAGATGTATTTGTTCACTTTGGACAATCTTTGTGTGATCTCTGCGCTGTCTGCCGTTTCTTGAGACACTCTGTCATATAGACACTCTGTAAAAAAATTAAAGGAAATAAGTGTGCATTACTCATCCCCCAAAATTAAGAGATATTTCCAAACTTTGTGAGTTGCAAACAGTGCCTAAAACATCTGAAAGCAGGCCTACACAGTTTTACCTCTGACTATTTTCAGCTTGCTTGGGGAGAGGGGGGGCTTGGGAAGGGCATCTTTCTTCTTTTTGGTGGCCACGCCAGTGACACTCCTATTCTTGAGCGTCTCAGTGCCCCAGATCATGACGGCCAGGTTCTTGGTGAACTTGGAGTCTCCCTGTGTCCTCTGTAGCTGATGCCACTTCTCTTCCTGCACCCAGATGCCCCCGCCCAGGTGCACCTGCAGGAACACAGCACAGATATGTAGTGAGGGTCACCTACACTCAGACCTGTGACCACACTGGACTATAACCAACAGCAGCAAAGCAGCCCATCCCACAACTATTCAGCCCAAATTAGAAATCAAAGAGTCATGCTTCAGCAGCTACATAAATAAGTAAGGGGCAGTGGTTTCCAGCCTGGATGACTTGCACTGAGTATTTATACTGGCATAGAACCACAGAGCGGTATGTTGCGTAAGTCTGCACCAAACAACTCTACAAGCGGATTGACAGGCCTGCCCTGAGTTAAAGATGAGCTTATGCAGAGAGCGCCATGTGTGCCGCCCTGCCTTTATCACTGAGAAGTCTTTAGGCTGGCATCCAAAGGCTTTTCCCTTTGCAGCTAATGTGCTTTAGGCCCCTGGCCAGCAGACAAGCTTTCCACTGCTCTTAACTTAGAGGAGCCCTTTCTCTTTTTTCTTTCTTGGGCTACCTGTCAGTCACTTCAATTCCTCTGGTAGAAATAATTAATAGCGGGCAACGTGTGAGAGTTCTAATTTGCTTTTGTTCTTCACGCTTGAATTGAGAGGCTCTCTGCTTGTAACACAAATCCCCCCCCTGTCATGTGAAGCAGGCAGAATTACTACGTGTATAGCCCTGCAACCACTATCAGGGCAATAAACAGTGCTGATGCCTAAGCTATACGGACAATCATCTCAGCCTTGTTTACCCTCAAGGATAGGTGAAGGCTAGTGCAATGCAAGTTCCCAAGTTCATGTGTAAGGGAAAATAGAATGCTTCCTCCCCATCAAAGCGACCACAGCGAGGAAGAAAGAGAGGGGGTGAGATCGGGGGCGGTGAGACTCACCTTGCCATCATTACAAGTGTAGACTGTTCTTGGGGAGGGGGAGTGGCTGGAGCTGGTATTGGCCTCTTCTCTGCACACTTCCTGTGGCTCAATGATGGGCTCCACCACCTCCACTTTGATTGTCTGAGTGCCATTGTCATGCATAGGCTCTGTATAAGGTGCAAAATCAAAAGTAATGTTGAGATGTATATCTCTAGGCACATTGTGTAGTGTTGTTAGTCTCTCAGATAACAACAAGCCTAGAACACTGGCAGAGGCCTTGACTCAACCACAGCAGCATGTGGTTAGGGAGTTCTAGTCTTAGCTTTGGATCGGCGCCTGCAGCAATGCTTCACTGTGCCTCGAGACTGTTGGGTTATTTTAACCCAGTAGGCTTGATGGTTGGCCACACTAAGCGCTAATGTAGCTGATGAGTTTTAATATTGGTCAGCGCAATACATTCCTGACCCGAAAGCACCCTTGCCAGTATAATCTCTAGCCCGTCCATTAGACCGCCTTGCTCCCATATCACACCAATGCAAAACACATGGAGCTGGCCATGGGACTGGCTTGAGGCCTGCACTTCTACACTACAGTAGTCTCAAGGTTCTAGAATTAACTTTTTCCACTGGTGGCACTACTGGTGCTACATACGTTTTCAGTTGATGGCACCAGCAATTTTTCGCGTCTGTGCACCGATAATGACCTGACCTATGTCCGTTTATACAATCAATTATATAATCAATTTGACTTTGTTTTTACCACTCTGACTACATAATGGTAATCATTTATTTGAATGTTAAATCTCTATTGATAAACTGAGTAAATAAAGATGTAGCCTAGGCCTATTCACAATACAGGTGAATGCATATTCAATAGGAGTGTGTGCATGCATTGAGTTATGGAGCTTCTTTTGGCTGATTTCATGGGGCTAGATGAAAAACAATGTTTCCCTTCATTTTGGGAGTTATTTTATTGCACTGATCAACAACATTTGCATTGAAGAAGCAAACTCTTCTTTTATAAAAGTGTGCGCTGTCTCTTTAAGACCTAATGACATAATTCACTCACACAATAAGTACATTTACATGCACAGTTATAATTCGATATTAAAGTGATTATAGTAGTAGGCAGATTATGCAATAGTCATGTAAACACCCCTTACTCTGCTTATTTTAAATCGGCGTAAAGTCAAAATCGAAGTAAGCATCCGCTGATTAAAACGGCTGGTTTTCTGAGTAATGTTTTGAATTATTAGGACATATAAACACCTTAAATCGGTGTTCCAGCGGTGTATTTAATCTGCGCATGTGCTAGGACCAGCCGAGCGAGCTTTCCTCTTTATTGCTAGTGAAGTAAGTTCGGAACAACAATGTATGCGTCTTAGAAGTCGTTTTCACATACAAACTTCATATGTCCGAACTCAGAATCAAATATGCTTCCCAAAAATAACATGGCCGTTGTGGTAGAACGTTTATTTTGATTGGCAATTTTCTGCATTTATCAGAGTGCCATCAGGTGCCTGATTTCAGATGTGTCCATGTAAACAGGATTATTAGGGAATTCATTCTTCTTGCAAAGCATGTAAACATTTTAATCAAACTATTCTATTAATCTGACTATCCACAATTATCGCATTATTGTGTGCATGTAACCGTACTCAGTGAGAGAGAGAAGATACGCGAGGTGAGGGAGACAAAGTGAATGAATAACGTTCTTGGCAATGACTATGATTCTTGGTGACAACTTTGAAATCAGCCTTTTTTTGCGTTATGGTATCACAAACAAGGTACTAGGGTAGTAAATTGATGTTAGTGACAGTTCAAAATTTACTGGGGAGGGTCCAACTCACGGTTTAGTAAAATAAATGCTCCCCCTCCCCAACGTTACAAATATTTTCACATGACCCTCCACTTACTGTACAAAAAAAATACAAATGAATTAACAATGCTGACAACGATCAGCTAGGGGGAAATCAGATTTTCGACATTTTGATTCTATATTTACATAAAATATATGCTACAAATTGTCCCTCTCTAGCGACTCCTGTGGCGAGCCGGGCGCATACACGCTGACACGATCACCAGTTGTACAGTGTTTCCTCTGACATATTGGTGTGGCTGGCTTACGGGTTAAGCGAGCAGTGTGTCAAGAAGCAGTGCGGCTTGGCAGGGTCGTGTTTCGGAGGACGCATGGCTCTCGACCTTCGCCTCTCCCAAGTCCGTACGGGAGTTGCAGTGATGGGACAAGACTGTAACTACCAATTGGATATCACAAAAATGGGGAGCAAAATGGGTATAAAAACCCCCCCCAAAAAACATTGTGACTGGTTGAGTTTATGCCACACATTACATTTACATTTACATTTTAGTCATTTAGCAGACGCTCTTATCCAGAGCGACTTACAGTTAGTGAATACATCTTTTTTTTTTATACTGGCCCCCCGTGGGAATCAAACCCACAACCCTGGCGTTGCAAACGCCATGCTCTATCAACTGAGCTACATCCCTGCCGGCCATTCCCTCCCCTACCCTGGACGACGCTGGGCCAATTGTGCGCCGCCCATGAGTCTCCCGGTCGCGGCCGGCTGCGACAGAGCCTGGCCACATAAAAGGTAATGACAAAAAGTTAAATGACAAATATCTTGGCTATATTGAAGTGTTAAGTTTTTTTAGGTACGTGAGGAATAGCCTCTTGGATCAGAGAGGAGGCAGAGCGCACATTAAGCGTTCCTGAATAACTGGGCCTACTGGGAGCATAGACCTATGTGGCCACATTATTGGGAGAATAATGATCCGCAACAGACAGCGCATCTCAGTATCAGAAGTAAAAATACAGCCAGACTGGCTTGCTACTGTAAAAATACAGCCAGACTGGCGTGCTACTGTAAAAATACAGCCAGACTGGCGTGCTACTGTAAAAATACAGCCAGACTGGCGTTCTACTGTAGAAATACAGCCAGACTGGCGTGCTACTGTAAAAATACAGCCAGACTGGCGTGCTACTGTAAAAATACAGCCAGACTGGTGTTCTACTGTAGAAATACAGCCAGACTGGCGTGCTACTGTAAAAATACAGCCAGACTGGCGTGCTACTGTAAAAATACAGCCAGACTGGCTTGCTACTGTAAAAATATAGCCAGACTGGCGTGCTACTGTAAAAATACAGCCAGACTGGTGTGCTACTGTAAAAATACAGCCAGACTGGTGTGCTACTGTAAAAATACAGCCAGACTGGCGTGCTACTGTAAGAATACAGCCAGACTGGCGTGCTACTGTGCCTTTCTAAACCTTATAAACTGTCGAGAGTATAACCACAACTGATTCAAAAGGAATGAATGGAATGAAACATTCAAATCACAGGGCTTTTGCGCCGTTAATAAAATGACATTTTCACTGCAGTTTACAGCCTAAAGTAGAATTTTGTGCTACCTTGAAAACAGTAATACAATTATTCATTGCATTGTGGTGTTGTAGGCTAGTCTAGGTAGGATAATTGTATTGTCCTTAAACAAGATCAATCAGGGAGCTCTATGAGCTGCGTGTCTCATGTCTTCACTGTTCTTCCATTCGCAATGAGGCACCTGGCCTCTCTGCTGCCTATCAGCTATTCCTCTATGTTCTTGTGGAATAAAAAAATCTAAACTGGTGCAGCTTTGAATGATTTAAGTTAGCCTATTGCAGATCTGGACAAACGATCCACCTACCACTATTGTCACTATGAATGGTGGATAGAGGGCAGGATAGACAAACTGGTAGACTATATTGACCTGTGGTATAGCACGCGGAAAAGCATAGTGCAAAAGGGAAGTACCAAAACACCTTGATAGGGAAGGCGCATGCTAGCAGATGAGGAAATGTAGCTAGGATGGAATAAATTATATAGTAAAACCTGCTAAATGTAAACCAGGGAAAAAATGCACTACCCTCCCCTGTATCTAATTTTAAAAAACACACAACCCTCCCCAAAGGAAAAAAAATAAGTTTAACAACCGCCCCAGCAAGGAACGTTAGCCTACAAAGCTGGAAGCTACTGGTATCTTCCTGCATTGTAAAGTGTTCTAGCCTGTAATGCACATAGTTTTGCGAACAGTAAATAACAATATTTCTACATGCCGTGTTGCATTATTCAAGTGTGCTAACTTCTGTGCAGCATGGGTGGGGAGCTAACATGATGCAGCCCAGACTCCCAGTGAGTGCAGTGGTTCCTCAGGACAGGCTAGAGCTAGCAATGAGTAAGTGGAGCAGGCACGGTACGCTCACGCTATAAGGGGACATCGGCTGCGCTGATACAGACTTGATCCTCTCTCAATCAGTACAATATTTAAGTTTTTAGCAAACTCACCGATTACACCACTTCCTCTCTCCCTCTCTCTAGAAACTATAAGTCCAAATAGCTGTAGTATCAAGCAAATACTACGTTTTACAACATAAACACACTAAAGACTTTAACGATAACAACCAAATATTTCATAACTTGTTATCAACTGTGCAGCTGATTGCTAAAAAGCATATACAACAGTACCCAAACCTACAGATTAAACATCTCGACAACTCTGAATGTGGGTGACACTAGTCTAGTAAAACAGTTTTTTCTTAACCTGAACAAACGTGCATGGCAGGCTGCAGTGAGAGGTGACTGGAGAGTGTGTGTCTCTCACCGCTGCCCAGCCTCATGAGGAGCACGTCCTGCAGCCTCCTGTTGAAGTCACGCAGCTCCTTCACCTCTGTCAGCAGGTTGCCATACTCCTTCAGCTTCTTGGCCTGTTGGACCAGCTGCCTGCGGGTTCTCTCCAGCTCCTGCTGTAGCCTCCTCATCTCTTCCTCCTGCTGCCTGTAGCTGTGGACCAGCTCCTCATACAGAACCCGCGGTACCACCGCCTTCTCAGGCCCAGAGTCACCATCCTCTTCTTCTTCCAACTCAGCCAGTCGGTCCTCCTCCAGGTCATCCTCTCCCTCTATGCAGGAACTCACAGCGTTCCTCTCCAGGCGGGCCACCACCGCTGCCAGGCTCTTCGAGGAGTTGCCTGTGGGACGCCCATTGTCCTGTGTCTGGGCCTGTAGAATCAAATAGGACTTAATGCAGGTTATCATTGTGATAATAATGAAGTGGAGCCTGCATCATCAATTCATGTGATAACAGTGATCTGGTGTGTCATAAATGTCATATTTTCAGTCAAATAAAAACTAATTTTTGACTATATATTTATATACTGAACAAAAATATAAATGCAACATGCAACAATTTTCCTGAGTTACAGTTCATATAAGGAAATCAGTGAATTTAAATAAATAAATTAGGCCCTAATCTATGGATTTCACTTGACTGAGCAGGGGCTCAGCCATGGGTGGGCCTGGGCGGGTATAGGCCCACCCACTTGGGAGCCAGGCCCACCCACTGGGGAGCTAGGCCCAGCCAATCAAAATGATTTTTTCCACATAAAAGGGCTTTATTACAGACAGAACTACTCCTCAGTTTCATCAGCTGTCCGGGTGGCAGGTCTCTGGCGATCCCGCAGGTAAAGAAGCCGGATGCGGAGGTCCTGGGCTGGCGTGGTTACACGTGGTCTGCGGTTGTGAGGCCGGTTGGGCATACCAAATTCTCTATAACGACGTTGGAGCCGACTTATAGTAAAGAATTGAACATTCAATTCTCTGGCAACAGTTCTGGTGGACATTCCTGCAGTCAGCATGCCAATTGCACACTCCCTCAAAACTTGAGACATCTGTGTTGTGTAACAAAACTGAACATTTTAGAGTGGCATTTTATTGTCCCCAGCACAAAGTGCACCTGTGTAATGACCATGTTTAATCAGCTTCTTGATATGCCACAACTGTCAGGTGGATGGATTATCTTGGCAAAGGAGAAATACTCAATAACAGGGAAATAAACAAATTTGTGCACAAAAGCGTTGAGAAATAAGCTTTTTGTGCGTATGGAACATTTCTGGGATCTTTTATTTCAGCTCATAAAACATGGGACCAACACTTTATGTTGTGTTTATATTTTTGTTCAGTATATATTTAGTTTAAAATGTAAATGTTGAGTGGATGTCCATATATCCATAGCGGTGGGGGGGCTAGCTTGACAAAATTATATGATGTGCTATAAATCACTGGGAAGAGTGGAGTCATGAGGTTGTTTGATGAGCAGCTCAGAGGACTTGCCTGTTAAAGGGCAGCTGTCCAGAGTGCTGAATTTGTGTTCATCCAGCATATGGTTAAACAAATAGCAGGGGGATTATTGGGCAACGTCCAAACTCATAGTAACAGTTCGTTATATTATAAAAAGCGATTACCATCAGTATTCGTCATAATCCTTGAGAACAGCATTATTAGAGAAGATTTTGAATCACTCAAATCAAATTTTATTTGTCACATGCTTCATAAACAACAGGTGTTGACTAACAGTAAAATGCTTACTTACGCACCATCAAATTCACTGAGCACAAAATCATAGAAATGCTCTAACAGTTTGAAAACTATGACTAGTTTTGACTACCTTGCTTAGTTGAACTTACCTTTTTATGTCTCAGTGGCAGTCGTTCCTCCCCAAAGTGGTTCTCAACTAAATTTCCCATATTCCTTGTCGACATCTTAGGAATTTTCATCTTCTTTTGAATTATATTATGTTCAAACTCATCAATGTTATCTGCAAAATAGAGCTAAGGGTCAGCAGAAATCAAACATATAAACTCTTCAGACAAAAATAAAGGTTACATAAGAGAAAAAATAATTTTCTCCAAATCAGAGTGAATTTTTAAGGAGTGTTATGGCAAATATTAGGGTGATCAGTGCCAGTTCGAAAATGAAATGCTTAGATTCTAAATAGGTATGTGAAAATTATAAATGTATATATTTTTTTCATATCAGTGCGCATGATTCATGGCACAATTAAATTGTAAAATGAAAATAGAAAATGGTTAATTGAAAATGGTAAATGGAAAAAATTAATTCTAAATAAAAATGGTAAATGATAAAAGTATTGCCCATGATTTTGGAATGAAATGTTCGATGAGCAGTTGTCCACATACTTCTGGTAATGCAGTGTATAAGTATGCCCCCCAATACAATTCTGAAGTCTAATACATTCACAGTCAGAGTTCGGAAATCTGCATTTTCAAAACACAGACCCCCAAAAAATAATCTGTTTTTTAAACCATTTCACCTGCGTTTTATATTGAAAATGAACAGTGTTTTTTTTGCTTCAATAGAGTGATCAGGGGCGTGCAACTATAGTTCTCCTTCACAGAAAATACATTAGTGCAACACATTCGGGAGAAAATAGTATGGTATTTTTTGGCTAAAACTGCATGGCCATCATATTTCTGTGTAAGTAGGGTACACAGAGAAAAAGTACAGGAGGTAAGTTGCTACACATCAGTCAGAGCGCCGTCTGTTGATGGATGACAATTCACGAACGGCCATTCTGAGTGGAGAACTGCAACTGAAGCACAAAATGAGTCTAACCGAGCAGAAATTACAATAAGAACCATTTTAGATCTGCATTTAGAAAACGCAGCAAGATATTTCATATGAGCTACATCTTTTTTTTCAACTACATTTTTAAATGAACTATTGTCTTTTGTAGAATTTATATAACAATCCAACATTATCTAGTCCAAATATGCATTATTCCTCTATTTGTATACATTTGCAACACTTTCAATGAGGAACCTTTATTTTGAAGGTGATCGCAAATTCCACTATTAAGGCTAATCCTTATTGTGGACAACTTCACATAAGTATGTGTTTTCTAGCTACCTAGCTATGGAACGAGATACCTGCCAAAAAGGTTGAACGTACGTATCGTTAGGATCGTTAAAAAATCCATATATAAATTGTTAGGATCGTAAGAAAAGCCATGTGTAAACATGACATTTCATCTGTGAACATACAAACATCATGTTATGATTACGGACTAACATTTTAGGCTTGAACAAATCGTGTGTTGCAATTCCGACATACAATAATACCTTTCAGAGTTTTGGCAGTTTCATCTCACCAACAAAAAAAACGGCCTGTGAGGATTGCTACGCGAACAAGCATAACACAGTATAAAAAAAACGGAAGTCAGGGAAACCGGAAAGAGGCATCCTGCATATTTTCAAGTTAAAGTCTCCATTCTCTATTACTCCCAGGTTTGCCAGGTCTAGCTAAATTTCTAGCCCATGAACACTCAAAACCTACCCAAAAGGCCTAAAAACAAGCCCTTTTTTTACAGCAAGAAAGGAGTTGCCATATTTATACAAGAAACCCTTTTTCCATAACGTTATCGAGCCAATTAAAAACAAATATCGTAGTAACTTGTAACGACGTTAGAAGCAAAATTAGGTTTTCCTAAAAATAATTATTATTGGGAGCTATGACATGACGTAATAAAGGAATTTGAATATGTGAAAAGAGTATAGATAATTGGCCCTTATTAAACTCGACAGATCATTTTCCATCAATGGATGTCGATTTAACTAATTGACTGCTATGATTAAGCAATAAGGCACAAGGGGGTATGGTACAGTGAGGGAAAAAAGTATTTGATCCCTGCTGATTTTGTACGTTTGCCCACTGACAAAGACATGATCAGTCTATAATTTTAATGGTAGGTTTATTTGAACATTGAGAGAGAACAACAACAACAAAAATCCAGAAAAACGCATGTCAAAAATATTATAAATTGATTTGCATTTTAATGAGGGAAATAAGTATTTGACCCCTCTGCAAAACATGACTTAGTACTTGGTGGCAAAACCCTTGTTGGCAATCACAGAGGTCAGACGTTTCTTGTAGTTGGCCACCAGGTTTGCACACATCTCAGGAGAGATTTTGTTCCACTCCTCTTTGCAGATCTTCTCCAAGTCATTAAGGTTTCGAGGCTGACGTTTGGCAACTCGAACCTTCAGCTCCCTCCACAGATTTTCTATGGGATTAAGGTCTGGAGACTGGCTAGGCCACTCCAGAACCTTAATGTGCTTCTTCTTGAGCCACTCCTTTGTTGCCTTGGCCATGTGTTTTGGGTCATTGTCATGCTGGAACACCCATCCACGACCCATTTTCAATGCCCTGGCTGAGGGAAGGAGGTTATCACCCAAGATTTGACGGTACATGGCCCTGTCCATCGTCCCTTTGAAGCGGTGAAGTTGTCCTGTCCCCTTAGCAGAAAAACACCCCCAAAGCATAATGTTTCCACCTCCATTTTTGACAGTGGGGATGGTGTTCTTGGGGTCATAGGCAGCATTCCTCCTCCTCCAAACACGGCGAGTTGAGTTGATGCCAAAGAGCTCGATTTTGGTCTCATCTGACCACAACACTTTCACCCAGTTCTCCTCTGAATCATTCAGATGTTCATTGGCAAACTTCAGACGGCCCTGTATATGTGTTTTCTTGAGCAGGGGGGCCTTGCGGGCGCTGCAGGATTTCAATCCTTAACGGTATAGTGTGTTACCAGTTGTTTTCTTGGTGACTATGGTCCCAGCTGCCTTGATATCATTGACAAGATCCTCTTGTGTAGTTCTGGGCTGATTCCTCACCGTTCTCATGATCATAGCAACTCCACGAGGTGAGATCTAGCATGGAGCCCCAGGCCGAGGGAGATTGACAGTTATTTTGTGTTTCTTCCATTTGTGAATAATCGCACCAACTGTTGTCACCTTCTCACCAAGCTGCTTGGCGATGGTCTTGTAGCCCATTCCAGCCTTGTGTTGGTCTACAATCTTGTCCCTGACATCCTTGGAGAGCTCTTTGGTCTTGGCCATGGTGGAGAGTTTGGAATCTGATTGATTGATTGCTTCTGTAGACAGGTGTCTTTTATACAGGTAACACGCTGAGATTAGGAGCACTCCCTTTAAGAGTGTGCTCCTAATCTCAGCTCGTTACCTGTATAAAACACACCTTGGAGACAGAAATCTTTCTGATTGAGAGGGGGTCAAATACTTATTTCCCTCATTAAAATGCAAATCAATTTATAACATCTTTGACATGCGTTTTTCTGGATTTTGTTGTTGTTATTCTGTCTCTCACTGTTCAAATAAACCTACCATTAAAATTATAGACTGATCATTTCTTTGTCAGTGGCAAACGTACAAAATCAGCAGGGGATCAAATACTTTTTTCCCTCACTGTATATGGCCAATATACCACGGCTAAGGGCTGTTCTTATGCATGAGGCAACGCAGAGTGCCTGGATACAGCCGTTAGCAATGGTATACCACAAACCCCTGGGGTGCCTTATTGCTATTATAAACTGGTTACCAACGTAATTAGAACAGTAAAAAGTAATTTTGTTGTCATACCCGTGGTATATGGTCTGATATACCACATCTTTTAGCCAATCAGCATTCAGGGCTCGAACCAGGTTTATAATTGTAAATAAATCCCCTTTGCGCATGTGCATAACTATAGATAAATCCAACAGCAGAGTTTGAGTGATGAAAGCTGGACAGAGGATCTCAATCTTTGAGCAAGAAACACTTGGACAAACATTTAGGCTATTTTCTGGAAATGGTGCTGTTATTATGT
Source organism: Coregonus clupeaformis (assembly GCF_020615455.1). Lineage (NCBI taxonomy): Eukaryota > Metazoa > Chordata > Actinopteri > Salmoniformes > Salmonidae > Coregonus > Coregonus clupeaformis. Next base: position 41,477,252 of record NC_059211.1, on the reverse strand, counting down.
GCCAGATGTTAAGACTAAAATCCGTTATAAATGGCGCATTTGCGAGATCGACTTGTCATTTCAATAGGCATAGACTACAGATTAAAATCTGGGTTTATGATTGTAATTAAATTTTGCAATGGTTTGCTTAGATAAAGGCAGGTAGCCTATAGTGCCTGATAGACCTACAGTGGGGAAAAAAAGTATTTAGTCAGCCACCAATTGTGCAAGTTCTCCCACTTAAAAAGATGAGAGAGGCCTGTAATTTTCATCATAGGTACACGTCAACTATGACAGACAAAATGAGAAGAAAAAAATCCAGAAAATCACATTGTAGGATTTTTAATGAATTTATTTGCAAATTATGGTGGAAAATAAGTATTTGGTCAATAACAAAAGTTTCTCAATTCTTTGTTATATACCCTTTGTTGGCAATGACACAGGTCAAACGTTTTCTGTAAGTCTTCACAAGGTTTTCACACACTGTTGCTGGTATTTTGGCCCATTCCTCCATGCAGATCTCCTCTAGAGCAGTGATGTTTTGGGGCTGTCGCTGGGCAACACTACTTTCAACTCCCTCCAAAGATGTTCTATGGTGTTGAGATCTGGAGACTGGGTAGGCCACTCCAGGACCTTGAAATGCTTCTTACGAAGCCACTCCTTCGTTGCCCGGGCGGTGTGTTTGGGATCATTGTCATGCTGAAAGACCCAGCCACGTTTCATCTTCAATGCCCTTGCTGATGGAAGGAGGTTTTCACTCAAAATCTCACCATACATGGCCCCATTCATTCTTTCCTTTACACGGATCAGTCGTCCTGGTCCCTTTGCAGAAAAACAGCCCCAAAGCATGATGTTTCCACCCCCATGCTTCACAGTAGGTATGGTGTTCTTTGGATGCAACTCAGCATTCTTTGTCCTCCAAACACGACGAGTTGAGTTTTTACCAAAAAGTTCTATTTTGGTTTCATCTGACCATATGACATTCTCCCAATCCTCTTCTGGATCATCCAAATGCACTCTAGCAAACTTCAGACGGGCCTGGACATGTACTGGGTTAAGCAGGGGGACACGTCTGGCACTGCAGGATTTGAGTCCCTGGCGGCGTAGTGTGTTACTGATGGTAGGCTTTGTTACTTTGGTCCCAGCTCTCTGCAGGTCATTCACTAGGTCCCCCCGTGTGGTTCTGGGATTTTTGCTCACCGTTCTTGTGATCATTTTGACCCCACGGGGTGAGATCTTGCGTGGAGCCCCAGATCGAGGGAGATTATCAGTGGTCTTCTATGTCTTCCATTTCCTAATAATTGCTCCCACAGTTGATTTCTTCAAACCAAGCTGCTTACCTATTGCAGATTCAGTCTTCCCAGCCTGGTGCAGGTCTACAATTTTGTTTCTGGTGTCCTTTGACAGCTCTTTGGTCTTGGCCATAGTGGAGTTTGGAGTGTGACTGTTTGAGGTTGTGGACAGGTGTCTTTTATACTGATAACAAGTTCAAACAGGTGCCATTAATACAGGTAACGAGTGGAGGACAGAGGAGCCTCTTAAATAAGAAGTTACAGGTCTGTGAGAGCCAGAAATCTTGCTTGTTTGTAGGTGACCAAATACTTATTTTCCACCATAATTTGCAAATAAATTCATTCAAAATCCTACAATGTGATTTTCTGGAAAAAAATTCTCAATTTGTCTGTCATAGTTGATGTGTACCTATGATGAAAATTACAGGCCTCTCTCATCTTTTTAAGTGGGAGAACTTGCACAATTGGTGGCTGACTAAATACTTTTTTCCCCCACTGTACATCTCATTTCAGATAGTCTACAGTAGCCTAGACAAGATGTAGGCAAGATGTAAACTGAACGATTTAGCAGCTTGCTTAGTTCAAATTAACAGACTAATTTATACAACATAAATAGCGAGGTGATTTTGAGGTAAGAAATGCTTGTTTCCCAATAGCCTGCTAGAATAGGCTACTGAGGATAGGGTCATAATTCCAATCCCTGAATTAAATATTAATAATATACATTTTAACTGAATATGCTATTTTTTTAACCTGTAGCCTAATCTGACTACTGTTACCATCAATCTAATGAGTTCTAACAACTGATCGCAACTGCGATAGCTTTGATAACTTCCAATGTAATTAACTAAACATGTCCATTAATAATCGCATAATAACACCAGGCTACAACTACAATAAACTTAAGCTATAGGCTATTTATTAAATTGGTTTGCCAGCTACAGGTAGGCTACACAAGTGGTACACATTGATTTGAAGTGACTCCAGTGATAGTCATTTCAACATATGTATAGTGCATTCGGAAAAGTATTCAGACCCCTTGACTTGTTACGTCACAGCCTTATTCTAAAATTGATTAAATTGTTATTTTTCTTCATCAATCTACACACAATAACCCAAAATGACAAAGCGAAAACAGGTGTTTAGAAATGTTAGCACATTTATCAAATAAATACAAACTGAAATGACATTTACATAAGTATTCAGACCCTTTACTCAGTACTTTGTTGAAGTACCTTTGGCAGCGATTACAGCCTCAAGTCTTCTTGGGTATGACGGTACAAGCTTGGCACACCTGTATTTGGGGAGTTTCTCCCATTCTTCTCTGCAGATCCTCTCAAACTCTGTCAGGTTGGATGGGGAGCGTCGCAGCACAGCTATTGTCAGGTCTCTCCAGAGATGTTAGATCGGATTCAAGTCTGGGCTCTTGCTGGGCCACTCAAGGACATTGAGGTTTGTCCCGAAGCAACTCCTGCATTGTCTTGGCTGTGTCCACAGCATGATGCTGCCACCACCATGCTTCACCATAGGAATGGTACCAGGTTGGCATTCAGGCCAATGAGTTCAATCTTGGTTTTATCAGACCAGAGAATCTTGTTTATCATGGTCTGAGAGTCTTTAGGTGCCTTTTGGCAAACTGCAAGAGGGCTGTCATGTGCCTTTTACTGAGGGGCGGCTTCCGTCTAGCCCCTCTACCATAAAGGCCTGTTTGGTGGAGTGCTGCAGAGATGGTTGTCCTTCTGGAAGGTTCTCCCATCTCCACAAAGGAACTCTAGAGCTCTGTCAGAGTGACCATCGGGTTCTTGGTCACCTCCCTGACCAAGGGCCTTCTCCCCCGATTGCTCAGTTTGGCCGGGCGGCCAGCTCTAGGAAGTCTTGGTGGTTCCTAACTTCTTCAATTTATGAATGATGGAGGCCACTGTGTTCTTGGGGACCTTCAATGCTGCAGAAATGTTTTGGTACCCTTCCCCAGATATGTGCCTCGACACAATCCTGTCTCTGAGCTCTACAGACAATTCCTTCCACCTCATGGCTTGATTTTTGCTCTGACATGCACTGTCAACTGTGGGACCTTATATAGACAGGTGTTTTCCTTTCAAATTATGTCCAATCAATTGAATTTAGCACAGGTGGACTCCAATCAAGTTGTAGAAACGTCAAGGATGATCAACGGAAACAGGATGCATCTGAGCTCAATTTAGAGTCTCATAGCAAAGGGTCTAAATACTTATGTAAATAAGGCATTTTTTAAAATAATTTTTTTAAATTTGCTAACATTTCTAAAAACCTATGTTCGCTTTGTCATTATGGGGTATTGTGTGTAGATTTGTTTTATTTAATCAATTTTAGAATAAGGCTGTAACGTAACAAAATGTGGTAAAGGTCAAGGGGTCTGAATACTTTCCAAATGCACTGTTTTTTTATCAAATGGTAGCCTACAATGGCATATAAAATTATAGGCTACTTGATGGCTACCATTTGTTTATTGAAATCCATGTGTGTATTCAAAATTATTTTAATATAATATTAATAATATGCCATTTAGCAGACGCTTTTATCCAAAGCGACTTACAGTCGTGCGTGCATACATTTTTGTGTATGGGTGGTCCCGGGGATCGAACCCACTACCTTGGCGTTACAAGCGCCGTGCTCTACCAGCTGAGCTACAGAGGACCAAAATTATCTAAATGTCTTCAGCCTATCACTTTAATAATTCAATGTTTAATTTAGGCCTATCCAAATAAAAATAAATAGGCCTTCAACCTGTATTTGTGTTTTATAACTGTTTTTATTATAGGGCTCCCCTTAAAAAGAGACCCTAGCTCACAGGCCTCTAAATATAGCCTCTAAATACATTTTAAACAAAATAGTTAAAGCACTTGCAGTGGTTGTTAGGGAAAACAGATCTGGCAATAAGAATAGGCTACAGATAGTCTTGACCATTTGAGACCCCTTGGCTATTTAGCTCAGGACAGGTTATAGCCAAGACTTAAATCAATATTTTGTTTTGTCTCATTTATTGATATGGATATAGCCTCTGTGTGATGGGGTTGTGCAATGCAAATGGCTATAACAAGCCTACATACAGAGTGGAATTCGCTAATATAACAGTCAAAACACCTAATAAAAGGCATACAGTCCGTGCTCCCAAAAGTGTGATTCATTAGGTTACATGATCACCACAGTAGCCCCATGCGGCTATACAACTAAATTATGCAATTATATGGCCATTAAATAACACACAACAGCATAGCATATTTAAATAGCGGAAATCATATTTACTTATTTTGCAGCTCTGGCAGTTATTCTAGACAAGGCTCTTGTGTCTTTATCATTCTCCCACAAGTAATTTGCTGAAGGCCCAAGCCTATAGCACGCCATCTACTGGTATAATGTCATTTTCGAATGCAGTTCTAAAACAAGCTCTAGACTTTTATTTTGGAAATGAAACCGGAAGCTGCAAAGAATCTCTAACGTCTGGGCTAGAGTTGCTTGATTGACTAGCTAACTTCGACTAGCTACGTTCGGTTCATGTCCTTTGCAGATGCCACATTACTGATGAACGTTTGTACGCATAAAAACGATCTGTAACCAAGTAAAGGGAGACGTAAAGTAAGAATTGAACGTGTAAATGTTCATTCATAGTCATAAGATAGGGTGTGTACATTTACTGGTCTAATTTAACTTTTAAGTTTCACGTATGGATTTTCTTACCATCTAACAATACGTACGTTCAACCTTTTGGCAGCTATCTTGCTCCATACCTAGCTAATAGCTAGCTATCCAGTGTGAACCAAGAAAGGCATAAGGTTAGCTCAGCCAGGTTGTTCAAGATTGATGTTAAAATTGGACGCCTATCCATGACCTGAGGATGTTGGGAAATGTCTTCAAAAGTGAGCGCTATTACCATCAAGTATGCTTGGGTTTGTTGTGGACTGGGGTGGTGGATGGGCGTAAAACCAGGTTGGGATCACAGTCCTGGACACAGTTTTTTATTTTCAGTTTTAACCCTATCCCAAACCTTATCCATTCTGAATGAGTGCCTAAACCTAACTTAACATTTTAAGTTTGGATAAATGGAAAGCTAGAGCAACAATAACACTTCGAAATTTTACGTTTCAAGCAACTTCGATTTTTTTTTTTACGTTTGGATAACTTGGATGAATGTCTAATTCTGCAGTGAGGCGGTGAAATCTTTTTGGGTTACCTAGCTACAGTCCGACAATCTCAAACAACAACAAACCTAGCTAATGGACACTCAACTGACATTAGGCAGGGAACTGAGATCATTTAGACATTTAAACCCAGGGACTGTTCAAACACGAGGATTATTAATAATCTAGCTAAATACTACCCTAGTTATGGATGGTTCAAAGCTGAGCTAGCTACGTGTGGCTGCTCTGTTACACGATGCAAGTATGAACAAAACGTTACACTCATATGTGTAGGGGGAAACGTTTTTGATATAACCGGTGACGTGGAAACATAATTGCTAGCTAGCTAACTTGTATGCATCTAGCTTGACGTTGTCCGAGTTAGCTAGCAAAGGTCGACTGACAGTGACAGTCATCACATCATGTAGCTAGCTAACTACCATATCGAGGTGTTGTGTATTGCTAGATAACGTATCCAATGTTAGTAAACAAGCTAGATGTGCGAGTGGCTGGCTAAGCTAACATTAGCTAACGTTGATGTCACATAACTAGCTATACATTAGCTAGTTTAGCTAGCTAGCCACGTTAGCTAAAAACAATATCAGCAAGAACTCTATAGCTTTCATATGTAAATATGTGATAAGAGAGCAAATATGCCACCCTGAAAAAAACCAAACGTCTGTAAACTTGCTAGCTAGGTAACGTTAGCAATAGCATCCTTACGAGAACATTGTTAGCTTGATAGCTAGCTAGGTAAGTTAGACAGTGTTTTTGACAGCCGACTGAAAAGGTATGTTATCTTATTCTCTATGATCTGTCTAATCTCACTTCAAACATTTTAACTATTTCAATACAGTAAAACAAAGAGACCATGAAGCTAACTTACCTGCAAGGGCAAGAATCTGTGCTTTGCCCGGCTGGCCTGCACCATTCTCTTCTGTTCTGAGAACCAGATACACCTGATTATCAAAATCTGTTTTGTGCAGAGGTCTAAAATCTTTCACATTTGAAGCAGGTAAAGCATAGCACATATCGTCTTCCAAGAACCTCACAAAAGCATACATTATTTCTCTTTGGTCCTGCACTTTGGATAGGGTTGACAGTTTTCCCTCTATAGTATAAGTATTCAAAAAATATATATAAACACAAAGTGGAATTGGGGAGGGTTTCTATTCTGCAATCTGCTACTCTGGCCTGGTCGTTCAGGAAATTAGCCGCGCGCTCCATCACAAGACATTGCTAATGGAGACCAGAATAAACTAATATTTTTCTTCATCAAAATTAAATGTAAAATAAATTAATGAAATAATTTAATAAAATAAGAAAATAAAATATATATTGATTGACAGAGTACACATATCAACACAGGGCACACATCTACACTACATAATATCCTACAATAAAGACATGGGCAGGGATTCAATAAAACCCGCATCTCAACCCTGACTGCGGTAAATTGCAGTTTGTGCCCCATAAATGATTTAACAAAGTTTATTTTTTATGCTTTGGTTTTTTTTGTAGGGGGGGCAGAAAATGTGATTGATTTAAAGCCCACCCCTTACTGTAACTCAAAAGGATCTGCAAGATATCACCTTGTTGGTGATTGTGACTGTCTGTGATAAAGCACACATTTGTCATCACAGAAGGTTATCTAAAGGAATCTTTATTTTGGTGTTTGTACATGTGGAAATCATAGTTTGAAATACAGTAAAAGTCAACTTCCTCAACTAATGAGGATATTGCAGCTTTTTGCCCTGCTGTTTCTTTCCAGATACTTCCAGTTAAAGACATGGCATTTCCACAAACCAATCATTATTGTAATCAATACATTCATCTATTACATTCATTCTGTCTCTGTAGGTCCCATTGAGTCATCAACCCCCTGAAATGAAACCAAGAGAAGAGAAGAAGGCCACAGAGATGATTATCTGGTCTGATCTCTGATTCCATTTGTCTGTGGGCGTAAAAGTGTGTCTCAGTCAATGTGTTGCCTGGTGTACCTTTTCTTCACACTAGATGACAAAGGCCATCTGACAGAAAGGAAACTCTTTGTTATAGTAAAATAGTCAGGCTGTTACACAATGGGATGGATTTCTTCACTTGTACTTTAATAGAGTAGCATAGTCGATAAATGGCACTAACAATTTCGTTCTGCTTTGCCTGTCGTAATTGAAAAGTAACTGATGCAGAACTTGGATGCCTTTTCTACTCTGTTATTTAATTTCATTTTTTGATTCAGATCAGACATCAAGGCTCGTGACATAGGTTGCTGTAATTTCACTATGAGTTTCCTCTTGCTGAGGGTTCTGAGAGGTATTGTCCAGTGGAGATTTTTCAGATGGAGAATGAGGACAGGTATCCAGTTGGCTATTTCAGTTGTTGTACTAGAGGTTGATCTCCTATTTCAATGTGGTAGCTAGCTACTACTGCTGTAACCCCAGTGGGGATCTCTCTGGGCAGCTAAAATATTCTCTGTAGTGTACATGTGAGTGGGAAACAGTACCAAAATAAAGCGCTAAGTAATCCACTGATATACACTGAGTGTACAAAACATGACATGGTGAATGCTATGATCCCTTATTGATGTCACCTGTAAAATCCACTTCAATCAGTGAAGGGGAGGAGACAGGTTAAAGAAGGATTTTTAAGCCTTGAGACAATTGAGACATGGATTGTGTATGTTTGCCATTCAGAGGGTGAATGGGCAAGACAAAATATTGAAGTGCCTTTAAACGGGGTATGGTAGTAGGTGCCAGGCGCACCGGTTTGAGTGTCAAGAACTGCAAAGCTGCTGGGTTCTTCACGCTCAACAGTGTCCCATGTGTATAAAGAATGGTACACCATCCAGCCAACTTGACACAACTGTGGGAATCATTGGGGTCAACCTGGTTCATCATCCCTGTGGAATGCTTCCGCCTTGTAGAGTCCATGCCCCAATGAATTGAGGCTGTTCTGAGTGCAAAAGGGGGTGCAACTCAATATTAGGAAGGTGTTCCTAATGTTATGTGCACTCAGTGCTAATGTTCATAGGAAAATTAGTTGTATCAGTTAAATGTCAATCATCCTGGGATAAGACAACGAGAAAAACGAAATTACTTTCTGAAACCGTGAAATAGAAAGACAAAGGACACTTCTACAGGGCTTTAATAAACAAGACCAGTGAGCATCACTGGTAGACGAGATTTCAGCAGCTTCTCGTCTCCAATGGAGGATTACTGTTAATCTAATCTACTGTCCAATGGCTAGGTCCTCAAGCCTGTGTCTGGCACAATAAGACTGCTCAATTCCAGGAGCTGTTGTTTTGAAGTGTCTCAGGCTTAAGACTGAACTTCCCCTGTCCTACCTCAAGCTACCTGACCCCCAGCATGTGCCATAACGGATCTGCACACTAATTCTAAACACTGCACTCAATGTGGAATGAGAATAGATATACTTAAAACCATTAAAACTACAAACCAAAAGTAGGGCTGCCATATGTAAAAATGACATTACACAAGAAACTGTGTAGACTGAAGTTTCCTCACCCTTAAATGTATAAAAGCAGCATGTTAAATACACCTTTATAGCACAGTTATAAGGTAATACAATGAGGACAAAATCTATCCCCTCAGTGGTATTAACAGAGAAGTTGGGCCACATAAAGGTTGAATTTTCCTGAAGCTTTGGGAGCAGTTAACACTGTAAACTTTAGTCAGTGCAGAATCAGACATCATGTCCTGCCAATTAGCTCCTCGCTGCCTCCCTCATTTATCTTTATTGGTGATACATTACCCTGTATTAAAAAGAGACATGAGATAATAGCAATAATGATGTTGATGATGGAATTAGACTGCTGAGACATACGTCATCTCGTTGTGCCTGGAATTCAAAAGGGCTTCGCATATGATCACAGCAGGTCTTTAGTGCCTCCATGCCTGTGTGTTGGATGGGGCTTTCAAGTGGACGTGGGATTTTGGTAAAAACGCTGTGATGCTAGGGATGCATTAACATTAGAGCGCAGCCAATCAAAACAAAGCACCTGTGCCAATCTGTGTGATGGACAGACTCTAGCACAGGTGTGTCCGATGGCTGGCTGGGTTTGATGCCAGCAGGCTGGCATGCAGAACGCCACAGCCTTTGCCAGGCATATGAGCATACAGCAGGGACAGCAGGATAATTTGGAAAACTATTCAAAATATGCCTTAAAGGGATACTTCGGGATTTTTGCAATGCATCCCCTCCCCAGAGTCAGATTAACTTGTGGATACCATTTTTATGTCTCTTTGTCCAGTATGAAGGAAGTTAGAGGTAGTTTCGTGAGCCAATGCTAACTAGCATTAGTGCAATGGCTGGGAGTCTATGGGTATCTACTAGCATCTGACTCTGGGGAAGTAGATAAAGGGCCTCATTGCCAAAATCCCAAAGTATCAAATAAAATAAAATGTTATTTGTCACATGCTTTGTAAACAACAGGTGTAGACTAACAGTGAAATACTTACCTATGGGCCTTTCCCAACAATGCAGAGAGAACAAATAATAGAACAATAATAACACAAGGAATAAATATGCAATGAGTAACGATAACTTGGCTATATACACGGGATACCAGTGCCGAGTCGATGTGCAGGGGTATGAGGTTATTGAGGTAGATATGTACATATAGGTAGGGATAAAGTGACTAGGCAACAGGATGAGTCAAAAGTGTTAGTGCAAAAAGGGTCAATGCAGATAGTTAATTGTTAACCAATAGCTACCCAAACGAACTATTTAGCAGTCTTATGGCTTGGAGGTAGAAGCTGTTCAGGGTCCTGTTGGTTCCAGATTTGGTACATCGATACCGCTTGCTGTGCGGTAGCAGAGAGAACAGTCTATGACTTGGGTGGCTGGAGTCTTTGACAATTTTTAGGACCTTCCTTTGACACCGCCTGGTATAGAGGTCCTGGATGGCAGGGAGCTCGGCCGTATGCATTACCCTCTGTAGCGCCTTGTGGTCGGATGCCAAGCAGTTGCCATACCAAGCAGTGATGAAGCCAGTCAAGATGCTCTCAATGGTACAGCTGTATAACTTTTTGAGGATCTGAGGGCCCATGCTAAATCTTTTCAGCCTCCAGAGGGGGAATAGGCGTTGTCGTGCCCTCTTCACGACTATGTTGGTGTGTGTGGACCATGATAGATCCTTAGTGATGTGGACACTGAGGAACTTCAAGCTCTGACCAGATCCACTACAGCCCTGTCGATGTGAATGGGGACATGCTCAGCCCCTCATTTCCTGTAGTCCGTGATCAGCTCCTTTGTCTTGCTGAGGTTGAGGTTGTAGTCCTGACATCACACTGCCAGGTCTCTGCCCTCCTCCCTATAGGCTGTCTCATCATTGTCGGTGATCAGGCCTACCACTGTCGTTGTTGGCAAACGTAATGATGATGTTGGAGTTGTGCGTGGCCACGCAGTCGTGGGTGAACAGGGAATACAGAAGGGGACTAAGCACACACCCAAGGGAACCATGTTGAGGGTGATCATGGCGGATGTGTTGTTGCCTACCCTCACCACCTGGGGGCGGCCCTTCAGGAAGTCCAGGATAGAATTGCAGAGGGAGGTGTTTAATCCTATGTTCAGCTAAGTGATGAGCTTGGAGGGCACTATGGTGTTGAACGCTGAACAGCATTCTCAGGTAGGTGTTCCTTTTGTCCAGATGGGAAAGGTCAGAAGAAGAAGAGCGCAATAAAGATTCCTTCAGCTGTGGATCTGTTCGGGCGGTATGCAAATTTGAGTGGGTCCAGGGTGTCTGGGATGATGGTGTTGATGTGAGCCATGACCAGCCTTTCAAAGCATTTCATGGTGCTACGGGGTGATAGTCATTTAGACAGGTTACCTTGGCGTCTTGGGCCCACGGACTATGGTAGTCTGCTTGACACATGTAGGTATTACAGACTGGGTCAGGGAGAGGTTGAAAATGTCAGAAGACACTTGCCAGCTGGTCAGCGCATGCACTGAGTATGCGTCCTGGTAATCCATCTGGCCCTGCGACGCTGCCACATCGGACGAGCGTCAGAGCCGGTGTAGTAGGAATCGATCTTGGTCCTGTATTGACACTTTGCCTGTTTGATGGTTCGTCGGATTGTGTAGCAGATTAGTGTCCCACTCCTTGAAAGCGTTGGCTCTAGCCTTTAGCTCAGTGCGGATACTGCCTGTAATCCATGGCTTCTGGTGGGGTTATGTACGTACGGTCACTGTGGGGACGTCATCGTCGATGCACTTATTAATGAAGCCGGTTCCATCGGATGAATCTAGGAACATATTCCAGTCTGTGCTAGTGAAACAGTCCTGTAGTTTAGCATCCGAATCATCGGACCACTTCCGTATTGAGCGCATCACTAGTACTTCCTGTTTGAGTTTTTGATTGTAAGCAGGAATCAGGAGGATAGAGTAATGGTCATATTTACCAAATGGAGTGCGAGGGAGAGCTTTGTATGAGTCTCTGTGTGTGGAGTGAAGGTGATCTAGAGTTTTTTCGCCTCTAGTTGCACAGATGAAATGCTGATAGAAATTAGGTAAAACGGATTTCAGTTCTCCTGCATTAAAGTCACCGGCCACTAGGAGTGCCACCTCTGGTTGAGCATTTTCTTGTTTGCTTATGGCCCTATACATCTTGTTGTGTGTGGTCTTAGTGCCAGCATCGGTTGGTGGTGGTAAATAGACAGCCACAAAAAATATAGTTTAAAATAAATAGTATGGTCTACACCTTATCATGCGAGCAGAACCTTGAGACTTCCATAATATTGGAGATCGCGCACCAGTTGTTGTTAACAAAGAGACACACACCACCTACCCTGAGCTTCCCCGACGCCACCGTTCTGTCCTGCCGATGTATAGAAAAACCAGCTATATTGTATATTTACCATAACCTTGTTCAGCCACGACTCTGAGAAACATAGGACATTACAGTTCTTCAGATCACGTTGATAGGATAGTCTGGAACAGAGCTCATCCAGTTTACTCTCCAGTGATTGCACGTTTGCGATTTATCCACTCTCCGACGTAGTCTCAGGTATCCCACACACTGGCCTCTATAGCGCAGTCTCCTCCTCCTTCGAGTGTCGGGGATTTGGGCCTGGTCCAGGATAATAAATAATTATGTATTTCACTTCTGACTCATTGAAGTAGGAGTCCTCGTCCAAATCAAGGTTAGTGATAGCTGTTCTGATGTCCAGAAACTATTTTCGGTCATAGGAAACAATGACGGAAACATTATGTACAAAAAAAGTTACGATCAGCGCAAAACAATACACAAAATAGCACAATAGGTCAGGAGCCTGTAAAACGGCCACTATTTCCATCTGTGCCATTACCACCAAAAAACCTAAACAACAAAAACAAAAGTATCCCTTTAAGATCACGAGTGTACAGTCATGGTCAAAAGTTTTGAGAATGACACATATATAAATTTTCACAAAGTCTGCTGCCTCAGTTTTTATGATGGCAATTTGCATATACTCCAGAATGTTATGAAGAGTGATCAGATGAATTGCAATTAATTGCAAAGTCCCTCTTTGCCATGAAAATGAACTTAATCTCAAAAAAACACTGCAAAAGTGATAACTAAGTGGCTCGGGGAACAAAACATCGACATTTTGGTTCCATAGCCAGGAAACTCCCCAGACCTTAATCCCATTGAGAACTTGTGGTCAATCCTCAAGAGGCGGGTGGACAAACAAAAACCCACAAATTCTGACAAACTCCAAGCATTGATTATGCACGAATGGGCTGCCATCAGTCAGGATTTGGCCCAGAAGTTAATTGACAGCATGCCAGGGCGGATTGCAGAGGTCTTGAAAAAGAAGGGTCAACACTGCAAATATTGACTCTTTGCATAAACTTAATGTAATTGTCAATAAAAGCCTTTGACACTTATGGAATGCTTGTAATTATACTTCAGTATACCATAGTAACATCTGACAAAAATATATAAAAACACTGAAGCAGCAAACTTTGTGAAGACCAATACTTGTGTCATTCTCAAAACTTTTGACTACGACTGTAAGGTAAACACTCACAGGAAATGAGGGTACGGAAGTGAATCCAAGACAGGCTTTTAAAAACTTGGGCGAGTCTATTGATCAAGGGACTATTTACATAACAATAATGTTTTTTTACATTTTAAGTAGGGTCTTAATAGTGTTCCTTTATTTTGCTTCTTAATTAGCACTTCATAAATAACTAATTGGCCATGAAAGTAGTCAGTTACCAATAAAAAAAAGTGATAGCCCATGAAATGAACAGTGGTCCCCAATAGGCTGAGGGATATTAATTACTAGTGTCGGTTGCCCAAAGACACACTTCCAAACTGACAGCAAGAGCACGAACAAACTTTGTCTAACTCCTTCATTAAATATTTAGAGAGGTATCATTGCTCCCCCTGCCATCCTGCAGTGTATTCTCACTGATACGCCAGAGGAAATTGATATTTTCTTAAAATAACAAATGACTGCTGCAGAAATAGTGATCCTATTTCAGCGCCAAACTATTCAGTTCATTAGGGCCACTCTTCCCCCTGGGTATTTTGTATTGATTGGCGAGGGTCATGGGGCTATATTCTGCACTCTCTAAATATGAAATCTCAAAGATGTATTAGTATGGACGTATAGACTATAAAGAACTGACACCACAGTTAGTCAGTTACTTAGGTAAAACTTGTTGGCAATTTGTTGCATATACAGTTGAAGTCGGAAGTTTACATACACTTAGGTTGGAGTCATTAAAACTCGTTTTTCAACCACTCCACAAATTTCTTGTTAACAAACTATAGTTTTGGCAAGTCGGTTAGGACATCTACTTAGTGCATGGTCGGTTAGGACATCTACTTAGTGCATGACACAAGTAATTTTTCCAACAATTGTTTACAGACAGATTATTTAACTTATAATTCACTGTATCACAATTCCAGTGGGTCAGAAGTTTACATACACTAAGTTGACTGTGCCTTTAAACAGCTTGGAAAATTCCAGAAAATGATGTCATGGCTTTAGAAGCTTCTGATAGGCTAATTGACATCATTTGAGTCAATTGGAGGTGTACCTGTGGATGTATTTCAAGGCCTACCTTCAAACTCAGTGCCTCTTTGCTTGACATCATGGGAAAATCTAAAGAAATCAGCCAAGACCTCAGAAAAGAAATTGTAGACCTCCACAAGTCTGGTTCATCCTTGGGAGCAATTTCCAAACGCCTGAAGGTACCACATTCATCTGTACAAACAATAGTACAAGTATAAACACCATGGGACCATGCAGCAATCCCAGAACAACAGCAAAGGACCTTGTGAAGATGCTGGAGGAAACAGATACAAAAGTATCTATATCCACAGTAAAACTAGTCCTATATCGACATAACCTGAATGGCCGCTCAGCAAGGAAGAAGCCACTGCTCCAAAACCGCCATAAAAAAGCCAGACTACGGTTTGCAGCTGCACATGGGGACACAGATCGTACTTTTTGGAGAAATGTCCTCTGGTCTGATGAAACAAAAATAGAACTGTTTGGCCGTAATGACCATCGTTATGTTTGGAGGAAAAGGGGGGATGCTTGCAAGCCGAAGAACACCATCACAACCGTGAAGCACGGGAGTGCTTTGCTGCAGGAGGGAATGGTGCACTTCACAAAATAGATGGCATCATGAGGAAGGAAAATTATATGGATATATTGAAGCAACATCTCAAGACATCAGTCAGGAAGTTAAAGCTTGGTCGCAAATGGATCTTCCAAATGGACAATGACCCCAAGCATACTTCCAAAGTTGTGGCAAAATGGTTTAAGGACAACAATGTCAAGGTATTGGAGTGGCCATCACAAAGCCCTGACCTCAATCCTATAGAACATTTGTGGGCAGAACTGAAAAAGCGTGTGCGAGCAAGGAGGCCTACAAACCTGACTCAGTTACACCAGCTCTGTCTGGAGGAATGGGCCAAAATTCACCCAACTTATTGTGGGAAGCTTGTGGAAGGCTACCTGAAACGATTGACCCAAGTTAAACAATTTAAAGGCAATGCTACCAAATACTAATTGAGTGTATGTAAACTTCTGACCCACTGGGAATGTGATGAAAGAAATAAAAGCTGAAATAAATCATTCGCTCTACTATTATTCTGACATTTCACATTCTTAAAATAAAGTGGTGATCCTAACTGACCTAAGACAGGGAATTTTTACTAGGATTAAATGTCAGGAATTGTGAAAAACTGAGTTGAAATGTATTTGGCTAAGGTGTATGTAAACTTCCGACTTCAACTGTATCATGAATATTTCAAATATTTTCACTGAGGTAAACATGTCAATATGACAAACAATGGGCAGCAAATGTCTAAGTTATTCAGGTTTATTTAATCCATCTGATAACGAGAAAACTAAATAAAAAATGTCACAGTATATTTCTATTTTTTCCATGTCCACAAACTGCCAGCCTACTAAACACATAGGCCTAGCTGTTAGGGATGCTTTGGTCATAGGGAATAGGGTTTAATGCTTATCCCTACAGCCCCTGGAGCTGCCACAAATGGAGGCAGCAAGTGACACATTGAAGTTGGTGTGACAGCAGCTTGCCTGTGGGATTGCACCAGAGGCCAGTGTCGTTCGTGTGTGATGTTTGACAGATAATAGCAGATAAACCCATGCCCAAACCGAAGTTAGCTCGCTGAGGGACAGGCGGCATATGAGGAGGAACTGTGCCTTTAGCCATTCAGCAGGATCCTGAAGCCAAACATACAAGTCAAGGACACTCAGGGTCATCTCATCTCACAAACACCTTCTCAGCATCAGTTTGTATGCCTGTAACTGGAGCTCGAAATTGATTTTAAGCTTATGAGATATGATAGCTGAGTTGTTGAATTAATGTCCCAAGAGCTAAGTCATGTTTTTGGTTCTTGCTGTTTTCTTTTTCTAGAAATACCTCATACAATGCAATTCATTTGTGTATGCTGCCCACAACGTAGAGGGGGGATCTAAGTTCATGGAATTCAAAATGAATACACATAGGCTATTTCAAATGGATACTCACATTTGTTTAACGGCTTGGTCGATTTTCAATCAGAGTAATAAAACTTTTTTGTGGTGCACTATGTTTTGTTCCCTGCTTCGTTTCAATGAGCAAAAGCAGATAAACAAAAGGTCCACAGTGAAACACACCCAAAACAAAGCAAAGAGACATTACATTTCACAACAGATATTTCTCAGTAAAGAAGGGCCCCTTCAAAATTAGCAAACGGAGCAAGATTCCCCTTTGATTGTGACAAGCATTAAGCATCTCCTTTCGCATCCAGATAATGGAGGCAAGCTAATATGACACAGTGAAAACACAGCTCATTTTGGGCTGTTAGAACATGTAAATGTCAGAGCGGAAAGGGAACATGGAGACACGATCTGATAACCAGGTGCTACACGCCGCAGCAGATACAGCCTGACAGCTAGCTGCTCCTTATTGAGCCAACACACGACGCCACTGCTAAGTAAGAGACTGAGAAAAGGCTAATGAAGTGACCCTGCAAACAAGCCTGCCTAGTCGACGTGTAACCATATCAACCATATTAGCCCAGCAGCTGTGAGAGAGAGCCTGAGCAGGTTGCAGAGCAGAGACTGCTGCTGTTCAATGGGTGCTATGGTTGTTGCACTGTCTTTGAGAATAGACAACTCCACACAACCACACCAACCCCCACCAACTCAATCCACACAGCACAGACACCACGGCATCAACCTCTATTATACACTCCCTTACTGGAGATACAAAAGGCACCTAGGAACAAAAATCCAATCTATTTTTTCTATAAGGATTTGCTACACAGCAGTGCTCAGCAACAGTGGTGGCTCTGGTGACAAAGAAATAATCACAGCTGTCTTCCCTGTTGGAGCAAAGAGGCTGTTAAAATGTTGTTTACGTTTTCCAACATCTTCTTTCTTCAAATAAGACAGAGGGAGTTACCCGGAAAGCAATGTTGTGAATTGTAATTTAGTGTCCTTTGAGTTTTAGCTTTGTTTTTCACATGCCAAACATGAAACCCATGGCTGATTATGTGAAGAGTGTGTGAAATTGTGGTATTTGCAAGGCAGGGAATATTTACTTTAGGCATTAGTAGTAAAAAAATACTGAGCGTAGGCAAGAGACATGTAAATAATGGTTTAATGATGCATATTTTCTAAATAGTTTTCCCTTTTGTGGACCCCACTCCCTAACCCCCCTCGTCTTTGCCTGCTGAATTATCACACTCATTCTCAATTCATTAGCAGGCTCTTGCTTATTTAGCCACGCTTCTGAGAGGATTTCGAAAAAATCTACTGGAAAATAGTAAATATAAGGCAGCCAGAGAAGAGAGAGCCCCCGTCCCTCCTCTGCTTAGCCGTCTCTTTGTTTGTGTTGTATTCTTTCCTTCATCAAAACAATAGCAAAGTCCCCTATCATGAATTTCAGGGAGATAAAATATGCAAATTCACAGAGAAAGGATATAATTAGGGCAATAATAGAAAGTGTTGTTTTAACAGCTGCTCGTTTATACAAAGCACTGATAGTGTTTTTATAAATAATGTCCCTCTCTATCTCAGCATGGCGCTAAGTCCTTGCGCTCCATTAAAGACACATCTCTCCGCTCCAGCCCAGCTCCAGAGCCCAGGGCCCAGGTATTGAGTTCAGGCCTGTGCAGCTGTCCTGCTGCCCTGCTGCCCTGCTGGCTGGAGCCCCAGAGTCCCATCCACACACAGAGCCGAGGCCTGGCCTGGGGAGCCTAGCCAGTAGCCAGCCACTGGGCCTCTCAACAGTGGATATCACACCAGCAGACTCACCCAGCATGGCATCGGACTGAAAGCTAAAACAGATGTGCAGCCTCTCAGACGTCTGGCATGAGACACTGTGATGCCACTAGGAAATAGAAATGCACAAATGGGCTCTTTCAGTTTCAGCTTTTCACAAGGAATGAATGGCCTTCTGTATAGGCCTGCATCTAGTCTACTCCAGACTCCAGTTCTCTAACTTGGAGTGGCAAGTGTTAAATAGAGATAAAAAGTGAAATAGTGTTGCTTATCTGTAAATGAAAACTAAACGACAATACAACATTGTGCAAAACATATTGACTGTCACATCATGCATAAGAGGTGTGAGGGAACCTGTCAAGATCTCTCCCCAAA
Organism: Coregonus clupeaformis; assembly: GCF_020615455.1. Lineage (NCBI taxonomy): Eukaryota > Metazoa > Chordata > Actinopteri > Salmoniformes > Salmonidae > Coregonus > Coregonus clupeaformis. The sequence goes on along the minus strand of NC_059211.1, from coordinate 41,458,691 downwards.
AACAGCCCACCTTACCTCGGGCTAATTTGTTTATGAGGCCTTTGTTTTGAGGCATGCGTGGTAATTGTGAGATGGAGATAAATGAAGAGGAACTGAAAAGTATTGAGTGATAGAGAGAGAAGGAGAGATAGAGAGAGGGGGGCTCTATAGATGTTGTGATTCTGGATGGCCAGATTGCTAGCAAGAATGACAAGAAACTGCCATGTGGGGAATCGTAAGTGGCTCATTTCAGCTCGTTTTAGCTTGTTCTTGATACCATGTCTTGTTTTGACTGATTTCATGTCAATGCTAATATGGCAATAAATTCGCTAGCTAGCTAACCAATAACTGTAACGATATATTTGAGAGACAACAAGTTATCATTGTGCCAATTTATTTATGTTTTCAATAAACATTGGAGACTAAATATAGCTTACATGTTGTCAACAATCTAAGCCAACCTCATCTGTTTTGCCCCATGGTTGCGCGTGTCGTTTTTGTTGCTAAACAACCAACCCGTCTACAGTAATATCAGGTCCCTGAGAGAGTGGAGTCCCACAGCCCTAGAGTGACTGTGAAGACTGAAGAGAAACGACCACACCATTAGAGGAGATCTGAAGGTTGCCTATTATCTCTCTGCTGCGAGGCCTTGCACATCTTTCCAAATCTCATGAATGTAATTGACCTTTTTTCCCCCCTGTAATGCACAGAGCATATGAAGGGAAAAAGGGACTTAACACAGCCAAGCTAAGTTAATTTAGTTCAACACACTATTGTATGGAGTCCAGAGATATGAAAAGGTAATTCAGATCAATAGATTGACAATATGTTCTCAAAATAATGTCGGCACACAGTTTTTCAATTGTGACCACCCAAAGCCTATTCTCCCAGCATTTGTGTGAATAAAGGTTTCTGGGTACAGTATGTGTATTTTGGTCAGATAGTGCTAGATACTGCAGGTGTTTAGTTCAGCACCTTTCCTCTCTTCCTGTGCACACTGCGGTGTGTGTGTTAGTGTACCATTGTGGTGAAAACAATGGCCAGGGCTAATCATTATTTAGTTGTGGCAGGTCTGGAAAGGTCAGCAGTCTGAAATGTCAGACTTCAATAGAGCCAGATGCGCATCGCTCCGCTCAAGTGTCCAATTAAAGAGGGAATACCGAGGTTGTGGGGGGGAAGCGCACTTCAGACAGAGGGGCTAATGAAGGCCCCTGTACGGAGGCTGGGGCCAGCATGGCTGATGCTGATCCACTGAGCATCCTGGAGCCCTCCCCTCTCACACCCACCATCACCCACTGAGCTGCATGGGCCCTGTGAACCACTGAGGGCCTATCCTCTTTTGACCCTCACTCAGACCCCCACACCCACGGCCATGGCCACACTTGATCTTATTAGTGTCCTCACACCTCCAGCACTGTCTGCAGCCCCGCTGCCCGACTGCACGTACTGTAAATGAAAGAGGAGAGAGGAGAGATGTCTTGGAGAGAGGATAGAAAGGGAGGGAGAGAAGAAGAGAGCGAGCCTCCTTTAATCTTGAGGCAGAAGGGGAGAGAGTGTCCTCCTGTTGTTGCCTCCGTACCAGCCTCATTCATCTAAAAGCACAGGCTGTTTTCCATACAACGGGCATAATAACCTACCCACAGACTGCAAGGGCCTAGTGAAGAGTCACAGGTGGGAGGAAGTAAGCCTTATTGTTCTCCCACTGTGAATTGTAATAAGCACAGTGCAGGTCCATACAATATGTCTGCAAGGAGCACAGTACAGCAGTCCTGCCTGTATACACAGCCAGAAAACCAGAAAACTAACCAGACTGGCCAGTGCATTGAGCAGAAGAGTTGTCACTTAAAAAAAGAGACAAAGACCCTGATATGACGTATAATGCTCTGCATGTCTGGTTGCCCTTTTCAGAGTTGTCAAGGTTAGAGATAGTCTTGCCTGGGCATTGGGAACAGATGCCAAATAAATCTGGGAAATTAGCAGGCTCCACGTGCCTCCCTCACATAAGCATTATTTTAATCAAAGCACATTAGACCATCCAGATAATTTAGACATAATGGGCACTGTATCATTTCTGGCATACCCATCTGTTTCCTCTCGCAATCTCTGCAATTTGCTCCATCACCCAGCTGCTTTTCCAAGACATTGGGTTCCCCTTCCCCAGCAAAGACTCTTTACAGCAGTACCAGTCCAACTGGGGCACTCCAGATCACAACACATTGCAGCTCCACTGAGTGGCAGACACATGCTATTTTATGATGCCATATAATATGAAAATAATAGACAAGAGTTATTCCCATTAAATCCAATTAAATGAAAATAAACATAATAGATATTTTAATGTCTTCATTCACATTGCTACAGTGCCTTGCAAAAGTATTCATCCCCCTTGGCGTTTTTCCTATTTTGTTGCATTACAACCTGTAATTTAAATTGATTTTTATTTGGATTTCATGTAATGGACACACACAAAATAGTGCAAATCAGTGAAGTGGAATGAAAAAAAGAACTTGTTTCAAAAAAGTATAAAAAATAAATAACGGAAAAGTGGTGCGTGCATATGTATTCACCCCCTTTGCTATGAAACCCCTAAATAAGATCTGGTGCAACCAATTACCTTCAGAAGTCACATAATTTGTTAAATAAAGTCCACCTGTGTGCAATCTAAGTGTTACATGATCTGTCACATGATCTCAGTATATATACACCTGTTCTGAAAGGCCCCAGAGTCTGCAACACCACTAAGCAAGGGGCACCACCAAGCAAGCGGCCCCATGAAGACCAATGAGCTCTCCAAACAGGTCAGGGACAAAGTTGTGGAGAAGTACAGATCAGGGTTGGGTTATAAAAAAAATATCAAAAACTTTGAACATCCCACGGAGCACCATTAAATCCATTATTAAAAAATTGAAAGAATATGGCACCACAACAAACCTGCCAAGAGAGGGCCGCCCACCAAAACTCACGGACCAGGCAAGGAGCGCATTAATCAGAGAGGCAACAAAGAGACCAAAGATAACCCTGAAGGAGCTGCAAAGCTCCACAGCGGCGATTGGAGTATCTGTCCATAGGACCACTTTAAGCCGTACACTCCACAGAGCTGGGCTTTACGGAAGAGTGGCCAGAAAAAAGCCATTGCTTAAAGAAAAAAATAAGCAAACACGTTTGATGTTCGCCAAAAGGCATGTGGGAGACTCCCAAAACATATGGAAGAAGGTACTCTGGTCAGATGAGACTAAAATTGAGCTTTTAGGCCATCAAGGAAAACGCTATGTCTGGCACAAACCCAACACCTCTCATTCCCCCGAGAACACCATGTTTTTCATCGGCAGGGACTGGGAAACTGGTCAGAATTGAAGGAATGATGGATGGCGCTAAATACGGGGAAATTCTTGAGGGAAACCTGTTTCAGTCTTCCAGAGATTTGAGACTGGGACGGAGGTTCACCTTCCAGCAGGACAATGACCCTAAGCATTCTGCTAAAGCAACACTCAAGTGGTTTAAGGGGAAACATTTAAATGCCTTGGAATGGCCTAGTCAAAGCCCAGACCTCAATCCAATTGAGAATCTGTGGTATGACTTAAAGATTGCTGTACACCAGCGGAGCCCATCCAACTTGAAGGAGCTGGAGCAGTTTTGCCTTGAAGAATGGGCAAAAATCCCAGTGGCTAGATGTGCCAAGCTTATAGAGACATACCCCAAGAGACTTTGGGGGGGGGGTGAATAGTTATGCACGTTCAAGTTTTCTGTTTTTATGTCTTATTTCTTGTTTGTTTCACCATAAAAAATATTTAGCATCTACAAAGTGGTAGGCATGATATGTAAATCAAATGATACAAAAAATATATATATTTTAATTCCAGGTTGTAAGGCAACAAAATAGGAAAAATGCCAAGGGGGGTGAATACTTTCGCAAGCCACTGTATATCATTGTGCAGACGTTTTGAAAGTTTAAAGTGGATGTGAGTATGCACATACCATCAGGGTGGTATAACGAACAAAGCAATGACACTAGGTTGTCTGGTAACTGATCATGTAGTGCCCCATTATCCAGTGAACCTTTATCTTTAAATGTGTACTGTGTGCTAGTCACTATCAGATCTGCAAACAGAAGTTGTTTTCTGTCCACTCACTCACTCACTCACTCACTCACACCCCATCAGCATCAGTAGAGTTAGGAAACACTGGACACTCACCAGGGCTGGTGATGGTTAGGAGGTCAAGACGTCGCTGTTGCTGTAACGAAAAGAGAAGAGAAGCAAGGTCAGAAGGTCTTAGGGCAAAAATGTGTCGGTGAAGTCGAAATCTCTCAAAAAGAAAGAAAATGACAGAAAAATATAATATTATAGTCATCATCGAATTATAGTACAGTCGTGGTCAAAGGTTTTGAGAATGACACAAATATTAATTTTCACAAAGTCTGCTGCCTCAGTTTTTATGATGGCAATTTGCATATACTCCAGAATGTTATGAAGAGTGATCAGATTAATTGCAATTAATTGAAAAGTCCCTCTTTGCCATGAAAATGAACTTAATCCCCAAAAAACATTTCCACTGCATTTCAGCCCTGCCACAAAAGGACCAGCTGACATCATGTCAGTGATTCTCTCGTTAACACAGGTGAGAGTGTTGACGAGGACAAGGCTGGAGATCACTCTGTCATGCTGATTGAGTTAGAATAACAGACTGGAAGCTTTAAAAGGAGGGTGGTGCTTGAAATCATTGTTCTTCCTCTGTTGACCATGGTTACCTGCAAGGAAACACGTGCCGTCATCATTGCTTTGCACAAAAAGGGCTTCACAGGCAAGGATATTGCTGCTAGTAAGATTGCACCTAAATCAACCATTTATCGGATCATCAAGAACTTCAAGGAGAGAGGTTCAATTGTTGTGAAGAAGGCTTCAGGGCGCCCAAGAAAGTCCAGCAAGTGCCAGGACTGTCTCCTAAAGTTGATTCAGCTGCGGGATCGGGGCACCACCAGTGCAGAGCTTGCTCAGGAATGGCAACAGGCAAGTGTTAGTGCATCTGCACGCACAGTGAGGCGAAGACTTTTGGAGGATGGCCTGGTGTCAAGAAGGGCAGCGAGGAAGCCACTTCTCTCCAGGAAAAACATCAGGGACAGACTGATATTCTGCAAAAGGTACAGGGATTGGACTGCTGAGGACTGGGGTAAAGTTATTTTCTCTGATGAATCCCCTTTCCGATTGTTTGGGGCATCCGGAAAAAAGCTTGTCCGGAGAAGACAAGGTGAGCGCTACCATCAGTCCTGTGTCATGCCAACAGTAAAGCATCCTGAGACCATTCATGTTTGGGGTTGCTTCTCAGCCAAGGGAGTGGGCTCACTCACAATTTTGCCTAAGAACACAGCCATGAATAAAGAATGGTACCAACACATCCTCCGAGAGCAACTTCTCCCAACAATCCAAGAACAGTTTGGTGATTAACAATGCCTTTTCCAGCATGATGGAGCACCTTGCCATAAGGCAAAAGTGATAACTAAGTGGCTCGGGGAACAAAACATTGAAATGTTGGGTCCATGGCCAGGAAACTCCCCAGACCTTAATCCCATTGAGAACTTGTGGTCAATCCTCAAGAGGCGGGTGGACAAACAAAAACCCACAAATTCTGACAAACTCCAAGCATTGATTATGCAAGAATGGGCTGCCATCAGTCAGGATGTGGCCCAGAAGTTAATTGACAGCATGCCAGGGCGGATTGCAGAGGTCTTGAAAAATAAGGGTCAACATTGCAAATATTGACTCTTTGCATAAACGTAATGTAATTGTCAATAAAAGCCTTTGACACTTATGGAATGCTTGTAATTAGACTTCAGTATACCATAATAACATCTGACAAATATATCTAAAAACACTGAAGCAGCAAACTTTGCGAAGACCAATACTTGTGTCATTCTCAAAACTTTTGACCACGACTGTATACGTAACATGTATGCTACATTATATTATAGGCATATGCATATAGCAAGTAATATCTGTTTGTGACTGGACACAAACACAAAAAAATAATAAACTGATGCCGATAATTTTTACGACTGAGATAAACAGTATATTATACTGATACTGATATATTATACTGATTTTCGTAAAAATGATCGGCATCAGTTTATTCTTTTTGCACAAGGCAATAGTTTGTCTGATCCATTTCCAACATTCGTTCTCTGTGTTGTCTCTATTGCAGCCAGGGGAATGTGCCTTGCCTGTCCGCTCGGCCTGTGTGATGGAGTGTTTTTGAGAGTGTGCCCAATTTTACACTTCATGTCTAGTTTGGAGAGGGGGGCCAGAAGAGGTGCTAGCTCACCCCTCTCTTTAACCCTCTGCCAAGGCTGCAGGCTCCTGAGTGCTGCATTAATCAACACCTTCTCCCTCTCTTACACTGTGTGTCCCCGAGGAACCAGTTCATGCACCACAGGCTAGGGAGGTGTGAGTGTGTGTGTGTGTTTATGTTTGTGTATTCACGCGATGCTACAGATTTTTGTCATTCCCTTGATTGGATGCTGATGATAGGTTCACCTGCTGGGCCACAGACTGTGATCGATGCAAATGTAATCAGAGGATGTAGCTGACTCCCTTAGGATTCAAGCATCTTAATGTAACAACACATGTGTATCCCTCCAAAGCCAACAGTGCTTCAGGTCCACTCTCACCATATGGACAAGAGTCAGATCCTCTCAGATGCACTAAACTAATTTCAGATGAATGCTCAGTGAGTGTTGTGGAGTAGAGAGAGAAGGAGCAGGAAGCACATAGTGGTAGACTAGGCAGCAGAGGTCACTGTGACAGCATGAGAGCAACCAGCCCCAGTAAACCACCTGTGTAGGCTGTTTACTCACCACTTATTTGATATGGAGCCACTGCACTAATCAATATCAAAACAGAAATATATATCTAGACTGTTGCTACATATAGATATTGTAACACAGAGAAGGCTATCTTAGCTTACATTACATGAGAGATATCATGAACTCAAAGCAATTTTGGGGATTAAAAAAATTATGTCAGTATTATGTTATGTCATTTGAGAGAAAATACTTACTGCAGTGGACAAATTATTAAATCAAATTCCGACATGATATTTTTTGTCCATTGATTGATTTCTGTAATAAAGTCATTTTGAAATTATTCTATCCCCTCCTAATTCATAAAATACCTCTCTCTGATTTTGTTTAAATAACCAACAGGCTGATGTTCATGCAGAATTCTTATTTAGAACTTTGTAACGCCCTCTTCTGGCAGTCTGTTATTCTGCAAGTGAAAGTGTGGAAGAAGAAAAACAATGATTCCCTCTTGTCAAGACACACTCTCTTTGGGAAAGTAAGGCTGGCTGCGTGATCAAAATCAGTGGAGTATGTCCATGTTATTAAAATCAGTCCCCTGAAAACATTCAACACAGCATATTCAGACAGATTACCTCTAAGTACAAAACTATGCTCAGTACAGATACAGCATTCAGAGAAAAGTGTGTACATGAAGACATTTCCCTTGTAACTAATTCACAAAAATCCATCAAAATGTCACATGAAAACTCATTCTGGTGTTGCCTGAATACTCAGTTCGGTGAAATAAAGAGAGTAGAAACCATATTCATACAGGTGTGAAAACCCATTCACGATAGCTCTCAGTAAAATAACATTGATCTGCCATATACTGTACGTCACTGTAACGAGCCAGTCCATATCACAGGGTTACTGTGTGCCACTGGCCAGCATGGAGAGGAACGGAGGAGGATTTGCCATACTGTGTTTCAGCCTGGCCCAATCCTGTACCCTGACGCTGCTTATCCTGAGATAATTCATCTACTGTGAATTAGAGTATTATAGCACACTAACACTGCTCGCATCACTCTCTCATTGTCACTCCTTACATGGATAAGGTGCTTAGTGTTTCCCAGGAAGAGAGAGAGAGAGAGAGAGAGAGAGAGAGAGAGAGCGAGAGAGCGAGAGAGCGAGAGCGAGAGCGAGAGCGAGAGCGAGAGCGAGAGAGAGAGAGAGAGAGAGAGAGAGAGAGAGAGAGAGAGAGAGAGAGAGAGAGAGAGAGAGAGAGAGAGAGAGCGAGCGAGCGAGAGAGAGAGAGAGAGAGAGAGAGAGAGAGAGAGAGAGAGAGAGAGAGAGAGAGAGAGAGAGCGAGAGAGCGAGAGACGAGAGAGAGAGAGAGAGAGAGAGAGAGAGAGAGAGAGAGAGAGAGAGAGAGAGAGAGAGAGAAGTATCACATTAGGAAAGGCAATCCTGGGCAGAAAATAGGATTGTATTAATCTTTATCAAACGCAGCCAAGAGCTGTGGAATCACACCACCCAATACACCCTCTGCCAGCACAGCCACCACGCAGAGTGGGTGTCCAGTGCCCCAACACTGTCACAAGGCTTAACCAGGGCCTGATATAGAATGATACTGTGTCAGTGTCTGTGTGTGTGTCTGTGTGTGTGTGTGTGTGTGTGTGTATATCAAGTTGACAGTGCTGATAATTCCCAGTGGCCCAGCCAGAGTCTAAGATTAGTGGGTAGAACAAGTTAAAGGGCTGTGAGGCTGGGAACAGACTGTAGATTGCCAATACACCTACCCAGCTGTCATGGTAACACCTAAACTCCCAAGGTTCCTACTAAAGGTACCAGTGTCACACCATAGCAAATCAAACACAAGATCATTTTTAAAGGACTAAGAGGATATGCTCAGTTTGGGTTTTTATTTATATTTTAGTAATTTAATAAACATTCTTATCCAGAGTGACTTGCAGGAGCAATTAAGGTTAAGTACCTTGTTCAAGGGCATATCGACAGATTTTCACCTAGTCGGCTCTGGGATTCAAACCAGCGACCTTTCAGTTACTGGCCCAAAGCTCTCAACTGCTAGGCTACTTGCCACCCCAGTAAATTAGGATTGCCATGATTGATCTTACTTCCTTGCAACTTCATTCTGTAACCTCTGGCTCTTGCCTTGCGTTTAGAGTGTTGGGCAGGTACCCGAAAGGTCGCTGATTCGACTACCCGAGCCGACAATGTGAAAAATCGGTCGATCTGCCCTTGAGCAAGGCACTTACAAATAACTTCACAGATCTTAATTGTAAAGGGTTTAAACACTGTTTCCCATGCTTGTTCAATGAACCATAAACAATTAATGAACATGCACCTGTGGAACGGTCGTTAAGACACTAACAGCTTACAGACGGTAGGCAATTAAGGTCACAGTTATGAAAAACACTAAAGAGGCCTTTCTACTGACTCTGAAAAACACCAAAAGAAAGATGCCAAGGGTCCCTGCTCATCTGCGTGAATGTGCCGTAGGCATGCTGCAAGGAGGCATGAGGACTGCAGATGTGGCCAGGGCAATAAATTGCAATGTCCGTACTGTGAGACGCCTAAGACAGCGCTACAGGGAGACAGGACGGACAGCTGATCATCCTTGCAGTGGCAGACCACGTGTAACAACACCTGCACAGGATCGGTACATCCGAACATCACACCTGTGGGACAGGTACAGGATGGCAACAACAACTGCCCGAGTTACATCAGGAACGCACAATCCCTCCATCAGTGCTCAGACTGTCCGCAATAGGCTGAGAGAGGCTGGACTGAGGGCTTGTAAGCCTGTTGTATGGGGGCCAGTATGAAGAAGACATAAAAAATTTATGCGCTCTGGATAAGAGTGTCTGCTAAATGACTAAAATGTAAATGTTGTAAGGCAGGTCCTCACCAGACATCACCGGCAACAACGTCGCCTATGGGCACAAACCCACCGTTGCTGGACCAGATGAGTCGCGGTTTTGTCTCACCAGGGGTGATGGTCGGATTCGCGTTTATCGTCGAAGGAATGAGCGTTACACTGAGGCCGATACTCTGGAGCGGGATCGATTTGGAGGGTCCGTCATGGTCTGGGCCAGTGTGTCACTGCATCATCGGACTGAGCTTGTTGTCATTGCAGGCAATCTCAACGCTGTGCGTTACAGGGAAGACATCCTCCTCCCTCATGTGGTACCCTTCCTGCAGGCTCATCCTGACATGACCCTCCAGCATGAAAATGCCACCAGCCATACTGCTCGTTCTGTGCGTGATTTCCTGCAAGACAGGAATGTCAGTGTTCTGCCATGGCCAGCGAAGAGCCCGGATCTCAATCCCATTGAGCA